>NC_140909.1:14960859-15560859 GCF_045865225.1 Trachurus japonicus
ACAAAAATACACAAGTATGATACTGAAAAACATCCTCATTGAAAGCTTGTTGGTTTTGTCACATCACGGACAAAGTACAAGGCTACATACGTCTATTGGTTAAATTCAAACAAACACACACACACACACACACACACACACAAACACAACACACACACACACACACACACACACACACACACACACACACACACACACACACACACACACACACACACACACACACACACACACACACACACACACATTCCCACTCCCACCACTGAGCACCAAGCCCCAAAATCAACAAAACACAGCCTGTATTAAACCAAATATTCTTTATTTCTCAGGGTATAAAACTTCTGTACAAACACATCTTCCTTTGACGGATGTCTTTAGTTCAACAGAGAACTCATTGTGAGCAGATCGCAGCAGCAGCAGCAGCAGCAGCAGCAGCAGCAGCAGCAGCAGCAGTGTATTATCTCTGGTCATGTTTTTATGTGCAGGAAAAACAAAAAACATAGTGATGTTTCACACAGGCCGAGCTGGTTGGTTTCCCAGGAGAAGTCCTCAGCTGGTGACCCATGTGAGTGAGCTCAGGTGTGCTTTAGGGGGAAGCACTGAAAAATTAATGAAATCTCAAGAACAAACCATTTTGCACAATTCCCTTTTGCCCATTTCCTGTTGTTTAAACTCTCTGGACTTTGTGAGTTAAATGTGGCACGCAGGCAAACCTTCGCCAATGAACTGTAATCACTACAGCTGATTTTTGATAAACCTGTCTTTATTTTATTTATTCATTTATTTATTTATTTTTTGGCAGTTTAAGAACGTATTCAATACAAAATAAACCACAGCCACTGTCATTACACTCATATAGACCACCGGTACATTTCTACAGTGCAACTTAAAGCACAGTCTTTGCATTTGTCCCACACATGCAAAATGTAACATTTCTGTCTCACCTTGACAAAAAACAACCAGTAAACAGCACAATCCTCTGACTACTGACCTGGTGGACAGTCAGCCATCATCATATCTTCATATTACACACAACAGTTCACTTTCAGAGACCCATCTGCTCTACATTACAAAACCATACATCTGTCATACAGGAGGGACACATCCTGCTGAGGATTAGCAAGCTCACTCCGACTTCACTTTAAGCATTAAAGTGGGACTGTGAAGACATATAACATAATCTCAGTCTGAAAAGTTGAATTTATAAGGAAAAAATAGGCACAATTGTTCACTTAAATACACTCTGGGGTTTTGCTCTTTGGTAGCTCATATTAGCTGATATTACTGAGTCCGCTGACCGCCTTTATGACTCTTCTCTTACTGTCACGTTTCTGCACATGGCCACATGGAGGTGATGCTGCTAAAAAAAAAGTTACTCACTTAAAAGGATAATAAGCGAATCTATGTATTCAGGTATACACAGGCTAGAGATGGGAACAAAACAAAAACAGATTCATTCTCGAATCCTTGTCAGGCACATGCAAACCATTGGTGACTAATTGAACTTGCTTTAACCATAAATGAGGTTGTATTTTTCTCTGTTTGACTACAGGCCTGAATCACATGCTGCGTAAGCCGGTGTGATGAGAAACTTACTATGCTGTTATGACTAGTAAAACCTGACAGAGGAAATGCCGGCTATCATAAGGATCCATGTGACCTTTAGCCTAGTTAAATCCACCATCACCCAAGGCTGCAGACAAACAGCAAGACAAGTATCTTATTATGCCTTTTCCCCCAGCAAGAAACAATACATTTGCTATCATGAGTAAAACATCGACACAGTGAGCCCATTCAGTCGCAGTTGTCGCAGCATCTTCGGTATAAAACAACTAAACAGCTCCAGTTAAGAGACAGTCCTTAAATCGGGAGTCACAGCTTCACACTGAGGCCTAAACTCAGCATGAGCAGACTTTTTAATCTGAAAAGTTTTCAATCTGAAAAGTCTGCTCATGCTCTGTCTTGGATGGATGTCGTGGATTTTTTTTTTTTTTGCCAAACTGCAAAACAATAGCAGTTGTATCAGTGTCTGATACTTGACTTGGTCGAAGCATTACAGTGACCTTGCTTATAGTTAAGTCACTTCTCGACTGGTTCAACTACACATTAAAGTAATTATTATTATCAATTGAATAATGAGGCACACCGCTGCTCACTCCATTTCACCAGTAGAGAACCAACTTTGAACCACACACACAGAAGATGGTACAAGGTAAGCAAAAATGCTGGTAAAAGCTCAGGGTTAACATTTATTTTGCACTAAGAAAATGAGATATCCTTCACCCTTTGCCCAGGATTTACTAAACCACTCCCGACCCAAACAAGGTTAATGTGGACTTTCAATGGACATTATCAGAAACATGGAGGTTGAGCAAAGTTGAGCAAAACCAGCAGAATATCGGCTGTCAAATGAAATGTTATGAAATGGTTGAACAGTTAAACAGTGTAGATGTTAACCCTGGACCCGAAGAGTCTTATAAACTTTATGTTACAAGCCAGACAAAGGTTTACATTATTCTTAGTTTGTTTGTTGGTTTTTTCAAGAATTAAAAGATAAGAGCGGTTTGATATGAACGATTATTACTGAACTACAGCGGATCTTCTTCAGTCCATTACAACCTCCAACCTGGTTGCACCCTTTTTTCCTTCTGCTGCAGTGACTCTAAGACAAAGGGCCATTCAGATGTAGGAACTGTAGAGAAATAGTTGTAAATTACAGGGTTTTGTTCTTGTTTTAGTCGCTACAATGTACAAAGGAAGGTGTGGCGGTGGAGTATTTAACAGCCACATATTTTATGTTTCAGTTTGACTTTTTGTTATCAACGTTCACAACGTATAAAACTCAATCTGTGAGGGGAGAAAACAGGCTGCAGAGGCGGCTGCAGAACTAACTGAGCGTACAGCAGACATAGGATGGACAATGGATGTCTCTGTAGTATAAACGCAGCACGGACTCCGAATGGTAGTAATAATCCACACTGATCACTGTGATAACGCAGAAGATCGAGCTCTGGAGATAAATGGAGAAAATGCAGAGCAACAAACATTATGATTCAAACTAGAAGAAAAGTTTTGACTGAACACGTACATAATTCAAACTTCACAGTCTTTGCATTTTAAGCTAAGAAGAAAATCCAGCTTTGTTCTCTTTAGTTTGGTCAGAATAATTTTCTTGCTGCAAACTGTCACAAAGAAAAAGCTGAGCCCATTTTGTAAATTCAAACACATGCAAAGAGCACTTTGTTGATCCAGCTCTTACTGTAAGTGCTCACACTTGAGGCTGTTTTAGTAGCTGGAAACAGAAAATCAAACTCATACAGTTATCTGAGTAAATAACCTGTTGTTTTTTTTGCAGAATGAATGATTCAAATCCAAATCTCCATATTCTCAGAGTGATTTCTTCCTTTAAGTCACCTGGCTACTGCACTGAGCAAAGCTGTGGGTTTGAGGAACAATGTGATCATGATGAAGATGAGAAAAACACTAAAGCAGCACAACGTCCTCCTGGTCCATTAAGATCAAGTGCTTGCCAGACAACAGTCAACCTCCATAGTCCAAAGATGTATATGTAACCAAGCTGCATAGGTAGGTACCAGTCCATTTTCACAGCCTCTATACAGTCCTTCAGTACTAATGTGGGAGAGACGTGAATGATGAACTAGCTCAGCCACCAGTGGAAACCCAAAGTAGGTCACTGACTCCTAGATGTTGTGTATTCTTGGGTAAAAATCCAACTTGCCTTTGTAGACAATACTTGTGTTTTCACCACATTCACACATTTCATTGTACAGCATCCTTGGCTGGCACGAAGATATGTTGTAGGTTACATTGGCCAAGTTTTTTTTCTTTTTTTTTAATGAGACAAAAATAGATTTTTACCCTCATGAGAAGAGAAATGCATTGGTATTAGTTGTTTTCCAAATAAGATGTGATATGAATCTGACTAGACTCTGAGTCTGACTAGACTTATTCACTGTCTCGCTCCACAGAGGCTGGACAATGAAAAACAAACCCGCCAATAACCAAGCCAGACCAAACTCCATAATTAGTACAGATCATGACTAAAAATGCAGGTTCCACATTAGGTTTGTAGGTTGCACCAGAATAAACTGGGCATGTGACCAGGATAAAATTATTAGCTGCTTAATGAAGGAAGCTCTTTCATTAGAACAACAATGACCCCAGTTATGAAAAAGAAGCTCTAAAAATTGACCATGCGCTGGACTTTTTGTTTTAAATCAATGTCCAGTGATGAAATGATCAGGTCTGGTCCTGTTTTCTAATGTAAATAAGGATGAGTTTTGTTCTGAGAGCCACTCTATTTCAGTCGGCGGTTATTTTTAATCGTGAGTATTGGAAACCAGACTAAAGTAGGGGACAAGTTAGAAAAATCTCTATGAAAAATGACTGCCCGCAGACAGTCCATGGCCCTTCCAGGCTACAAAACAAGGCTACATATATCCATACTAGGCTGTGGAGGAAGAGGTTCCTTCTCCTGTAGAGCTCATACTGGAGGCAGGCTGAGATTAAAACCAGGTTAGAAAAAGGACATTTAAGCACAAAAATCCCTGGTTCTTTCTTGGACACAGCAGTAGGCTGCTGCTTGGTTTTCAGAGCAGGTTCTGCTGGAACCAGGTTGGGCTCAGTAGTAAATCTCATCCACGATAAGACGAAAACCCCTCTTCAAACAAAGACAAATGCATTTTAGATCCACGACAGTCTTAACTTTGGTTCTCAGCCACACTCCAGTCGAGGTCCTGCTCAACATCAGGCTTCAGTAGAGAGAAACCCAAACTGAAAGTGAGTCCTGGCAGAACCCAAACCCTGCTGAATATACAGACCAGGATGAAGTCAAAAGAGGATCAGAGAGTTTCAGACCCAACCACAGGTCTGCTCTAGGCCACGCAGCAGTATCTTTTCCACCAGGACTTTGACAGACTCTTCATCTTGTCCGGTGTCTGCCTTTGCTTTTTTCGTCGTTTTTGTTTCCCTCTCTGGTGCTTTTGGGAGCTGTAGTTCTGCAGACTTGCCAGTATGGCTGTGTCGAACACTTCCTTGAGATTTTTTTGGGTCAGAGAGGAGCACTCCATGTAGGCCACAGCTCCGATTTCCACGGCACAGTCCTGGGCGTCCACTGGGTCGATGGGCCGCTCCCGATACTTAGCCAGGTCAATGAGAACCTAAACAAACAACACGCTTTTAGATCTCATGTTGGTAGTTTCAGTCAGCAAGATAAAGAGCTGTTCGTGTGAAGGCCTTCACCAATTACAATTTAAAGCAGTACTAAAGAACTTTCAGTTTTGGTTGAGTTTGGCGGCGCCTGTGGACCAAAGCGGTAGTGTTTTGCCTGAAGAAAGACTCCATTTCCCATGAACACTAGCGTGAAGCCCTGTAAATATCCTGCATTAAAATTAACAGAAGACATCAAAACTAAGTTTCTGTTTCCAGTGGATCATTTCAAAGTGAAAACACAAACATAATCCATTGCTAAAGTGCTGTTTTGCCTGTTCCCTCCTTGTTGTGACTCGCAAAAGTGAAAGTGAAACTTAAGTGAGAGCAGGGTTCCTACCATGCTCCTCAAAGCTGCTTATAGTGCCAGAGAAAGAGATACAGACCCCCTCAGGCCATGACAGAGGTGTCATTCAACTTGTTGTAAGTCGATGTATCATCACAAAAGTTATGAAAATATTTTATGAAGGTTGAAAAGTTCCTTAGTGTTGGTTTAATCTTCTAAACATTATTTGCGAGCATTTGGTAAACCATCGTGAAAAGATATTATATCTTTATGTGTGCTGAGCCACTGAAAATATCACAAATCAATTACTCAATAAAACTTTGTTAAATGTCGTAAAATTGTCCAAACATTGAACTTTTGGCAAAACAATCCGTTCTTTTCTTTGCAGTTCACGAAAAGTTGGAGGTCTTTGTTCAGGCTCCATGTGATTTATATTAGATCATCTAAGGCACCAAGACAGTAAGAAGGATCCAGAACAATGACAAAAGTAACATTTGCATCCTCTAAGAGCATCATCGTTACTTTACTGTATCCTAAAAATGACTGACTGGATGATTTCCATAAGATCAGAAACACTGAGGTTCAACAGCCCTGAAAGATTGTTGAAAGATGGATGCAGCTACAAAGAAGTACAAACTTTGCTCATGTTAGTTTGTACATAGTCGGATTTTTACACACTGATACAAATCTAAGCGGCTGAAACAGATATAGATATCTATATGATGATATATGTTAATAAGCACACCTTGACATCTTCTCGAAGGTCACACTGCGTCCCAACAAGTACAAGCGGAGCGAACGGGGCGTGTCTCCGTATCTCCGGGATCCACTTCTCAGGAACGTTCTGGAAAGAGGCGGGACTGACCACGCTGAAGCACAACAGGAACACATCTGCACTGGTGTAGCACAGAGGACGCAGCTTGTCAAACTCATCCTGCGAAGGTTGGGAGAGATCGAGAGCAAGAAGGCGTCAAAAAACAATGAGATAAACTCAGTAACTCACCAACCAAACCACTAAATTGCGCTTATTACAGTAATGCATTCAGGACAAACAGAAGAAAAGTGACCAGTGCAGCAGAAGTGTCGTGTGTTGTCAGGAGAAGGAAAGGCAGAGAGGGAGAAAGTGATTATAAGTTCAAAGTAGAGGAAGCAACAGAGCAGATTCAGATTTAGTCCCACAAGTGGAGCAGGAAAACCAACTTTTGAGACCTCTCTTCCTCTTTCGGTGTGTGTGCATGTGAGAGGAGGAAGAGGTGTTGTCCAGTGACACTGAGTGGTCTGATCTCCCAGTGTGTCACTCCTCTGCCTGTGATCCTCCCATTCATTTTGTTTTCACATCTGAGAGCCCTGTGGTGCAGAGGATGATGGCGATTTCTGCTTTATGGCGTCTTAACGTGTGATATTGTTGATTTAAAGCAGAAGTAAGCGGAATGTTGTGTTAATATAAGTCCTAAATAGTTATATCTTCCGACGGCAATCACTTATATAGAGTGTTTGGTCTGAAACACGGGTCTGTCAGTCACTCTGCTCTGCTGTAAGCCGAGTAGAAAACGTTCCTTGTATCCTACAACCTTTATCCAATGAGGAGAGAGAACGGCATGAAGGGGCGGTCTTCTCTGTGTGTGCAGCCAAGAGATGCGCGTGAATGTGGTGACGAGGGCGGGGACTGCTAACTCCATCGGCTGACAAGAAGTTAGTCAAAATGACCGGATCGCTTACTTCTGCTTTAACTGCTAAATATTACCCTTTTGGTAACACTTTATTTGACACCTATCTCTATAACACATTATAACCATACTTATAATGAGTTATAATGCAGTTACAGCACTGTATAACTTTAGTTATAAACACTCATAAATGATCATAATGCTTTATAACAATAATCATAACACACTATAAAGTATTTTATCATGACATATAAGGTCAGTTATTATAATACGTTATAATTGTTAGTAACTGGCTGACAATGCCCACATCGATAATGCATTATAAATATAGTTATAATGTATTATAATTGGCTTATAAACGTGTATAACTATCATTATAAACACTCTAAATTATCATAAGGCTTTATAACAATAACCAACACATAATAGAGCATTTTATAATGGCTTATAAGGACAAGTATTATAATAGAGTTATAATTGCTCTATAATGTGTTATGCTTATTGTTATAAAGCCTTATGGTAATTTATGAGTGTTTATAATGATAGTTATACATGTCTATAAGCCCATTCTTATAATACATTATCGATGTGGGCATTGTCAGTGAGTTACTAACAGTTATAATAACTTATTATAATACCTGACCTTATAAGTCATGATAAAATGCTTTATAGTGTGTTATGATTATTGTTATAAATCATTATGATATCAATTATGAGTGTTTATAACTATAGTTATACAGTGCTGTAACTGCATTATGACTCATTATAAGTATGTTATAATGCATTATAGAGATAGGCGTCAAATAAAGTGTTACCAATCTTTTTTATAACGATGTCTATTGTTTCATTTATAAATCCTATTTCCATTGCTTGTCTCTGGAGCTGATTCCCTCAGGAGCTCACAGACTGGCTGGTAGGCTATACAGTTGTTATTATTATTATCAGTTAGGTAAAGTGCATATCTGACGTTATCAATGAACTATTTGTGTTTCACCGTAAACATCAGCTCTCTGTCGGACCAGTTGTATCTCATCCTAACTTGACAGGTCTTTGACTTTTTTCCTCCTCACATAAACAGCTGCTGCAAGTGTCGACACGACTGCATCACTTCCTGTGTGCCAGAGAATCTCCCCTGGGAAAAACCAGCCAGATACCAGCAGCTAGTTTCCTGGACAAAGACTGAGCCCAACTGAGACCGAAACTGAATTTAACTGAGATATCAGCTGTAAAACTGGATATTTAGCTCCTGGAGGTTAGTGCTCAGTGTTGTGTTGGTCCAACTACGTAGACAATCCTCTGTCCCACTCAAATGACTGATCAAATAAATGTGGACACAGCAACAAAACTTAAATGTATTTATGCATATGAAGACTGTAAATGCATTGTAGCAACATTTTTGAGATGTCAGTAGCCTACAAAACACCAGATGATTGTTATGTTTCCTCAGCTGTAAGTAAAGAAAGAAAGAAAGAAAGAAAGAAAGAAAGAAAGAAAGAAAGAAAGAAAGAAAGAAAGAAAGAAAGCATTGTTTCCAGCCCAAATAAAACAACAGGAAATGCTGCTGGCTTTCTTTGTGTGCGTGTATGTATGTGTGTGTGTGTGTGTGTGTGTGTTGAGATCACTGACCTGTCCAGCTGTGTCACAGAGTTGTAGTTTGACTGGCTGCCCATCCACTGACACCACCGCTACACACACACACACACACAAACACACAAGGTCAATAACAAGTGTAGTGTCGCTTTCCACTGAAGAAAGTAGTAGCTAAATAGGGTCAGATTTGGTCATTTGGAGGTTAAATTTGTGAACAGTTTTTAATCTATTCCCTTGATCATATTATCTATAGCGTATTATATATAGCATATCTAAAGTAGAACTCTGTAGGCCTAAATGATCAAATGACATTAAATAGACTTGAACTACAGTATGATGACTAATAGGCTACTTGATTTGGTCATTTGGAGGTTAAACTGTTTTTAATCTATTCACTATTCCCATTGAGAGTAGCATCTTGAGCTAGAATTAAGTTAGTTATCAAATAACATGAAATAAACTATTTCCAATGTAAGATACATTTATTTCTAACATGTGTAGGCTATTTATATTTCACTCTACTCCACCAACAGTCTGTGTGGGTCAGTCTTTTAGCCTATATCTGAACTTTTTGTTTTTTTCAGTGTCTCTCCTCCATCCTTTATTACCTGAGAAGTTGTCAAACGCGGTGGGGACATACTCGGTGGGATACCCGTTGGTGGTGTAGCTGACCACCAGGCTGGTTTTCCCCACAGCCCCGTCCCCCACCAGCACACACTTCACCCGCCTCTCCGCTGCCCCTGTTGCCCCTGTTGCCCCCGCTGCCCCTGCTGCCCCGGACCGCCGCGTCCTCCCGGAGCCCCTGTCCCGGCTGCGGACCCTCCTGGGCGGGACAGGCGGAGTAGGGGGCACCGGGTCCGGCTTGTAGCTCCCATCGCCCCGCGGAGGCATTTGGCACAGAGGAGGAGGAGGAGGAGGAGGAGGAGGGGGAGGAGGAGGAGGGGGAGACCCAGTGAGGAGATTCAGACCCGGTTCGGTCCCAGATCTCACATCGTCCGCCGCTGGTCCGTCCGGTTTCACGGCCGATGATGGTCCGCTGACTCTGCGGTCGTCGCTGCGCTCCACTTCTCTCTAGTTTCCATGATGAAAACAGCAAAGTTTGAACTTGTGAAAAGCCCGAACATCCTCAGACTGAGACCGAGACCGAGACCAGTCTGGGTCCAGTGTCCGGACCATCAGAGCCGGGTTAAAGATGAATTAAAGTCCGATTAAAAAGAGCGGAGACTCGGCTGTGAAGCTCCTCTACAGCTGCGTCCGTCCAGTCACCCAGAGCACCGAGCTGCCTAATGACATCACGGCGTGTGTGTGTGTGTGTGTGTGTGTGTGTGTGTGTGTGTGTGTGTGTGTGTGTGTGTGTGTGTGTGTGTGTGTGTGTGTGTGTGTGTGTGTGTGTGTGTGTGTGTGTGTGAGAGAGAGAGAGAGAGAGAGAGAGAGAGAGAGAGACCAGTCAAACCTATGATGATAACAACAACAACAGTGATAATAACTGGACCCAGAGTCTGTACTAGGCCTAATAAATTATCTATCTATCTATCTATCTATCTATCTATCTATCTATCTATCTATCTATCTATCTATCTATCTATCTATCTATCTATCTATCTATCTATCTATCTATCTAATAAGAGATCGTGTTTCTGATGTTATTTATTTAGTGGGATAAAAACTTATTTTAACTTTCCCCTTATTTCCTTCAGGGTTTGCACGTTCACGCTTTCACACTCAAATCAACAGATAGCTAGGCCTATACAAACTTGTAACATAATATTAGCTATGCAGTGTTTGATGCTGGACCTTGGCCAAATCTGGTTGATTATTTGAGGGGGGGAAGTATTGTGAAAAACTTTGCAACAGGTGAACTCAACATGAAGTCCCAAAGACTCCCTCTTCAAGACAACTATCATTATTCAGATTTAACCTTAACACACAATAGGCCTAATAATAAATTCAGTAAAGTAGAATATAAATCCCTCTGAGCTACCCATCATAAAACTGAAATATAAGGTGCCTTACATGTTTTCCAAACTAAATGCATCAGATTTAGCTAATTAGACTTTTGACGCCTTTAGACGGACGCTGCATTTGCGCCATCTAGTGGCAGAATATGATAGGCTAGGCCTAATATTTACAATTTCATCCTTTATTGGAAATAAGATTAAAATAAATAACAATATTGTGAGCTTCAGGCAAGTTATACTGTATAAGGCATCATATTAATTTGGATGAGTATTTCTGTGTGTTTCTGAATAAAAAGTCTGAATCAAGAAATGAGGAACCAATAACAGTTCCTCTGTTTGTTTCAACACGGACACTTTTAAGAGTTGTACGAGAGCTCCATGTGTGTTGACATGTCCAAGAGAGTCTTTACTCTACCACACAGTTATTAGCTTATTGATAGAAATAAAACGAAATAAACCTTTCCACCGGACAGACGGAGCCCCTGCTGCAACATGTCCGGCGGCAGCGAGACGGTGCTCGGCTTCCTGGAGGAGGCGGCGCCGTGGCGGCTCCTCGCCCCGCAGTTCCCCAGTAAGGTGGGGGGGAAGCCGGCGTGGCTCAGCCAGAGAGACCTGCCCTCCCCGGCCCAGCTGGAGTGTGAGAGCTGCCGCCTGCCCATGGCCTTTCTGCTGCAGGTTAGGAAGTAAACACCACCGTGTAATATGGAAGTCTGTATGGAGGTGATATCAGATTGAGAGCTAAAATGAATTTAATGTAATTCAGCCACACTGGTGAACAGTTTGTGTGACAGGAGCCTGTTTTGTTTTGTTTTGTTTCTTTTAAAAACATGTCTTAATTGTAGCCTACCTATTTTTATGAGAAGATGGACCCCATGGGTTATTTACTATCTTGCCTAGGACTCTTATACCTCAAAATTAAACATTTATTTACTGATATTGTTATCATTTAACTTTTTTTTTTTTTAAATATCCCTTTTTGTAGTTAGTACAGAACTAGATAGTGTATTGTGTGCTCTACCTTTACACTGTGCTATCTCTCCATGACAGATTAGGCCCTATCTCAAGATGATTTGTTAATGTTAATTGCCTGTTAATGTGCATTAAGGGCAATGAAGTAAAAAAACAAAAACAAACATTAACTTTGTATATTGAATGAATGAATGAATGAATGAATGAATGAATGAATGAAGGAAGGCTTTATTTCACATGTGAGTAATATAGCTATAACATATTTAAAGCACTTAAGTAAATACAACGTTTGAAAACTCCCTAATATCCGTGAGCCTGTGGACATTTTTAGGGACATTTAAAGTGGAATTGAAAGATAAGTAATTAAAGAGTGACTGAATGGCACTCACCTAACACCAGGTTGACTTACATGAACCCATCTCTGATTCAGCTCCTTTAAAACAAACAAACAAACCCAGACTCACTTGAACTACTCAGTGTGGTCACCCCTGTCCTCCTCTGCTGCAGGTGTACGGACCGGTGTCTGGTCGGGACAGCACTTTCCACAGGACACTGTTTCTGTTCTGCTGCAGGACTCCCGAGTGCTACAAACACAACGACAGCCGCTGTATGAAAGGTACTTGAAACCATTACTGTGGTTTTTATGCTCGTCTTTTGTTACACTATAGCAGAAGTGACAGCTCACCAAAAGAGCTACATTAATTAGCAATAAATTAATTAATATATTGGCCAGTAAACAGGAAATGAATCATCAGCTGTTTTGATGATGGGGTCACTGTTTCTCTGTCCATGTTGGTTTTCAGACTTAGTCAGACAAAGCATTTGAAGATGTTGCTGTGGACTGTAAGAAAATGTGACATTTTATAGATCACACAATAGACGACTGATTGAGAGAAAAAATTAGGTAATCTCGGTACTTGCAGCCACTTTGCTCTTTATCTTATTTCATCCAAACTTTAAACTATTCTTGTCTTAATATCTTAAGACTTGATGCCTTTTTCTTTCATGTTCTCTGACAGGGTTATTTTCTCTTTCCATTCAGTTTTCAGAAGTCAGCTACCCAGGAGGAACGAGTTCTACCCTTACGACCCCCCACCAGGTTTGTGCATTTGCAAGGATATCAGTGAAAAGTGTAAACCATCACCCTGTTAGGTCAACAGTACAGATGTTTTCAAAATGCATATATGTTGACTGACTGCTTGAATCTCCTCTACAGCTCATCTCATCAGTAGCTACTAGTGATCAACATTTGTTGTTAAAGGGATAGTTCACCCAAAATTCAAATTTCACTCATTATCTACTCACCCTCATGTCGACTAAGGGCTGGGAGAATTTTCAGAGTCCTCCGTGGCTTCTCTGAGTTACAGGGGGGTCCGCGCAGCATTATTTGTCCATATAATGGTTGTGAATGGTGCTCACTTTTCTTCGTCCAAAAAGACACACCAAAAAACATCCAAATACCTCCATACTGCTCGTCTGTAATGTCCTTCTTGTATTGAAGCCCAGACATGAGAAATTGTTCCGTCGGTCACAGGAAGAGCAGTGAACTGAGACACTGGGAGCTTCCGCTACAAACAAGCTTAAAATATAGACTTATTAAATTTTTTTCGGAACAATTTCTCATGTCGGGGCTTCAATACAAGAAGGACATTACAGACGAGCAGTATGGAGGTATTTGGATGTTTTTTGGCGTGTCTTTTTGGACGAAGAAAAGTGAGCACCATTCACAACCATTATATGGACAAATACTGCTGTGCGGACCCCCGGGTGAACTATCCCTTTAATGTGTATTTCTGCAGGTTTGTGAATTGTGGACCTTTTTGTGGTTTACCAGTTTTATGTGCATGACCTTTTCATGATGTTTTCATATTGCAGTTACTGTACATGCACAACGCTGACGAGCCTTGTTTTGTGTACCATGATTTTTTATTTTTTTCTCATCTATTTTTTTTCTCTCTCTCAGACGATGACCCCCCCAGTGATCCTGAACACAACCAGAGTGTGTTGCCCGTCTCTGGAGTTAAACTGTGTTGGGTGTGCGGTTGCCCTGGCAGCAAAGCCTGCTCTCGCTGTCACACTGTGACCTACTGTGGAAAACATCACCAGACCCTCCACTGGAAACACGCACACAAGAAGGAGTGTGGCAGCCAAGGTGTGTTAGACATGATGAGGGCTTGTTTAGCTTCAGTTGTTAATGCATGGATGGAGGATTTTCTGAACAGCGTTTTACAGTGTTTATAGTTGTAAGACGCTTTCAAATGTCCCAGCTAGGGATGTCACAATTATAGATTGTCTTGGTACGATTATTGTCAGAGCAATAATCACGATAATTATGCATTAATTAATTTACAACACTATGAATGTGTAAAAATCAAATATAGTCAAATATAATTACATTACTTATTATTCACACAAAATATTTTAAGTATCTATTAGTATATGACCAATTATTAATCCCCCAGGGGAAGTGTTTGAAATATTAGAGTTATTAGTTGTCATCTATACCAAATGTTTAAGTTTATTTTAATCATTTTTTTTAATTACAAATGATACGCTAACATTTGAATTCCTACCGATTCAATGTTACGTTAAATAAATGGACCAGTGTCTGTGTGTTTAGCTTTACTTTGGCGCACATCTGCCGATATGGTTTTGACATAGGCTAATCTTTTTTGGAAAGAGACGGTATTTAGGAATCTTTGTGTTTTGTCTGTTCCTGTACAGAAGCACCTGTTGTCACAACCTCTCCGTTCCTCTTCCCTGCGTCTGAGCTGGTCACCGAGCCTGAGGAAGAGGAGCAAAAGGGGGAAGAGGAAGATGCAAAGGAGGCTGAAGGAGAGGAGGAGGAGGAGGAGGAGGAGGAGGACAGTGCTCACAGGGGTGCAGACTGTCCCTCCTTAGCAGACAGTACGTTTTAAATCATACTCAACATACAGGTTAAAAATGCAGTTCTCATAGTATGATTGATCATTTTGATTATTGGATCTTTATCAGCATGTCTCTCGAAGGGATCGGTCCTGACTCTGTTCTCTCTGCAGCGCTGGCTGAGGCAGAGCTGGAGGAGATGGCCACGTGTGAGACCGAAGACAACAAAGTGTTTCAGAAGTTCAAAAAAAAGATTGCACCAGAACCCCATCAGGTAAAAATGACAAAATTGTGACATCTGCAAGCTATATGTATTATTTAATGTTTCATCCCTATGTTATATATTGATTGGTATATTTACATTATCTCAAATAATTGAGTTACACACTGTGCATTTAAATAATCAGAGACTCTGATGATGTGGAGTTAGAAAAGTCTACGCTGATTGTTTCCTCCGCTTCAGTCTCACAGTGTTGTGTGTTGTGTTCAGGTGGTGCGTTACAGTCGAGGTGGTTCTCCCTTGTGGATCTCTCCTCAGCACATCCCCTCAGATCAGGACATCCCACCATGCACCTGTGGCGCCAAGAGGACTTTTGAGTTTCAGGTAGTTACTGCTTTTTAAATCCCCAGTGATCCAGTCTAAGACCTTTTGTGCAGCCTTGAACAGAGCAGAAGAAAACCTCTCCGATTGTTAATCAATGGCCAGAGAGATTTTTCGTTGAAAAATAAAATCGCTACTACCAGACCCAGACTGGTGAATTTCGTGACTATTTGTATCTGTCCAGTGTTTACACTTAGTGTTTACATTTATTTCTTTTATTAAAAACCGTAGGCACTTTAAAAATAGCACTTTATGACAGATACTGCCTGCTGATGCACTTTATTGAATCTCAAATAGCACTTTACGTCAACTATGGTCGGATAAATGCACTTCAATTTTTTACCATCCTCCCGATTAATGCAACCGTTATGTGATGTACTACTGAGTTTACCATTTGTTTTGTCTTTGTCTAAATGTAATTGTATTTGTTTGTGGACAATGGGACTACAGATGGAAATGATCTCTCTAGCTAAATCTGACATATTTGCATATCAAATAATTGTTTTTGTAATGTTCATGAATATGTGGAGTCCCGTTTCAAATAAACTACCGTAATAAATGAAATGAAAAATACATCTGCTGACTTGTGTGTGTGTGTGTGTGTGTGTGTGTGTTTAGGTGATGCCTCAGCTGTTAAACAGCCTCCGTGTGGACGCAACAGGGGCCAGTATCGACTGGGGTACGCTGGCCGTCTACACCTGCTCCGCCAGCTGTAACCATGACAACCAGTACTGCCCCGAGTTCGTCTGGAAGCAGGACTTCAGCTCTGATCAGACTGACAAACAGACTGAACATTCATAATTCAACGTATTGAACTCAGACTGCAGTGAAGAAACTGGTTCGATCACATGTGGTGACGTCACTGGACACGTTACTGGTTGAACACGGACTGAACGTAAAGATCTGTGATATTCAGCTGAGTGAGGGGTCAAACTCCTGAGACGGTAAGGAGGAGATGAAGATGTTTTTTGTGGGGCAGATAGCAACTGCATTTGAGCCAAATGTATTTTTTTATAAGGAACAGACTAAATGTATAACTGATAGGACATACTGTATCTATCATGACATTTAAAGGTTCAGATATTTAAACAGATTTTTGTTTCCTGCTATTTCTACACATTTTCTGTTATACTTTAAAAATCTGGCTGTTAAGAGCAAAGTGTCAGCGGTATCTCTGACCTTTGTGGTTTGTGGGTTATGTTCAGTTCCAGTGCTGCGTACAGGCAGAGACGTTCTGGTACAGGTTAGTCTGCTGGTGCTGATGATGAGAAATATAATATAATCTTGTGCCTTCTCACATAATAAACATTTCAACAAAGCTGTCTAAAGGTATTCATCTAATTATGTTCATATTTTAGTCCCTCACTGATAATATAAATAACTTTAAGCACAGTGTATGTCTGATATTTAGACATTTTTTGACAGTCAGTGGTCAGTTATCCTCCTGCAATGCCAATTAATTGCTACATATTAAATTCAGTATTACATATATATTAGATGTGTGATATCTGGTGGTGGCAGTCAATATGTTCACATAATCTGGTTAGATTCATGTCTTGATGGCCACACCTAGGCCCGTCATAACTGACCGCAATTATTTTGCATAATCATTAAAATCATATCCATTCATCTGTATAAAAACAGCTGAATGAAACCAACAGAAATGTCATATTTCCATCACTATTTCCTCATTCTTTTCCACCGTTTGAGGTTTGACTGGCGTTAATGACATCACGTTGTGCCCCCTTCTTCTGCTATGGTTAAATAACACGAGTGGAGCGCCACAAACTGTTTGTCTCAAGGCGCTTCATTTCTAATATTTTACACCTGCATTTCATTCATCTTCGATTTAGTTGCAAAGCCGAAAACAGAAATGCAGTTTTTATTTATATGTTTCAGTGTTTGGCTCTTCTTCCTCTTCGTAAGGTGTGTCTGTATTATTAAACTACGTTTTGGCTTATGCAGTAACAGCGGCATAAAATTATCAGAAAAAGACAATTAAATCGTTAATCGCAACCATTTGTTTGGCAATTAATTGCCAACAAAAACTTATTGATTGTGACAGCACATCAGTCTTCTCCCTGCCCCATCCCTCTCTGGCCTGTCAACTGACAAAGAAATAACAGAATAACAAAGAAAAGTAGATGTGCTGAATGGGAAAAGCCAATGTAAACCTTCACTCATTAACTAAAATGGATTATTTCACTTTTCAGTGAAACACAATTTGAGAGTAGCACAAGTGATAGGAGTCGTGAAAAAAAGCAGCTTTAACAGGAGGGTCATTATGTACACATTTATTAATGTACAGTGCAGCACATTAACAATTTCAGGAGCAGAATTGCTTTAAGATGTGACTGATTGTTTCCTGCCAGAGTTACAGAGAAATCAATGAATACTAAAAAAGTATTTAACCTCATCTCTTTTATCATTATGTTAGCCATACAGACGTCAGGTGGCAGACACACAGGTGGTGAAATCAAATGCACAGTGAATCCAAAACAATTTGAATTGCAAAAAGTTTACATTCAAGGATGTGTTTAGTTAAAAGCGCCTGTGTGCTCCATAAACATACCAACAAGTGCCCGAAATTCAAACTCATCTAAAAAGTAGACAAGAGGCCAAGAATGCTGCTGAGCAATCCACACAGATGGTCACGCCGGATTCACCAGGTTTGCCTACATTCATAAACAATTCCTCAAAGAAAAACGTTTATAGTTTTAAATGGCGAAAAAGTACATAAAAAAATTTAAGACAACACATAAATGTGGCAACATGATGCATAGTTATCTGCCATCACACAGTCTTTTAGTGCTAAAGTTTTAAAATGCAGGGTGTGAATGCAAAATAAAGTGGTCGGCCTCTCCTTTCACCTGAGACAGTAACGTTTCTTCCTCTTTTAGTTCTCGTCGTTGCATCCCGACTGCTTTTGCAGACAAGGAAGAAGTTGCAGAGCTTGATTCCTTTTGAGGCTACACTCACTTTGTTACAGTTCAAATCAATATATAAACAATTAACCATTAAAAGACTTCACGTTTACAATGGGTAAACTGTTTATAGAGAAAATTATTTTTAGACTGACTCCAGAGAATTAAGAACAAATGTATCAGAAACAAAAACCAAGTGATGTGAACCTTAGAGAACGAACCAACAACTTGCTGATAACCCCAGCTGTAGGACTCGGATCAGTTTAGTTCAACTTGTATCAATTCAAACTTTAAGAGCATCAGACTTTAACTGCAGACTTAAAAGACTGGACTATATCTTGTCCCACACTGAAATTCTCAATTTTAGGAGAAATCTACTTCCAGCATTTATGAAAATAGGACTATGCTGAACCGACATATTTTTGAATGTACATGGTACAACCATAGCACTCTCAAAAGGCAGACTTGAAAAAACTATAATCTTATAACACTGTGATAGGAATGTGGGGCTGACCGACCCAAACACAATTATATATCTGTGAGACAAAGCGAACAATTACTAAAAATGTACAAAACTATTTAAAATCGCGTGGAATAAAAAAAAAAAAAACAGCAACAGTCCCAGTGAGTCTGCCTCTCTTCCAGTCAGCCATTTTTTACATTTTCTTACAGTCTTATGTACAATCAGGGATAAGTGGATGACTAAAAACAAACAAAAAACCACTTGAAAAAACAAATGGAAGGGATCAAGTTCAAAATAAACCATCAGGTGTGATGAGTACGCAGAAAAAAGACCTTTCAAAAGCTTGGTTTTCAAAAAATAAAAAGGTATTCATCCACATCCCTGTACAACAAGCCCTTAGAGCAGTCCACTTGTAGAGGTCAACGCATGGATGACACTTCCAAGGAAATAAAAACAGAGTGTAAAAACAGAGGGGGTGGGGGAGACGGTAAAAGAAGGAACTACAGGTCCTACGTTGTCTTGCGGAAACCTTTCAGGATGGGATAGATGTTTTCAAACGCTTCATAGATCTCTGCTCTCACCTTGGCTCCTGAACAACAAACAAACAAACAGGTTCATCAATCACAAGTAACTTCATCCAGTAACATCCTGTTCTTTATGATGTAACACAAAGGTCTATTATATATACACATGAGCACTGATTTTGAGATTTTAAATTAGGTTTCTGGGGTAGGGTCTTTTCCCCAGCACTCTAAAATACTATATCCTTTTAACAATTTGCTACTTATACACCGATTCCATTTATATGCGATAAGATGTGGTTGTTAACTCTAGTTCTGATCTATAAGTGGTGATGAGCGAAGTGCCTTACCTGTGAGTACAACTTTTCCAGAGACAAAGATGAGCAGGACAATTCTGGGTTTGATCATTCTGTAAATTAGCCCTGGAAACAGCTCCGGCTCATAACTGCAGTGGACAAGTGTTTTGTGTTAGTCACGACAAGAACTAGCTCATTCATTAAGAAACCATTTTAAGTTCAGAAGAAAGCCTGTGCTTATAGTACCTGATGTTGTCTGTACAGTTCATGATATACAGGTGCATCTCAATAAATTAGAATATCATGGAAAAGTTCATTTATTTCAATAGTTAAAACTCAAAAAATTAAACTAATACCTGATATAGATCAATAACACACAGACTGAAATATTCCATGTCTTTATCTCATTAAATTGTAATGATTATGGCTTATATTTAATTAAAAAAAAACAAATTCAGTATCTCAAAAAATTTGAATATTACATCAGACCAATTAAAAAAATTATTGTTCATCTTCGGGAAAGTATGTCCATTTATATATATTCTAGACCAAAAAACGCAGACGAGCTGAAGGCCGATATCAAAGCAACCTGGCCTCAGTATTGCCACAGGCAGTTTGCCTCCATGCCACGCCGAAATGATGCAGTAATTGAAGCAAAAGGAGCCCCAACCAAGTATTGAGTGCATTTAAATGGACATACTTTCCAGAAGATCAACAATTCTGTATTAACAATCATTTTTTTATAGGTCTGATGTAATATTCAAATTTTTTGAGATATATTTGGGGCTTTCATTAAATATAAGCCATAATCATTACAATTAAACAAAATAAAGAATTTGAATATTTCAGTCTGTGTGTCATCATGGATCTATATCAGGTATTAGTTTCACTTTTTGAATTGAACTATTGAAATAAATTAACTTTTCCATGATATTCTAATTTACTGAGATGCACCTGTACTTCATTTGAATTTTAACCAATTCCAGGTTGGAAATAAGGGGCCATGACATTTGCACACTGCACAGAACATAACAAACCTGCTGAACTGTTGATGTGTGAGGACTAAACCCTCCAACCGGATGGGGAACTTCACATCGCAGCTTCCCACCATGTTCTGAATCTTGAAGTCCAGGAACTTGGCAGGAAAACCGAGCTTCTGCACCACACGAGCGTATTTTCTGGCAGCTAACCTCGACTGCTCCTCACTGCAGAAGGAAAGGTCAGTGAGAGGCAGAAAGATCAAGGGAACAATGCAGAGGGAAACTCGACGTGTATGAAGGAAGGTCAGGAAGGGCAAGCTGATGGCCCTGTCCTATTTTTCCCACTTCCACTCGATCTTTGCCCTAGCACTCGGTTTTGCGCGTTCTCGTGTAGCGGTAGGGTGTCCCAGTTCTTTTAAGAGCGATAAGAAGTGCTTTTCAACCCTTAAAACTACCCCTTAAATCGGAGGGAGGTTGGAGTGCAAGATGAAATTACCCACGATACTTTGCGAACTGTTGTTGTTGTTGTTCTTTTTCCGTTTTATTACAGGTGGCACCAGTTTTTTTCAGGAGCGTTATTAAGATCATTAAGCCCACACGACAGGTAACACAACAGCTGGAGCCGGCATTTTCACCATGGAAACCCACCACAGACGCAGGTGAACACGTCGGCTACACCAAGTGGTGTCCCATTGCGTAGGGTACAGTCTCTACTTCTAACACTTCTCACTTCATCGACAAGGGGTATCTCCGTTTGGAGGCCACTCGAAACCGAGTGCTGGTGTTTAGGGAAGAGAAATGAGATTGGGCCTTTATCTCATCCTCAACGTGGTTTACCGTCCCTACTCAAGACGATCAGAAACATCAACAGTGACAATACAAACTACATTCTGACCTCTTGGCTCCGGTGCAGACCATCTTCCCAGAGCTGAAGATGAGGGCAGTTGTCCTGGGTTCTCGTATTCTCATGATGACAGCAGCAAAACGCTACATGAAAGGAAGACAACAGGGAATCCCATTACTACAGCAGAACTTTCCTAATTAGCCACATTCACAGCGACGCCATCTTTGCTTACGTCGTCACTCGGGGTGTGAAGATTCAACGCCGTTGCATAACGTTAACGTTAGCAGTTGCAGCTTATGCCGGCTAACTTAATTCAAATCAGTTTAACCCCAATGTTGTTTTACTTTGAAATATCGGGCGTTAACCCATGCCTTCCTTAAATCTGCATCAACCGGGAAGCGATGAAAGGAAAGCAGTTCATCAGACGCCCGACGTTTTACGGCTTGCAGCCAGTGACACAGCAGTTGTACGGTTTGTTTACCCACACGACGCTGTGAATATGGTCAATGACTGTTTGCTTCATATGAATATGTACGGAAATGTCCATTCAGTTGTGTGATTACTGATGACCAAGAGGAAATGATGGCATGATGACATTACTAAAGAAATATCTGCGTAACTCTATGTAATTTTACACCACACTGGTGACAGCTAAAAAAAACAGAAGTCACATTGTGAGGCTGTTGAGCAACATTGACTGGGTCACATCAGTGTCGTACCTTTGGGTTGTACTCTGCGTTCCTGGCTCTCAGGGCAATGGTCTTCAA
This sequence comes from Trachurus japonicus, assembly GCF_045865225.1. Lineage (NCBI taxonomy): Eukaryota > Metazoa > Chordata > Actinopteri > Carangiformes > Carangidae > Trachurus > Trachurus japonicus. The sequence continues at coordinate 14,982,820 of NC_140909.1, forward strand.
GTCGAGTTTACAGCCCAGATTTACAGTAGACACAATATTTCTGATAGTAGGGAGAGTGAGAAAAGCACAGAGATTTGCAAAAAGACAAAAAGGAAAGTTTTTCAGTAAGTTGTTCTAAATTCAAATGTGTCTTGATAATGACAATGACAAAGTAGAAATATCACCCTGGGCTAAGTTTGTGTTTTATTAAATAGGTGATCTTCAAGAGTGACAGTGACAACTGTTATATAGGTCAGGGACAAATAGGGGTTGGCAAGATGAGCAATTCAGAAATTTTTGTAAAAGCCAGTCAGATTTGTTGCTTTTATGTCATTTTAACCATTTAACTAAACTAAGACTGAATAACCTGAACACGCCAAATGGTGTAACCACAAAAGAATACATATTTTATCCACCTACACTGGATTTAAGTGTAAATATACTTTTTTCAGAAAACATTAAATTGAAATACACATTTTGCTGTATTTCTATATTTAAATTTTCATGCATTTTAGCAACACTCAGCGAGACATATACTAAAAACATTTAAAGTGAAAATGAATTTCATTTATTCCATATTTGAGTACAGATTTATTTTCCTGTATATAGTCTGATTTCTATGAAAAATTACTTGACATGGGGTTGCATCACGTGTGGTGACACTCACTTAGTTAAATATTGAATATGAAACTCACTGTAGCTGTGGTACGATTCCCGAGCTCTCTGAGGCCGGTGTTGCCGGTGTGATGGGGGTCATGGGGGTCAGCGGGGTGTTGTAGAGCGGGGTGTTCCCTGGTAGCGCTGTGGTGGTGGATCCAGCTACTGCCTGGGAATGGAAAAGCTGAGGGGTCTGCCCTGAAGTACCTGGAAGGCCTGGGAACCAAAGAAAGTTTTTTTAATAACAGGAACTGGATTATAATTATTATTCCCTCAGGATAAATGTGGAATATGCTAGTTCCAGGAATATGAGGTTAATGAGGATGGACATGATGGTGTATGTTGTAGGCTACCTGCGCTGGCCTGCTGCGCCTGTTGTTGCTGTTGTTGCTGCTGCTGCCTCTGCTGTTCCTCCAGTATAGACAGACTGTTGGTGTTCTGGACAGGCTGAGGCGTCAGGCCGGTGCCATACGGCATCATGGGACTGAAAATTGGCATGCCTGGTGTCATAGCACTCTGCAAAATAAGACACCACCAAAATTAGGATTGAATAGTAACACATGTAAAGTAAACACATTTTTGTCTGCCTGCAAAATTAATAAAATATTTGATATTTATGAATATATAATTTCATGTGTAAGGATTTCTGCAATGCAAAATAAGTGGAGGCTGAAACTAAAGTTTATCGTGCCTGTCCTTTTCACAATACAGTTTGTCCAACCAATAAAGGTAACATTGTAGGTAACCTATATTATTGCTAATCCTGATCGTGGTAAGAGTAATGGTAGTACTATATTCGCACCCAAACACACATATAGGCTCTTTTCTCAGCTAACTTGTTGTTTCCTGCAAGAAGCAGCAACACTTTAATTTGACTAAGTTATGTTAACCAAAGCAGCATTGTTACCTGGGGGGATGCCAGCCCCTGGAAAGCTGGTATACTGTTGTTCTGATCCATCTCTTGGGCTCCTTACGTTGCTTCGCTGCCACCGAGGAGCAGACAGCAACACAGACACACAGATAACTTCACACAGCAGGTGCTTCCTCAAAAGGTGCGAAAACCCAGAAAACCAGACACAACCTCGGTGGACTGGGCTGGAGGGAAACTCTTAGCTTGAGTCGTCTCTTCTCTTCTCTTCTCTTCTCCTCTGGCAGCTTTACCGAGCCTAAAACATAAAGGATAGACACGATATTTTCACAAATCAATTGTTTGACGACGAGCATCATCAAAGCTGGAAGCAAATGACGAGACGACGCCGCAGCGGTGGCGCCAACACAATCACAACTTGCTAACGAACTAAAGTTGCTAGTTGTTTTGTTTTTTTGTTTTTGTTTTTAGCTTTTAATGTTTCATCGCTTCACTTCGACCTCGTGTGCACAAAATGTGTCCTCCGGTGAAGTATGCGATTGACAAATGTATGTATACAACATGCAGTCTCTAAAATAAATACACACACACACACACACACAACACATCAACACGGCGGCGGAGCTGAAGTTAGCCGCATCGCCGATGTTAGCAACAGCAGCTAACATGGAGCCGCGAGTCAAACGTGCGGCGGACACAGAGAGAAAACAGCGACATGGTGCAGTAAAAAAAAACAGCGGCGAATAACTCTGACATTAACCAGTGCATGGTAGCACACAGCCGGCCAACTTACACTTGCTCTCTCGCAGTTAACCCCGGCGCATAAAAACATTTAATTCAGCCTCTGGTCCGTGTCATCCTCGGTCCCTCTCTTCTCCCTCTTCTTCCTCTTCTTTCGGTTTTATGGCGGTTGGCGTTTCGGTGCATTACCGCCACCGGCTGGTTAGGAGTGTGGAGGATCAACTCTGTCAACAAAAAAAGGGGGAAAGAAAGAAACAGGCTACTGTAAAAGACGTATGAAACAGTGAATGTTTTTATTTACAATTTATGATTTATTATTAGTATCCTTATCATTATCCTATGTATTTTTTGTTGTTTCGAATCTTTTATCCTATAACCTTGTTTCCATGGCAACAAATATAACGGGAAAGTGGCAACACAAAAAGGAAGGAAGGAGTGTGGCTTCTTTTTACAAAACATGTGAGCTCCCCGTCAAAAATGGCAACTAACAATTATGTACATAACAATACTGTTGTGCCAGGGGAAGAAAAAATATATAAAAGTATGCTCGGTTGGGACCGGTCGGAACTAACGGTTGTATAAAATAAAAATTAAAAAAAATGTAAAAATGTAATGTAATGTAATGTAAAGAAAAGTGCAGTCTTGTGCTGCCAGGGAATCAGAAGATCTGCCTGTGGAGAAAATCCTGAGGGCTGAGATCAAGTCTCTCCAACACAAGTTGACCACAGAAAACCAGCTCCGACAAAAAGCATCTGAGCAGGAGCTGTTCTACAGATAGAAACTGAACAGACCTGAACAGGCTCGACACTCAGGTCAAAGCATAAACGATGACTTGGTTTCCTTGCTTATGTGACAGTTGAGGTTCCTGTCACTATGCCTCCAATTGTGCCCTGGCTACTTGGCCAAAGGGATGTCCCTTTGGGTGACTGGCAAGCGCGCATGACTATTATCCGGGAGGTGTGGGTTCAATCCCCGCCCGGGCCCTCTTCACCTTGCCACACTTGGTAAGAAGAGCAAAGCTCCTCAAGAAGCTGAAGTCCTCAGGACGACTCAGCAGGATGAGGGCCTGCAGCAAGAGCTAGAGAAAGAATACAACAATCTTTCCCCCCCACTATGACCCATAATAGATCAATGCTCCCCACTCTGGAATAACAGACCCTATAAGGACTGGATGGACAAAAGGCATTTGGTCAGTACTTCATCTCATCGATAGTGATGGTCACATTATGTCAGTTTCTGTCTTAAATACGGTCTCTCTGGAAACCCTAACACTTTTACATCCCTGTCTCTCTCTTGGGATTAATCAGAGGAACCCCATTGAGTCGGTCTGACATCCCCCCTTGTCTTCCACGTCTCTTAATCGGTGGCTGTGGGTTTGAAGAGATTAAAATCCCTAACAAATCTGTATGTAAAATGTATAGTAATATTATACCCCAGGATCTCTTTTTGTGAAATTAAATTTTACAAATATTTTTTAAATGATACAATAGTAGCCTACACTCTTTAAGATCTAAATATTGAAAGTTTCTCATAAACCCAAAAGCCAAAGAAGTTCACTTTAAGACCTTAAAGGCACCATATGTAAGAATGTGGCTAAAAACGGTTACTGCAGTCGAACTCAAAACACAGTGATCTCGTTTTTTCTCCCAGCCATAGCGGCAGCTCAGTGGAGCAGACCGGAGGCTGAAATGCTACTGACGCTGCGTGACTGGGAGAGAGGGCTAGGTGGCGCAACATGTAAACACGCAAATTCAAAACATAAACATGATTTGCAGTCTGCAAAAAAAGATTTTTAATGCGAATACTCTGGCTGTACTATTGTTGTTGGTGAGTTCATCATGTTATATGAACATTATTCCTGAGTCTCTGTGACATATTAGGAGGATTTTACGGCCAGTTGCTTTAGATTTCTTACATATTGTACCTTTAAATGGTGTAGCCTATATCCATCCGGTGAATTCTTACGACTGAGATTCGGTTTTGAAACTAAGTGTGTGTGTGTTTTGTGAAGATATTGAAACTTCTGACCATTTGTTTTTCTTTCGCAAGTTCTCTGATGCTTTATGGACTGATATTCATGGCTTCATACATCGATCCACTTGAATCTCTTCTCTCGAGTCGTGAAGATGTCATGTATGGACATGACATATGGATGACTTTCTCATCAATAATATTCTTATCCTGGGTAAATTTTACATACACAAGTGTACATTTCTAAAATAGGTTTTGCATGTTTCATAACGAATTTCTTAATTTCATAAAAGCCCTCAATCATGAAAAAGAAAAATGCCCTTAAAGTTTAATATTATTGATAAGTATGATCTACAAAAGAAGCCCTAGCCTTTGTTTTATTTATTTATAACTTTATACACATATGTGGATATATATTTATATGTGTGTATTTTATTTTGACCCGGGTTTATGCACTTGTTCCTTTATTGCATTGTTAAAGAAATGTATGTTGTGTACATTTTGATTTTTGATTAATAATCTCATTATCATTACTAAATATTATATACACAAGTGTCGATATGCCAAATCCCCACCCTCGTGGCTTGCTCTTAAGAATGAGTTCTCCTTGTTAAAAAAAAATGTTTGAAACAAATAAATAATCCCCATGCAGATAAATTGTACACATTTATAGCAAAACTTAACCTGTCCTAAACCCCTTGTATTTTAGTATGGATTCACTTATTAAAATATTTTTTCTTTTAATTGCTCTTTTATTTATTTTATTCTCCTTTCTCTCCCTTTTCATCTAAGGTCTGTCATATGATGATTTTTATATGCAATAACACTACCAAAACAATTTTTCAGTTTGAATTACCCAAGGAGGTGTGAATTTAATTTGTAGGCCTATGTATGTAAAAGAACTGTTTTGTTTGTTTGTTTTTCTTTATTTTAAACCAATGCATTTACAAACTAGGCAAATATATCTGTGTCCAAAATTTAACAAGAGCAGACATGTTTCAGAGATAAGAATCATGAATAACATTAAATAAACAAAAATTAAGATATGTGAGTAGAAAACAAAACAAACAACAAATACAACAGGGAAGAGAGAAAAAAAAGAACTGTTTATGTTTGAGTATGTCATTGTTCATGTAATGTGGCATCATCATGTTTAAAAACAAAAAACAAAAAACATATCTTTATTTATTATGAAGACCAAGACAAAGACTTTTTCATTTTCTGTCAGTTAATCTTGAGTTTGGGGAAATTTCACATCCACAAAAACAAATGGGCCAAATCCAAACCGAACATTGCACCCTTTAAATATGAATGAACTGCACTGTTATGCTGCCACAATCAAGGACATAAGAAATAAGAAAGCCGCCAAAACGTACTAAGTGACTTGTGAAGGCCTCTGGCTGTCTTTTGTTTTTTGTTGTGTGTGTTTTTTTTTGTTTTTGTTTTTTTGCTTTATTGTCTCTCTTTCTGTTCCCATGGATGTATTTCCAAGTAGCTATATACTATACTGATGTACGTATGTATGCAATTTTCTGTATCGCACAATATTAAAAAAAAAAACACAAAAAAAAACACATTTTGTTTTTTTAACAAACTTTATTATCGAATTAGAAACATACAAACATGACATTATACAAACATGAAACAACACTAAAGTACAGAGAGTGCATAATACATATAGCAGAGCTTGAGAAAAATAAGAAAATGAAATATGAAGAAAAATTAAAAATACAATGTATCCATATGCATATCCAGAAGGATAAATATATGCAAAAAATTGAAAAACAAAACAAAAACAGTAGAGATTTTATCTAGCAATATGGACCATAATCTTTTAAAAAATATATATATTTATTAGAAATACAAATCTTACAAGCAGCAAATTTCAATATAAAATACATTTTGAAACTGAGCTTAACATGTCAGCATTTCAATAAAGGTTTAACACAGTAACAGATGGAACAGGAAAGCCATGAAAAAAATAAAAAAATAAAAAAAAATATAAAAATTATAATTTGAGGTAAAAATTCAAATAAATAGATATTTGATACAAAGAACATAAATGAAAATTTACAAATATAGAAAATTAGGATCAGGACCATAATCTCATTTGATCTTCTTGTTCTTCGTCGGTCCTTTGTGAGCGTCACTCCGGCGGCTTCCGGAAGTGGAGCAACTTATTTTCCGCCGCGTCACGGTGAGCAACAGACACAGACAGAGCAAAGATGGCGTCGCTGAGTGACAAATCAGTTTGGGACGAGGTGGAGGATGGCATCGGTGAAGAAGTGTTAAAAATGTCCACGGAGGAGATCGTCCAGCGGACTCGGCTGCTGGACAGCGAGATCAAGATCATGAAGAGCGAGGTGCTGCGGGTCACCCACGAGCTGCAGGCGATGAAGGACAAGATCAAGGAAAACACGGAGAAGATCAAAGTGAACAAGACGCTGCCCTACCTGGTGTCCAACGTGATCGAGCTGCTGGACGTGGACCCCAACGACCAGGAGGAGGACGGGGCCAACGTGGACCTGGACTCCCAGAGGAAGGGAAAGTGCGCCGTGATCAAGACCTCCACCCGGCAGACCTACTTCCTGCCGGTGATCGGGCTGGTGGACGCCGAGAAGCTGAAGCCCGGAGACCTGGTGGGTGGCAACAAATAAACCAAGATTATATCATTCATTTGATGTTATTTTTTTAGCCAAAGCTCATATCCACAACCGTAAATTAACTAATCAAATACTTTGTAGGCTACTCACCGTTTCAAAAACGAAATCAAACAATACATCAACTTCAAGGGATAGTTCACCCAAAATTCAAATTTTACTCATTATCTACTCTCCTTCATGTCGACTAATGGTTGGGAGAAGTTTCAGAGTCCTCCGTGCCTTCTCTGAGTTACAGGGTGGTCCGCGCAGCAGTATTTGTCCATATAATGGTTGTCAATGGATACCAACTTTCTTCGTCCAAAAAGACACACCAAAAAACATCCAAATACCTCCATGCTGCTCGTCTGTATTGTCCCTCTTGTATTGAAGCCACGACATGAGAAATTGTTCCGCCGGTCTGACACAGGAAGAGCAGTGAACTGAGACTCTGGGAGCTTCCGCTACAAACAAGCTTAAAATATAGACTTATTTAATTTTTTTCGGAACAATTTCTCATGTCAGGGCTTCAATACAAGAGGGACATTACAGACGAGCAGTATAGAGGTATTTGGATGTTTTTTGGTGTGTCTTTTTGGACAAAGAAAGTTGGTATCCATTGACAACCATTATATGGACAAATACTGCTGCGCCGACCCCCCCCCCCCCCCGTAACTCAGAGAAGGCATGGAGGACTCTGAAACTTCTCCCAGCCCTTAGTCGACATGAGGGTGAGTAGATAATGAGTGAAATTTTAATTTTGGGTGAACTATCCCTTGAACTATCCCTTTAATTAGTCAATCTGAAAATAAGAAAGCCATAGCTGAAGACCATAGTACTATTTTCTCTGTTTCCACGCTTTTGAATAGACCTTGTGTTTGCCTAACATGAAATGTACTTGTTTTTTATCTTCTCCTGCCTTTCATGATATTATGTAAACATCAACTTGCTGACATTATTCCACTTTTCTTTGTAACCCCCTCCTCCCTCATTTTCACATTGCACTTTCCAATTCACAATGATACTATACCTCAATAAAAAAAAAAAAAGGTTGGTGTCAACAAAGACTCCTACCTCATCCTGGAGACCCTCCCCACCGAGTACGACTCCCGGGTCAAGGCCATGGAGGTGGACGAGCGCCCCACGGAGCAGTACAGCGACATCGGAGGGCTGGACAAGCAGATCCAGGAGCTGGTGGAGGCCATCGTGCTGCCGATGAACCACAAGGAGAAGTTTGAAAACCTGGGCATCCAGCCCCCCAAGGGGGTCCTGATGTACGGACCGCCCGGCACAGGGAAGACCCTCCTGGCCAGAGCCTGCGCCGCTCAGACCAAGGCCACCTTCCTGAAGCTGGCCGGTCCACAGCTGGTCCAGATGTTCATCGGAGACGGTGCCAAGCTGGTGAGGGATGCCTTCGCCCTGGCCAAGGAGAAAGCCCCGTCCATCATCTTCATTGACGAGCTGGACGCCATCGGAACCAAGAGGTTTGACAGCGAGAAGGCCGGAGACAGAGAGGTGCAGAGGACCATGCTGGAGCTGCTCAACCAGCTGGACGGCTTTCAGCCCAACATGCAGGTCAAGGTAAATATGCTGCCTGCCACCACAAACACTGTGTCAAACACCTCACACTATATTTATATCAGCCAATTGACTTGCATCACTCTGGACTCCTGGTTAAATCAAACTTAGATGTTATTTTCATGTTGTTACAAAGCCATACTTCCTTCTGACAGAAAAAAAATGTCTACAGACCACAAACTGTAATCCCAGTAGTTAAAAACTAAAAAAACAACACAAATAAATTCATATTTGTATCATTAATGGAGCTTTTAATCCAGCAAAAGATGATTTATGACTCGTGTGGAGGTTGTTTCAAACAAAAAGAGATTACAATTATTTTATCTCATTGAAAACATGCAGTTTTTTTTATATACCTTATATGCCTTATGATAAACACCAAACAATCATTCCTAATTTTAATATCATCCTAACTGTAACAGAATACAAAACAGTTGTGCTGAGTTTTGCATTTGTGACTTTTGCATCCCTCAGTGAAATGTTGTTTATATTCAGTCCCATCACCTGTGGAAACTTTTAAGACACGTATCATTCAAAATTAAAGAAAAAAAAGAGAGAACTCACTGCTCCAACATGTTCAGGTGCCAGACAACATGCAATAAAAACAATACAAAAGTAAACAGAAAGGAATATGTTGAACATCGGCACAGAAAAGTACAAATAAAATCAAAAGACTTGCATGTTTTCCTAAACTAAAAAAAGAAAATAAATTGTAAGCAGAACATATTACCTACAATTATAACTTTCCTGAAGTTGTAGTTGTTAAAAAACAAAAATATTTTCACCACAGCGGCTTCTAGCTCTACATCTGACAGCAGCGTTACTACAGTAATATCCTGTGTGTTTTCTAGGTGATCGCTGCCACCAACAGAGTGGACATCCTGGACCCCGCTCTGCTCCGATCGGGCCGTCTGGACAGGAAGATCGAGTTCCCCATGCCCAACGAAGAGGCCAGAGCTCGCATCATGCAGATCCACTCCCGCAAGATGAACGTCAGTCCGGACGTCAACTACGAGGAGCTGGCCCGCTGCACCGACGACTTCAACGGAGCCCAGTGCAAAGCCGTGTGCGTGGAGGCCGGCATGATCGCGCTGCGTCGCGGAGCCACGGAGCTGAACCATGAGGACTACATGGAGGGAATCCTGGAGGTCCAGGCCAAGAAGAAGGCCAACCTCCAGTACTACGCCTGAGGACACTCCCGGTGTCTTTGTTTTTGTGTGAAAGCCTTTGATTGTTAAAGAAATTACTGAGTAAACACTTGTTACCATTGTTGATTAACTTGAGTTAATAAAAAGACATAAAACGTCACAATTGAGTGTTGTTCTGTTAATTAATTTCCTGCGAAACGGTTGAGGGTGGGCTTGTAAATATGCTCCTGGTTTACAATGGTACAGCTGCTGTGGATTTAATTACTTCAAACAATGTTATCTAAACGTGCATTTACAAGTAGTCAAGTTGGAATTTATCATTTTAGTCAGGTCATAAACTAATTAAAATAAAAATGTATCACTTATTTCTACCAGTGGGATGTCTAGTGAGCTAGCATTACTCATCACTGTCCTCTTGCTGAGAAGCACAGACTTTTCACATTTAGGAATATAGTTCAGTAGAGAGTGTCATTACATCATTTATAGGATGACCTGGGGCTCACCTAGTAAAGCGAATACCATAAGTCTCTGGTTCTAATTGTTGTGGCCATGGGTTCAAATCCAACCTTTGCTGCATGTCATTCCCACTCTCTCTCCTTAAAATGAATGCCTGTCTATCTCTTACTATCCTATCTATATATAGGAAAAGTGCCCAAAATATATTAAAAATAATCACAAAGGTACAGTATGTTTTAAAAGTTGGTAATTGTTATAATAATTTCTTTCATTCTGGCCCTAAAAACCTTGCTTTCACAATTTAATTTGAGAAGTGGAGAACATACACAACATGAAATTGAGATTTCAGCCCTTAAAAGGCTCATCTATAGACTCCAAGTGATTAAAACCAACTAAGTTTGCGATAACACCCCTCTTGTGGTTTTCTACATAAGTTACTCGTCAAGGGAAAATATATCTACACATACATCTCTTTATACAGCTGTATATCCGTTTAAAATATGGTGAAATCTTGTTGGGATCTAATTGTCAAAGACTTGCACATTTCTATAAATAAGTTTATTCACTGACAGAGAATGAAGTCTCTTCTGACAGAAGTTGCACCTTTGTAAACTCATAATGAGGAAAACTGCTGTGAAAACAAATTTGTGTTTTAAAGAGAAAAGAGTGGTTCCTACAAAACCCCAACAGGACAGTCCTGATTATCATTAATTGTTATAGTGAATCCACACGTATGATCAGTCAAGGATCAATCATTTCTGATCAGACACGCTGCCTTGTGTCCTACATTTACCTTAGTAATAACCTACAGTATACAGTTGCTCAGATGTCTGTGACCTCAGGATCAAAAGCCAAGGGCTCGTCCGGGATTTGAACCCGGGACCTCTCGCACCCAAAGCGAGAATCATACCCCTAGACCAACGAGCCAGATATTAAAGAACAGTGCACATGTGTTTCTCAATGGCATCACAGACTGAGGTTTGCTTAACTGTATGTGCAATGTCAAGTCCCCCACTTCTCATACATGTGAACAGCAGCACCCCTCAATACAGGTCACTATGCTGTACCAAGTGTTTTGTTCTCTCATGTTAAGGCTGGATAAAATTACACCTCACACAGACAATGTAAAGATCTGGACTCAGCTTAGTGACAGACAGTTATTTGTGTTTCCCTCAGTAACTTTGTCCCTTTTTTGTCTGATTATATTACAACTGGATAAACACAGTTGCCCACACTGTGGAGCAGGTCTGAACAAGCTGAGGTTCACAGGATAAAGTCTTGTCTTTCCTGCATTTGCCTGAAAAACTAACTTCATTAAATGTCATGCATGCTGGTTAAATGTGACCCCCACCCCATAAAGATACAAAAGCCAAGGGCTCGTCCGGGATTTGAACCCGGGACCTCTCGCACCCTAAGCGAGAATCATACCCCTAGACCAACGAGCCTCTACAAAACGCCTTCCACAACTGTTTTTGTGTGGTGGTGGTGGTGGTGATGGGCCCTGTGATTTGTACTCCTGTTGCTGCTGATGTGGCGACTTGGAGGTTTCATATTTCATCTTATCCAACAGCGCCGCCTGCTGGTGTCGTTTATACGCGCGTTTTCGCATGGTACTACAACCATATCTGCACATCATCCTTTGAATGTGGGTTAACTACAGATCGACTGAAACAATAACTGTTTGGAGACTTTGCTATATAAATGTGATAATGAAATTCAATGCTGGTTATCAACATAATAGATAACATTTGTAATTTAGTATGTTTTGCATCTATACAAAGAAGGAATCGCACTTTATTTTATTAATGTCATATAAAAGATGCGCACTGGAAAACTTCGCCGCTGTAGCTGCAGCTCCGTCCAGAGGCCTGATGCTGCCACAACAACCACCAATTTAGCATTTTCTCTAATTAGAAACAGCAAACGAGACACGGTGCAACCAGAGACTGTATATAAAAACAACTAGTAGCCTCCTGAGGATTGAAGTCAACACCACTCACATGTCCGACCGACTTCGAGCGAGGCCGCGGGAGACACACACCTGACCTGTCACTTCCTGAATCCTGCAGAGCGCCAACCTCCCAGGTGACCCCCAGTTTGACTGACTAGACCCGCCCTCGCCCTCCCTCTGTGTTTGAACCCTCGGAGCCGCCGTAGGAAATTAAACTAATGGCTATTGGTTTAATATGACCTCATTAAAGTGTGACTTGTTCAGTCATTATTGTTCACTAAAAGGTAATTTTTCACTTTATATAAAATATGTTACAGGACAACACTAAATTAATAAAATGTCCAATACTGTCTTAAAAAAAGCAATCAGAAATGTTGTAGTTCACACAGACTATCAATATCAACACTGTATTGGTGACTGCCACCTTGTACATATTTAAAGCACTGATTAACTTTTAACTTGCGTTGGCAGTGACTTTTTTCTTCGTTAGAGCAAAACCATGTTCAACATTGTAAAAATGTGAGGTGCACCTGAGTGAAACACGCCATAAGAGGAGCAACAAAATGTTCAATTCTTTACATTTATTAAGAATGTAAAAAGAACAGCAGAGTATATATCCTTTCAAAACATAATGAAAAAAAAAAAATCCAAACAGAGGAACCATCTATGTGAGGATGAGGAAAGAAGATGCTTCTTAGAACAGGAGTTATGATGGAGAATCAGTTCGGCTAATCACAAACCAAACCAAGGGTTTGTGAATAGTGACAATATGAGGGGAATAACTGTGGTGAGCAGCATACATCTGACATAAATGTAGACTGTAAACTGATATCACAAAGGAAAACCAGCTCCCCAGTGAAACCCTCATGCAAGAGGCCATCCGAATGACCTCTGGATCAGAACTCCTGTTTTAAGAAGCTTGATGTAAAAGGGGCCGAACCAACAGGGAGAGACCAAAGAAGAAAGTAGAAGCTGATGGCAACATCTTTTTTTACTCCTCAATCTTTCCTCAAAGGTACAGTCTGCTCATTAATGCCCTCCTTAGTGATTACACAGACACGAAGGGCGTCTCCGGTGTAGACATCTCTCTCTGCAGCCGAGATGAAGACGTCTTTGACCAGCTGAACCGCCTTGTCCTGAGTCAGGGGGACGTGCTGCACACCTTCCATGTTCTTAAAACCAATCTGGGGGCAGAGCACATTGAAAAGAGAGTCAGACATCATCAACATACCTTGTCCAGTGCAAGGAAATCTGGCAGAACTGCACACAAAAAAAGAAATATTGCATAAACAAACAAGTTATTGAACATTTGTGTGTTGCCTACCTGGTTGTCAAGCAGTGGCTGCAGCATGGCACTTGCCGATCCTCCAGCCTTGTAAGTGTCTCTCTGGTAAGAGCCCACTGGGTCAAAACTGTACACTGCTCCTTTGCCTACATTAGATTTGAAGTATTAGTGAAAAGCTTTACAGTTTAACACACGGCAATGATAATTGAATAAAACTGCATGATACAATGGCAATGTAAGCAAGCCAAAGACTTAAACAGTGTAATATTTACATTCACCTGCAATCACAGATATAGTGCAACAACATAGTTACAGAAAATACATACATCATCACGTTACTTATCTTACAAGCGGCTGAGTTTTAAGTACATACCCTCCTCATCCAGTCCTCCAATGATGTTGTAGACGTAGTAGGGGAAGAACCTCCTGCCGTAAAGGATGGTCGACAACATGGCTGCGATGGCTCCGCTGGTCATTATCTTGTTGTTTGAATGTTTGTACATCTGGTAGAGGAGACATTACAAAAAGAAAAAAAAACTAATTCTTAACTGTGACACAAAACTCACAAAACAACTATACAATACATATAAATGCCCTCTTGAATTTTTTGTAAAAGACTTTAAGAATATTCCAAACTTGAAAAAAACAAACTGTCACCATGAAAAGCAACAAGCCATCAGCCTAAAGTAAATTATATCTGACAGCACCACGACCAGCAGACTGCACTGGTGGACAAGCAGGGGCAGGTTGAGTTTGCAGCGTCAGTAGAACATGGCTTTCTTGAAACTGATTACACCAAAAGAAAAAGAGGCCTGGATGAGCTCACCTTTAGTCTGGCATCAATGATTTTGGTCAGAGTGAGGCAGTCACCATGGAAACCGCTGCATCCAATGACAGTTGTGTCTGTTCTGTATGGTGAGAAGTTGGCACAACAATCACACACAATCAGTGTTGCATATTCTTTACTCATCTGTGTGACAATGACAAGTGATTTACTTTCTTTTTTTAAATCTCCAACACTATCTGGCCTGTAATCAAAGCGCTACCACAGCATCAGTAGGCAAAGGGAAACTACACTTCCCATATTAAAAGTGGAGCCGGGGCAGCAGTGACTAGGAAAGAAATGACATGTGGAACCGTAGTAAGATCTATTAGAGATGATATGGTGTCTAAACAAGTTACTTCTGCTGCTGCCCCTCGTTGACAGCAGATGTGACAGTGACTGTGCAAACTTACAGCTTGTAGCATTTTGGTGAGTCCCGGCTGTGGATGGAGTAGCCTTCACTCAGCCTGGTGTCTGAGGCTACAATGGCGAAATCTTCTCCGGCAACAGCTAGTACGGTCCTGAAAATACGAAGGAATAAACGACACAACACAAAATTAACGCGTTATTTATTTATTTTTTACAAACCAGTAGGGAAGAGGAAAGTGTAAAAATGCACCTCTGCACCTCACACACTTGCTAACGGAAGCTAAGCCGCTAATACGAAACCGAAACCGTGCTACTATTTCAAACTCATATTTCCATTTATATATCCTTAGCTAATGGTATTACTTAGCACCATTAGCTGCTATAAGCATATTTTGTGCTATAAAACAACAAACAAACTCCGCTCTGTTTACAAACTTTCCATCAGAGCTACCTTTGTTTTGTTACCGTTTGCTAACGTGGCTAGCTCGTTAGCACAGCCCAACTGCTAGCAGGCTAACTAGCTCGCGATTGGAAAAACAAACTCACCCTCCGTTGAAGGCGTACGGCGAGAACCTGTGCTCAACGGGGCCGGTATAATGATACTCTCTCATCTTCCCATTGTCTCCAAAAGCCTGTGCAGACATCATCTTTGCTACTAGGAGTCAACAGTGTTCAGCTTTCTGCCGGATAAAGTCGCTGTCTCACTGCAATATGGCAGCCTCTTCTTCTGCTGGCTGCGTGTGTCCGTCCGGCGCGTTCAGCCGCACTCTGCACCGCAGCGCCCCCACCGGATGTTTCTGAGAGAGCAGGCGCCGCCACATGAAGGGAGGAAGGCCAAGAAAAGCCCTCCATCAGGATCTGTATCACTCCCATCCATAGATATAGACACGTCTTCACATGCTGCTTCTTAAATGAATTTAAACTTTATATTAAGTCCCTAAAATGTATGGAGTCTAAACTTGCCAAAGACCTCTATTTAGTGTTCAAAAATGATCTGACTAATGAAGCGTAACAGTTATTGAGTCAACCTTTTAATTCTAATTTATTTACTCTACTTTAAGTGTATGTACTTTCTTTTTTTTGTCTGTTTATTTTATTTCATGCCCTTATATCTTGTGTTTCGTATATGTATTTATTTTAATTTTATTTTTTATCAAGGTTTCATCGCTTCAATATGGTGTCTGTTCTTGTAGATTTTAGTGTACTATTTGTACATTCATTTGTTTGCAATAAAGTAGACTGAAGTAGACTCTTAGACTGAAGTGTTGAATAAAGAAATTATAAATATGCATAAAAATAAACAGTTTTAAATAAAATATTATGCAAAACATAATAGGACAACATAAATAACATTTATGGCAGTTAAAGTCAGGATTGCCTTCGTGTCATCTTCCAGCATTGGTAAGTCAGTCTCATTTGAATGGATGATATAAAATATATCAAAAAGCAAGAGCAAAATAAGAGAATAATTTAGATTTGCAGATTGCTGGACTACACGTAAATTCAAAAAAGTTAATGACACAAGCAATGACAGCTGTCTGCACAACTGAGTGCATCAGAATTATCAAAAACATAATTTGGATGGCAATAACAGGCCAAATACTTTTTATGTTAACTATTCAATAATGCATTTAAGTAACATTTAAGGTTTAAACACAGCCCATCGTGTAATGGGGTTTTAAAGCTTGATTGGGATGTTACATATGGTAATTATGAAGCAGCTTTCTTTTCAGTGCATGAAGGATTATGTCTGAACTTTTGTACCAAAACTGTCCTATCCCTTCCAGCCTTTGAGTTTGAACATTTCATCATCATTGTGAAGCTTCGTTAACTTTAACGTTAAGGCATATTTATACAAAACTAAACAACAAATCCATTCATGGGATTGGTAGACAATTCAAACACTTTTTGGTCCAACATACAAGTTACAAAAGAATTTTCTTCTTGTCTTTTGTTTTAAGTAGCTTTTATTGAAAAAAGACACCTCAGATTTCAGTGACTATGACATTATCGGCACAAAATATTCCTTAAACCACCCACTCATTGCAAGACAAATACAAAATAGATAAGAAAAATACAAAAAAAAAAAAACTTTTTTAAAGGTGATTGCAAAACATTGATAGTAATAATCATAAATGGTGGGTGCTGAAGTAATTACAATGAGTGGTTCCATTTTTGTACAATTATCAACAGTGGGTTGAGAAACTTTGTTTTGATAAACAAGACTCGCACATAAATACCCGAAAAACTGCGGCAGCCGCGAGGTCTACCACGGCCAGTGTCTTTTACATTTCACTACACAGGATAAGCACCATGTCATTATGTAAGACAAGATTGTTTAAATAAGATTGGTCTTTACTGGCCTGTCTCATTAAATAAAAGTTTATTAAACTGTAAGATACAAAAACGTACAAAAAATTGTTTTATGGATTGTTTCAGTAGTACAAGATCAAAAGCACCATTTGTTAAACTGAAACAATTTCCCATCCGACAGTTCATCACTAGAGGAATGTTAAAAAATGTCAGGATTCATTGGTTTGATGAAGTAAGAGCACACCGATACTGTTAATGGTTCACAGTTTAGTGCAGCACATCTGGATGGATTTGATTAACAGTTTAGCTGTTACTGTAGCTTTAATATAAGTCATGTATGGTGTCGGAGGTTCAGTCGGTCTCAGACAGAGTTGCTATGTTAATGTTAATGCCTAATCTAAGTGAGTAGATCATGTATATTTGAGATATAACCACATTTGTTATTTTAGTTTAGCTTGAAGACGGAAAATAATAATTGTAATATTAGGCCCACCTTACTGATGTTGTCAGAACGTTCACAGAAAATATGAATGTTTGTTTTCTGGTGTGAGTTCTGTTTTAAAAGACCAGTCAATCAGTCGAGAGTAACAGCAGTTTGAGACCTTACATCTGATTGTTGGTATTTGGTAGGAGGGCTAAAATGTTTGTTTTTGGATCACAATCTGGGCCTTCAGTCATTCTCCATTTTACAGTTTCTAATTTTACAGTTTGGATCATGTATTGTGGTTAAAGATGATCATTTTTGAGCCGACTTAGACTTCTTCGGTGTTTTGGCTCCTCCCTTTTTCTTGGGTGTGTTGAAATTTTTGTCACACACTTCACATACCCAAAGCCCTGAGGAGACAGAGAGAGATGAAATGTATAACAGTAAAGAAGACAACCAGATTTACACATTCAAAAAAAGTAGGCAAATTAAATTAATGACACGAATATAAATTATGTTGAAATCTGCAGAGTCACCGTGGGTGAAGCCAATCACGACTATAGTTCAAGTCAAGTATGTGGTCGTATATCTGTCTGCCCATCAACACACCCCTGCACATGCCATCATGTGCCGTATCTGTGTCTTTCCACTCACCATTAGGAATGGAGTCCATGCCCACGCAGAATGTGTGGTATCCTCGGTCGCATTTGTCGCAGAACATCATCTCGTCCTCGTGGTGGGGCTGCTGGCACACGGTGCAGGTCTTACACTCCATACACTGCCAGCGGTACGTCTGGATCACACCCACCAGCTCCGTGCTCATGTCCAAGCACGACGGGTGGCCTAAAGACGGACAGACATGGAGACACATGCAAGGAAGCAAACATGCATGCACAGAGCCAAACACACATATATGCAGGGACAGAAATAAATACACAACACATGCACATGCACACACACAAGCAAACACAAAGACACAAAAAGAGACATAATGTGAACAGGCCCATCCCTCAGCATATACACACATGTGAATACATCATCCTCTTGTTTTAAAAAAGCCTTGAGATTGTTAGAAAGAAAGAACTGCAATTGATTTAGACTGGAAAACATTTGAAACCAGTCTGTGCAGTAAAAATAAATAAAATACTAAAATTTCCCACAATTTAGACAAACTTCAGATGAACAACATACTAACAAACTAACACAGTATAAATCATTTGAATTGACGTAAATTTAGCCTGTTAAACTCTAGTTCCTGATATGGGAGTTGAACGTAAAAAAAAAAAAACACATCACAACAAAAAACAGGGAACAGTCCTTTTAAATGAAGCGTGGGAACTTACCGCTGTTATCACATTGGGAGCAGTGAATGAGAGCCTCTGGCTTGCCTCTCTTGTTGGCCTCTTTACCCTTCTGGCAAATGCCACATATAGCATTGGGAATGACCTTAGGCTGCAAGGGCAGAATAATGCTATAAAAACCAGTCATACATGGGTTTCCTGTAGTCATGGACAACAGTAGTTCGACAAATGTTTAATGTCTGAAGAATAGAGAAATAATAAATAAATGAATAATATAAAAAACAAACAAACAAAAGACCATCAGGTTGACTGACAAGGGCTTTTTGGACTTTCAGGACTCACTACATGAATTCATCTCGACTGCTTTATACACTTTGAACTCTACCTCAGGGTACAGAAACAAGAAAGGCATACGATGTCTAACAGACTTTCTTGCAAAGCCTGTGGCACTTAAAATCTATAGCTGGTTAATTTTCATTGCTTTGAGCCAATATGTGGTCAGACACAAGCGCCACTTCCAAAACATTATTCCCCCTTCTTTAACTGTGCTGTGTGAATATACAGATACTTGAGAAGTAGTACTGAGTGTCATAGAGGACAGGAAGGTAAGAACCAGAGCAGGAAGGTTAAGGAGTCTCTGGGACATCTAAATCAGGATGTCAAACAGGAGCTTCTCACTATGTGAATATCTCCATTTGAAGCCACAGAACACTTTTGGATCTCTAGCAGAAAACATGAATAATTCATCATTAGTCACAAATATTATGGTATTATTGACATTGTGACACTGTAACGCATGTGGCGGGACCCTGGTTCAAAAATCGAGGCCTGAACCAAACTATGGACTGTACAACTAAAAAAAAAATCACTTTGTTTTCCTGTTTCTTTAAAGCATGTATTAGCCTGATTAGCCTGTATCGTGTCCAGTTGCTTCCAGTGCCTCAAGATATGATGAGACATCCTTCATTAAAATGTTCCCTGATTGGAAGACAGTACAAAACTATGGGTCAATCAAAGACATGGTTTGGTGACAACATCCAAAAAACAAAAGGAGAAAACTAAACAAAGAGAAAGACAGCAGCAGGAAAGGAAAGTAAGAAAAGGGACAGGCTGGATACAATCCCCTGAACTGCTCATGCACATATTAACATAATTTATGCACATTATATATTGTACATATACCGAATATGTCACCAATTCTCTTGTAAACTTGAGCTGGTCGTAGATTTGGCCTGACTGAGATTACTGAGATCTTTAGTAAAAGCTCCATATTACTATAGTGAAGCGATAACGTAGTTGTGGGCACAGTCGCTTGTGTTACTGGCAAGGCCCAGTCAATACTTAAGAAATCGGCTTCATGCCAAAACATCTTTTCATTACAAACATCTACACAGTAAAACTGAAAGATGAGCAATTCATGAGCTGAATCCAGCTGGTCTGAATAGGTTTTATTCTAAAGAAACTAAAGTTGGACATTAAATACTGTATTTTACACACAGAAAAGGGACACAAAAGTTTAACATTGCATATAATATACTGTAAGACATACATACAGAGGGACAGTTAACTGGGTACTTTATGCCAGCTGACCACACACTCACACAGCTAGTTCCCACAGATTTTACAATAATGGATGAAACTGTATGAATATTTTTACATCACGTTTATTATCATCTAAGGGTCTCTCCTGTTGAGAGATGTCTATAATGTAAGGAATGAGATTTGCTATTTCTACAAATGTTGATGTGTTGCCTCACAACTCCCACACACCTGCCTAGACTGAATGTACAGTATCCAATGTAACGGCGCTGTACTGACGATCAAAGCTCGCAAATTCAAATTCATGTCTGATTCTGTTCTTTCTTCATCTCCACAATGTCTCGTCTCTGTATGAGCCACAGACAGGGAGCGGAGCCACAGCTTTCATATCAATTCCAATTGAACATTTTAACATGTTAATGCTGCAACATAGACTTAACACGTATGTATGTAACATGCAACATGTATCACATCTGGACAAAAAAAAAGTACTGCTGTAAAGGCAATTGGTAAATCAGTCAATCTAATTCCAACTTTGTTGTTCATAATTAGTTTTTATTCATGAGCCGTTTGTGAAACATCACACTAGTCAGAAGCTTTAGTTTTCACCAATCATTAGGTCACCGTTAACCACTGCACATACCGTAGATGGTAGCCAGACCAGAGCGGAGTAACGTTAACCAGCTAGCCTCAAGCTCTAAACTCTTGTGGAGACATAAAAGTCATTAGAAATCTAAAGTCATCTGTCAAACTACTTTTGAATCTTCTGAATATCTACCACTGATGGGCAATTTACTTTGGCCAATTTACCAGAGTAACAAAGTCATGGATTCTGTACACTGCATTTTTCAAAATACAGAAATACCTTTTTTTTCTTATATCTATACGTCGTTTTGCACTCATTGCAAATTGGTACAGTACAGGGATATTAGGTTACTGAGTATTCTAGTTATTTCTGGCTACCAACATGCTATGCCATGTCTACAGGCTCCAAAGCATACGATGAGCAAATGATCTGATGAATAAAAGGTCAATTCAATGTCAAATCAAATCAAACTTAAGCACACTGAAACTCGTAAACAGACACTAAAAAAAAAAAGGACCATGCCCACACCACAAAGCTGAGCCGAACCCAACTGGACTCACCCAGGTCCATCATACTCTTATTAATGGTAATATACCAGCACATTTTTAAGAGTTGGGAATTTTCCTCTGCAGGGTTGTGGATTGGAAAAATGAACAAAAAATCAAAGTGCACAGCTCGTTGGGCTGTAGGAACAAGTCTCATAATACTATTGGCCCATCGACGGTGCCGTTTATTCAATATGGCTACCAAAGATATGCCACTGGTGTGGGGCTTGTCCAGCAGAGTCCAAAACCAGACAGATAGCATGCAGACTACTTCTAGCTCAGCTCAGCAACAGTGTGAACAAGGTCAGCAAGTCCTCATCTCTCAAGGACAAGTAACGACCATGTCAAACAGCTGTCTGATACTTATTAAAAGATTAACAGTACATCACATGGTGTATAAACAAAACATATTATTATACCAATACACACTTTAAACATGAAGGTTAAGTGCATTCTAAACTTCAGATATAAATGTTAAAATTCTCTAGTGTTAACATCAACTACTTTAAAAGAAACCACAAAGTTTATGTGGTTTATATTTTTCTTTTATCGGAGTAACAAAAAGATTTTTCAAAAATGAAAAAGGAAAACTAGCAGCCAAAACATCCACTTACTTGTCTTGGAAGTATCTTTTTTTGACAAGTGAGGACAGACAAGAGGTATATTGAAGACACTCAAAAATGAAAAACTTTTAAAGTTCAAATTTGTCTTCGCTGAAAAAAACAAAAAAAGGTGAAAGTGCGGTGGGAAAGAAACACGTGTACTGTTCCTTTAAAATGTTCTTATTGCTCACAGTCTGGTACGAAGAGGGGAGAGAAAAAAAGCCAAGTGGCATAAAAACAAAAACTGAAGACAGGACCCCCACTGTGTGTGTATGTGTGATGTGTGTATGTGTGTGTGTGTGTGTGTGTGTGTGTGTGTGTATGTGTGTGTGTGTGTATGTACCAGAATGTCCCAGCTGAAATGCCGACAAATTGTAGAAGCCGGAGAACAAAGTGAAGAAAGCTAGGGAGGGGTGGGGGTGGGGGGGTGTGGTGGGATGGATGGAGTAAGGGGAGTGGTAGTAGTAGAAAGAGGAGGAGGGGGTAGAAAGTGCTGCTGCTGTTGTTGGAGAAGAGTTCAGGTGGTTTTGTCCTCTACCTTGTACCCTGGGGTGGCTTTGTGGGAGGCCGAGTGGCGCTGGTTGCCGTCTTTGCCCGGGGTGGATGTCCTGTCTTTGGCCTTGGACTTGTGGCCCTGTCCGCCTGCTCCCTCCTGGCTCTCCACGTCGGATGTGTTGCCTGATGAACTGTCCTGTAGAGAAGAGGGGCAAAAGGAGTAAAAGTATAAAAAAACACTGCTATATTTTATAATTTTCTTCTTCTTTCTACTAGAGTCTCGGTCTATCGTCTTACAGATAAGTTCTTGGGCTTTTTCTCATCTTTGCCATCCTCTCCTTCATCCGAGTCAGGCTCTGAGTCCAGTGCGGGGAGTTCTGGATCCAGTGGAGGCTCAAACAGAGCTGTGTTCAGTGGCAGGTACCGCAGCTCATTAGGAGAGTACCTGTTGTTAGGCACAACACAATGTCAACTTATAAAAGGGAAAGAAATGGAAACTGAAATGTACAAGTCTTAGCGTGGCCGTGAAAGGACCACAGACTTGGAATGAGGTTGAGAGCACAATAAGAGAGTCTGTATCTCTGTCTATTTTTAAAAAGAGATTAAAACAAAAACTGCTGTTGAAATATGTTTAATTCAAGCTTGGGTTGCTGTATTTTGCTTCATGTACTGTACCTGTGCCTGATGTGTTGTTATTGTGTTAAACTTTATACTCTTTGTATTGTACTTATGGAATTACCTTAGGTGGTTAGAATCTAGGTAGCAATAGGAATTGTTTTCATAATATATTGTATTGTTTTGATGTTCTGGGCCCCCGTTTCATAAACTACAGATAGCTTCTGGGGTTACCCTTTTTACAAGATCATGTCTGCTGTATATTATGAATTGAAATTGTATTTTTGGATTTTAAAATGATTTGTAAATAAACGAACGAATGTCACAATGAATATAACAATAGATACATCTTATACGCCTACACAAACAACACCGTATCAAAACAGACATGTACCGTACCTTTTATAGTAGTCTTGAAATTGACCTGGTATGAGAGCCACTGGGTAGGGTCCTGTCCTGCTCAGCTCTGGAGCCAGCACCTTGAACCTGCCCTGAGGCACCTGGATGATCTGAGAGAGCACAAAGAAAACAATGCGTCACAAAAACTTCTGGGTCTCTTATGTGAAAACAGCCAATGCTACTTTTTTTTTTTTAACAAATCCCTGATCATCCATATCCCCTGCTTGGACTCACATGTGTCTGCAGGTCAAAGTAAGCTCTCCTCTCTTCCATGCGCTCCCTGTTGAAGTTACTGTTGAATTCTGCAGCTTTTTTTGCTGCTTTCTTTATGTACTCAGGAACCTTACTGGCCTCCACCTTCTGAGGATTCTGCTGCTGCATTTGCTACAAAAGGACAATGGGGAAAACACACTAGGGTTAGACACTAATCACCATCATCTCTAAGTTCTACATGATATTGCAGTTGTTTTTATACTTACAGAGTATTCTTTAGCTATTCTCTGCCGTTCTCTCTCCTGCAGTATGACCGAATACTCAGAGTGTTTGGTGGGATACTCCTTTATCATCAGATCTATCACCTCGTCACTCCGCAGAGCTGTCAAACCTGGAAAAATAGACAAAAAAAACACTTGCATGAAGAAATACAACATCACACAACAGGGCCCCTCACAAAAATGTTTTATCCACTGTGGTGAAACAATCATGAGCCTCAGAGTTCTGGGATTTGGTCCCTACCCAGAGTGCACTGTGTTTCAGTGATGACATTCTGTTCACGCAGGTAAAGTTTCTCTTTATGGGACAGGTCTCTCCTCTCCATATCTACAGAGGGACAAAAAAACAACATCAGAACCTTTTCCACTGCTGTAAATGACCAAAACTTATTGGAAAGTCTTCTGTAAATATGTATAGTGCATGCAAACACTAATAATCAAGATGTTTTGACTTAAAAGAATTTGTCCTTGGATTTTACTCTCATCTCATAATCTACAATAACTATGCAAGCTAATAGTCTTAGATCGGTAAATTAATCAACAGATTACAGAGTACTATTTTAACATTTTTGTCCGGTTCTTACCAGGATACTTCCTCTTGAATGATGTAACTCCCAAATATTCGCTGACCTGCTCCTGCAGCATGTAATACTCTCCTGTGTCATCTGGTGGCCACTTGTACTCTGTCAGGTTCTCTGCTGGGAAATATGTCGGGCTGGAAGTTTGAGAGAGGAGAACAACAGCTTAGCTTTAACAATTAGTAATGCACCCATAAATGTTCAGGTTAATCGGTAAAATTCACATTTATTTCTGTTCAATATGTGTTTGCATTTCGTATAAATCCATGACATAAAAATGTATCACCATGAACTTTGTTATACTGCTATCGAGGTAAAAGTAGATTAAACATGTCTTTCAGTCTTCACAAACACACCAAAAAAGCTGTCAATGACTATTATTGAAGGTAGAGCATATTTACACATTACAACAAAGAACATTGATCATTATCTATTAGAAGGAAAAAAATTCTGCTGGTCAGCTTGAGTTAGCACAAGTTACTGTTTCACACCCAGCACTGAGCCAACCTACCCAAGCTCTTGGCTAGAGGTGTCACAGCTTCGAGAGCTGTCCCCTGAACCCATCCTCCTTCTTTTGGGAGGCTGGCTGCCATCGTTGGACTCCTCCTCTATTACATCCTCCTGCTGAGAAAAAGAAAAACTTTACTCTCATATACGATATGATGCGTTGTATACAGCCCACTAGCATCTCCGTTTTTCCATTTCCATTTCCCTTTGGTATTTCTTCACAAGAATTTGCCAGTCCTAAAAACATCCTTATGTTCCTGACCTACAACAGCACCAGTGAATGGCTGAAAGAGGCACAGATATACCAGAAATCAATGATTTGGCCCTTGCTTGTGATTTTTATTTTGGACATTCTCAGATGTCAGCTTCACTTGTCCTTGAATCAAAACACTTGAAGACACGTTGTCCTGTCGAAAATGCAGATCCTCACCTTCAAAGTCATCTTCCTATTTCTCAGTTATCTAGTCCAGATATCCCTCAACTGGATTAAAAAAAAGTTTAGTTTCAAAAACTTTGGGGCTGGGTGTAAAATTTGTTGCCTAACAGTTTATTGGTTTGGTGGTGTGAAGTAACCTATTTATTGTGCAAATACACCCCGTCATTCCCTAACAAACCATTTGTGTCTAACCAAAACAAAACGCATGAGTTGATGTGCACAGTTTATGTTCAAAGTGGTGACTTGCAGGCTAGAGGTGAAGACCATATGATGTTAACTGCAACCGCATCAAGCTGCGTAATGTTACGTAAAAAAGAGCATCGCTTTGTGATTATAAAAGCCCCAGAGAAACACACATTAACCCAAACAGACTCTGTATTCATTCATCACAACAGAAAACAAAGGAGTGATGCTAATGTAGCTAACAATTATTGTCGATCATATGGACGGTGCACAGCTAGCCGTTAGCTCGCTGCTAGCTGCTAAACAACCAACCACGCAGAGCTGCGGAGCACAGCTGCCGGTGATTCACGTTAGTATCGAGTACAAATGTCACCTTTAAGGATTGCGCTCCTGGGGTAGCGGGGTTGCTGTCGCAGGGCGGTCTGACGGGGAGCACTGCAGCCATATCTCGTTAAGTAAAGTAAAGCCCGCTACTGGAGCAGCTCAGCTCAGCTCAGCTCAGCTCAGCAGCCTCTCGGTCGTTGGTTGTCCTCTTCTTGAGTGGAATTCCGGTTGTTAAGGGACGTTTAGTTACATAACCGCCATCTTCTGGACTGGAGTATAATGGTAAATGTGTATTTATTTCGTTATTTGTCAATAATGATTGGTATTTATGTTGTACATGAAATGGTTATAGAGAAATATACTTCATTATTAGAGTCCAGGTCCATTTTTAAAAAGGACAAGCACACATAAAGGAGACATATCAAGTTCCACATGGCTGACTGGTATCTCACACAGCACTGAGACCAGGATTGGAGTGGATAGCAGCAATATGACAGCATTATGTGCATCATTCAGTCGACAAATGAATTTATACATTAGTTTTCTCAACAGAGCGTGAAATGCATTAACTCGCACGTTTTATCTTTGGTTCAATTCAAATATAAACCAAACCAAACAGGTCGTATGATAAATGTTCGATGAATGGAATGGGAACAGTTGTGGTGCTATGGTTAACAACAGCGCCATCCGGTGGAAGTCTCGCGATATTACATCATTTGGCCCGTTAGTTCGGCTTTTATTTTGAAACGGCAAGGCACGTACGGGAAGTCAGAGGGGAAAAGCTGCCCGGAATCCGTGGTGGATATCATCAACAAGACTATTTTTTTCCTTTACTTAGCTAGCTGTCAGTGTGAAACTAGTACTTACTCCCTTCGTGCCGTGTTAACTGTCAAACCGCCACCGTGGCGATGTCGGAGTCTTACGGTAAGGAGTGTGTTTTTGACGAGTGTCCACCGTTAACATCTCCCTGCAGCCGCGGGCGGGCGGGGATGGGGAGGCAGGTGTGCACAGAGAGGGTTTTCTCACCGTAAACAGATAGCTGACACCAGGCTAGCCGAGCCGCTGGAGGAGGCTCCTGGCCTAAAAAAATGTCTTGTCAGCGCAAGCGAGTCCACAGAGGCTACACGGCTGAGTTTTACTATGGCTATACAGACAAAATGTATCTGCTTTTTAACGTTACAAATCTCCAATCTCCGGAATATGGCACCTAGGGATAATGGAGCTGCTCTGGTTGTCTGAGCTGTGCATCCTGTAAAATGCTCTCAGTAGCTACAGGGATGTGGGGAATAGGTAGATGTTGAGATGTTATGGTTATTTTTGAACTGCAGCTCAGATGTATCGCCCTTGTCCCAACAGCAGCACTGTTTATTAATGTGTCTTTATTTGAGGGTAACTTAACAATCCTCCATCCCACAGACTGAGTTATGTTTATATTTCCACATATGGCGAAGATAATTCAGGATAATCTGAATATGGTTATCAAATAATTGTGATGGTGACGTGTACTAAGCATAATACTTGGGAAACATGTTATGAAGACTGTCTACATGATCACAAACTGTTGTTTTTTTCTGTAGCTTCTTTAATTATACAGTTTCTCTTTTGTCCAGCTCATGCATTGGTTTGGCTCTTGTTATGACAGCCATTATTGCTGCAACAGTAGTAGACAAATCAAATCATGTCATGTCAACAAATCCTGTTCTCTCTCTCCCTCCGTGTGTGTGTGTGTGTGTGTGTGTGTGTGTGTGTGTGTGTGTGTGTGTGTGTGTTCCCTCCTCAGATTTCCTGTTTAAATTCCTGGTGATTGGGAATGCTGGAACAGGCAAATCCTGTCTGTTGCACCAGTTCATAGAGAAGAGATGTAAGTCAGAAAGACACACACCATCGTTAATTATTTACAGTTTCTTTGACACCTTGTGTAAGTGTAGTAAAGCAGTGTTGCTAGTGTCGTTCCTAGATGTAATATGGCATTTGTAATTATATTAGAAATCAACACTTACTTGCATGTGATAATTTGATTTGCCTTGAGACAATTGTGCCTCTAGAGATATTAGCCTATAGATGCAGAAAATTGCATTAGCCTAATTGTTTTTTTTTTACTGTGAAGGTACACTGTAAATTATCACCATAATATTGCTGTTATTTACTATTTGTGGTAAATATTCCATGTTTTATTTTGTCTTCCAGTTAAGGATGAATCCAACCACACGATTGGAGTGGAGTTTGGCTCTAAGATCATCAGTGTGGTCAATAAGATGGTCAAACTGCAGATTTGGGATACTGCAGGACAAGAAAGGTTCAGGTAGGGATAAATGCAAATTCATCTGGAACATGTATTCAATGTTTGTTGTGTTGTTTTTGTACGGCACTACATAACATGCGTTGCTGTGTCAGGTCTGTGACCAGAAGTTACTACAGAGGAGCAGCCGGAGCCCTGCTGGTCTATGATATCACCAGGTAAAACAGCCAGTCCCACAACGTGATTTCAGGCCACCTTATTATCATCTCCTTCCTTATTTGTTTTTAGTCAGTTCTCAGTTACCCTCACAAGAAATGTACATTTTTCCCCCCCATCCGTCTGTGTCTGCACCCCAGTCGAGAGACATACAACGCTCTGACCACATGGCTGAGCGATGCCAGGATGCTGGCCAGTCAGAACATCGTCATCATCCTGTGTGGAAACAAGAAGGACCTGGACTCTGACAGAGAGGTCACATTCCTGGAGGCTTCACGCTTTGCTCAGGAGAATGGTAAGATCCACAGTTTATGATTGAATGGGACTTTGATTGGTTGTGCATTGGTTGTTACCCCGCAAATACTTCATTTACACATGTTACCTTGATGTTCTAATAGTAGGGGTGCACCGATCACAATTTTCTGGCCGATCACAGATGTTTCAAAAAGCCTGACCTGCCAATTCCGATTTTGGCCGATACCAATATTTTTAAAAAGTCAACAGTACCACCACCACCTACATTTAATTTTACTGTATATTATTAACTGTATCATCCCCCTATTTTTCTGCTCTTTGTGCTCTACAGGGATGCAACAATATCAAAATTTCACAATATTACAATGCCTCAATAACAAGCCCATGATATTT
This sequence comes from Trachurus japonicus, assembly GCF_045865225.1. Taxonomy (NCBI): domain Eukaryota; kingdom Metazoa; phylum Chordata; class Actinopteri; order Carangiformes; family Carangidae; genus Trachurus; species Trachurus japonicus. Next base: position 15,011,726 of record NC_140909.1, read on the forward strand.
ATTGCAGTATTGTTACATGTAACATGATATAAAAATCTCACAGTATGATAATACAATATAAGCTCCACAGTATAATATTTATTCCACTATCCATAAGTCAACAACAAGAACATTTGGTCAAAAATAAAATAGCTTATCTGCCTTTCTCAATCACCTGCCTGTCTGCCCCGGCCCCCATCTCCCTTACTCACCCGGCTCACCTCGCTCTGTCTCCCTCTCAAACTTTAAATAAATAGGCTGCTTGGTTTTGTATCTGCCGTCTCACAACACAACAGTATTTTTTTTCAACAGTGTGAGGAGTTTAACGATCTGCACAGTCGGTCCGTGTGTCTGACTCACGTGTGCTACGTCTGACTCGCGTTACATCTGACTCCAGTCACACTCGGCGCCGATCGATCAGCCGGCCAATTGATCGGTGCACCCCTAACTAATAGAGAGAGGACACATGTCTGCCCATAATTGCGTTGCTCAACATAAAATCACTGTAATGTTTAGACTACAAATTAGTGAAACCCTGTATGCTTATATGCAACTGAGCTTGGCTTTGTGGGATGTGTGACGATCACAGTGATAGTTATGCACATGATTTGTGTCAGTTTGTGGTGTGTGTGGCATGAGGACTTACAGTATGTGATATGATGATACCACTGTGTGTGTGTGTGTGTGTGTGTCAGAGCTGATGTTCCTGGAGACCAGCGCTCTAACAGGGGAGAACGTGGAAGAGGCCTTTGTGCAGTGTGCTCGGAAAATCCTCAACAAGATCGAGTCAGGTAGGGTCTCTGATCTTCACCCTCAACCCTAACCCCCGACGCTAAATCCCTTCTTTTCCTAACAGGATCAACACGGCAGACTCAAGACCCTGCACCGTAGCAGCTCTCTTGGATTATTTTTCAGAGTTGAAGTTAAGAACAGAAATATATCTCCTTACCACACGTCTGGCTCGAGTGTTGTTTCAGAAGAGCCTCAACGAGATAAATACCGGTAGATATACTGTCACATGAAGGGAGTGGATATTGGTTTGTGTTCAATGTTATAAAGGGATGTATACGATGGAAAACTTTGTGCATTTGTGCTTTTTTATTTAATCTACATCTTTTTATGGTCACATTTTGACCATGACTGACTGGCGAGTCTGCTTTTCTGTATTCTGTAATGTAAACTTTGTGGTGATCCTAATGTGGACCTCACGCTTTTCTGTCTCCTCACTGATCTCATCCTTGGTTTTCAGGAGAGCTAGATCCAGAGAGGATGGGGTCAGGTATCCAGTACGGCGACGCTGCGTTACGGCAGCTCCGTTCTCCTCGTCGTGCTCAGCCTCAGGGCACTCAGGAGTGTGGCTGCTAGTGAACGTGCCCTGTGCCCAACACAGATGAGGTAAAGGCCCCAGATTATCAGTGTGTTTGTAATGCGTGGTCACTGTCAACCGTCAAAGGCGACCTCTCGTGTCGTGTCACTAGCTGGGTTTACATGGATCCAAATATTGCGATTACAATCGGTTTAGACGTCCAGACCGAATGAAAATGCTCCACATAAACAGCTCAATCAGAATAAACAGGCCCAAACTAAATGAAATGTTATTGTTACCTTTCATTCGGATTCAGAGAGGTGGAATTAACCTTTTCTTAAACCAAAAGAAATTAAAATTATATCATGTAAACGGTGAAACTGAATTTTGTCTGGTTACGTTCTTTCTGCTCCGTGTCAACGTAAATGCTAAGTGACGTTTCTTCACTTGCAAAACAACAAACAACTACTCTGCTGATCAGACCACAGATCTCCATCTTTGATCAGTCGTGGGATGTTTTGATTATAAGATTATAAAGAACACTCAGCGCCTGCCACACGGATGTAAAACATCTGTTCTGAATAAGAAAAAATTTATTTATATAGCACTTTTCCCAGAGAGGATTCACAAAGTGCTTCACAAGGTAAAAATACAAAAACAGAAACAACACACAGCAACATACAGCAAAAGTACACAAAATAACTAGTAATGAATAGCATACTACTGGAACACACACCTGAAGAGATACATTTTCAACTGTCTTTTTTAAAACTATCGACCGGCGAGGCATTTCTTAGTTCCACCATTTAGGAGCGACTGCCTCAAAAGCTCTGTCACCTTTTGGTTTTTAATTTAGTGCAAGGGACAGAGAGAAGATGGCGCTCAGCTGATCAAAGTGGCCTAGTAAATGCAGTGCAGTTTACTCATGTAAACACCCGATCGGATTAGATCAAATCACATGTAAACAGTCAACCTGAAAGACTTTTTCAGAATGAATTAAATCAGAAATAGGAAGACGTGTCCATGTAAACCCACCTACTGTGGAGAGGTTTTTAGTTTTGTGGTAAATGTTTGATCACTGCCAAAGGAGGAGTCGCTAACACTCTACCTGGCGTGTGCTCAGTGTGTTTCAGACAGGTTTGTGAAGACCAGGAGAAGCAAGAAGAAGCAGAAGAATAGCAGCCATGGGGGACCCAGAGTGCTGGGTGCAGGTTGTGGCGCTGGTGACTCCTCCCCCGACCTTTGATCTTCGACCTTCGCACGGAAACCTTGAGAACCCTCAGAACCTTTGTTGTCATGGCTGCACTTGCAAAGACGCCACGTCCCCCCCTCCCCTTCAGACCTCCGAGCATCTCCAAGGTGACCAGAGACCAACCCACCTCCAACAACAACAACAACAACAACAACAACCTGCTCCACTATTGGACCAAACCCTCCCCGGCCCTCCAATCAGGAAGTGACATGTAACCTCTCTCTCCCTCTTCTACTTTTCTCTCCACACCCTCATACCTCACGACCATGTTTTTCCACTATATCACATATTCACTACTTAAGGAATAGTCTCTACATTTTGAAAAAAAAATATTGTTTGAATTAAACAAAATATAGATATAAAAATGTAAATTATTACCTTTTAAAGGTGTTGGCAGGTGAATATTTATATTTTGCAGCAAACCAGAGCAATCTCCTCTCCCATACTAGCCACTCCAGCTTAAAGTGAACAACACTGACATGAAGCATTGATTTTCTCATTTTAACGCTTGTCAAGAAAACACTAATTTCCCCAAATTGTTGTTAATCCCTGCCTTGCCTACTCTATCACTTCTCACTCTCCATCCACCTGCCTGGACTGCCCGTGAACTCCCTGCTCGCCTGTTTTTAACACACCACTAACAGTCCCTGTACTGGACCTGTTTCACTCCCTTCTTCTGTACTTCCTGTCCTAGTAAAGTGATAATCATACTTTTATCAGCTTATCCACCCTCCATCTCCCCCTTTCTTGCATTTTCTTTACCCCCTCTAGACACCTGCTGCTTACCTGTCTGTCTGCCTACCTGTCTCTTCGCTCTCCCCTCCCGTCCCCATGCAGCATCTTACACACTGTATAGTGTTTGTGTACATAGAGATTGACGCATGTTTTCTCAAACAGAATATCAGAGTATTTCATTATGAAGAGTTATTATATGTATATCAAAGTGGATTTCATATCCAGCATCGGGTTCATGCACCACTGTAATTACCATGTTAAGCTACAATACACTGGCAATCAGTATATGTGGGCAGTACTGTTTGCAGCGTTTATGTTTATTTGTAAACGGGACGAGTTGATGTGGATTTACATGTGGACTAACCATGATGTTGAAAATGCTGTTTCGTCTTTGTTCAGCTTAGACAGAGTTACAAAACACAGAGGCAGCCTGAAATGTCCTGAACAGACGTTTGGTTTTCTGTTCTAGTTCATTTAAATCATTTGTACTGTGAAAGTTACATGTCATCTTTTCACCCACAGTGGCACATTCAACAATCACCGCTAAATGGCAGTGTGACACACTTCTTTGTCCAAAGGTTTCCAGTTATGACAAATGACTGATCTATTCCAGTAATTGTTGCCTGTTTACATGAATACCTGACTGACTGCTGCCAGCTGTTGGCGAATCCTAAATACTAACTGAATGCATTTAGCACTGGTATGAAGCTACCTGACGTGTGCTTGATTTTTGTCTCCAAAGATTTTAAACTTTGAAATAGTTCAGCAACATAAAGCTCGCAACAAAAACACACAACATTTTTGGAAACTGTGATTTAGATTTTTAGTTTGTTTGTTTCACAATGGTGTATTCAAACACAACTACATATCATTTATGATTTTACATTTTCCCAAAAGAGTATGCATTAAACTTTTAAATTAAATACACTTCAAACTGTAGAAATATTTTAAATTAGAATAATCTCAAGTGATCCGATAGTGGTTTTGGCTGCTTCGTGGCAGATTGCTGTCTTGTGTTTATGTCATCAAGTTCCTTTTGTTTATATTTATGTAAGTCTGTTTTTCTTGTCATAATGAATATCATGGATTTTTAATTTATTGTGTATGATAAAAGCATATGTTTTTAAAATAAAAAAATAACTATCAATAAAACATTTTCTTTGAAAAGAAGATTTGATATGACATTTTTGGACCCAAGCATATTTTGTGTGAGGGGTAAAAAAAAAAAAAAAAAAAATTAGGACCTGCCAGAGCAAGAGTCTTTTACACTGATGATGGTAAATGCTCTTCCGAGTAATGTGTGAAAGACAGAGAGGTGAAAAAGGGATTTATTGAGAACTTTGCACCACAGCGTTTAGTTTCTCAACAGTCTGATTCTGTACATTCAGCATAAAAAGCATGATATCCTATATAAACAGAAAAAATACAGAATTATGGAGTTTAAAGTATAACAGCTGTAACATCCTATGTCATTAGTAAATGAATTATTTTGGAATACAATCAATTAATTAGCCCAGACTAAAATTTCTAATTACACTATCCCGTTAAAAGAAATTGTGAAAGCCCTGGTGTGTGTTTCTAATGGATTACTAAACAAAGACAAACATGTTTATTGAAGTAGCTCCTCACCAAAACTAAATTCCTTTACAGTCTTAACAGGATCGTTGCTATGAAATCACTTCTCATTGAAGAAGTAATAAAGTACATCATCAATCAACTACCTTATCACAAGATTGTCACATCTAAAAAAAAAAGAAGAAAAAAAAACAACACTGGCTCAAATGCAGTAATAATGTATATTGCACAAAACTTGTTTTAACTATACGTCTGTATAACTTCAAAACACTGTAAAATGTAACCTTTATGAAGCAAAGCAAGTAATGTAGTAATACTGAATGTCGAAGTTAAAATACATAAATATTAAACGCCTGAATGTGAAGGACAGGCCTCTTGTTCTCTCATCTCCATTAGCTCTGTAACATATACACATAATTTGGACCAATAACTATATCTGCAATGTGAAAATACCTTTTTTTCAAGTCTTTATGGCACAGAGCTGATTGTATGACAGTTACTGTACATGGGATTTAATTTCTCATGGTCCCAACATTCAAGAAAAGTTTCGATTGTTATACAAAGGGGTAAAAATCAGTTTGAGTCTTTTTGCGTATGTACAAATAATATTGTCACGTTCCATACATCAACAAAAACATACAAACAAATATACAGATATTTACAAGTTGAACACAGAACATGAAAACTAAATATCCTCTACAAACATTATATAAGAAAGGTGACTAATTATCAAAGTGCTGCCTGATTTGGTCCTGCTTTGGAGAGTAGCTACACCGTTTTAACCAGCAAGCAGTAAATCACTAATATGTACCCATGAATTTCTATTACTAATAGATAATAGAATACCTAATTAGAGCTAACTCAAGCTTTGGCTTCATCATCTTTGTTTTTGCGTCTAAAACATTAGAAGCTGAAAACAACCTTGGCTGTTTTATGTAATGTTTTTCACACAACCAATAAATGGTTTTTTTTTTAAAAAGAAAGAAGAACAACAACTACAGTATGCAAAACACTGCACACACTGTTCACAGTCATTGCAATGGCTTTAAAGTTCACATACATCTATTTTCAGACTGTGTTAGCACCAGGTTTACACACATGGATTAACACAAGTAAAGGACAAACAAATCTTATTTCAACTTAATAACACATAAAAGTGTTAATGAGCTCATGGAGAAATGCAACCGCAACATTAGACGACCGCCAGCCAGTACAGTGTGTGAGTGATTTGCAATCTATCAGAAAACGGTCTAGTACTGAAGTTACACAAACCATTAAATCTACAAGAGCCAGTTTGCAGCACTGATTGATCTGAAATATATTTGAATCTGTACGTGAACCAACTTCGCACTCAGCACAAATAAGAAGATGCCTATCCACATCGAGGCTGCACAGATTCAACCAAGCACATTTTGGAATACAAACGACCTGCTAGTGTGTTTGACTTTGTTTACATGTGTGTACAAAATGCGCGGGCTTCATTTTACATTCCTGATATTCATTTTTACAATACTCATCTCTGAATCTATCCAAACATGTTGTCATGTACCATTTTACTGCTCCTGTGAGCGTCCACTGTGGTTTGGTATCCATGTATACACACATCTTATCCAGGATGTGTTTAAAGGGATAGTAGCATTTTTTTAAAGTGGGGTTGTATGATCTACAAATAGCCCCTAAGTACTTTAATTGCAGTAGAAGACTCTCTGCACTCCTCCCGTTAGCAACGCCAGCCCATAATAGCCCTGCCCAGAGATTTACAACATACATTGTTGTGAATGGACCCAAAGAAATGGCCTGTTTTCGTGGCCTAAAAGAGGTTTTACCTGAAAAAAAATACACAGTTCCATTGTTCGCTATAATATAATTTTTTCCAGCCCCTTAAAGTGCAGGAAAAACGCAGTTTTTATTAGGAGCTAACCAACTGCTGATCGGTGGGCGCTAACCCTGGGCTGAGGGATACGTGAGTTGGTTAGGTCCAAATAACAACTGCGTTTTTCCTGCACTTTGAAGGGCTGGAAAAAGTTATATTATAGCTAACAATGGAATTGTGTATTTTTTTTCACGTAAAACCTCTTTTAGGCCGCAAAAATAGGCCGTTTCTTTGGGTCCATTCACAACAATGTATGGTGTAAATCTCTGGGCAGGGCTATGGGCTGGCGTTGCTAACGGGAGGAGTGCAGAGAGTCTTTTACTGCAATTAAAGTACTTAGGGGCTATTTGTAGATCATACAACCCCACTTTTAAAAAATGCTACTATCCCTTTAAAGGGTCTGCATCAAAGTATGGCTGTGAAATGAACGTTACACTCTTCATTCACATCTAAATATCTGTATATTTTTAGAAATATTGTATTTACTTTTGTTTCTAATTATTTTTTCTTTCAAAAGTTTTTTTTCTATCATGTAAAATGTTTCTTATATCAAAATTGATTCATTAAAAAAAACATGATAGTACACTCTTGATTAATAAGCCACACTGTGAATTTCAAGGTTTACATTCTCAAAGTCAGAGTGATTCAGGAGCTGCTGTTTGACTCAGTCAGCCCCATTAATTATACTTTAACAGGTTTTTAAACCTCAGAGGTGATAGATAGGCAATAATGGCTTTACTTTCTTTTTTGTCCTGAATCTTCTTTAAATATTTCTGCTGAGTGTGTGTGTGTGTGCGCGTGTGCATGTCCTATCGAGCGCGAGCAGAGAAGCAACGCATATACTCAGTGAGCCAGGGGTTGAACTCGGGTGGGACCACCCTCGTGGCCTTGTGCAGATCAGCGGACTTGGCTCTACGGCGCTCGGTTCTCTGGGTCTGGACCTGGCGCTCCACCTGCCGTCTGGTCTTAGCACGTAAAGCCGACTCATGGATCTGTCAGGAGAAAAAAAACATGAATTTAAGTTCCACATGTGACACAACGTGTTCGGTTATATAACATTGACAGACGGTTCGATTACCTCATTAGTTGAAGCTGCAGGACCCACGTTGTGCGTCTTCCTGCCCGCAATGTCGGCATCCCTCTCCCCTGAGCCGTACAGAGCAAAAGGATGTCTGCTTTCCTTACCGTCCTCCTTGGGCTGCCGGGACGGTGTAGGCCTGACCCGCTGGGGGTGCAAACTTTTTTTTGAAGGTTTGGAGGGTTTACTCGGCTGTCGTCTCTGTCGTCCAGTGTCTCTCTCTACAAAGAGAAAAGACAAGCAGGATGAGAAGTGCCAAGACTGTAGTATAAAGCATAGAGGTAGGCTAATTTGGAGCAAGAGTATCCAATCCAATGATAAGGTTGATATTTACCTTTTTGAACCACTACAGTACATAGTTTGGCTGTTACAGTTCACGCTGGTCAGACAGTTTGACAGACCGTGTGCTACAGTATAAAAAACGGCAGGAAATATTTTGCTGTGCTTGTTATGAGCAGAATGACTTACCTGTGTAGTCTGATCTTTTTGCTCTCCCTCTCCAAAAGGGGGAGCACAGGCTCTATAGCCTCAGTGTTATCCCCCCATTCATTGTCTATTACAAATACAAAGTTTTCATACCTCATTTATTTAGATATTTCCACCTAGGCTCAACTATCTGACAGCATTTCTACACTGAATTACCTTGGTCCGGCTCCCTGTGGTTGTCTGGTAGTTGTCTGCTGCCGGGTCTCTGCTCCTCTCCCTCCTCCTCTGGTGCTCTCCTCGTCTCTCTGGCTCCATCGAGCTGCGAGCCTGAGGAGTGGGTGACAAATCGTAGAGGAGCATGCATACTGTACATCCTCATGTGCTGCAGTTTCAGTCATATTAATATCCAGGGGTCCAGACTAACTTTTTTTTAAACAAGGAGCACAGTGGCCCCTAACTTAAAATGTTATGAGGGCAGGTAGAAAATGTAAAGTTTCACACCATAATTCCACTTGTAAAGCAAATTTTCACATTTCCTCTCATTTTCACTGTGTTTCAGATAAATAGGTCTTTTGTGCCTTCTGCCATTAGTTTGTTGAATGTTCAGCTGGCTTGAAGCTGTAGTTTTTAGTACTGTTGTGTTTTTACGTATATTGCCCCACTTATGTATTTATTATATTTTTGTACTTTTATCTTACCTGATCTCAATTTTGCACTGTCCTTGCACTTTCCTCCTCAATTGTATGTATGCTTGTGTATGTGATTGTGGTGTGGTGGTCAGCTGTAGAAACAGAATTGCCCTATGGGATAAATAAAGTAATCTCAACTCAACTCAACTCAACTCAGATACTTTCATGATGATCCTCATGATCCTCAAAATCAGGATTTGCCTCTGGTACACTAGGGTAAAGTATGCAGCATCGATTGTTCGCTTAGCCAACGTAATATTTACTGGTTGCACATGCACAAGTAGGTGAAAAATTTACTTGCACTGCCTCAAATTTGGGGGTCAAAAAGCCAAAGGCAGTGTGGAGCCCCTGATACAGTATATCATGGTTACCTGCAGCTGGTCCAGCAGTCACAGCCTGCTCCTGCTCCTCCTCCTCCTGAAGGGGCAGCCTGGGTACAGGCCCGGTGGTCCTTCTGTCGTTGGCCTGCTGCTCCTGCTGGGTGTCACACTCACCCAGCTCAGCCTCCGTCCCTGCCCTGGTGGTCTTTCTGGGCATGGGGGGACTTCTTCCTCCTCCTCCTCCTGACTCTGAATCGGTGTCGGAGCCACACCAGAACCAAGGGTTGTGTGTGTGCTCCAGCAGCCGGCGCGTCAGCCTGTACTTCAGCATCTCCTCATAACACCTAGTGTAGGTCTCCCATTTGGGGTCTTTGAATTTCTTCATGTACTCGGACCGGCTCTTCTTGGTCACCATCTTTCTTGTCCCTTTGGAAACCCTGCACTGCAATCCAACTGAAGAGCCTTGGGAAAGTCAAACAGGACTGTCTGTGAGATCAGTTATATGACTACTACATGGCTTTCTAAGCTTTAAAGAAAAGAAAAAAGAGGGAAAGAGGGCAGGCAATCACGGTCCGGAGCCCTGTGAGGTTTGGTCGGTCGCATCCTCAGACATTTAAACCATAATGAGGAAGCGTTGAAAACCAATAGGAGCGCAGCTGGAGTGTAAAGACCCCGCCCACTTCCTCCTCTACCTGGGGGTGGGCTTAGCTGGGATAAAAACAAAAGAGCAGTTTGTGGGGGAAATGTCTATAGCTAAATATCAATATTTTGTATATTTATTTGGTTTCGCTATTAGACCGTAAATTTAATTGACCGACCGCTCGAGCTCGAACTGTAGAAACTTCTTGAACGTGATGACGTAAGCGGTGTATCCTCCTCTCTGATTGGCTGCTGCGGTCTTACGGACTGTTGTTGAACGCTCCTAAAGGTCAGCCAGCCTGAATCACTGCACGAGATTACACAGCAACAGCAGCAGCAGCAGCAGCAGGCTTCATAACGTGTTCATCTAAAAAAAAAAAAAACACACCAACTTTTGGGTGCTATTGTTACAACACGACGGTTTTAAAATAGTCTTATATTAAATCATCATCCTATATAAGACAGCCTACTGCGTTGTATCGGACAGCCAGTGCTCTGGTTATAATCTATTTGGCTCCATATTACCTCGGCTCGTCATGACAAATAGTGTTATTAATAGATGCGTCTGTCTGTTAATCATATTGGAAACATGGAGCGTCGATAATCGCCTGTCCGTCAGCGCTCGCAGATATATAGACACTATCGCTGCTGTGCTGAGTAAACGCTGAAACCCTCTGACCATCCATCGACAGCAGCAGCAGCAGCGGAGGTTCAGGGCTCGAGACAGAGCGTCTAAATTTGTGTACAGTAAATATACTTACACTGGAGTTGAATTTCACGGAAGCAGAGCAGAACAGATGGCGTTCACGGCGGCGTTGTAATCACACACACACATACGCACATACACACACACGCTGCACAGCACAGCACAGCACACACAGGCTGCGTCTCTTAGCGAAGCTCCGCCCACCTGAAGACGTGTTTTTAAAATGCCCAAACACACCCTGCAACAGGTGGCCCCGGCCCGGGATGTCAGGAATGCGGTCAGAGCGCATTGGGACATTTGTCTGATAATGATTTCTATCAAGATTTTTTTTAAGACTTAGTATTTATAATCTTTAAATAATGTGTTTTATTGTGTTTAGGCATCATGCAACAATTCCACTTAATGGCTTAATTGGTTAACTTACTGTTTTAATTGGCCACTGGTGGCTATTAAGGCTATCAATATGTAGGTATGATATTTAAATCAGCTTTTTGTGGAGCTAATTGTATCTGTGGCGCGCTATAGATGCTCATATAAATCTGTGTGGTGATGTAATAGCTGCTCCTTTGTGCCTTAACCCCACACCCAGATAACCTGGTGGGCTTTTATGCATATAAGGGTAGGGCCGCCGCGGAGATGCCCGACTGTACACGACACGAGGTATGGTTTTGTCTAAAGATGGTCTGGGGGACGGGGCAGGCGGGCAGCTCAACGGGACTCGAGCCGGGTGTCAGGTGTCCCCCCCCCCCATGCCACTGATCCGCCCGGTCTGCTGCTGCCTGGGCACATTCCTGGCAAGTCAAACTGCGACTGTCGGTGGCTGAAGGCGTCGCTTTTCATTACCTCTGTCACCTAACAGCCCCCTCCCCTCCCCTCCCTCGAGCCAGTCAGGGGTGGGTGGGGGTGGGGGGGGCAGAAGGGACAGTGGGAGACACCCTCCTCCCCTCCCTCCCTCTGTTTCCTTCAGCTATTTTCAGGAGGCTGTGCCAGCTTCCCCTTCGACCCCCATGACCCTCTAGTCTACACCCCTTTGGTTCTTGCAGTTATAGTGAGGTTGGTTTATTGCTTTGTCAATTAAGCTTATTATCCCAGGCTTTGGAGTTAATTATGATTATGCTGACTATAGTTATTTTTCTCTCCCCAGTTCTGTCATCCATGAATGTTTAATTAAGATGATTTTCACCTAAGCTTTTGCTTCTCTCTTCTCAAACTATCCTTTTCTTTTGTAGAAAAACAAGGCCAGGGTCAAAGAAATACCAAATAATGGACTTTAATAAATTATCAATATGTATATACACTTACATTCACATGTGTTGGGCAACATGTTGTTGTTGTTATTATTTTTTTTATTAAAGTTTTTTGGTGGATGCATGGTTCAGAGATGGTTTTCACAGCCTTTCTCCGTGCAACATCAGACAACAGACAGCTACAAAAATATGCACATTTTCAAGGAATAAAAAAAATGCATATGAATGTCAACAGCGCATGCAGACAGTCCATTGACAGCAGAGTGTTGCAGTGCCGCAGAGCTTGATCCTCCTCCTTGATCGATCCCCAGATAGCCGGTGGTAAAAGTGATGGAGATGATGGAGAAGTCGGAGAAGAAGTTGGAGGATTTAGAAGCACTTCCTGTGGACAATGCTGGGGCCTGCCTCGTCGTACTCCTGCTTGGAGATCCACATCTGCTGGAAGGTGGACAGGGAAGCCAGGATGGAGCCACCGATCCAGACGGAGTACTTCCTCTCGGGGGGAGCAATGATCTAGAGGAGGAGGAGGAGGAGGAGGAGGAGAGAGCGGATGAGTCAAGTGCCCGTGTTTAACACTGGTTATAATTGCTGCGTTATGCGTAAAAGCCGTTATCCTTGATTTAAGCTTGTTTTTAGTTGTAATATTTAGGAGGGTCTTAAGTACCTTGATCTTCATGGTGCTGGGGGCCAGGGCAGTGATCTCCTTCTGCATACGGTCAGCAATACCAGGGTACATGGTGGTACCACCGGAGAGCACATTGTTGGCGTACAGGTCCTTACGGATGTCAATGTCGCACTTCATGATGCTGTTGTAGGCGGTCTCATGGATACCAGCAGACTCCATACCTGGTCAGGTGAGAGCGATAAGTGTTAAAAGGAGTGACAGGTGTTGGCGCAAGACTCCACGTTTCTAATATTGATACATTTTGAGAGAAATAAAAGGTTATTATGGGAAGTACCGATGAAGGAAGGCTGGAAGAGGGTCTCGGGGCAACGGAACCTCTCGTTACCGATGGTGATGACCTGACCGTCGGGAAGCTCGTAGCTCTTCTCCAGAGAGGAGGAGGAGGCAGCGGTGGCCATCTCGTTCTCGAAGTCCAGAGCCACATAGCACAGCTTCTCCTTGATGTCGCGCACGATCTCACGCTCGGCTGTGGGGGGGCAAGTTCATGAGTTATTATCCAGAGTGCCAAAGAGCGGAGCGCACAGCCGGTCAGCGTGCGTAAGTTACAATGAACAGATTTACAGAGACGTCTGAATAAATAAAAATGATTAACTCGCTTTTCTTCGACATACAGCTTAAATTTTCACTGTGTTTGTTAAACACTTTCTGGCACAGCGCGCATTTAAGTTATATGCTTTACAAGCTGCGTCCATTATTATGAAATGTTGTCTTAATACGTTTACATCTGTGATTAACTTTCATAACAAAATTACTCATAGAATAAAATCTTAAATTTTGATAATAAGTTACTTTACTAATGGTCAATGTGTTGCTGTTGTTGTTTTTGTTGTTGTTGTGTTTTGGTGTGGGCTGAGTTCCTCACCGGTGGTCACGAAGGAGTAGCCACGCTCAGTCAGGATCTTCATCAGGTAGTCGGTCAGATCGCGACCAGCCAGGTCCAGACGCATGATGGCGTGGGGCAGGGCGTAACCCTCATAGACTGGGACGTTGTGGGTCACACCATCACCAGCATCCAGCACAATACCTGAAGAGAGGTAAAACAGAGAGTTTGCATGAAGTTCGTCGGGCGACAGTAAATCCTCAAAGATTCTTGTGTGAGTAAAACTGAGGCCAGTGTAGGTGTTTGAGGAAGAAACTACACATACACACTGATGTATGCAACATTAGGGCCATAAACTATGGCAGGAATGGACTCAGAGTGGCCGATCACCTGTGCGTAAAAGTTGTGCGTAAAAATGGCTTCAGCGGGGAAAATGCCCCTTTAGTAGCCGAGTAAATACTAAACTGTGTGTTGAAATTGTTACATAATTTATCAATTATATTTGTCAATTATATATTATTCTATAATATAGTGGGTGGGTGTGTTGGTGTCTGTTCTGTGTCATGAGTGGCAGCTGTTTGTTGTTGTCAGTCTTACCGGTGGTACGGCCGGAGGCGTACAGGGACAGCACAGCCTGGATGGCAACATACATGGCGGGGACGTTGAAGGTCTCAAACATGATCTGGGTCATCTTCTCCCTGTTGGCCTTGGGGTTCAGGGGGGCCTCAGTGAGCAGGGTGGGGTGCTCCTCGGGGGCCACTCTCAGCTCATTGTAGAAGGTGTGGTGCCAGATCTTCTCCATGTCGTCCCAGTTGGTGATGATGCCGTGCTCGATGGGGTACTTCAGAGTCAGGATACCTCTCTTGCTCTGGGCCTCGTCGCCGACGTAGGAGTCCTTCTGACCCATACCGACCATGACACCCTGAAGGGGGGAGAGAAGGGGGGATAGCGGAGGTTAGACGGGGACGTCGAATAATCCATGAAGAAGTATGACCTTCTTCTGGCCAGATTAAAGTCTTTGAACAGGCACGGCGACAGTTGCGTAAATGTGCCAAATGGCAGCGTGGGTCACGGAGATTGACAGAGACCAATTGTGCGACTGTCAATTCATCTGTGACGAATTTAGCCTCGAGGAGGCAAAGGCCACATTGCTGGAGGAGAAAGGAGCCAAAATTACATGGCTCGAGAGTTATTATTCCACCTGTTGCACAAAACTACACCCTGAAACAATGCAATCAGAGTTTAATATTTTAATCACTCCAGCCGGATCCCTCTGCCAAAATACTGATGCACCTGCCTCTAAGAATATTGATTTTTCACTGCTTTGAAATTAGACGAATGATATTTCTCAATTTCAGACAAGGTGCTGGCAGAGGTGTGGTGATTAGAGTAATTGTCAAATTGTGTTTTGTTTTTGTTTGGGGTTTTTTTTTCTCCTCCATGTCCAATTAGTCCTCTCTCCTATGTGTCTATAGTTGAGGCTTCTCTTCGCTGTATACCTGGTGACGGGGGCGGCCAACAATGGAGGGGAACACGGCCCTGGGGGCATCGTCTCCGGCGAAGCCAGCCTTCACAAGACCGGATCCGTTGTCGCACACAAGGGCGGTAGTTTCTTCGTCGTCACACATGTTTGCTTCTGTAAGAGGAAAGGAGGGAATCCGTTATCATCACAGCAGATGGTTGATACACACTGTATGAGAAAGGTACCAAAAACTTCGTTGTGTCCTAATCTCGTGCTGTCTGAATTGTCACAGGCTAAAAAAGACTAAAAATAATTGCAACATCTACTGGAGCTTGAACATGATCAGGGCCCATGGCATGCGCTAAATGCATCCATGGCACACTGACAGCAGGCCATTACGACATCAGCCTGAATAAACCTGAATAAATAAATCACACTAAGGGCACATGGCATTTCAATTCTCCTTCAGATATAATAAATCACAATGTATCTCGACCAATCACTAATATTTCAAATCTATAAATCAATAGAATAGGATTTTTAAAGCAAGGCATTATCACCTTCCTCAGGTAAACAATTCTGGCTTTTTAATTGGTCTGGGGGCGCATCTAAGCGTCAGCATCTCACCAGGCCTCAGTGTTACAGGCTGCCTATAATAAAGATGTTGAATCAGGACAATCAATCTGCTTGATCAGTCTATCAGTTTATCTATCCACTGCCTGATTGATCTGATAACCTCTCCTGTCCATCACTGCGCTCCTGAGCCACCTGTCTTTCCTCAGGCCTCAGCTGTCAACCCTTCTCCCCCCTTCCTCCCTCTTGCTTCTCCTACTGGAAGCAACATGGGCAACTGAATGGGAGATAGGCTGTAGACTGTAGGGTCTACAGCCATGGAAGATAGGCTGTAGACTGTAGGGTCTACAGCCTATCTTCCACTAAGTTGCCCATGTTGCTTCCAGTAGTGTCCGGTCCTCAGGCTCCTGTCCCCGGCTGGCTTGTCTAACTTCTCGCTCCAGTAGATGCTCCTACTCCTACAGCGGTGCTGTAGCTGGTTGTAACCTAGTCAGCTGCTGTCCCAGTCTGGATGAGTGGCTTCAGGTCCTGGCAGGGTCTTACCTTAGGAGTGTCTCTGCGGCTCGGAGAGAAAGAACCCAACCAATGCTGCTGCTGAACCAGCTACGGTCTTCTGTTCAGCTCGTGCCCCTTATATACCCGAACTCCACCATTCACAAACCTCAGCACTGGCCCCCATCCCGGCCCTCTGCCATATTAGGATGCTGACAGGCCGAGGAGTGGGTGGGGGGGCATCAAGGAGGCGCGCCCGGTGGAGGGAGGGGCCCGGCTCCATCAGACCCATCAGGTCTCAGAAGGGGATCAGGAGTGACGCTGCGCGCGCCCGGCTAGGAGAGAGCGCGCGCCATATATGGAGCTGTCGCTTTGACCTCCCATCGAGACTCGCGGTCCCACCTCGAGGGCCGTATAAGGAGCGCGCGGACCACTGGGGGGGTTTGTAAGGGGTTGATGCCAGTTGCTACCAAGCAGGGTTATAGATTTGTTGCAAGTAGGCCTCATCCAGCCTTAAAATGGGAAAATGCTGCCCTCATCTGAACACATTTAGGCCACAGTGACAGCCAGGACCCCCAACCACTGACGGACAGCTCCACCGGTGCTGCAGCCCCCCGATGAGCCAATTAAGAGTTCAATTCTCATTATAGTGATCCATCAAGAAAACACTGAGTCACATTTTAAAAGTTGAGGAGGAGCATTGTGTGGAGACATTTAAACATGAGTGGTTTCTTAGTCCAGACATGACATTTCAGTGATACACATGTTTGTAGAAGTACTGGGGTGTAGTTGATTGCAATAAAATGTGTTGATTGCATTTAAAATTGTAGCACGAGTCTGAACCTGAGTCATGATAAGAAAACTGGAGGCCTTTTTGCATTTATACACAATTAGTATAGAGGTCCAACATGTAATGTATCATGTTGCAATGAATAAAAAAGTTTATTGGAATGTGCAGAGATTTATTTTAAATTTTATTTTACTTTTTTACACATTAAAATATTTCAAATTGGAGTTATGCTCCAGTTGGACACTAAATTGTTTCGCCCCCCCTTTTATTATAATACATATTATTATTACATATAAATGAGTAATTGGCTGAAATATAAATCTGCCACTGTGCAGGCCACATGGTCTGAGGTTCACGTAGGTCTGTCTGTAGCTGTATTGAATAAATAAGGAGAGAACCAGAGAAACAGCCAACAGCTGAAACCTTATCTGCAGGGGCTACTCTGCTCTGTCACTGGAGCAGTTGGATTAATTATAACTCTAATGGAGGAGGGGGGCTGCCGCTGCTGCATGTGTGCATGTGGGAGTGACAAATGGAGAAAGAGGTGCAATGTATGTACATGCATGCAAACAATCTATTTCATGTACGTTTGGTTACAAAGAGTTAAATGGTCTACAATGAATCAAATCATAAGACCTATAGCTGAAGCATAGCTTTAAAAACACTGACTGAACTACCATGTCATAACCTAAAGCTGGATTTACATGGGAGTATAGGGAAATACTCACATACATTATAACCTTTCATGACCTGGATTCTCCTTATAGCAGCAACAGAAAGTGCCAGTATGGATTTGGAAGTGCTTGGGTGTGACATATGCTCTACTTTTGTGTGCAGAATTACAGAAAAGGAGCCTCAGGAATATAAAAATATTAAAAAAAAAAAAAATTGTGCTGTATTTATTAGTTGAAGATAAAAGCTTGTTTTGATCAGTCCTGCAGGTATTCATGGGTCTCCCTCACTTAAAGTACAGTGTATGTTGGGGGGAGTAAAATGATGGAGATCGATTAATTTGTCAAGAAATAACAAGGAGAAGTGGGCGGGAGGAAAATCTTTAAAATTCTTGAGTTTAGACTGAAACAAGTGGGAGGACGCATAGGTGTGTGGATGTGTGTGGATGTGTGTGTGTGTGTTGTGTTGTGGGAGGGGGCAATTGGAGGGGGCTGCAGAGCAAGGTTGCGCTACTTTTATGCACTTGTTGTGAGCCGTTTTGGATCCGAGGGCCCGTGAAACGCCTAAAATGTAAAGGGGCTGGCTGGCAGTTGTTGGTGGCGGAAAGAGGGGAGGGGAGGAGGGGAGGAGGGGGAGGTCAGAGGGGCCGTGGGGGAGGAGTGCCCAGCGGGTCTCCTGGAGGATCTGCTTGTGGAGAGAAGGGGAGGAGGAAGAGGGAGGTGAAAGGGCGTGTGTGGTGGCAGGTGGTAGAAAATTAGAGTTTAGTTTGTCAGGTGATATTCGACCATGCAGGCAGCTGCAGGAGAGACAGAGTGATCGTTTAGTTTAGTGAAGTGGACAGGTAGAGAGAGACAAATGGATTTTTATTTATTTTTTATTTTTTTGCAGTCATTTCAGATGCTTACTGTGCTGCCTGCTCAGTTAGATGTTTCTTTTATTGAGCGAGCACTCTCTCAGTCAGGACTTTGATGCCTCTCATGGGAGCAGGACAGAGGGCGAGAGTGTCAGAGAGAAAGTGTAAGAATAGCACAAGCTCCGGCATTCAATAGCTGGAACCAATACTGTAGCTGTACATCAGTCCTCTAACCTTTTAAAGCGTGGCAGTGTGCTCTGGATGTAACAGGACAGTAGACTCTTAGTTGTTTGAGGAGGGAACAGACAGGACATCTTGTTGTTGGAGATCAGGCTGTTGCAGTGAAGCGTGACTGAGGAGGATGATGTGGATATTTGTAAATGGACAGGTAAAAGTGACGTTGATTAAACACATGCTGTTTAATCTGTTGCTGTTTTAGCCTCGTTTTTTTGTCATTACAATTTAAAATTTATAGGCAGTGGTCCCTCGATGACGGAGGAGGAGGTGGACAGTGTTGACATACTACAGAGAGGCAGGGTGGGGAGCGTGGCCCCTGATCAGAGAGTCTGTGTTAAAGGGGTGGGACGTCTCGTATTGTGCCAGATTTATGTTACATAATGTTTTGGTTATGCTTTCGGTGAGGCTCGAGAAATTCCCCTCATACGCTTCTCCAGCTGTGACAGTGTTGAGCAGAACCAAAAGGCAGCATGAATTTATGATTAATGCAATTTTTATTTATTTCATGCAAATGGCCCAAACTCATGCATTTGGGTTATTTGCATTTTCAGTTTTTTTTTTTTTTTAAGTTCCTGGTTCACAGGCAAATATGGCATCATGTAATGTTTCCGAGTGGTAAATAAACTGATAGGACTTAACACTTGTGAGGCTAAAAGGGGTGAGAAGAGAACCTCTTTTCCTGTAGTTCCCCAAATAGCCGCGGGTGGATACAGAGAAAAGTGGAGGGGAGCTGCAGCAGCACATGGAGCTGGAATTAGAAACCCATGCAGCAGGGCTGAGCGGCACCTGGTCAGCTGAGCCGAGCCGTCCCCTCCAGGACAGGAGCACAACTGCTGCCTCTGCTGGAGGGGACAACCCACTGCCTCAGGGTTAAAGGAGAGTGTAACTGAGGCGATAAAGATGAAGGGAAGGCAGCTAATGATCAGAAATCAAACTGTGAAAAAGAGCAAGTTGAACATAAGCTGAATTTCAAAGGGTTAGTTTGCGATTCCCCTAACGATACACTAGTAAAGGTCAATAAAAAACACTGTGCACAGGGGTGAAGGAAGCGTGTCATTTAAGCTGTGAAGGTGTTTTATAGGTTTTACAGGTGTTTTATGTTTATATCACATCAAATAAACAACTGGAAATGATTTTAAAGCTAAACCAATGAATG
Organism: Trachurus japonicus; assembly: GCF_045865225.1. Classification (NCBI taxonomy): domain Eukaryota; kingdom Metazoa; phylum Chordata; class Actinopteri; order Carangiformes; family Carangidae; genus Trachurus; species Trachurus japonicus. Next base: position 15,031,291 of record NC_140909.1, read on the forward strand.
TGTACTTGCTTCATCTCGACCTCCCCCCACACACACACTTACAATAGAGGATAAACCCACTGATTACTTTCATGTACTCCCCGGGACGTCTGTGTGTGTGTGTGTGTGTGTGTGTGTGTGTCAGCTGAGGGGAGACAATGTGCATGAGAGGTCCATCACACTGTCAACACGACCTACCGACAGCTGAGTACACATTACTCACATCACTACCATGGAAGTTTTATTTTGGTAAGAAGGACTGAGTGAACACTGTTGCCAAGAACCAGCAGGGAGCAGTGGAGGCCTCCTCTAGCTCAACGTATGAGGCAACAGCGCCACCTACTGACGGCCCGACACGATGCAGAAACTATAGAAAGATACTGATGAGACAGAGAAAAATGTGTTGTTGCTGCTGCACATCATCTCTTATGATTATTTTCTGTCGCTCTGAAGAGGAATTGTGATTTGTGACACTATTTTTCAGAGAAAAAAAAAAAAAAATACAGTTTTTTCCCCACAAACTAAAACTTTTTAATATTTCACTTCATTTACTTTGACATAGAAGTATAATAATTTAGCTAACAAAAAAATCATTAAAAATCTAACATACATGTACATCATTTAGTTCATATTATTTATACAAGTTAGCTGTCTTGTGATTCATAATCAGACATAGACCCTTTGTCAACCGACAAAACAACTTCAGCTTTCACTGTAGACCGGAGTGAGAGGTGAAGCGACATGACAGACAAAACAGAAACCCTCCATTTCATTTCAGTGGATCAAAGGTTTGGCAATATAACTAATGGAGAATGGATGTGTGTGTGATGCACAGAGACGATGCATAATTGGAAGTGAAATTCAGCGAAAATGTTGATAAACACGTCTCGATGACATGAAGATCTGTTGTGTTTCAAGTAATAACTATTTGCCTTTTTAGGTGAAATAACAACAAATACAAATATAGGAAATAAAACATAATAATCTCCGTAATAAATCATCTTATAGCGAATATGTTAAATGATATACAGTCACTCTGATAAATAAATACATCAACCCAGAGAGTGAGGACCATGATGTACAGACAACATTATGAGACTATTCAAATAGCTGATTACCAGTAATGGGTGCTGTATTCATTCATTCAAACTGACAGTCCACGACACATTGCTGCCTTCAAATGAAAAGTTACATCCACACTGACATACTTAACCTCCTAATCACATAATATTATTAAAAAAAATAAAACAAAAGAAAACAAACTTTGCACTTGGTCAAAAAACTTTCATAGTGATGTACACGTCTGCTGTTGCGTCACTGGAGTCAAAAGAAGATATCTTTCATATTGTGCATCATATGATCTTATATTTCTTTGTGCCTGACAGCTCTAACCTGTTTTGAAAAGTTTTATAACACACGTTGTGTTTGAGCCATTGAGAAATTATCTGTGAAATCAAGTTGAGCTGGCACTAAGCGCTCCAAGCAACATGATACAGATTTGAGCTTTGAGATCTGAGTTCAACATCTGGGACTTACAGCTTCAAACAATGTTGTTGAGCTGAGTCTGATTTGTAATTTTAGAAACAACTCTAAAGTAAAACCACTTGAAGGTTATGGAGAAATAAAGCTTAAGGCATTTGCATGTGTGGTTGGAAGAAAGAAAGAAAGAAAAAAAGACTCCCCCTGAGCAGTGAAGTGGGCATTTACGAGGCAAATATTTACTGAGGAGAATCACAACTTCTTAGTCAGGCTCTCCAGGCCAGCTATAATATTTAGCCGGCTCAAGGACGTGGAGGATAACATTTACGTGGGTTCGGAGATGTTTATAAAGAACTTAACGCAGGCCAAATGAATATCCTGTACACACCGACCACTGAGCAGAGCATGCGGGGGGAGAGCGGGTCACAAAGCAGGAAACACGGAGGTAAACAGGTGATTACACTCTCATTCACACTGAGTTTTTTTTTTTTAATGAAGGAATAAATTATTTTAGAGTGAGCGATTGTCAGGACAGAGGTGACCAACACAAAGATCACCTCCAACTTTAATTAAAGTGACCCTCTTCGTCTGGTGCAGCAGGACATTCTCCAGAAAGTAGGCTGCTTACCGAAACCTCAATTAGCTGTGCAAGTTTCCATTTGACATAAAGACGGTTTTGTTTAGCAGTTTCAGGGCTGTCAGTAAAATCCAAAGCAAAAAAAAACAAAAAACAAACTCAAGAGTGACTGAATCTAATAGTACAAAGTCCCTTGTTAAGCGAAATATGCCATGTAGCACCTCAGCTTTGACTTTCAGGACTATCATTCATCGTTCATATTTCCCACGACAATTCAAGACGTCACAATAGTGTTCAGTCGTGTGTTACAGCACAGTGTAAACGTGACAAAAAGCTGCTTCAGTTGGCTTTTTTTTTTAAACTCTAAAAAGACAGAAAAGGCGCTGCATGTAAGCTTCGAGTCGAAAAGAAAAAACACATACAGACGAATATATCAGGTATCTGGACTGTTTTTGGTTTAGTTGTGAAAATTATAAAGGTGATCACAAACTAAAGTGTCCCATCCCATAACAGAACGATGGAGAGGTTTATCACAGACACGCTTACAGCTCTGTCACAGATCTCAATATTTAAATCTGGATGGACTTTTTCCCCCCAAAGCCACGACGGTGACAGCGATTTACATCCCAGTGTGAGTGAGTGTCTCCTCCTCACGCTCAGTCTCTCTGTTTGTCTGTCGTCTCATTCAGTGTAGAAGTCGATACTTTCACAATAATGCATCTCCAGTGCGTCACTGATCCATGTTTCAGTTCTTAGGTCTTTCCTTAAGTCATTCCAGTAGTAAAGGGACACTTTATGTTTCTCAATGGCTTCCAGATCCATCAGCTTTTATCCATTGCCTCCCATTCCAGACACAATATATAAATATATAAGATTTCCTCTCTCCCCTTCCCTTCTGTCTTTTAACATAAGGGGTGTTTCAACTCATTCTGGAGCGAAGCTGTTTTTCTCAGGCATTGAACTCACCTCCAGATGTCTTTCCTCTCCTACTCCACTCGTCTGTGCTCCCCGTCCCTTCAGCACAGGGCTCGTTTCTGTTCTTGCTGTAAAAATGCCTGTTTCTCCATCAGTTTTCTGAACAGTCCCTGCCTGTTGCTTAGCAGCTCCGTGTGCTGGCCGCACTCAGCTACACGGCACTGATCCAGCACAGCCACAGCGTTCGCATTCTGGATGGTGGACAGACGGTGAGCGATGATCACGACCGTCCTCCCTATTGATTCGGAGAGAGGAGGCAGGACATAATATGAGTTTCATGAGGAATAAAAACTGCAGGCTCTATTGAATTTTAATTCTGTTATCTACAAGTGGGTGTAAAATAAAGGACAAAGACAGAGAGATCTACCTTCCATCAGGCGCTCCAAGGCCTCCTGGACCAGGAACTCATTCTCAGCATCCAGCGCACTGAGGAAAGACGATTGTTTAGGATTTGCTTTTGTTTCATTTTTGGTTTTTAAATGACTAACCTTGTATATCTGGGCCACATTTCAGAAAGCAGGGTTAAAACCTCAACTCTTGGTTGACTCACCCTGGACTGTCAAACTCAGAGTTTTCGGTTTCAGAATAAGTGATATAATAGTGAAAAAAGGTGAAATAAGCTAAATAAAAGTGGAGTTAGGCACATTTATGAATGCTGACGCAGAATAAGAGCACATACGTATATAAAAAAAACAAAACAATACTGTAGCAGCTGCAAATGAGTTCGAGCGTGAAGCAGAAATTTGTTTACCAAGTCGATGCGCAAGTACAGCACCAAATGGAGACTAGTGTTTCAACATTTATTCGGTTTCGGTTTGTGCACTCAGGTGAAACGCAACAGGCACAAGATGTACTTGGCAGCAACTAGAGATGAAATACACAAATATAGTTCAGACGGGTGTGGTGTCATTTCATTAGAAGCAGTCACAATGTTGTTTAACCCGTCCCATCTAATTAAACAACATTCAATGGCTGCATTTAACATGTGATGTGACCAGAGTCAGAAACTGTCACAAGTCTCCAAATTTGTGCTGACTGGACATGTTCAAATTTGTCTCCATAACGTGATGGGGATGTGTGTGTAGTCTATGCATGTGATCACGCCCCAAAATATATTAAAATTGATTGATAAGTGCGTCGAGTCTCAAAGGTTCATATTACATTGATAATTGCTAGTCTCTCTGTGAAAGTGCTCTTTGATGAATTCACACAAACGTGTTTAAATATTAGACGTTTCAGTGACATTTCTCACAGCCCAACAGACGGTTGCCTTGGACACATGGAGCTTTGCATCACTGAAGTTATAAATATTTAAAAAAAATCAAAGTGCAACACAAAGAATGAGTGCATGTCCACGATGTGTCAAGTGAGCGATGTTAGGACTGAGAATATTGTTCAGATAGACTGACGATGCAGAAAACCGGGGAATTATAAAACATCCGATGGAGGTCAAATATGATCCTGTGTGTGCTGAGTATTTGCGCTTTAATATCACTCGGTTCAAACAACACACACCATATCTGCCACTGCTTTCAGTCTGCAGGCCTCAGATAAGAATCTCACAGTTAGTTGGAAAAACCTTCCAGCAAGCAGGTTAGGTTCACTGAGTATGTTGCCATGGGCACTGACTCAGAGTCAAGATGAACTGGCTTTGTGAAACTGAAAACTCAGCATTTCATTCAACTCTGAGTCAACTAACTAAGTTTTCACTAAGCTTCCTGCTTTCTGAAACGGGGCCCTCGTTGGAGAAATGACAGAACAGCGCAGACCAGGTTTTCAAGGCAGCACCATCATCATCATGATTTTTATACACATTTACATTGTTAAATTAAGTCAGCAAAGAACAAACACGAGCAAGTTAAGCACTTTTATTAAGTGCTTTTACAGTTTATAGTCATGACTCACCTGGTAGCCTCATCTAAAAGCAGGATTTTAGGATTCTGTGGTGGAGAGAAAACACAAATAGCTTTAAACCATACAGTACATATTCAGGTTACTGGACTAGAATACAGGTTGTTGTGGCACTTGACATTTTAAAGGTTTTTTTGTGTTTCAGTAAACAAAATGATTGAATACTGATGAAGGCATATCCAGATGTGGATCACCTGCCTATCATTTACTGTGACCAGGTTAATGCAGCATAATGCATGATAAATGCAGGTGTGGATAAAAGCAAAAAAACAAAAAACAAAAACAATGCTGTGTGGTTCTTACCTTCAGCAGAGCTCTCGCTATGGCGATCCTCTGCTTCTGACCACCTGAGAAACAAACACACTAACTTCATTATGTTTGTTTATACACACTGCTTGAATTTCCCACCGCATCGGATGTGAGTTTCAGGTTAAAGGGATATTTCAACATTTTGGCAAATTGGCCCATTGCCATAATCCCTATAGTTTTAGGAGTAGGTTCGTTACCTTTAATTGTTGGTGTAAGCTATTTTTAGAACAGCCGAGCAGAGCCGAGAGCTGCTCAGACCTACATTACGGAGGCTAATGGGATTCCTTGGTTTCCCCCATCAAACTCATCAAATACACAATTCAACAACTCCAAAACGCTCTTGTGGACAAATTGTGACCTGCACATTCACCACGCTATGATATAATAACGGAACGTTACGAGACAGAGTTGTTTTAGAGGTAAATTCATGCAAAACTGCTGATGTGTGTTGCCTTCGGGGGCAGTTTTTCGGCAAGCAGTCTCTGCATTTACCTCTAAAACAACTGTGTCTCGTAAAACTACTACTCCTAAAACTATAGGGATTATGGCAATGGGCCAATTTGCCAAAATGTTGAACTATCCCTTTAAAACACACAAGGTAACTAACAAACTAACTATATGGCTCACCTGACAGCAGCACTCCTTTCTCCCCCACGATAGTGTCAAAGCCCTTAGGAAAGGCCTGGATGAACTCAACGGCGTTGGCTACTCTGGCCGCATTGTAGATGTCCTCTGTGGTCACAGCGTCCGGGTCCACTGCGCCGTATGCGATGTTATCTCTGATAGAACATGAAAACAGCACTGGCTCCTGGGAGAGAGGTGGGAAGAGGAGAAGGAGGAGGAAGAGGAGAACGTGAGAAAGACTTGAGATTCTCTTTTTTTGGCACCTGCTGTCAACTCAGATGCATGACATATGTTGTTAATGTGTGTGCTGTGACGTAAGGAATAGAAGTATAAACACGTTAAACATTAATGTTATACCTGGCTGACAGTTCCAATGTGACTCCTGAGCCAATAAGGATTCAGAGTCCTGATGTCGTGACCATCGATGCTGATCATACCTAACGGGAAGGGAAGGAAAAGATTTGATATCTGTTAATATTTGTCATCATCCCACTAACGACTGGGCAGCCGCTGAACAAGCTCCAGCTCTCACCAGCATCGGGATCGTAAAGCCTGAGCAGCATCGACACCAGCGTTGATTTTCCAGACCCACTGGATCCCACCACGGCCATGATGGTACCAGCCGGAACCAGCAGACTGAGGTCCTGGAAAATCGGAGCTTCCTTACGGGTCGGGTAGGCGAAGGAGACGTCACTGAACTCTAGCCGACCCTTCAGCTGGTCTGGAGGGAGCATCAGGCCCTCTGTGGAGGAACACAAAAAACAGATTATGTCAAACTTGAGTATGTTTTATACTGCCCTCCTTGGACTCCCTGAACACACACTTTTTTTTCCTTTCTTTTTTTTCAATCATTATTATTCTTAACTTATTTATTTATGTTTTTTTCTTTTCCTATGTCAGGTTTAAGTGTCTATATTTGTGTCGCTAGTGCTATGTTTTCTGTTGTTCCTTTTGCATCTGCTTTGCATGAAAAAGTTTAATAAAAACATGTCTGAAAAAACAAAAACAAAACAACAACAACAAACAGATTATGTTGTTTAACTTGCCAACCCTTCGACCTATTTAATGCCATGATAAAATATAAGAATGAAACGAGTGGAAGTGCCGTATAGCTGGTTCGAATCCCAACTCCGGTGGCCCTGTGCTGCAAGTCATTCCCCCTCTGTCTGCCTCCCTATTACCTGTCTCTCTCAACTGTCCTATCAATTAAAATACTATTTAAAAAAAAGAATGAAACGAGTGGTAATAAAACAAATGATCAGAAAGATGTAATAAAACAAAGTAGAAGTTATTACACCTTAACTTATTAAGGCATATTAGGCAAAGTATCAATATTAAGGCAAAATATATGTGATGATTTCTATTGACAACTGTTTTACAGCAGCTAAATGAAAGCAATGAATTTTTTAAAACTGTGTTTACAGAGAGAACCACTGAATGTAAAAATATTACACAGTGCGGGGGCTCAGACCACAATACACTATTTTGTTAGCAGCAACAATCTCTTAGGAATTCACTAATCTGCACAAGATATGAACCATTGTTCATGCACAAGTTGTTAATGATATGTTCATGGTAACTGTGTACTGACCATTTAGAGGAAACTCAGGCTTTCTGTCCAGCAGCTGCCACAGTCTGGCTCCTGCTCCAAAACCCTTCATCAGCTCAGAGTAAAATGAACTCAGACCTACGCAGCAAAACACCAGACTATTAGCAATCATAGCGAGTGTACACACACACACACACACACACACACACACACACACACACACACACACACACACACACACACACACACACACACACACATCCATGGCACAGATAAACAGACTGGCAAAAGCTCCAGAGCAATAAATCACCCAAGTTAGTCAAATTATTGCTCTGGAGCTTTTGCTGGTGTGCGGATTTTTTCTTTTTCATCATTGACTTTTTATGTCCGGCACCCAGCTTTTCAGATTTCTGGATGTGCGTGCTTTTTCTATGTTTTCAACAGATAAACAGACTCACATAATAGGAAAAGTGCACAGTTGGTGTGTGTGTTACCTGCGATACTGATGCCGACCCAGAACGTGTACATGAGGAACGATGAGAGCTCCCCCACAGTCATGTGCTGGCTGGCCATCAGAAGGCCTCCTTTATAGAGCACTGACAGGATCATGAGGTTACCACTGAGACCAGTCTGAAACACACACACACACACACACACACACACCAGAGTTATTTGATTACTGTGACATCTGGTAACAGTGCTTCTCCCAGTCTCTGACACAGTAATGGTTACACTGATGAGAGCCTGTGTGTGTTCCTGCTGGAGAAGCTAATCTTCATGTCAGAGACGGCCACTGACGCTCTAATAGTATTTTCTAAACATCAACCTGGAGCAGGAGACACCGGGAGGACTACACACATTCATAGAAAGGACAAAGTTCCTTCATCCAAGCTGCCAGTTTATAAAATCCTCTCAACGTTTTAATTGTTGCCCTTACTCTAGAGTCTAGTGTTTTCTTCCTCTTCCCCATCGTTGGTTCTTTTTTTCTTTTCTATTATATATATTGTAGTGTTGTCTTAAACTGTTTTTATGTAAATGGGACTACGGATGGAAATTAGCATTTTAGCTACAATCCGGCATATTTACATACTTGTAGTGTATGTTCATCAATGTGTTTGCTTCTCAATGTTCTTGGGGACAACGGATGGAAATTAGCCTTTGGCTACACTCCGGCTTGCTTACATTTTATTCCTAGTGAGGAAATGTTCATTAGCATGCACTGTCCCTCCCAAATAAACTAATAATAATAATAATAATAATGTGCACTGTCCCATCTAAATAAACAAATAAATACAAATACAACTAAATCTAATCAAATTTAGCTGACAAATGGCACAACAGCACAATTTATTTTATTAGAAGGTATATGATTTGATGATGACTCTTCATTTTGAAAGTTGTTGGTTGTGCAGACGAACAGCGCAGCATTATACTGAAACCTTTTCTGGCTATCAGTGACATGAATAGTGGTGAATTTGTAGGTCGTTTTAAGAGCTACGGGGGTCACTTACTGCAACACTGGTCAAAATGTTTAAAGTGCACAAGTGGCCGGATCTATTACCTAACCATGTAGGGAGACTTGGAAAAATAATTTCTTGATGGTGAAACATCCTGCATCCTGCGTGTCAGGAACTGAGGTATGGTAACAACCCTTCAATAAGGTGGCAAACGGCAGAAACCTGTGTGCAATACCTCGTTTGCTAACTGTTTGCATCATCACTGAAAAGACACACACACACACACACACACACACTCTCTTACCACTCCAAAGAAACCAGCTCGTAGCACAGCCTCCTTCTTGGCCAGGCCGAGGACCTCGTCTGCCTTCTTTGCGTACATGTTGACCTCTGACAGCTCTTTGCCAAAAGCCCTGACAGTCCGCAAGTTGCTGATACGCTCCTCTGCCAACTACACACAAACACACACGTACACGCACATGGTTTTTAATGAGTAATTTATCTACAGGAAATTACATTATCAACAAAGCAAATTAACTCAGCAAATTTAATTAAGTTACCAGAGGCAGTGGAGCATTTATATTATATAGACATAAACAGTATGGGTTCAATAACCATTAATATGACCTGCTGTTCTCACAAAAGACCTCCATTAAAATCATTAACGTTAAAAAAAGCTAAAGTACTGGGTTTATTGACAAATCAACAGTGCAATAACATTTTGTCCCAGCTTCCTTGTTCCAAATATCACATATCAAATAACATCTAATTAATCCCCTTATCGAGAACGTGATTATAAAACAATAAAGACACAGCACCGTTACCTACGAGTCAGCTGTGTCTGTGTATGTCTGTGTATATCTGTGCACTGTGCGCTGTACCTGCGTGGCTTGTGCAAGTGCGTCCTGTGTGCGTTTGGAGATGGAGCGGAGATATCTGCCGTAGCCTACAGCAAGAATGGCCACAGGGGGAACAATCAGCAATACAAAGCTTGCAAGGCTGGGGGACACATAGAACTAGAAGAGCAGAGAGAAGAATACAGCAGTTAATAAATACAAATGAGTAGAAAACCAAAGAAAAGAAAGGAAGGGGAGGGAACAGAGAGAAAGTTCACACCCAGTGGCTGTGACCAGTAATTACAGCAACTATTTCTATTCATTTCCTTGAATGTTCTTTGCACCAGGAAATAATTTGACTCCTTGTAAACAAAACAAAAACAAAAAAACAAGTTGTGGGCTGTGATCATGCATTATGTTTACTAGCATCCTCCTGTATGGAAAAGATGCAGATTAACCTCCTGGTATTAAGCCGGTGCATATTCTCATTTCCCCCCCTTTGCTCCTGGTATTATGATTTCCACCTGAGCACTTAGAGAGCGTTGGAGGGGTGTGGCTCTCTCTCAGCACAATCTACACATTTCCTGGTATTGATAAGAAGTATTTTTCTAAACCTGTTTTCCAACAATCCTACAGTACAACCTATTATCCTCAGCTCATGTTCCCACAACTATGAATGGAAGGATGCAAACAAAAGCAGATGTCAAGCAATTCACACCTACTCTACTTTACTACATGTCTCAAAATCTGCTACAACAAAGGTCATCGTTATTTCTTTTAAAAAACATTAGCAGTAGTATCATCATTACTATGATTATAGACAGAAAATACTCAGGCTTTATCACTGGTTTGATCAGAACAACAGACATTTTGGAGGCAGCAGTGTTTCTTTAAGTAGATAATTGGACATCCACCGTATCCTTTAGAGAAAGTCTCATTCGAACCTGTTGGGATAAACCACAGCGGATCACTCTCTACTCACCATCATACTGACGCCAGCGCCTGCCTGGGCAACAGCTCTCAGCCCATCTGACAGGTTGTGAGTGATTGAGTTGCCCACCACGGATGTGTCGGCGGAGAGGCGGTTGATGAGTTCGCCGGTCCTGTTCTTGTCAAAAAATGCCACTTCCTGTCTGAGGATGGAGGAGAAGACCGAGGTGCGCAGATTACGAACGATCCGCTCACCTGCGCAGAGAGGACAAATGAGATTAGTGATGAACCCCAAAAGGGAAGAGACTATCAGATGAAACATAAATATCATAGAGTGTTGTTTTATTTTAATGATTTGTTTGAATGTCTGTGCCTCCGCAGTCAGTGTTGTTCTCCGGCCTTGTCTCACCTGAGATCTCCATGAGGTAGACCCTGGCAGCATTAGCGGCCCCACCGCAGAGAAACACTCCAGTCAGCATGACACATAATGACGTGAGGGAGGCTGTCATTGTCTCTAGGTCTGCTCCAGATGAGTAGATGGTGTCGATCACTTTACCAAGGAGGAAGGGAGCAGACATGGTCACTGCACTGGAGACGGTCAGGAAGCCCACAGCAGCTGCAGTGGATCAAGGCAGAGAAAAGAGACAGAGAAACTGATCAGAAATCAAGAACAAACAAGACATCAAGGAAAAAGATATGCTTACACAACTGACTGTAAAACTAAACCAGAAGTAAATAGAGAAGAAGTTCAAATGTGGCATGGGTTGTTTAACCACAACAACGACAACTGTTGATATGTATGACACCAACTGGAACAAGCTGAATTATAATTTCTAACTAACTTTCTAATTCATATTAACCAAGATACCAGGAAGGAAGGGGACATAGCGAGTATCTGGACACTGTTTTACAACTCCATAAACTTTATTGGATGGACAAAAAGCTATATATAGCCCACAATAACCCTCTGTCAAACTACTTCCAGTAAATAAGTTTTTTTTTTTTGTTTTTTTTTACTTAGCTGTGTATGAATAGACCTTGTTGTCATGTAGAAAAGGTCATGCAAGGTGGCAGGTGCATGTAAACTAAAAGAGAGGGCCCTCAGTGTCTTGTTACCCCCTACACACACACACACACACACAGACACAGACACACACAGTTTACCTGCCAGTGTCCACCTCTCCGGGTGAGCAAGTCGCAAAATCCTCTTCACATCATCCAGGGGGACCGTGGTGGTGGTGGTGGGGGTCTCCTGTTGTTTCCCCGGCTCCGTCTGGGTCTTCTCTGGTGACCCTGATCCAGCTCCGGGTTGTGTGGGTGCGGAGGCGGCTGAAGAGCTGCTGAAGGCAACAACAGGTGTGTGTGTGACTGTCCGTGGTGAAGAGGAGAGACCCCTGCTGAGCGGGTGTGAGCTGCACGGAAGAGCCGACGTGAGGGGCCTCGACGTCGCGCACTGGAGCCCGGGAAAGTGCCTCTTCCTCCGGAGGACAGACGAGAGGGTGAGGCGGTGTGAGCGTCCGGACATACGGATCAAAAGCCACATCTTTGCAGGTCGTAAGCGGCTACTAACTAAAAAAAAAAGAAGCTGAATTAGACTAAAAGTGAAAGGAAACGTGGCATCAGTGAGATGAATCAGTCTTGAGGTGGTTCTTGTTCGGTAAAGTCCATGTATGTCTGTATATATCTTCCTGGTCCAGTCAGTCGTTAGGTCGACATCTCGTCTCCATGGTCCCTCAGATGTTGCTGTTGCTGGGCTCGTTGTGACGTCATTGTCCAGTTTCGACCGTTATTGTCCGTTTTTTTTTTTTTATCTGCGCGTGACAGCCTCCTTCTTCTCCCCCGGTTATCTCTGATTATCACCGAGCAGCTATAACAACAACAACACCACAACACCAACACCACCCTGCCTGCCTGTCACTGTCATCTGTCGCCCGATACTCCACCACTACACTCACACTCACTCACGTACACACACACATGAACCAATCGGAGGCCGCCGGTGAAGTGAAAGAAGACACAATAATAAGCGACGCCAAAACCAGACAGATTAAAAAAAAAGAAAGAAACCAAATGTTCCCGTAAGAGGAAAGGTGACCCTGGTGGTGCGACTCGCAGGTACACACACGTACACATACACACACAGCACACAACACGCACACACACACTGCTGTAGCTACTCTGCTCGACTCGGGAAGTCAATGGCCGATGATCACACAGGGAAACTTTCCCAGACAAAACCAAACGAAGCCAGAGCGGTTTCCCAGACTATCCACCTTTTTCCGAACGTTTTGGAATGTTATGTTTACGTTTCCATGGTTTCAGTAGCCGCGGTAAATGCATGGATTTTTTTTTTTTTTCCCCCCAATGAAAATCTGTAAAACGCATGGATCATCACAGCAGCTTTTAACAGTGGATATCACACAAATTGACATCTGTGTTAAAAGCCAGCGTTAATAGATTCATGCGTTTACCGCAACTATGACAACGCCTGAAAACCATGGAAACGTAAACGTAAAATTCCACCAAACCGGCAAACCGGAAGCCAGTTTTGACCATAGATGACGTTCGGAAACTTGTGGATATAAAAGAGGTGTGAACGAGTTTACAAAACAAAAATGCACCATGAAATGTTTACATTTTTTTTATTCAGTATATAAAATGACAATATGGCGCTTGACATATTTTCTAACTTATTTCATTGATGATGAAGAGCATTTTAAAGTGTTTTTTTTCTTTTCTTCTTCTTTTTTTGGTAATGAATTAAAACCACAAATCTGTAATACCCTTTTATATTAAATTTTTAATCATGCGATGACCTCTTAACAGTTAGGCAAAAGAAAAAAGAAAAAAAAGGAAACTAACCCAACCGATAATGTCGATCGACTGTCGATTGCTTCCGACTGGCCAGCAGGGTGAAAGTTGAAGGTTCATCCCAATCTGAAAACAGGAGACACGTGTGGACTGGAAAGTTGTAAGTGTTGTAAGTAAACACACACACAAATACATAGCTGTTGTTTTGACAAGCAGAGTCGATGGTTTTGGGGGTAGTTTTGTTCAAATGTAGACGAGTTACAGCTCAAGTTTTAGTTTGTTTTTACATTCAGTAACCATGCTACGTGGCTAGGAGTCGTTAGCATTAAGTTAAGGCATGACAGCCAGTCTTGTCACAGTCTGACAGAGATAAATGAATAGAAAGTCGGTTTTAACACACCGACAGGGGCTGTTTTCAAATATGGAAAGAATTTATTCTCAGTTTCACACACACAAGTCTTTTCTGAGCCATTAAATGTGAAACAGTCTCGCGTAGAAAATGTGTGTTGGCTAAAAGCTCAGCAGCCGCAGCAGCAGCACCACGAGTTTCCAGACAAAATCTACCTACAAAACAGGCTGAATTAAATTATCTTCCCGTCTCCACAGGCCTGTGCAACCCGTATCTTTAGCTGCAGCGATGTCTGCCATCTACTCAGGCATCCACTTAAAGCTGAGGAGTCCTCAGACATCGTGGGAGGACAAGCTGAAGCTGGCACGGTTTGCCTGGATCTCCTCACAGTGTCTCCTGCCCAACAAGGAACAGGTGACAGCTGAAGTTGTCTCACAAGATGCTGTGTCTTTAAAAAAATGATGAAGATACTTGCTGTGTGTTTTAGTGTGTCTGCATTGTAGTTACTATTGTTGTGCCATGTTTAGACCCATTGTCTATGGTCATCGTTCACTAGTTGTCTATGCATTATCTGCAGATGTTGTGTGTCACTTTGTCACTACACTTTCCCCCCCTGAATTAAGTGTGTGAAGAATATTCCTACAGAGTTGACAGACACTGTAATTTTCTTCCAGATTTTTACTATAGGTGTTTGACAGGCTTGGATTTGTATCTCAATCTATGTTAAAGTGTGTCAATTTGTGGCCAATTTTACCTTTTAGAGACTTTCAACGTTTCGTCTTTGTCACTTCCCAAGTTTTGTTTATAAATTCTGTCATTGTTTCATTCTGGGATGGTTGACAAAAGATCGCTTGCACTGAATGAAGTTAAAAGCAGCATATTGATGATGTCTGCTGGTTCCCCTCCCATCTATAGGTGTTGCTGGACTGGTGCGCCCACGCTCTGACAGGCTGGTACAACCAGAAGGTGGAGTTTTCCCAAAATGTATTGGAGGGACTGTGGTGTTACCTCGATGACCTGCTCCACAGCCGCAAACTCCACTCGCTCCTGAAGCAGGGCAAGACCGTCAGTCTGAGGCTCAACATGGCACAGGTGCAAAATAGAAAAAATAAAAACACAATACTTCTTCCACCTACTTCAGACTGCAACTAAATGGGGGCATTTTACCCCTAAAATTTGAGTAGTGCAAGTAAATCTTTCATCTATTTGCGCATGCACAACCAGTAAATTTGCAGTTTAACACTGGTGAAACGTGGAAGGGGCGACTCAAAGAATCTGTTGCAACAGGTGTCAGGCCAATGTGTGTGAGGTTTAATGGATGAAAAGGAATGTAAATATTTACTGTACTGTGCAAAGTTAGTCTGGAGCCCTGTTGTGTCAATTTTGAGATATGAAGGTTTCACTGACACCTTTTTCCTCTTTCTCCGTCTAGCTGCTGCTTGACCGCCTCCAGGAGTGCGCCCGTGTCGGCTCCAAGTCGCTCCTGTGTGTGTCCACCATACTAAGCGTGTGTCAGGGCATCCTCTCTTCTCCTGTGCTCTCGTCCGTCTTTACCACCAAGTATGAACTCATGGTTGATCTACTGGCCAAGCTCTGCTCTCTGGCCTGTTGTGAGCTACAGCAGCCACTGCCGACAGAGTCCATCTCAGGCCGAGACGAGGCGATGACAGAGCCTCTTCAAAATGAACCGGCTTCTAACTTGGACACTTTGGACGCTCTCCCAGATGACCCGGAGCTAGATACTAATAATAGCTCTTCCAAGTCAAATGAAAAGCTACATTCATCTAATCTGTTTGAGGTGTTGCTCCAGGTGTTGTCGTGTTATTTGTCAGTGCAGCGGCAACAAGCCAACCCCAACAGAGTCTTCACAATGGTGACAAACCAGCTGATCCAGCCGCTAGTGCTGCTACGACACCTGCTGACTTCAGGGGAACTTGTCCCCTCTCAGACACGCTTGCGTCTCCGCCAGCAGCTGTGCAGAGACATCCGTGTCAAGGTGGACTCCATCCTCCAGTCTGCACTTTTCCCCTCCGAACACCTGACGTCCTACAAGGAGGAGCTCCTTCCGTCTAAAGAGGATTGTGGGAAACGCGGTGCAGGGGGGGCAAAAGGGCCCTTGAAGCCGGTCAGTGCCCTACTTTCCAAAGTGAATTCTCAGGGCTACTGTGAGCCGCCCCTGCTCTACTCTGTGAAGTCCAACACGTTGTCCCTGCTGTTCAAATTCTTTCTGGAAAGCTATGGAAAAGGAAGAGGAGAGAGTGAGGAGGAACACAGGATGCTATGTTTCTACTTTCTGAGCAGATTGGTCCCGGCGTTGGATCTAGGTCTTGATGGAAATTCGCTCTCACCTGCAAAACAAGAACAATCAGTCTCTGTGTCCCCGGAGGAGACGTCTCCCCCCGCCTCCCTCTGTCCCCCAGAGAGCTGGAGCCTGGCCCTGCTGGCTGTGGAGTCGCTGCTCAGCCAGGCGCTGTCAGCTGATATCTATAATGTAGCTGCAGACAGGATAAGACACAGAGAAGTGCAGCTCAACTTTTACCGAAGCCTGGGGCAAATGCTCTTCAACCAGGCCCAGCCAAGGTAACAAAGTGCTGCTCTAAATGTGCTCTTAATCATCTGTCCTCAAAATAATTAAAGGGATAGTTCAACATTTTGGCAAATTGGCCCATTGCCATAATCCCTATAGTCATAGCAGTAGGTTCGTTACCTTTAATTGTCGGTGCAAGATGTTTTTAGAATGGCGGAGCAGAGCTGCGAGCTGCTCAGAGCTACACTACAGAGGCTCATGGGATTTCTTGGTTTCCCTCATCAAACTCATCAAATACACAATCCATCAACTCCAAAACGCTCTGGTGGACAAGTTGTGACCTGCACATTCACCACGCTATGAGATAATAACAGAACGTTACCAGACAGAGTTGTTTTCGAGGTAAATTAATGCAAAACCGCTGATGGCGCGTTCTCGTCGGGGGCAGTTTTTCAGCAAGCAGTCTCAGCATTTGCCTCAAAAACAACTCTGTCTCGTAACATTACATTATTATCTCATAGCGTGGTGAATGTGCAGGTCACAACTTGTCCACGAGAGCGTTTTGGATTTGTTGGATAGTGTATTTGATGAGTTTGATGAGGGAAACCAAGAAATCCCATGAGCCCCCGTAGTGTAGCTCTGAGCAGCTCGCGACTCTGCTCCGCCGTTCTAAAAATAGCTTGCACCGACAATTAAAGGTAACGAACCTACTCATAAATCTATAGGGATTATGGCAATGGGCCAATTTGCCAAAATGTTGAACTATCCCTTTAAAAACAGGATTTTTTTTTTCTTTCAAATAAACACCCTCTTGGTTAGATAATTTAAAACTCTGTTTGTCTTGCAGCATCCCAGCGTGGTACCGCTGTTTGAAGGCTCTGTTGAGTCTCAACCACCTGATTCTTGAACCAGACCTGGACCAGCTCCTGTCTTCAGCCTGGGTCAACTCTGAATGCATGGAGGCACGAGTGCAACGGGCCAGACAGGTCTGAATTTCATAAATAAATCCCTAACACTAACCCTAACCCTTTTATTTGTTTGTATTTCATGTAAAAAATGTTTTCAATACTAAAGCCCAAGATGAATACAGAATTAAATTGCTAATCTATCAAAAAGAGAGAAGTTTTGACTGAGTAGATGTTTTACTTTTCCACAGCTCCTGGTGTGCAGTCTCCTTCAGACCTACACGAAGCTCCGCCAACTCGCTCGCCTCTTCTCTGAGCTCCTGTCTGTGATCTGTCAGCCGGCCCTGGATGAGCTCCGTCCTCCTCTGCTTTCTGAGGGCGTCTCCGCCTCCCTCAGGACCTGTCTTCTGGACACACCCCCGTCCCAGGGCCTAGAGATCTGCTCATTAGCGTTGGAGAGCATCAGGAGATATATCCTTCCTGATCTGGCAAAAGAAGAGCAAGAGGCAGAGGAAATGGAGACGGATGGAGATGATAAAGAAGAGAAAGGAGACGTTAAGGTGGATGAAGCGAGACGAGATGCATCTCTGAAGCTCTTCTCTCTCAGTCAGCTCCTTCATGCCGTTTTATTTAGTCTGAAGACTATAGATAACGCATCTCCTGTTCCTTTAGTCAGGCAGAGTCAAGCCCTGATGAAGGAGATGCAGCAGGTGATCAAGGACTTGCTCAGGCTGGTATCAACAGAAAAGAGGGCTGCAAAAACTAATGTAAATTCAGCACAAAGGACACAAAAGAAAGGCAGAAATTTGGGCCACAAAGAGTTAGAGAAGGTCCCAGACTCAGGAGAATTGTGGGAACAAAAGACCCAGGAGGCTGCTCTCCTCCTCAGGTACACCTGGTCAGAAGTGGACACCCTTTTTAATATCCACTGTAGCAAATACACATCTCTGGATTCAGCCCAGACGGCAGCTGTAAGCGAGACTAAAGACCAAGCTCCTTCTCACACCGACATAGAGAGCCTTGTATGTGGCGACACTTCCCGCAGCCCCATGAGCTGTTTACTACTCAAACTCCTCACTTTACAGCGAATGAAGAAAGTTTTGTTAGATAGCACCTCACCCCATGAACCCAGCACCGCGGCTCTGCTGAACAGGGCGGCCCAGTTCATCCTGGCTGAATTGAAGCTCGAGGAAACTCTTGATGGAGAGCAGGTGTGGGACGGGCAGATAGGCAGCGTAAATACCAGCTCCTACCTTGTAGCTCACCGCCATCTTGTCACATCCAATCTCCCTTTGATCGCCCCGCACCTCAGCGAAGAAGATGTGGGCTGCATAGGAAACGCTCTTATCAGTTCACTCCTCAGCAGACAGACAGAGGGAGGGAAGGAGTGTCCGCCCGGCTGTCTCTCCGTCGCCCTCATATCTTCACAGCTTCTCCAAAGCCCCATCCTCGCCGAGCTGCCTTCGCTTTTCTCCGCCACGGTTTGTTCCCTCACGCAGAGGATGTACGGTGTTCTCGCGGCAGCGCACGCTCCCAAGGTCTGTGCTACACTCTCAAAGTTTCAAAAGGGAGGAAATGATGCCAGTCAGGCTCTGTCAAAACCTGTGAACACAGAGACCATAGTTGAGGATATATTGGCATCCTCCAAGACTGGAGATGTGTTTGTATCACTGACTGATACACAAACAAAGGAACTGGTGGACTTGATCCAAATCTTGACAAAACTGCACCCAGATGGGATGAGCTCAGACGATCTCGCCTCCACTTTCCTCCTCCTCTTCTTCATGCTCACCTCCACCTCCAGTCAGTCAGACACGGCGGCGGTAGATCGCCCCGATGCCGCGTTCCTGGCGAAGGTGCTCAGGGTGCTGACTTGTCTTGTGGAGAGTTCAAACTTCAAAAGCGTTATGAAGCTCATTCACGGAGGCACGCTGCTGCAGGCGGCTGTGTCGTCTCTCCTCTGGCACAGCAGCGGCGGAAGATTTCAGGCCACGTGCAGCAGCGATTGGTTGGATTTAATCAAAGCAGTGCAGGGCTTCATCAGGTCCTCGGTGGAGTTGATTGTAACGAGAAACAGCAGCGTTCGACTCAACCTGGACCAGTTTGTCTCCTTCCTTACCAGTGAGGAGACAACAAGCAGGCAAAACGTTGCAGCAGCTGCTTCCAGTCAAACAGGAGCGTCCACTTTGCCCGTTCATCTTATGCTGGCGTCGCTTTCCTCCTTCGCCCATGCGATGACCTCTAACCTGGGGAAGAGCAAACCGCTCGATCAAATCTTGACACAGATGCTCACAAGAACGACCGCTGCGCTGGGACCGGCTGTTGAGTCCGTGCTGAGGCCCCAGACGGTCAGCGAAGCAGCCGTCCAGCCCGCCAGCGTCCTCGGTCAAGCCTTTGTAGTAGAAGTTGTCACCGTCATGCTGCGGTGTGAACTGTCCTCGATGTCCGTGGAGGACCGGAGCGAGGAGGGTGGCGCCACGCTCGCCCTGCACCACATGACCCTGTATCAGGGCTTCAGCCAGCAGATCCTCAGAGAAATAAACTCTGCACCCCGGCCCATGGACTTCCTGGTTTCCTCTCTCCACTTCCTGTCTACCTTCTACAAGGCAGTGGAGAGGACGAGAGGAGGAGAGGAGGAGGAGAAGAGTGGACAGGAGCTGAACGAGCTGTACATGCAGATACTACAGAATGTGCACAGACTGCTGACAGGTACACAGACATACAGTACGGTGGCATCAAGCAAACGTTTGGGCCCCCCCGGTCAAAATTTCTGTTATGTGAACAGTAAAGCAAGTTACAGATGACACATTCCCTTTACATTTTAAACAATATACAGCTCTGGAAAAAAAATAAGAGACCACTTTCACAAATGTTTCTTAAAAGCATCTCTACATGTATCACAGTCATTCTTTTCCTTTCTTTTCTTTTTTAAATACCAACACAAACACAACTCATTCTACTTAATGAATCACATCTGATTTTATAGGAAGATTTTATAGGAAGATTATAAAAACCACTGCTGGGATTAATCATTGACATTATCCCACAAAAACTGATTTATAAACTCTTCCTGAGTTACGATACGAGTTGACAATATTTCTTTTTCAATTTTTGGAGAGATGTTGTCGGTAGTTGATAGAATAAAACAAAAAAAAATTAATTTAATTTTACTCAAACACATACCTATAAATAGTAAAACCAGTGAAACTGATCATTTTGGGAGTGGCCACCCTGCATACTGTACAGTAGTTACATAGTAGCCCCCCATCCAAACCATCACAGCATGTAAATAGTAAATAGTTTGTCTGATACCTTGGTCAAAGTTATCCAAGAGCTCAAGTCTCCTGTGTTTCCCATTGTCTTGCAGGGTGCTGCTTTCTGTTGTTCAATATAAAATTGTAGAAAACAAAAATAATACACTGATGTTGCGGGTTTATAAGAGGGTTTCATGTTTAACTTTATGCCTTTTGGAGATCATTTAATCTTCCACTTGCTTAACTGTTCACATTAACAGAAATTTTCACCAGGGGTGCCCAAACCTTTGCATACCACTGTTGAGTAAACAACAAACATATCAATCACCTGTGCAATCAGCCGATACTCTCCTCTGCTTATTCAACACACTTAGTTTAGAAATTGATTGCACCTCATTTATTCTGTGCCTGCTGTTTTAGATTGGAAGCCCATGTCTCAAACAAATGCAATTCTGTTTCTCTAAAAGCAGAAACTAATCTATATATTACAATATATAAAAAATACAAGTACCAAGTCATCTCTGTGTGAGTGCAGAATGACAACACAATATATTATAAACATTTTAAGCATTTCACTTATTTCTAGCTATTTTTAATTAACTTGGTTTCTAATTATATCAATCTGCTTTATACTGAATGCAACACTATTATTTTGTCCACAGCTTCTTGGCTGTCCTCAAATGATCTCACTGAGCTGGAACCAGCTGTGCAGGAGCTGCTGCGCCACCTGGTGGAGAAAAGTACAACAGGTCAGTTCAACCTGCTGCTCTTGATGATCAGAGAAGGACTGGACGCTGGCAAGCTGAGGGCCGGAAACTACAGGGTGAGAGAGGACAACATCAGGCCTGCTTACCTGTACATTTTGTGGCTCATTTTAAAAAAGAAAAAATCTATGTAACATTTTTTTTTTTCAAATGTTTTTGTTCAAATGTTTTCACTCGTCTCCAGGAGGTGCTGTCTGCAGTTACCATCGTTACGCTGCTGTGCCGTTGTCAGCTACCTGCACCCTGCTCTAAAGCCCTGTGGCTCATTGCTCCACATATTATATCTGCTATGGTGGTGAGAAAAACACACACACTCTTAAATATACATTCAAACAAAACAATGTCATGTTTATGAACACAAGATGGAGCAGCCTTTAGTGAGCAGTGCACACATGTTACTTATTGACACATGCACACATGTTCAACTCCACCTTGAAAAAACATTGTGAATCATTATTAAGATCATTTTATCTCTCCTGTAATTTTGTAAGTGGTGTTAAATGAGTCCTATCAGACCATGTCCATGTCGACTTTTGAAACTTCCTGGACTGGGGACAAAACTTAGAGAGAAGAGAAATAAAACTAGTGCAGGTTGTGTGCCAGCCTGGCAGGAGGAGCTGCTTTCCAAACAGGATACAATCAGTGTTTTATGAGTGCAGGTGTGTGATGCTGGTTCGGCCAAATGCCCTTTTCACAAAGTAAAATCTTAACAGCAATGAGCACATCTAGTTTCATTAGAATACACTATGTGCATGTGTAGGCAAATAGAAGATGTATAAATAGATAAAATAACATAACATAAAAATATCAGTATAGGTTGCCCTTTGACATTAGGATAAAAAGGATATTTTACCGAATGCTCCTCAGGCATCTGTAACAACTATGTTTGAAGCACAGCACGTGTGACAGCTGTCTGAAGTGACTCAGCAGCCAAATGACAATCAGTATGCTGATTTCCACTGGAACGACTGTTCATTGTAATCTCCGTCGAGGCTCCTTTCGGTCAATGTGTTTTTCATCAGGCCACACGGCAATCTGCTAAACCGTCCTGCAAATATGCACAGAGTATTTTAATACGCTAACCATGCTGTCCCTCTAACTCCTCTCCTCCATTACCCACAATCGCTGTGTCCATATGTCATCTGTGTAATCTCGCATTTTTATGTATTTCTTTCACACTCTTCTCTTCAGACAGTGTGGGAGAAGATGGTCAGATTTTAATAGCTATAAAATATGAATGTTTTTAAAAGCAGGTATAGATTTATTTTTTGTCAACTTCCGGGTTCTTGATCAGAAAGCCTTTGGTAAAAATGGGCAAAGTAGGGTAGTATCCAAAGAAATTGGAGGTTTTAGTCTATTCACAGAGGATATTGTGATGTGTCGCAGTTGGAAAAGCACAGGTATCAATAATAAAATCAATGAGAGCTGTATTTCATGTGGCTGCTGCGTCAGAGTCCTGGTCCTGGACTTGTTCATGTGGCTCATTGTCAAACTGTCATAACTCACTGGGACACTTAAATAGATCAGAGCCGCCATTAATGTTATTGGTAACAGCTGTGGAGCTCATTCTGTGACAAGTCAAAATGTCGATGTAAAAAGCACTGCTGGGCGTGTCAAGTTCACATTTAATGGAGTATAAACTACTTCCCTGGCGTGTCTTTGTGTGCATCTGTGCGTGTCTGCAACTACTTGCACTCGCAGTCGTCCAAATGTTGTTTTTTTTCCTCTCTAACTTGCTGTGCGCTATCTCTCCGTGTGAACAGGGCTTGGTGAGGTCATCGGGTCAGGACGTCTCTCTGGCCCTCCCCTTTACCGTTCCCACGGTGACGTCAATGACGTCACTGCTGCGCCAGGGGGAGGGGCTCATCGGCAACCCTCATCACGTGATCCTGGTGCTCGGAGCGCTGCAGGCGGTGTCCCTCGACCACCTCACCCCACTCGTCTACCGGTCGGCGTTCCTGGCTGTTCATGAGGCGCTGTTCGCCATCATCCAGTGTCATCCTCAGGTATGAAGAGGCAGGCGGTGAATGAGTGAGGCAGCACATGATTAGATGAATGAAAAAGTATTTCAACACAGTATAGCACCTTAAGGTATGTCCAAACAATTGTACATTTTTTGTATCTTCAACAAAAACCCATAAATACAACATAAATCAACAATTTTTGATGTAGCTGCATAGTGGAAATCAAGTTGTCCTTTCTCAGTGGTGGACAAAATATGACACTGTTGAAAATGCATCAAACCTAGTTCAGCATTTCTGCAATTTCTTGCTTCTTATCACTGGAATACACACAGATATCATTACATCTGCAATAAGATGTTATCAGCCAGTACATGACTCTGGCTAATTTATCAGTTTAGCTCCAGTAGAGATGTAAGATATCAGATTAGATGAAGATCAGGGTTTGATTTACCCCCTGGAATAGGATTTGGTTTAAGAACAAGATGAAAATATAAAGCACGGAGCACATGAGAGAGATGTAGACGGATAAAATGTAGACATATGCACAGTAATTAACAAGTGTAGCACATAATAAGAAAATGCATACCATGTGAACATGAGTCTATAATTAGTGTAGTAGAGGATCTCACACAGGTCAGAGAGACTTTGCCACAGATTTATGGCATTTACATTATCATGGCGTACACATCATGTGACAGATGTGCAGGCAGATTTGATTAAATACTTTTTATCTGTGATATAACAACATGTGGTCTGTAGTAGTTTTTAAGAACATGTTCTTTTTTCTTTTTTAATTTTCTTTTTGGATCATTTTAGAGTTTCTTCATTTATTACCTTGGTCTAACAAGGTCTAACCAGTGATATGGAGGCTTTTTCTGCTCTGGGATTTGCCTCAAAGTCCAACACCCCCTTCATGGTGGAGGTTTCTGGGACTGTAGGCAGATTGGGAAGATGACTACAGACACTTCTCAGGGCTGAAGGAAACACCCTGCGTCTGTTTAGATAAAGAATAATTTACTGTTTACAAATAATATTTTACTCTCATAAAGAGGTGTATGTAGGAAATATAGAAATAGAACACAGTTATCTTTGAATGTAGGTAGGAAATTATAATTTTACTTTACTCAGGTGTTGTATAACATGATATTTATTAGTGTTAAGTCTTAACCTCAGGTATTAGTACACTGACCTTATTATGGACTACATTTAGTGTTATACATTTTACACACACACACAAATCTACTCATGCACACATAAAAGAAAATGCAGTATGTGCCTTAAACTGTGCTGCTGAATCCACACGATGCCCCAGAGGAATGTCGACTTGAACCAGAGGATATTGCAGCTCACCAGTCGCGCTGCAGCTGCACGAAAACCTCATAACATCCACTTTTCAGCTCTAACTCAAAGTGTTTGTATTTCCCACCAAAATGTGACAAAGAAAAGACACAACAAAGATTTTATTTTTATTGTTTGCATAAAAAATGTAAATGTTTGTAAAGGGAATTTACATTCCAACTCTCGCGTGATCTTTTGTTGCACTGGTGTTAATGTGATAATCTTTTAGGTCCTCAAACTCTCAAATGTTGACTGTGTGTTTTTTGTGCGACAGTGTGCGACTGAAGCGGGGCAGCTGTATTGAATAAAATGGGGCAAGAGCCAGCTAACCGGTATCAGATGTTTGTGAGGACAAAAGACAGCAGTAAAGGAGACCAGCAGAGAGGGAGGAAGAGGAGGAGGAGGAGGGGGACACAAAGAACGAGAGGAGATTACATTTATAGAGGAAGAGAGGGAAATAAGAAATCAGTGATGAAGAGATGAGAAAAAGAAGCTGGAGATGGAGAACAAAGGAGTAAGATGTGATAGGAATGTGATATGTGAGGAAAGTTTAAGGACAGTGAAGAAGAGGGAGTGAGATGGAGAGAGGAGGTGTGATAGGACAGAGAGGAGGGAGGGAGGAAAGGAAGGAGGGAAGGAGGGAGAGAGGAGGTGGGAGCTGGCATGCAGCAGCGGTTGGCATGGTGCAGGTTTAAGTCGATGGAAACCATTACTGAGCCCCAACCAGAGCTGGTGACATCATCCCCCTCCTTTTTTATATTCCTTCTCTATCTTCACCCCTCCCTCCCTCCCTCCCTCTACCCGGCATAGGCCTCGAGCAGAGAGAGAGAGAGAGAGAGAGAGAGAGAGAGAGGGAGAGGGGTATGGACTGAAATGCATACGTAGCTCTTTTGGGAATCCAACTTCCACCTCAGTCATTTACTGAACTCAGTTTATGGCTGGAGCAGTGGAAATTATGTAATAGATGCATAGTGCAGGATTGTGTTGTAGCCATTTCCAAAGACTGTTCTCTGTTCAGTGTCTGAAAGTCTAAAAACTTACATTTCCTCTTTACATTTTAAGAGAAAAACACTATTGGACATTACCGCCTGTATAATTCTCTCCGTAAAGTGAAATACTTAACTCCAGGACTCATGCATGTTCTTCGACTGTACTGTCACATTGAGGGGAAACGCTCTGCTTGTCTTGAGTGTCCTCTCTACGCATTCCCCTGTAATTCGACCAGATTCATTTAATTACACAAGTGCTGAGGGTGTAAACTGCTATTTAATGGAACCAGTTGGTTTGGGTTGAGTGGGACTCATGAGGAAATCTGCTGTGTCAGAGCTGTGAATAGGCCGCAGTTCACGGTGCAGCCTCCCCACTTTGCTGAACACAGAGGGTTTCAAACCTGAACAAAGTGCTCTTTATGTCTTTGAGCAGCGCTTAAAGTTTCACTGACAGCAGTGTTATGACAATCCAACATGCAAAATGGAGCAGTTGTCTCAGATGTTTGAGCCCTATTTACTTACTCATCTACTGTGTGTGTGTGTGTGTGTGTGTGTGTGTGTGTGTGTGTGTGTCCAGGTGATGCTGAACGCAGCTCCGTCCTTTTTAAACGTCTTCTACCGTCTGGTGGCCTCCATCATGCAGGAGGGTCGTCAGAGAGGAGACAGTGACACAGGTAACAGCAACGGGCTCGGAGAGGAAAATGTTTAAGACTTTGACTTGGTGAATAATTGTAGAGTTTAAGCCGGCAGTGGAGCAGTTTCATTGGAAAAGTGTGTAATGAAACGCTCAAGGTAGAGAAAGTTAATAAGAGCGTTTATAAAAGGCCTCGCTCCCTGATGGAATAAATCCCATTCGTCTAATATTCCCAACATGCTCACAGAGTTGTTAATGAATGAATGAATATGATACTCGGCTCTGCCCAGGTGTTGATTGTTCTTTGACGCACTCCTGTCTTTGAAGTGCAACAAAGAGTTGGATGGCAGCTTGGTGACAAATTGTATTGAACTGTATTGAATTTTGAGACGTAGATTCATCTTTCTACTCTTTACCTGTTACTGTTACTGACAGGGACCAAGTCTGATATTCACTCTGCAGCAGCAGCAGCTTCCAGAAATAGTGGAAAATGAAGGCGCGGGACTTTGATAGTCTTGACTAATTTTTTACTCTGGACCCACAGTTACGTAAGAACTGACATCTGTTGTAGAAACCTCTGCCTAGTCACCATAGTAACTATTCTTTGCACGTCAACAGGAGTGCTGTGTAAGCAGTAAGCACTGCACGTTGTAGAGGTATCTTTAACTTTTGAATTGGAGTTCAGTTGCTGCCATAGTTGAATTCATGTGTCATTTATTATTTAGGCTTAAAAACACATTTAACTCTTACTGAAACTGGGGCCGTTTGCACAGCAGGTAGTGGAAGTGAAGCAGACTCCTGGGCAGCGAGGAGAAGTTTCCAAACTTTTCCACAGTAAACTTAGACGAGGTAAAACTGCTCCTTTCTTCTTTTTTTATGGTCCAGGTTGTGACGTGTATCTCCAGTGCTCCAGACTGGTAGAGAGGATGTACTCTCACATCGCTGCTACAGCTGAGAGCTTCACCACGCTGTCAGCCTTCATCGTGGCTCAGTACGTCACAGAGCTGCAGAAGGTACGCACACACAGACACACACAGACACACACACACACACACACACACACACTTTGAATGCTCACTGTGTCCTTTTTGCCAGAATTAACATTGGAAAATGCCAGCAAACACACACAGACGCACAATTGCATACAGTCATAGTCAGCTCAGTTCCTCATTCAAGCACATCTGCTTTACTCTGTGATTTTTTACAGCTGTGACACTGACACACACACACACACACACACACACGCACACACACGACATGTATGAATGAGGCCGCAGGATCTCAGCTGATCCTTTGATCCAGGCCTGTTTGTCTGGTGGTGCGTGCTGAGCTGGAGAGATTGAGCTGGGCAGAGTGACGGAGAGGGGGACGGGGAGGGGGACAGGGA
This sequence comes from Trachurus japonicus, assembly GCF_045865225.1. Classification (NCBI taxonomy): domain Eukaryota; kingdom Metazoa; phylum Chordata; class Actinopteri; order Carangiformes; family Carangidae; genus Trachurus; species Trachurus japonicus. The sequence goes on from NC_140909.1 coordinate 15,058,839, forward strand.
GGGGGACGGGGAGGGGGACAGGGAGGGGGACAGGGAGGGGGACGGACGCCGACGCTCAGAGCAGAGATGTGAAGTATTTCCATTGGCCAGATTGTAAATGTTCACAAATCTCAGTGAACAGGTCCAGGATTACTGTAAGTCAATGTGCTGGAATGAAGCTTTAGGCTGGATGTTCCCTCAGAGCAGTGAGTCACGTCTGGTTGGAGAGCACGGCTCCTCTCTTCTACCAGACTGTATTTAACATGACGCCAGGCTGACTCAGCAGTTTCCAGCGGAGTTACACATCGAGAGAGGGAGACATGAAAGTCCCCGTCCAGACAGACAGACAGACAGACAGACAGAGGCCGAGGGACGGACACACACACAGACAGACTGGCAAGCAGAAATGATGCAAAATAGGTGTTTGGGATTCCTTGAGCTCTGCGTGAGTCGTCTAATAATCCTAGAATTGGATTTATGTTGTGCTCTTAGTCGGGCATTTCAAAGAGATGGACCTTTTTTGCAAGTCAGAGGTAATTTAGCCGCCTCTGTGTCAGAGCTGCTTCTAATGCCTCTCAGCCCAAACTGAACTTTCCAAGCAGCAGCCAGGTGTCATTAGTAGAGCTGCAGTTAGAAAAGCTGGATTATTATGCAGGTTGAGTTCGGGCATTTGGGCATGTCCTAACATTATTTTTCTTTAAACTTATATAAACAAATTGAACTTAGATGAGTAAATTAGGGCTCTGTGCTTCTGTTACATTGCAGATCTTGCAAGGTTGGTTTTCGACCAAGAGGAGCTATGTGGAAGGCAGAGAGCCTCTATTTGCCCTGTAACAAGTAATTTAACCATCACAGTTACTTTGAAGCTGTTTAATTAAGGCAAAATGTAGCATAGTTAAGGAAAAGATCCTGCATAGTTCCTCTTTAAAAAAAAAGAAATGGGCATTAAAATCAATGCAGCAGGACCAAATTGTTGCTTTTATTACAAACATTCACCTTCCTTGTCAGCATCTGGTGCCGTTATAACCCACATTATCCATATTACCATATTACCCATGGTGCACCTTGATGACTCAAAGATTCTGGTATGTTTTACAAGTATAATTTGATTGTAGCCTCTAATAGAGATGGGGAACAGGATATAAAGTTCTAGTAAAACAACCGCTGTCAGTCACAAACGACTTCATTCAACTTTTTTTTGTTATATGCAGAGTTGTAAACTTTGAGGTGCAAAATATACACACTTCACTTTTGAGGTGAACTTCATTTGAATATCCTTATTTCATTCAAATCAAATGCATATCACAAGTCTAGATGCAGATGGTGAGAAAACCTTCAGTTAGAAAACATCTAAACCAGCGAGTATATGTTGTACTATCCAAGTTAGCCGAGTAGATTCACCTTCAATCCACAGATCGACAGAAGTGAAGTTACACGACAGATGGTTTGATGTACAACCAACATTTAACACGTGCACTTTTGCAAAGCAGCATTCAACGGCATGTTTTGTGTAAGAATAAAAAGCTTTAGTGCAAAGACTGGATGTGAGAGAGAGCAGCGCCTCATCACTCTCCAGAGGCCACAAAGTGCCGGCATGACCTCAGCCACAGACGTGAACCACAGACATGAACATAACTTTGCCTGCTGCGACTCGGCTCCTCCTCTTCTCTTCCTCTTCTCTTTCACTGAATCCAGACCCAGCCATGAGGACAATCAGTGCACCACTAACTGTAATTACTGTCCACTGCTGCTCCACATGACATTCGCTTGGAAACTGCTCTTTGCAACAAAAAAAACCCCATAATAGGCCTGTTCATAATGTGAAGCCTGTAATTAGGTGAGTGAGTTTCTCTATCTAATTATTTAAGAGGTGTGGTGGCCAGCGGAGAGCAGCCATCATCTTGTCCCTCTTTGTCACAGTGTACATCAAAGTGTGACATCCACAGGTGATGGTGTAACGCCTGTCTACCTGTGGGGGCGTAATGTGACAGGGATGGATAACCAGACACTGTTGAATGTTCTGCACACAATGTTTTCTCACAGTTTGCCTCAGGCTGTAGCGTGTTGTCACGTACATACGGATTTTCACATTAGTTTACTGAGAAAGATGAAAAGATGATCATGTTGCAGTACTTGTGGAGAATGGAGGAACATACAGCGGGGAAAATAAGTATTGAACGCGTCAATAGACTTGCATGGTGAACATGCATAGATGCCATGGCGGTTGAGCGCATTACTCATTGTTTTTTTTGTTTTTTTTTTACAACTGTATCTGCTGATTCCAGGTCTGTCTAAAGCTCCCTGTCAGTGGTCCTGGGCTCTTGGACGACTCTTCTTAGTTTTCTTTTACTCTGTCAGAAATCTTGCGAGGAGCACAAGGTCGTGGCCAGTTTATGGTGAAATGTTGTTCTTTTTAGTTCCGGATAACGGCTCTAACGGATAAAACGGTGCATTCAGACACGTCTGTAACCGATGCCATCAGTATGTTCTGCAACATAGGTTTCTGAAGGTCTGGGGAGAGCTCTTTGCTTTTCCCCATCATGAGATGCCTCTTGTTGGTGATGAGAAACCTTTTCAAAGGCGTCAGTTTGGACTAAACCAGCTGATATTACTTTGCACAGAACGTTACACATAACTTAATTTATAGACATAAACGTTTGGATTTCTTTCTATGTGTGCATTACTTTGGTTGTCTCCAACATCAGGTGAAAATCTCATGTCAATAGCTCTATTAGAAATATATATAGAAATATATATTTTCTGAGAAAAAGGTTGACACGTTCAATACTTATTTTCCCTGCTGTATATGTGTGTGAGAGAGAGAGAGAGGGAGTTGGTGAGAGGATGTATCGACTAGTAAAACAAAGATTTGACAAACATAATGTGAATTTTCTGATTTCCTTTTGCCATATTTCAGATTCCTGTTCTTCTCCTGAGCTTTTATTCCTTTTCATAACCTCTCTCTTGTTGACATCTCCAGGTTACTCTGCGGCCGGACATTAAGCAGCATCTAACTGAGGGGATCTATCAGATCCTGGACCTGTGTGTGGAGCAGGATATCAAGTTTCTGACGGCCGGGCTGCAGATGGGAGTCAGAGAGGTGTTCAATGACCTGTATGGCAGCTACACCCACTACCACAAAGCACAGAGGCAAGGAGAGGAAAAGTACACCGTTTGAACTCACAACAACAACTTTCAGTTTAGGTTCCTATGTAATTACATGGTGCTAAGACAACACCATATATACGTCTGACTCTGTATGCATATTTCTCATTTTGAATATGCAAAAGCATGGTGCCATAGTCTATAAACAGTGTAAACACAGTGAGAACACTCTCAGGGGATTTCTCAAGGTTTGGACCACAGATGTAAAGGAATGAAGACCAAGACTGTGCTGCCTGATGTAACTGATTTATATTTTCTGTCTGCAAAATGGTAGAAACATACCATTTACATACATGCAGAATGCTTTGGTTACACCATAAACGTGACGGCAGCACCATGGAAACTGGTCATTAAGACGTTTCTTCTTGCCACAAATGACATAAAATGTTGTGTTTGTATTACTGTATGAGTCAAAGGAACTAGTTTCAATGAGGTGTGGTTTGCATTTTGAGTTGTGGAAGAAAATGTGGGTTTGTATGTGATCTGTATTTCTGACTTTTCAGAATCATTTAACATAAAATTGAATTCAAAGCTGCCTCAAGCTTCATTTATTACATCATTTTGTGCACAATGTTGTTTGTGTCTTCGAATGTTTTACCTTTAATGGAGGACAGTACAGGACCAGACAGGAAATCAGTTCAGATTAGTGAATTTTATTGATCCCCTTATTGATCTGAAATAGGAGTTAATAGAGAGGGGGACATAAGATATACAGATTCAACCCAGGTATGTTGTAGGGACATGATTTACACTGTCAGACCCACACTATGTTTTTGTTTGAAGTATTTCTGGTATAGAGTCAAGTAATTTGTCCCTTCAATGAATCCATTTTATATGACAGAATGACTTTTTACTTTCTGAAGCTGTTGCGGTTTTTATAATCACAACCCTCAGTTAATCACACTGATCTGAGTGCAAGCTGGAACATTTCTGTGAGCGTATCTGTGCCTAAGTTACCGCAACATGGCAGAAAACGTCTGCTTGCTGCTCTCACCCTGCCAAACTCAGTAACTTTCCTGATTTACTGCACATGTTGGTGCCTTTAGGTGCTGAAACAGAGACTTTATCTAATGAGTGGGATGCTGTCCTATTTACCGATGAAGGTATATATATAAAACCTATTGTAAATCTGTCAGTGTGCAGACGCCCCTGGTAGAAACACAGACGCCTCAATAGCAGTTTGCTTTATGTTTAGATAAATTATACTGACAGTTGTTTTATTTGACTTTGAATAGACCAACTGAGCTGTTGATACTGAGGCTGACAGCTCAGAGGTTTCATACTGTAAATGTATTGTTTAAACTGACAATGTCTGCAAACACTGATGCAACAAACGTGAAAAACAGAATCAGTCCAGCTCTTAAAGAAACTACAGAGATTTACATACATCGAGTACATGCATGTACTTGATTAACGTTGATCTGTGTCTCTTATACTGAAAACTCACATTTAAAGAAAAATGTGCTGCTTACTGTTGGGGGAAAATATTTAAATGAATCAAATGACCTTTTGTCTGCTGCACCTGCAGACAAAATGCTGCAAAGACGTCATCCTCATATTTCTGTTTTTAGGGGCTTGATCAGAATACATTATCGGTGCCCTGGGGCTTCGCTCCGAGGCGCTCGCCTCTGTGAAACACCTGTAGAGGCCAGAGCCTCGGAGCTCTTGTTAAACTGGCTCCACCATCCTGAGCAGATCTGTTCCCAGGTTCACCTCGTCATAGGTCACACACCTACACACCAACAGTCATGTACAGTACATTATAGATGTCCTCACTCACCTGGTCTCTTCCTTCTATCTACAGTATCTATTCATGTCTGTAAGACACATGATCGTCTCTCTCTTCGCCCCAAATTTGTCTTGGATTTTGTGCTAAAAATGTGCAGCATTCATATAATGAAACACATGTGTTAGCCTCATTTAAAGTAACTCTTTACAGTCCCTGCTGTTGGAGAAGTTGAGATAACTGGCCAGGTTCACAGCCAAGAGACAGACTTGTTGCCTCTGCTCTCTATTTCTGGAAGACGAGTTGAATTCTTGAAGGCCTAACTGATCGTCTTCAGGGGTAATTTGAGACCCTCGTAACAGTTGTTCAGGACTTCTGAGGCAAAGGGTAAAAGATAAAAACCTCTTTTACCTCTGTGCTGCCACATTTGCACATCTGCTTCTCGTGCTTCTTACTCCTGCACCTCTCTGTAACTTCACTTTGACTTCCACCCATCCATGCTCTAACACCGCTGTGGGTAACATAAACACACCGAGTGTCTCCTCAGACCACCGCAGTGGAGGCAGCAATGAATAAGTGTGTGTATTACTGCTATTACACTCTTTGGAGGAACAGCACAAAGTGTGTATTGACAGCATTTTTTTTTTCTTTTTTGGTCTTGGACTGCAGAGCACTTAGCTCTCCAGTCAAAATCAGATTTTGTCATCATTAAAATGAAAAATGTCAGCAGCAGACTGAGCCTGAACTGGACCTTTTAGTTTATTCAAGGTGTTTCCAGCTGAGGTCTGTGTCAGAGAGTCGATGTGAGTGCTACAGACCCAAGAAAAATCTATTTGAACTGTGCTTTCAGATGGTTTAACAATGACAGGTCGACTCGCTCCAAAATGTCTCACTGAATAACTTAAGGTTTTCAAAAGATGATTCATCAACCACAAAATAAAGCAACACAAAAAAGCTTTACTGTTCTTGAATGTTAGGAATGTCTTCTGCTGTAAAAGTCCTGAAAGCACCTGTTTTCTGTTATTTCAATCAGCTTCTTAGTACATTAATCAGTACCCAAATAAACCTGCTACTTTATGCAAGAACAAGTTTTTATTTTTTTTCATATGACAGATAGTTATCGTCTGTGGATGGGAGAGAGGTGTCATCACACTTTCTTCTGTGCACCAATTATGATTTAACAACATCTGAATGTTGTGAGGTTGTTTTTCTCATGCGCCCAAGCAAATGTCAATATAAATCTGAATCGCACAGTGCTGGTGAAGCAGATGAGCTGAGTCTCTGAGCATTGATTGAGAAATAAAATATATCTAACAGTGTTTTTTTGAAACTACATTTTCAGGGGGTTTAAAGAAAATCCACTGTTCGTTCATTTTTGTGTATTCTCCTCTCATAATTGAACAAGGCTAAATGAAATCAGGATGTGCTCCTTATGAGATACTTAATATAATAAGAACTATTGAAAATTATAAAGAGATGTGCACTGCAGAAACCTCTCTTCCAATGTTAATAGTTATTTATTGAACTGGAGGAGATGGGTTCAGGTTTGCCAGATAAAATTTTACAAATCTAAATTCAAGTCTAAGTTGAGGTCTCATCTAATTGTGGGACCCAACACATATGCGACTAAAACCACCATTAACACCAGTAGGTTATAGACAGCTGACATTGTGTGGTTTTAAGTATTTGGTTTTAACATGTTGATCAGGGATGATAACCTACATTAGCCTACATTTTAAGGAGGAGAAGTCCTCAAAGTGCTGAGAGACGTGGACAAGTCGACATCTTCAGTCCTTCAACACATGGTTTGATATGACCGAGAGCTCCAGAACAGCTACTAAATGGACCATTTGTTGGTTCAACTAAGGATTTAGAAATATATTTTACTTACTTATTATTTAATTTCTCACACATGACAGCAATTTGTCACACAACTGAGCCACTGTCTTACAATATTTCCCTTAAAGTTATGTAAAGAATCATGAATAGGTTATTTATCATCATAAATAGCTGAAGATGTTTTTCGACTGTATTATTCTCTACCATAGTCTAAAATAGCCCATGTCATAATGTGTTAACTCTATTGATGCCATCACAAGTTGTTTTCTCTTCATTTTGTGCATGAAATTAAAGGCATGAGGGGAATAAGGGAAATGAATGGGGAAAGAAACTGAAAGGGGGGGGGGGGCGCTTTTGTTTTCTCCAATTTAACCCAGTTCCCTGTGTGTGTGTGTGTGTGTGTGTGTGTGTGTGTGTGTCTCCCCTAGCGGCCCCCCGGAGGAAGTGCAGCCCCCACAGCAGCAGAGACTGAAACCATGTAGCCTGGTGATCGCAGCAGATCCTCTCAGAGCTACATAACTACAATTTTACAACAACCCTCTCTCCCTCTCCCTCTCTCTCTCTCCCAGAGGCGCTAGCTGCTGCTGCTGTCCCCACCCCTCTGCTCGGCTTTAGCACGGCACGGCACGGCACGGCTCGACTCGCAGCCTGCCAGCCAGCCCCGGCCCTCCTCCAGGGCTGCGTGAGCCGGTGTTTGATTGGATTAGAGTCGGCTAGCCTTTGCCCTCTAACCTCGCTGATGTTGGCTGGCTGCTTCCTGCTCCCCCTGGCCGACCGACCGACCGACCGACTGACGAAGCTCCGCCGAAGCCGCACGGCGCAGCGCCCTGCACGGACACAGCCGACCGGGAAGAGCCGCTGCTAAAGAGCCAGAGCCAGACCACCACCACATCCAAACCGAGCCGAGCCGAGCCGAGATACACGCAGCAGCACAGCAGGCAGGCAGGCAGGCGGGCGAAGAAAAAAAAAAAAACCCAAACCAAGGCAGCCATGCGGAGGAAATCGAGGATATCGTTGTGTTTTGCGGTGCTGTGGGTGCTGGGGATCGCCTACTACTTCTACTCGGGGACAGCGCTGAGTCGGAAGGTAGGTCCCCCGTTCCTCGAGTGCTTTTCCCGGCCACACTTTCCGCCTCCTCCCGGTCCGTGTTGTGGATGTTCTCTTCCCGGACAAAGCTATTAACACAGAGCGGTGTAATTAAATGTCTCTTCTCCGTCTCTCTCTCTCTCTCTCTCTCTCTCTTTCTTTCTTTCTTTTCTTGTCTTTTTCTCTTCTCGGGGGCTCGGTTTTGCAGCTGCACCGATGCTGTGGGGAATGTGATAAAGGGCCTGCTAGTATCAGTGGGCAGGCATTGATTTTTTCTTTTTTTTTTTTTTTGGTGGAGAGAGATGAGTGTGGACAAGGGCAGCAGGGTAGCGGGGCTGGCCGGCCGGTCGGTCGGTCGGTCGGTCGGTCGGCGTGCACAGACCTCCCGCTGCGCCGGTGATTGCCTTCCCGGTGGCAGCGGGAGAGAAGCACGTCCAGACCGGGCAGCGTGGTGAAGCAGAGTCGGTGTCGGTGGCGCCGGTTCATGTTGGAGCAGAGGGAAAAGGTGAAAGCATGCAAAGTGGTTGTTATTAGTATTAGGGCTGCTGCTGCTGCTGCTGCTGCTGCTGCTGCTGGCCTGGCTGGCTCATTGGAGGGGGGGTATGGGTGGTGGGTGGAGGGTGGAGGGGGGCTGTTGAGCCTATAGAGCACGTCAGCACAAGCGGCTGCTGCTGCTGCCCAGAAAATGAGCAAAGATCAGGAAGTGTGCTGGTACACGTCGGGTTAAATCACTGATAGATCACGCTGTCAGGATGAATGGAGGCTTTAAAAACATCTGTCCTCAGCCTCGGTTCACTTTCAATCCACTGCCGAGCTGTGTGTGTAGGTGTCCTGTCAGCTGTGTGGAGAAATAACATCATTTGAATATTTTTTTAAGGCAATAAATCTCTAGGCTTTTGCTGAGATTTACCTTATTTTTCCTGTCTCATTTGTATCAGTAAAATTGGATTAGATAGCTATTGAAACCTTGAGTCGATAAGTTGATTGACAGTTGATTGAGTTATTTCTTAGGGCAACAGTGACAAAGCATTTCATGCTCCCCAGGTTACTTTAATTAGGCTGTATACACCTGAATATATTTGGGTTTGTTGGACAAATCAACTGTGAACACTTTTTTTTAGTCTGTTTTCAGATTATTTTGAGATTAATCAATAAATGGCCTGACAGACTGATAGGCCTACTGAGGCTAATCACAGCACTGTTAACAACATCTGTCAGTGTAACACAATGCAGCTCCACAGCATCACAAAAAACTCAATCAACACTTCTGTCTCAAACAGTTTCAACACTGTATCTTTCACAAGGGTAGGGCTCGTTGCACGTCCACCTGGGCGTACCTAACAAACTGCACAATGACAGTTGTTTCCTTGACAACAGTAGGCTATATTCATCAGTTTACATTTGTGTTTTCCTCATGTGTGGGTTATGTTGCCGGTCCTACAGCAACTCATTGAACTCATAGGTCGGTCCAGTCACATGACAGGACATTGACACTACATCAGTAGTTAAATGAAGTTGGTCGGGAGTGAGTTCGTCTTCATGTATGTGGGAGGTTTGGATTCCATTCATAACATGCCAGGTCTGTACATGAGATACGTGTCATGTGTGAAATGTTACTGTCTGGCACTGACATTTCTATATGTGTGTGTGTGTGTGAGAGGGAGAGAGTGTCACTATGTTTTGTAGGAGGAACATCCAGCTTGTGCAAACTCGATGTGTCTTGCCTGAGCTAATGTAGGCCAGTGTATCTGCTGTATGTGTCTGTGTGTGTGTGTATGAATTGCTCTGCGTGGGTGGTTATGTGCGCAGTGCACTGCCTCTATACCCCCTTATTTTTGGGTGTGTGTGTGTTTGTGTGTGTGAAGGTCCTGTGTGTATTCCACCTGTCTTTTATTTTATCCTATCTGTCTTCCTGTGTTTGCTTTGCTCCAGTCAACCAGAGCAACCCTTTTACTTTTCCATTAGGCTGATAGCTGGGTGTGTGTGTGTCTGTGTGTGTGTGTGTGTGTGTGTGGTCGTTAAGAGGGTCAAAGTGGCACTCTGTGATAAGCAACTTTCTCTGGCGTTGTGTTGTGGGCAGCAGCATTAATATGAAGCCTGTGTGACTGGCTGCACCTGGCCAGTGTCTTTACACAGAGGTGGATTTACTGTGTTTAAACAAAGGTGCTGCTGCTGCTGCTGCTCAGGTCCGGTGTTGTTTCCCATCTCATCTTTCTCTGCTTTGAAAGAATCAACCAGGAATTTTGTAATTTCACCCTTCCACCATGAATCAAACTTCGTGAGTTTGACTTACTCTAGATGGACTAAATGTCCCGGTCCTGTTAGTCGCCACGAAACTAATGCGAAACCAAATCTGAAGGTTTTAATTCAGAGATAAGGCTACTTCTCTGCGTCCATTCAAAGCTGTGCGAAAAATTCTGAATTTATAACCAGTCGTACTCGTTTTGGATCTGCAATTCACATTTTTTACAACCAATTTTCCAATTTATGATTTAGTCTATAAATGTCCAAAGAAGTTCCCAGAGTCCAAATGTGATCTGTGTCAGAGTCCCAAAACAAAAAGTGATAAAAGTGGAAAATAAGAGAAAAACCAGCCAAGAAGCTAGATTAATAAATGACACGGCTTTAGTTATTATCATAAACATTTTTATTCAGTGTGAGTGGCCTTGTCATCAAGTCCTAATGGCTGAAAGGCCCCTCAGTTTCCCTCTTGTTCCTTCTTCATCTTGTTTATTCCCTTGGCAGCCGATAGGTGAATTAGAAAGGATGTGAGTCTAATTGCATAACAGTGTTGGAAGGTTTGAAAGTATAGACAAAAACTCTCCTATGGGGCTTGTGTTGTGTGTGTTGTGTGTGTGTGTGTGTGTGTGTGTGTGTGATCATAAGTCTGCATGTTCAATCATTCATCAGCCAGACGAGGACTTGCCTGCTGCTTAGTGGTGCAGAGAAAATCGGACAAAGGAGCAGCGTTCGGATCTTTAACACAGGCACTTCCAAGTAAGAAAAGCAGCAAGTATTCATATGCAGCACGCATTTCAGCTACTACACCCCCCCCCCAACCTCCCAACCCCCTAACCCCCTAACCCCACCCTCTTCCTGTTCACAAACAGTGCTTAAATCCAGAGCGCTACACCTCACAGAGCTACACGACGTGTCATCTCCGTTCACGAGCGCTGTGGTGGATTCAGGATCCTGCAGCTCTGAGCCGGAGCTGGACTCTTCACTCTCATGGTAGCTAATTCAAATTCCCAGTTGTGAATACGCTGAAGGACGGTGTCTCTGCCAGAGGAATTAGTTCTGTCACACACACACACACAATTGTACACACACACCCATGATACTGTAGCTCTTAAGATCAAAGCGCTCACCAAATAGCATTATCTGTTCAGAAGTACCCCCATTTGGAAGAATGTCCCCCTTGTTGGAGTCTGTGCGCCAAATTCAGAGACATTTCTTCTGAGCGTAGTATCAGTGCCTGTAAGCCATCGTCTCCTCTGTGCAAAAATGAACGCTGCCCTTTCTGATAAATTCCTTGTTGTAATCTCTTTTGGGTTAGGCAGTAAAAGCAGGACTGATGTCACCAGAGGTCATGAGCAAACCTCCTGCTTGTACAAAGTGTTCTTCGTCTCTTCTGTCGTACATTTTCACGCGGAAAGTTTGTCTCTGCGTAATTAGGTTTACCGGCCTCGACTCTACCGACTCGTGGTGTAAAAATACGAAGTTCTTTCATATGATAATCTCTACAGAAATTAATGAATTCATTGTCACGCTTTAAACCTTTGTAACAGAGGCTCAAAAGTTTCTCATAGCTGAAAACATTCATATTTTCAGCCCGCAGGCAACAGTTTGAAATTGGAAATACCTGTCTACATTTTTATGAGGTTAACTGAAGAATCCACTCCCTTTTTTTATGTAATTATGTAATGTAACGTTGATGGAGTGAAAGTGAAGTTTTGCCTCTGGTCTTGCGGGAGGCAGTGTGTATATACACGGAGCAGAGTGACAGGAACGCTTTGCCAGCTGGACTCAGTACAAACCCATGTATCTGTAAGTGCATTGTTGTACACAGGAGGATAATGTTGCAGCCGTGAGCCTGCTGCCTCCCCAGGATGCCCCATTAAAGTCTTCCTTGTTGGACAAACCTCAGAGGGGTTTTCCTGTCGGCTCTTGAGAGGCCAGCGTCCGCGCTGTTGAGTCTACTTTTCCTGCTAATCAGAGGGGTGGAGGTGAAGAGGAAGATAGAGGAGCGAAGGCAGTGGAGCACAGGAAAAGGCTTTATTAAAGGAATAGTTCACCAAGAAGATATTATTGACTCACCCTCATGCTGATGAATACTCCGGAGAAGTTTTTTATTCCTCAAAGTGCATCTGGAGACCCAGGAGGAGGGTTCGTAGTCCAACAAAATCCTTATATGAGAGTCAATAGCGCCTGATACAAAAAGGTCCATATAACTACAGAAAAACCTTGTAATCTTCCTCCATACTGCTCGTCCACTGCAATCCAAGTGTCCTGAAGGGATATAGTCCAGAGTTTACTTGAAACTACGTCATTTAGGACATTTTTTACAGCCTAAACAGTCCTGTATTGAATGTATCTCGCGTTCACGCGAACGTGCTCCAGGCAAATTCAATGCAGGACTGTTTAGGCTATAAAAAATCCCTAAATGACGTCAATTCGAGTAAACTCTGGACTATATCCCTTCAGGACACTTGGATTGCAGCGGACGAGGAGCATGGAGGAATATTACAGGTTTTTGTGTAGTTTTATGGACGTTTTTGTGTCGGGCGCTATTGACTCTCGTATAAGGATTTCGTAGGAACCGCCCTTCCGAGTCTCCAGATGCACTTTGAGGAATAAAAAAACTTCTCCGGAGTATTCATCATCAGCATGAGTGTGTTTCATTTTTTGTTGAACTATTCCTTTAAGAACTAGTGATCCACTGTTTGAGGGGGAAGCTGAGGGAATTGGATTTACCTGCGTGTGACCAACCTGTGTCACACATGTCTCTCTGATGAGAGCACAAACCAGAACAAATGACATCAAATAATAGGCTATCCTTAAATAAAAAATAAACCACCATCGTCATCATATTTGTCCAGCGCTGTCATGTCTGTCAGCTTTGTTTGTTCCTGACGCTCTGTGACTCAGTTGGGTTCTTACCCCAAGGTGGATCACAGTGTTGAATTGCAAGTATTTCTCAGTGTGTTGTTATTAGCCAGAGGTCTGGATTAGTTTCTAGTCGGTGGCAGAGGATTCAGAAGTGAGTTTTTGGTACTTTTCTCTCCCAGCATAGTGAAGAGAGGAGAGGAGCAGACATGGATGGTCTCCGTAGGGATTCGGGGGAGTTTTTTTTTATAACATTGGCTGGTCCAGAGCTCATGAGTGAAAGTCACTGTGTCTGTTATCTGCAGCTCTAGGCGCTCAGCTTCTGCCTGTTCCTGCACGTCTCTCTCTAAACTTGGGCTTTATCAACACATCTGCCTCTCATCATCACAGGCACAGCGAGACTTCGGTGGCTCAAAGAACCTCTCTGTGGTAAAGGCAGCAAAATGGTGAAAAGATGGAGCGGTTCAGTGGATGTTGCATTATGGGTATAGATGAATATGTAGAGCAGAACGAGGTGCGTGCTGATCCACTGTCCCCCTACCTGTTCAACAACTTCTTGACTAAATATGCATCCTTATATACACACACACACACACACACACACACACACACACACACACTGTTTTTCTCATTATACTAATTACATGTCTGTGACTTCCTGCTGTTGTGTAACTACAGTGTATGGCCGTGTCACTAATAGACCCGTGGCTTTGAATCCACCTGAGGCCTCAGCAGGTCAATATGTTTGTCATGCCAGAATAAAATGTAATTTCAGCCGGCGAGCAGATCGCTAACCAGCTGAAAGTTGTTTTGCAGAGCAAACACTGACTCAATAAAAGGCTCAAATGAAGACAGGGATCCCCAGACACTGGATCTTTCTCACACATACAGTTTTTGTTTTGAAGTATTGACTCTTGCTTGTGCGTAATGATCGCTGCTGACAGATGTACGACTGATTCACAGAGCGCGAGTAGAGATGCCAAAGAAAATACAGTTGTGTCACTGCTGTTTTTAGGGAGTTTTATTTTCTGAGGGTGCACGTTAAATGAAAAACTGTCTTTTTTTGAGTGAAGAAACGGCTTCGCAGTCACTTCAGAGTGGCACAGCTTCACAGCAGGGAGTCCAGGAAGAGAGAGGGAGGTGTCGTACTCTGCTTCTGTGTGTGTGTGTGTGTGCCTTGCTCAAAGGACGCAGTGTGTAGGAGGAAGGAAACTCTCACTACTGCTCAATCCGTCGTGAACTCCTCACCCCACCCCAACCGCAACAAACAGTGAAGAGCAGCAAAACAAAAACAGTATCAATCCAGCCAGTGCTTCAATAATAATGATTATTAATCAGTCTAAATATGTCAGTCAGTTCAAAATGTCTCCCAGTCTTCAGTCTTTTATCAGAGTTGAGACTAACATTAGCCGCTCTGACCCATTCTTCATTGAGTTTAGGAAAGTTAATGCTCCAGGAAAACGCAGCCAAACTTATTATCCAAGATAACGCTAGTCATCATCCTAAAAGCCTTTTTCTTTCGCCAAAAAATGCGAACAATGAAGCACAAATCTTAACCGCTGTCGTGCTTGTGCAAATATGTAAAGCAAGCAGCCAAACAGGGTTAAGTTGGAAAGGAATAACAGATTGATGTTACATTTTTCTTTATCATACTTAAGTTAGAATACAACAGCTAAAATACTGAGGACATGTCTCTCTCTCTCCCTACCTATGTCTGCATTCTGCAATCAGTGACCCATTGGTTTAAAAAGAAATGCCTAAAAACTTAATGTGGTAAATCTTCTCTTGTATCTTAACCAGTCTAGCAACAGTAACTAAGGAGCCCAGGCTCAGTGAGTTGATATATAAATCAATTCATGCAAAGCAGTAAATTGGAAGACAATGAGATAAGAGACAGTAGAAAAAGAGCGGGTCTGGATCCAAAAACAAGCGGTCGGTGGGTTGTGTGTGTCAGGTCTGGCAGCGTTTAGCCACTTCCACCAATCAGGTCTGATCTAGCAGCCTTGAAACCAAATGACGGACAGCCGCGGAGATAACAGGAAATAAACGCTGAGACGTCGCCCAGAGAGAAGACAGACAGTTTAGGTAGGCAACGTTTAAAAGCGCAGTTTATATCTTTTGATATCAAACTGTCATTCTGCTGCTAGCAGGTGGTTTCACCACACGCTGATCTGGGTTGTTCTCGCTCAGATTTCACTCTGCCTTTCTCTCTTTTATTCCCACCCCTCTTGGTCATTGTTAGGTTCCTTGTGGTTAAACACAAGAGCACGCTGCGTCTGTGCATGCTCTGTAAACTGGATTATTTTTTCTCCTTATGATGATTTTCTTCCCTGGCAGCCGACGGGTATTCACGGATTCATGGAGACGTTGAAAGGGGAAGAAGATGTCCATTGTTCGCGGGATCAGCGGCGAGACAAGAGAGTTTCAAAGAAGTGCATTTTCAGTCAAACAGCGAAGAGAAAACAGAGCGGCCCTCTCTTTTATTCTATTTGTCGCTGAGAAAACTGTCGGGAGCTGCATCATGACACTGGAGTTGACACGTTCAGAGCTTCACACGCGGGTCAGCAGTAATCTGCGCTCCTGTTATCAGGCCGAAACATTCAAATAGACCTGATGCGGAGCGGAGGGGGAGCTCGTCGTGTTTTGACTGTGTCCTACTTGTGGCAAGGACATTCAAATCGCCAAACAAATGACAGATATTACATGTGTAATTGCAGCAACCACCAACCACCACATGTAATTTAGTCGGTGCACTTCCAGTCACCTCTGTGCCTGTGGTGACACTTTGGTGGAAATGTTGTCTGTTTTTATCAGTGACTGGAACAAATTGAATATTGTTTTTTTTACATTTTTCTTTTTTGTTTAAAGGGATAGTTCAACATTTTGGCAAATTGGCCCATCGCCATAATTGCTATAGTCATAGCAGTAGGTTCGTTACCTTTAATTGTAGGTGTTTTCGAGGTAAATTCATACAAAACCGCTGATGCGCGTTGCGTTCAGGGACAGTTTTTCAGCAAGCAGTCTCCGTATTTACCCTGTATTTACCTCGAAAACGGCTCCGTTTCGTATCGTTCCGTCATTATCTCATAGCGTGGTGGTTGTGCAGGTCACAACTTGTCTACAAAAGCGCTGTGGAGTTTTGGGATGTTGAATTTGATGAGTTTAATGAGGGAAACCAAGAAATTCCCTTAGCCTCCATAGCGTAGCTCTGAGCAGCCAGCTGCTGCGCTCCGCCGTACTGAAAATAGCTTACACCTACAATTAAAGGTAATGAACCTACTGCTATGACTATAGCGATTATGGCAATGGGCCAATTTGCCAAAATGTTGAACTATCCCTTTAAACCAGGAAAAAAGTTGAACTGCACTAAAGAGTACTACTGTGAAGCTGAAACGGCTTTATGTTATTTATCATTTACAAATGTAAAAATCCAGAAGACTTACAGTCTACAGCATCATATGTTATCAGCTCTGCAGAGGATATCTGAGCTCAACCTCTTTTTTTTTTAAACAATATTAAGATCACCGTCTGGATGCTGCTCCGTCTGCCCCGCTCCTTGCTGTTGCTGTTTGTTATTGCCGATTAACGAAGCAAATATAACGCAGGGCGGATTGAGGCACATGCAAACAGGCATCCGGGCCAACCACCGCATCCTCCTCCGGAAATATTCACAGCAGACGTGTATGGATCTGTCACATTTGGGTCACAGAATCCCGATGTCGACCTCGGCCTCGACCTGCAGATCTTTGTCTCATCTTCCTTCACTGAACAGTTTTGTGTTTGTTTGTTTTTTGACATTTCTTCCTGGGTTGAGTGAAATATTAAAATCATAATAGATATAAGACAGTTCTGTAGACATGAGAAATCATGACACATTAAAATACAGTTTTCACTTATCTCGCAACAACACCACTCATGGAAGATAATACTGAAATGTTATGCGGTGTTGGCGTCTCTTGAAATCATCAATCAGTACACATTGCAGGGAGAAGGTATGGACCTGGGCCAGTCCATTAGACGTGCTTTATACCGAATGGCTTTAACAGCAGCACAGAAAATTCCCCCGTGTGATGAAACTCAGCAGCTTTAAAGTAACTCGTTTTTTAAACTGGGAATAAAAAATCCAAATAATGTGTGGCCTTCTGCCAAAGGAGGGGGTGGATGGATGTTTTTTAACACTGGTCTAGTGGGAGGTGTTAGTTTCTCACCCTGCATCACATCGTGGCCATTCAGTAATGAACTGGCGTTTGTTTCAGTTATTCTGTGAGGAAAAAATCCAATAGAAAATAAGACATAAGTAAAGAAAAACGTATTTTGCCCCGGCTATATGTGATGCACTTTGCCATTCAGATGTTTTTTATGCTTTTATTGACTACTTAAATCATAGTTTCATGATCTTGATTGTTTGTTTTTTTTAAATTGACTATGAACTTCAACAAAGTCAAGGAAGTAGAGGCTGATATAATGAAAACAATATGGACATATATTGACTAAACTCAATTCAAGCCCTTTATCAGTATACATGACGTGGACCTATACCTTACTGACCACTGCTGCTATTGCTTATCACAAACACCCATAAAACAAAGTGCAAAATCCATGTGTAAGTTTGTCATTTTTATTGGGCACTACAAGTAAAAGAGAAGCTTGTAAAGTGTCTCTTTTCTTTTAACGAGATGTTGAAATGGGTTTCAGGAAGCAGAGGTGCTGAGTCAACACAACCGTCTTTTTCTGGTTTGGAATAAGGAAGAATCAGAGCGAGTGGCTGATGAAACAGGTGGTTGTGGAGCCGTTTGAGAGGCGTATACCGACCGCACTCGTCAGTGGAAACTGAAGTGAGCAGCGTGAACTACGAGACTAATGTACGAGTCAATGAAAAGTCACGACACAATGGATGGCTTTGGTGGAAATTAATAGAGTGAGAGAGAGAATAAGTGTGCGTCTGAGTGTGTGTGTTTCTTTTTTTTTTTTGTTTTAACCGCAGCATGTTCTCCCATTCGCTCCCTTTTCCTGTGGTCTCGTCTCCTCTCAGAGACACGTCAGCAGATTTAGGACAGACTGCTACTGTACGGTATATTCCTCTTGGGTTGGCCGTTATAGAAATAGACACATGCATTTACACATTTAACAAAATGGTAAAGTGAGCCTCAGTTTTACATTAACCCTCCATTATAAAACATTAACTCTGTCCAAAGTGCCCGTCAGAGGAGGTTTATGTGTGACAATGGTCCTTCAAAGCCAGTCTGGCTCTGCTGCCTGACGACTGTGCAGTCTGCGCCAGTTGTAATTGTACAAGTTCATATACAGTGATTTATGGTTGGAAATTCTTTGTTCCTCCAAATAAGCAGCTTTACCCATCACTCCCAGTCTGCCAACAAGCAGTTTGTAGCTTAGTGACAAATATTGAGACATGTTTTAGCTTTGACTTTGGTGGCATTGTTTTGTCACAGAGACTGACTCAAGTGTTTAGGCGCGCTGTAGTGGAAGAAACGGAGTAAATGGTGCGTTCGTGTGCTCTAGTGTGAGCTGCTAAAGTCCGGTTAACCACCTTGTGACTGACTGTTCTGCATCGCGCCGTTCTCACTCGCATCTCTATTTAAACTACAGGTGGCTTGTTAGTTGTTATTTTGAGACAACACAACTTATATCTTTCATTGTTCTTCATGCACTAATGCAGCTTCAGATTCATTTGACAGAATGAAATAAGACTCAGACACTAGTTGACTGATAACCATCAGTGCTACTTTATCAGGAGTCACTGCGGTAATGTGTGCAGCTCCATCCTGCTTGTTTTTGGTGGCGATTACGAATGCTTTAACTGCATTGGTTAGTGCTAATGTACAAGATGTTTATTCTTTATCATACTTGTGAAACTATAGGGTGTAATGGCTTTACACTGCAAGACAAGAACAGTGCTCTTGTTGTGAACAAAATGCCGTTGTATCATAAGCCACAGTCTTTTAACACAATGGTCTACCGTACAGGCTTGCTATCACATAGACATTAAAGACCCTTTAAAGGAGACATATTACGCCTCCTTTCCACAAATTAAAATAGTTCCCAGGAGTCTTAAAGACATATCTGTGACATGCTTTGGTCAAAATACCCCAAGGATCAAACATCACAGCTCTTTTCATCCGCTCAAAACAGCCCTGTTCAGAACGGCTGGTTTCCAAGCCTGTCCCTTTAAATGCAAATTAACCACTGCTTGCCCCGCCCCTTCAACCAGTCCCAGGTAGGGTTGGTATTATGCAAATTCAAAACCTAGTTACATCACTGGAAGACAACTGAGCGAACAGCTCGTAAAACCACGTGGATTTAGGGAGCCTGCACATTACAGATTTTTTTTGTCAATTCTCACATTTTGGGGGCCGGAAGGCAAGACAAACACCCAAATACATGTTAAAGAGCCTTCAAAAAGTGATATTTCCATAATATGTCTCCCCTTTAAGGCCTGACAGAGCATCCTCGCTATAACACTGATTTCTTATTTTAAAAGCAATCAGCAGCAGGGAACATTATAAAGTGAAGCAGGAGAATGTGTATTCATCCTCATCAGGCTATAGTGTTAGCTTAATTAGCTTTCTAGCCGCAGCTGATAAAACGCCCGTTCCCCTGACTGGGGCTGTGTTTATTTTAAACTCTCCAACAGACCATATGGTAATGCACTTTTTTCCCCTCTTCCTCTCTCCCACCTTCTCCTTTCCTCCCATATTGTCTATTCTTTCTCCTATAATGCTCATTGCCTCCCCCCCCCCCCCCCCCCCCCCCGTTCCTTTCACAAGCATATTTGCTCTGTTCCCATGCACACTTGGTTTCTCATACTGTTTTATTTATTTATTTTATTGTTTAGCTTGTTTGTTCTTTTTAAGTAGGCCAGAAATTCAGTCGGTCACCCAGGGAGCCAATTATGAAAACACAGTGTTCCTGTCATGTTCAGATCCACTAGAAACAGGGTTGTGAGTCACTTCGGGGCTCTAACCCACAGTTTTAGAAAAACCACAGACATAAAGAGAGTAACAGAATATCATGAGCTCTCGGGCCAGCGGGGCCTCGTGCCTTTTTTTTTTTTTTGCGTCTCTGTGCATTTCTACCTTAAAAGGTAGGTTTGATTTATCTGTGCTTTCAGCTCGGTGGGGGCGGAGCAGATGTGATTGTGTCAGACCCCATGAAGACGAGGCTAAGAATAGCTAAAACCATCTAACACCTTAGCTTGGATTGGTTTGAAATGTTTTTTTTTCATGCCCTCTCTGCTGCATGTCATTATGCTCCGGAGCCTAAACGTCATGTTGGAGACGAGGCCAAGTCTGCCGCTGACGCAGGTACAGCCTACAGCCGGGGGCCGGCTTTGTGAAGGGGGAGTAGTACAGTAGTACCAGACTTTATTTATCGCCCTCCCTACCTGTGAATACACAGACTGTCTCGCTGTGACAGTGCAGCGTCTCACCGCAGACTCCGTCGTCAACCATCCGTCTATTAACCACATGGCAGCTGCAGAGTGTGTGACGTCCTCGTAGGTCAGGGTTCACCGTCCGTCCCCCATGATCCTGCCTGTGAATGAATTACCCAACCCAATGTCATGCAGCTCCTACAGCAGCACGAGTCACGACGACCATCCGCAGCCATAAGCGAGCGAGCAAAGACCGAAGGCTGAAACATATGTGGCTCACGTCAGCTGACTGATTAAAATGTATGAACGCAGCTAAATGAAATTACGCTTTGAGAGCTGTAATGGCAGGACTGTGATAAATGGCGGCACCGGAGAATTTGTATTCCGGACCAGGACCGAGCTCTGTGTTGTTTCTGTTTCTGTTGTTGGCAGATAACTGAGCTCTCACACTCTGTTACTCACAGCTCTCACGTTTCCAAAAACAGCAGCACGCTAGAAACGAAACTTGGTCATTGTACTGCTGTTGAACGTTGTGCTGGAGGTAGAGGTATAGTCACTTAATAACTCATTTTCTAGGTGATTATGAGTGTATTTTTCTACCTTTTCCATATTAACTTATGGTGCAATGTGGCAAGATTTCAGTTACGGCAGCTGTATTGATGTAGATAAGTTTCAACAGAAATTCATGAGGATGACGGTCGAGAAAAACAATGACACCAGATAACAGAAAATGATGGAGTCATAACAAATGACCACATTCAACTCTGCCAAGCTAAACTATGTACATCAATAAAAGTCAAGTGTATCACATTTTTCAAACTATATCACTGCTGACTGAAAGGAAACTTGTAACTGGCAGCAGCACGCAAGCATGCACATCACAATCGGGTCTAAATTATACTTCACTCACTGCAGAAACGTCTTTTTCCATGTCTGCTCCTGATCCACACACTCAAACATTTTGGGCTATATGCGGACCTTTTGCGGACAACACGACCACATTGCGTGACCACATTTCAGTATGCACACACCCAGTGTAGTATAGTTTTTAGATGGTATTTGAACCTACACTGGTACAGCTCTACAGCGTTATTCTTCCATACCAAGGCAAATCGGTAACACTTTATGATAAGTAGACACTATTAAGCATTAGTTAAGCATTAAATACTGAATTCATCATTTATAACACATGAATACTCATTAGTATGTAGTTTATAAATACAGTTAAAAATGTTTTACTCATCATTGATGAGCACTGTATTTATAAACTACATACTAATGAGTATTCATGCGTTATAAATGAAAAATTCAGTAGCTTAGTAATGCTTAATAGTGTGTACTTATTATAAAATGTGCACAGTGTGTTCTTCAGTTGTACGGGTTATACAGGTTTACACTATAGGTGTCAATAGAACGGCATTTAGGGCGCTCCGGTGGCTCGCTCCCATATGTAGGCGTAGTAATTGAATCTGACTTATGGTTGCGTGTCATCCCTGTCTCTGCTGCCCCTGATTTCCCGTCTTTCATACAGTCCTATCATAATAAAGTTATTGAAAGCCCAAAAATATATCTTAAAGGGATAGTTCACCCTAGAATGATATTTCGCTCATTATCTACTCACCCTCATGTTGACTAAGGGCTGGAAGAAGTTTCAGAGTCCACCGTCCCTTCTCTGAGTTACAGGGGGTCTTGGCGTAGCAGTGCATTTCAATGCAACGGTTGCAAAGGGACACCAGAGCTCTTCGTAAAAAAACACACACAAAAAAACATCCAAATACCTCCATGATGCTCGTATGTAATGTCCGTCTTGTGCTGAAGCCCCAAATTGCGTAATTGTCCCGAAAAAAATTAAATAAGTCTATATTTTAAGCTTGTTTGTAGCGGAAGCTTCTCGAAGCTCCTCTTCCTGGTCCGTCCAAATCTCGCGTGATTCGCAGTAACCGCACTGACGCCGGCACAAATCACGCGAGATTTGGACGGACCAGGAAGAGGAGCTTCGAGAAGCTTCCGCTACAAACAAGCTTAAAATATAGACTTATTTAATTTTTTTCGGGACAATTACGCAATTTGGGGCTTCAGCACAAGACGGACATTACATACGAGCATCATGGAGGTATTTGGATGTTTTTTTGTGTGTGTTTTTTTACGAAGAGCTCTGGTGTCCCTTTGCAACCGTTGCATTGAAATGCACTGCTACGCCAAGACCCCCTGTAACTCAGAGAAGGGACGGTGGACTCTGAAAATTCTTCCAGCCCTTAGTCAACATGAGGGTGAATAGATAATGAGCGAAATATCATTCTAGGGTGAACTATCCCTTTAAAAAATCTTTTTTTTTTACTTTTCACTTTTCAAATGAAGCATGAGGGCAGTTTACTGTCACAGGTTTGAGATGATGACACAGACTCCTATACAACAACCTGTAATGAGCCACACAGCAGCAGCAGCACACCCTGAAACCAGAACACGCCCTTCTCCGTTGAGATCGGTTTGTGAACTTTTGGCCCGATAAACATCTGTAATATGTCACTGTCTGGTTATAGTGAAACCGCAGGTCATAACTCAGAATGAAACCTGTGCCTCGAGTGTTAACAGTGTGTTTCAAAGAGCCCGTATCCCATTGTTATTATTATTACAACCTTTATTTAAACTCAGAAATATATTGAGCAGCAACCTCATTTACAACATACCCGAGACAAAACACAAAACATTTGAAACATACAAGCATATCCGAAATACCAAGAAGTAAAAGTGACAAAGATAAATTGAAAACAGAGAAGTCTAGTTAAAAATAAGATGCAGTTATAGATTTAAATTGTCCTAATGATAAAAGTGTGGTAGGTTTCAGATGGTTTTGCAGAGTGTTGCAGGTTGCAGGTGCACAGTAAAGAAAAACTGGACTTTCCAAATCCAGTGTGAGCCAGTCCTTTGTATTACAGAGGAGAGATTCCTTTGTGTGTCAGAAAACGTTGCACAACAACGGTGCGTAATTAGCCGTCATTAAAAGTTTCACATCTGCTCCCCCTCTGTAACTCGAGCCCGATGAACACGTCTGTACATTTTCAGTGTAACACAAGCTGACATCCTGGCGTGTTTTTGTGACGGAGTTTGTCTTACAACACACACACACACGCACACACACGCACACACACATCAAAGTAGGCCCACTGGGACGAAATGTATTAATGATACACAAAAAGAAAACAGGTGCCGCTTAACACACGATTGACACTAGTATTTACAATCAAGAGTGTGTGACGTTGGCGGAGCAACTGTACAATGTAGTGGCTTCCTGTGCTCTCTCTATCACCGGGGTTATCTCGGAGGGAGAGAGAGAGAGAGAGAGAGCGAGGGGTGTGTGCCAGACGGAAAGGGCGTATAATGAAAGAACCTTTTGTGTTGTGTTGTTTATGAGAACTGTAGGATCCAGTGTTTTTTTTTTTGTTTTTTTTGTTTTTTATAGCATTACCCAAATTAGAAAGTATATCAATCAAAGGCATCTCTGTCTCTGCTGCTTTGATTTGATTTGTCATGATCTTCCCGGGACGTCATACAGCAGGTTCCTGTTCATCAACCATTGGACGAGCTACTAAGTCTCATTGGATTATATAGATTTGACCTGCTGATCGATACCATCGTGTGATAATAATAATATATAACGACAGAGAGAGAGAGTCTGCCTGCTGTGGTGCTCTCACAGGAAGTTATTGGTGCCAGGTTAGTGGTGGAGCGAGTCTGGTTTATGTTCCAACAGGAGTGTGTCGACATCAATGAGCACATCCTTCTTCAGCGGGAGCAGGAATCCAGCTCTTGCACGTGTGTTTTATTTAAAGCAGAAGTAAGCGATCCGGTCGTTTTGGCTAACTTCCTGTCAGCCAATGGAGTTAGCAGTCCCCGCCCTCGTCCCTCCCTACGTCACCACATTCACGCGCATCCCTTGGCTGCACACACAGAGAGGACCGCCCCTTTATGCCGTTCTCTCTCCATATTGGATAAAGGTTGTAGGATACAAGGAAAGTTTTCTCCTCGGCTTACAGCAGAGCAGAGTGACTGACAGACCCGTGTTTCAGACCAAACACTCTATAGAAGTGATTGCCGTCGGAAGATATAACTATTTAAGACTTTTATTAACACAAACATGCCGCTTACTTCTGCTTTAACAACTGCTGTGTGTGTAAAAAGCGACTAAATGTATGGAGAGTTTCTAAAATGTAGGGCTGGGACGATATGCTTTTCTCCCGATTCGATTTTTCTATGATTTTTTTGGATGCCGATTCGATTTAAATTGCTATTCTACTATTTTTAGTCTGCATTTTTAACACCAGTGAAACAGTTGAACGATTATGATTGTCTACAGACTATTCCAGGAACCATATTTCCCCCCAAAAATACACATCACATGTAAGTCAGTTTTTAAGATTTATTCAGCAGCACTATATATGTTTACTATCTTTTCAAAAGCCTGGACTGCATAAAAGAGGCAAAAATAAAAGAGTATAGAAAAAAACAGGCTTCTGAAACCTTTCTGCCAAAATGAGGTATAGACGGAGGTAAACTGCTACATTTTAACATTTATCTGCACACAAATACTGTAGGAGCCTATAAATTAACATACTCCATTATAAAGTGAACTTAAACCCTTTTCAAAACCTGGACTCTCTGTATGTAAAAAAGGCCAACAAATGCACATTGCAAAATATATATATAAAAAATAAAAAAATAAAAATCGTCAAACAAATATTGCGATACTTATGTGAATCGATTTTTTTCCTCCCACCCCTAATGTGCATATTTCAACATTTGGTCTTGTTGCACCAGAACATGTAGAGGAAACTCATGGGGACTGTGAATCTTGGCCCACACACTCACCTTACACACACTACTATTGCTCACATCCATATGTGATGCCCATTCACGAAAAAAAAAACACACACTCACACCCTCCCTTCAGAAAACCTTTCTCCTTGTATGGGAAAGAAAATATTTATAGACTTAAAGCTCGTTCCTGTTCCAACAGAAAACACACACACTCACACTGCTTTGGTATGAGGTAACACGTGCTGCGTTGTGGTTTCATTGGCTATCAGTGCTGCAACATGGGTGAGCTCAGCGTCGTTTGGGGGTCTTCTCGTACATAAATCTATCCACATCTTGTCAGAACTATTTACAATTTTTTTTTTAATCTTTCTGTCGTCTTTATTAATACAAACCCATTCAACATTCTCCGTAAAAACACCCAGAGTTGTAATTTTCACAAATCACCATTGTTTTCATGTAATAAACAATTGGATGTGTGAACACACCTCCCATCATGCACTGTGCCTGTTAAAGCAGGCAGGAACATTTTTGCCGTTTTTAGTAATCACAGACCACCGCTGTGGCCGAGCAGGGACAAACCTTTACTGTTGGCAGAGAGGAGGAGGAGGAGGAGGAGGAGGAGGAGGAGAGGAGGAGAGGGGGGCATCAAAGGAGGCAGGGAGGAGAAGCGGGGTGCAGGGAAAGAAAAGAGAGGAAGCAAGTGGTTGATGAAAGAGTGTACAAGTGAATTAGGGGATTTTAACTTCCCCACCCTTTGCTCCCCACCTCCCTGACCTACTTTTTTCTTCTTCTTTTTTTTTTTTTTTTTTTTTACCACTGCTGCTGACACACTGAGATGATTCAGCACTTCACTCCATCTCCCTCCCTGCTTCATCTTTCACCCTCACACTCCTCTGACATATCTCTCCTGCCCCTGCTCTCCCTCCCTCTCTCCCTCCCTCTCTCTCTCTCCTCTGTCTTGTTTTCCCTGTCTCAGTGTTTCCAGCAGCGCCTTCCCTCTTTTCTGAAAATTGAATCTGAACTTGCCCATTATCAGGAGTCATTTGTTCAAATTAATTCTCAAACTCCCGCTGACTGAACAGCGGGGGAATAAGCAGCTTTCACAATGCTGAATAATCATTACCGCCACGTAAAAATCTGGCAAAAGATTTCAGGAACTGAAATTTGACTTTTTTTTTTGGGACTGATGATTCTCAGACACTCTCTCTCTCTCTCTCTCTCTTTCTCGAGTGCTGCTCCACCAGCACAGAAAGTATGTGTAAGTGTCTTGAAATCGAGGTTGAGAGTTGAAAACAACAATGAGGAAGGACTCGGTGGGCCGTGTGTGTCCCACTCCCTTTTCTCCTCCGCCCTCTTGTTTCTCGCTCTCACAGAATCTCCTCAGCGCTTCTGTCAACAACCGTGAATTCATCTGAACTCTCCTACGCTCTCGTGTCCTTTTCACTCCTGCGCAGGAACACAAGAAGTCCTGTCTCTGACCCCTCTGACCAGACATGAAAGACCTGTGTGTGTGTGTGTGTGTGTGTGTCTGTGTCTGTGTGTGTTTGGCATCATCGCTGCAGTGCTACAACAATAGAAGTAATGGACACCGTGAAACCGAGCTCTGTTTATTGTGTCTGTTGAAGCGTCGGTGACAACGAGGCAGCAGGTCGGCCTGGGTGAAGTGCATCCACCTGTTTGTGTTTGGTGAACTGGACTCGCTGGTCATTGTGCCGGTTAACTAGTCTCATTAATGAGAGAAAATCGAGATGCAACGCACCGTTTTCGACCGTAACTGTAAAACCAAGTTGAATGTGGAAACATTAAAGGGAAATTTAATGTGAAATATCAATGGGCAGTGAATGTAATTGTTGCCTGATGTTTCCTGAGAGGCTGAGCATCGTCTTCTGTCTGAACTGTTATGTAAGTTTAAAGGGATAGTTCAACATTTTGACAAATTGGCCCATTGCCATAATCCCTATAGTTTTAGCAGTAGGTTTGTTATAGAACGGCGGAGCAGAGCCGCGAGCTGCTCAGGGCTACGCTACGGAGGCTAATGGGATTTCTTGGTTTCCCTCATCAAACTCATCAAATACACAATCCAACAACTCCAAAACGCTCTTGTGGTCAAGTTGTGACCTGCACATTCACTACGCTCCATAGCGTAGCTCTGAGCAGCTCGCAGCTCTGCTCCGCCGTTCTAAAAATAGTTTGCACCGACAATTAAAGGTAACGAACCTACTTCTAAAACTATAGGGATAATGGCAATGGGCCAGTTTGCTGAAAATGTTGAACTATCCCTTTAACTACAATCACTACAGAATCCCCAACAACTCAAATGTGAGAATTTTCAGTTTTATTTAATCTAATTATGGATTAATCTGTAGACAAAGCCATCACTAAGGATTGTGGGTATCCCACTGTTTTCTTATTTTCTGACATTATAAACACTCAACAATGAATCAGTGGGGGTGGGGGGTGGCTCATGTTCCTTTCATTCTCCACTAACCTGTTATCATCACCCTTGATGCTCTACTCTGCTGCCTGCTGTTGTGACATTTAGTCAGATGTGCATGTGAAGTGATTATTTTCTATTTTGATCAGGTTTAATCTTGTGTATCTGTGGCTCTGTATCGTCCTCTTTGTTCCTGAACGTCATATGAGCAGAGCAACAGAGTCCTCAAGTCCTCGCACCTCTCAGCCGCAAGCTCCACGACCTGCGTCGTCACGGTAACTATAATAAACACGCGGTTAAGGTGGTTGTTGAACGGTCACAGTTTGGTTAAGTTTAGGCACAAAAGCAAATTGGTTAACCTTAAGAAAAGATCATGGTTTTTGTGTTAAAACAAATACTTCCTCAAAGTTTGGAAACCGGCGTCTACGTCATGGTTACTATAATAAACATGCGGTTAAAAGGTTGAGGAACGGTCATGATGAAAAAAAAGAGAAAAAAAAAGGAGATGAACAGTGGTCTCCTGTGTTTTGCAGACTCATCCCTTCGTCCTCACACAGACTCGGCCACTGTATCGACCTCGTCACCTGACGTCCTGCTGATTGTTGCAGTAACGTGAAGAAAAAAACATTTTCTCAGTTAATCGTTTGATCGGTTAAATGTCGGTCGGTCAATCTGCTCTGCGGGACCAACGACCTCAAAGAATTACTCTCACATTAATCAAAGGAAATCTGTGAAACCTTAAAAGAAGCTGCAGCTGTGAAAAGTTTGATTTTATTTATTTATTTTTGCCTGGAAAAAACGACTTGAACAAATAACTGGATGATGAGAAAAGCTTGGACTGTAATCGTTTTACCATCAGTGAGAATCTGTTCTGCCGTCGGTGCAGCCAGTCGTCCTTCCTGTCCGACCTAAAGCTGCGGCAGACGTTTCTCCAGGGAAACATGTTCCACTCAGAGGAGCTGTTGCTGTTTTTATTCTTACTCATATTAAGTAACTTGATATAATTTGCCATTGAAGAAATGACAAACTAGTGGAAGATTTGTGTGTTGCTTTGCAAGAGCAGAACAGGAAATGGTTCACGGTTTTGGTGAATAATCGGTACAGGATCTGTCCTAGATGCTCGTCGCTGCTGCATTGTGTGTGTGTGTGTGTGTGTGTGTGTGTGTGAGTGTTTATCAGTTTGTTTCTGCTGGACGAGTGAGAGAGTGAAGGCATCAGACGTCACCGACCTCGGTTACATTTTTGGTGTGTGTGTGTGTTGTGTCTTTCTTTGCATGTGTTTTTCTGTTTGTGTGTGTGCGTGTGTGTAGGATGCAGATGGGGTTTTGGGAAGGGGGCCAGCGCACACAATTGCTCCATTGAGCCGTCTTACACCCCCTGAGTCTGTCTCTCTCCCTCTTTCCTCCCCTCTCTCTCTCTTTTTCTCTCTCTCTCTCACCCTCTCTTACACACACACACACACACACACACACACACAGACACACACACCCTGGTGCGACTTGTCACAGTTTGCTCAGTGCAGCCTGAACTCTCATCTGAGTGAAGCTGAAGCGGCTTCAGGGTTGAAATCTTGTGCATTTTACAAACAGCTCCACTCCATCTTTGTTGTCCTCTCTCTCTCTCTCTCTCTCTCTCTGTCTGTTTCTTCTCCCCTCTCTCTCTCTTTCTCTCTTCTTTCTCTTGAGTTCAGAGGTTTTCTTATGGACTGACGTTATTTCAAAGTTACACAGCAGCTTAATGAGCAGCTCCACGTGTTTGAAGCAGAGCAGGCGTCTCTTAAGGCGTGTTGGTGTGTGTGTGTGTGTGTGTGTGTGTGTGTGAGAGAGAGACACTTCTGATACTTGTATGATGTTTTAGATCACTTTCTCTCTCTGTCATGTCTAATCAGATGGCAGACAGACAGACAGACAGACAGACAGACAGACAGACAGACAGACAGACAGAGCAGCACTGTGTGTGTGTCTCTTCATCCGGGGCTGGTTGAGTGAACAGCTTGAAGACTCACTCTGTTTTCAGCTCTGACTGTGTTTTTCAGACTGGACTCTCTCTCTTTTAGAGCTCTTCAGTTAGTTTATACACATGTTTGTAGAGAAACGACGAGCCACTTCATCCCACCACAGAGACGAGCAGCAGGACACGACCAGAAATATAGTTCCCTGTATCTTAAATAATTCATTTGTTTCCCTATGGAGGAGTCGGTTGCAAGTGACACAGAAAAGCCGTCTTTCTGTGTACCTTTGAATATATCAGGCATGGCAGTGTACACTTGGTTTGTTGTACTTGCTTATTTTATTTGTACAGGATGACTCCTGAATCTCTCGCCTGTATAAATATGAATTTAAATGTGTGTGTGTGAGTCAAATATATGTTTGCTTGTTTTTGTCATATACTGTATGTTCCGGTTTTATCTCTATTTTATAAGCATAATTAAAAAGAAAAGGCGTCTTTGAAAAAGTGGTGTTTCACCACTTGGTTTCATGTAAGTTTCTTTAAAGGATAATTACAGTTGTTTAGTTTAGTTTAATAAGTTTATTTGTATCAGGGACAATGTACAAAATAACATTAGTCTCGAGATGAGAAGAGATGCCTTGTACCGGATTTAGCTTACTAGCTACTTTCCATCCGTAGTCCCTGGGCAGGTAAGTAAAAACAATAGAAAGGTAAGAATTATCAATTTACATAGTGTATATATAGTGTTCTAAACATCCATACACATATGCATATACACCCTCTCACACATCACAAACACTCAGGACATAGGCCTATTTCATATCAGTTAACAAAACATACAGTTATTAAAATACTTCACACTTTGCCAAGGTTAAAAATAATTTAGGCTCATGATTAATGCTGACATGACTGATGTCTGTTGATGTTTACAATCTGGACCTTATTTCTAGCATAAAATACGATCTTACGATTTACTCACCCAGATAACTTTGGTGTCATTTGGTGTCGGAGATGACATCATCCAGGTCACAGGTTAGTAGTCAACCTACAGACCCCTGATGTTGATAACAGGTCACCTTGGACTCAGAGGAGAATAGCACCAGTGTATCATAAACAAGATATTGGTGAAATGAACTTGTAATGACACCAAAGTTATCTGGGTGAGTAAATGATCGTATTTTATGCTAGAAATAAGGTCCAGATTGTAAAAAAAAAACGGTAATTATCCTTTAAATGTTGAGGGTTGACGGCAGCAGCTCTGACTGTGTCCCTGCATCTCATCTGAGCTCTGGAGAAACCAATCAGAGGAGCTGTGAATGTTTCAAACACAAACATGGAGACTAATGTCTTCCGCTGCGTGTGTGGGGAAAGTGCATCCAGGATAAACACCGTGACGTACGACGTGTTTGTGTATGTGTGTGTGTGAAATCAAAGCTGTCATCCTGTTGCACATCAGTGTGTCTTATCTGGCTGCTCAGCATCAGAGGGAACGTTTCTTCTCCATCCAGTGTGGACGCCGGTGTCTTAGAGCGGAGTTAAAGTTAAGCTCCTGCCTTTTGTTTATGTTGGCAGAGATGTAGGAAATTGTTGAGAGCTGGTCTGGAGACACGCCTCCCCCATCATCCACCTTCCTCTCTGTCCTGCTGCTCAGTTACTCAGACGTGCAAGTAGATTTTAGATTTTTTAGATTTTATTTATTTGCACAATTGACAAAAGAAGAAAAAACAGCATAAAAACAGCAAACCAGTTGTGCAGGTGAGATTAAAGAAACCCAGATGGGTTTATAAGAGAAATCTCACCTCATAAAAACAAAAAATAAGAGACCACAATAATAAACAAAACAAGCAAAATATAAAAAGTATAAAATCAGAAAACAAAAGTAATTACAAAAATCACAATATAGAACATAACTAAATTAATGTGAGTGTGTATGAAGTACGTGAAGACCTGCTGCTCTAACACACTGAGAGCAATCACCGTTTAATATGAGAGGACGGATCACGTGCTCCACTGCAAGAAAGAGTATGATTTAATGGACGTGGATGAATCTCTCCATTGGCTGTCTGTTGCATCATTTTGCTCTTCTGTCTCGCCTCCGTTGTCATTTTCAATTTTCTCAAAAACACAGGATCTAACGCCGCGTCTACTCTGCCAACCATTTAGGGCGAGAGAGTTTAATCAGCCGTGTGCATAAATGTTCTGCTGTAATATTTCCCTTCAGCAGTATTTAGCAGGAAGCAGTCGGATGAATTAAAACATTCAATCCCTTCAGTCCCAAGCGGAGTTCCTGAAAAGCTGGCGCGATGAAGACGAGACGTTTCCAGTTTATTTGAAGAGACTTTTTAAGCCAAGGCGGCGTATACGGTCTGATTCTGGTGGTGGGTAGAGAAGAAGTTTGGATACTGCAGCATCGTGAGGAAGTGAAGAGGGGTGTAAAAAGAAAAAAAGTATGAAGCAAGAGCTGATCATTGGAGGAGGAGGAGGAGAAATGAGAGAGAAGCAAGAGAGGAGAGGAGAGGAGGGACGCCACCACATGACAAAGAGCTGCAGGGAGGCAGGAGACGAGAGGCGTTACAATGACATGAAGTTTGAGGGAGAAGCTGGAGGGAGGAGGAGGAGGAGGAGGAGGAGGGGAGGGGTCTCTCTGGCGAAGGGTGAAGGGTTCAGCCATATGTTATATGACATTTTTATTCATACTCTATTTATTGCACCCCGCACTTTCTTTCTTTCTCTTCTCTTGGATTTGTTTGCCTTTGTTACTGTTTTATTGTATATTAGTACTGTGTATGGATGTTTTACATGTACATGGCGGCTGTCATTACTCCCTTGCCCAAGACAAATTTCCCCTGGTGGGACTAATAAAGTTGATTTGATTTGATTTTGATATTCCAAAGTTTGCCGCCACACAAAATCAGTTCGTCTCAGTCAGCAGGTAGGCCTATTGCTGCTGGAAAGCTTCGCTGGGAGGCAAAACAAAACGACCACACAACGCCAAGACCCTCCGTCTCCATCCTCCCACCTCAGCTGTGTGTAAATAAACACACATCCCAGTCATGGCTGCCTCTTTTTTTTTTCTTTTTTTCTTTCTTTCTTTTCTTTTTTTTTAGGACTTGTTTTCAG
This sequence comes from Trachurus japonicus, assembly GCF_045865225.1. Taxonomy (NCBI): domain Eukaryota; kingdom Metazoa; phylum Chordata; class Actinopteri; order Carangiformes; family Carangidae; genus Trachurus; species Trachurus japonicus. Next base: position 15,091,449 of record NC_140909.1, read on the forward strand.
CAACAAGCTGCTTTCATCCTTTCATGTTGAACCGCTGCCAGAAGATGCTCTATGTGTGTGTGTGTGTGTGTGTGTGTGTGTGTGTGGCCCGAGGACACCGAGCTGTGATTAAAGAGGAGGGGGGAAAATGTGACTTGTTCTAGATTCTTTCTTCTCCTGGATAAACAACTTGCAGCAGCAGCAGCAGCCGGAGAGGAGAGAAGATAGAGGACAGCATCACTGCAGGGAGCCCGAATCAGGGATATTAACACGGTCGCCGCGGGAACGTGCAGAGGAAGATGTCACACTTTTGTGCAAAAGACACACACAATGTCCTCAATTTAGATAATAAACAGCACACGAGGGAGTTGAGCGTTGCACTGGAGACAGAGGTGATGGGCTGAGATCTGACTGTTGTTTTCCAGTCAACACAACTCTCTTTGTTTTTAGTGACGGACCATGTGACACTTAGTCACGTCCGCACTGTTGCAGAGTTCAGGAAGAGCAGATCGAGGCTCCTTGACTAAGTTTGTCCTTTCACTACTTTTTAAGAGCTGTGAAGACTCGGAAAATAAGAGGAGCTGATTCAAAACTTTTGGTTTCTGTGGTTTCTAATGTTTTAATAATCCAGTTCCAGTTACATCTGTCTGCTGCCGCTCTCTGGTAAACGACTGCTCCTTGGTTCCTTCTCGTAATAAGAGTGAAATGTCTATTTAGGCCTCACAGTGAAAAACATAACGTTAATGCTCGTCTTTGTTCCTCCTTGTGCTGATTTCTAAGTTTTCACTCTTTGCTTTTTGAACTTCAGTGAGTTCATCATGGGGTCACGATGTGTGGAGAAGCGGAAACGGCTTCAGGTGATGAGAAAGTCTTTTGTCCATGTTTTACATTAAAGTATAGTCGGTGCTTAATTATAATTAATGTATCATACTCGGCCTCAGTTGGCGGTCCTGCTGTGTAGTTAATCGCTACATTTTGGGTGTATTTTACATTCATAATTAAGACATTAAGAAGGTGAGATTTCCATAGGAGGCAAGTCCACAGTGTGTTTACATTGTAGGTTTCAGTAGATTTGTCTTGAGCAGCAGCGTGTACTGTATGGTGCCTGTTATAAAAGATTAGTTGGGAGATGGACACTGATGATCTTTTGAAGTGAGACCCTGAGAAGTTTGCTTTTGGTTATAAAAGAGTCTCGGTAACACTTTACTTGAAGGTCTGATCATAAGAGTGACATGTCACAGTCATGAAAATCGTCATAAACATTATGTCATTGTCATAACACCCGTGTTTGTAGGGTTAGGCTTAACTGAATGACACTTAATATCAACGTTATGACATTGACATAATGTTTATGACACGTTCATGACTGTGACATGTCACTCTTATGATCAGACCTTCAAGTAAAGTGTTCCCAGAGTTGAGTCTCATATTAATGTGGATGAATCTACGTTACCCACACTTGTTAAAGGGACAACGAGGAGTTTTGGAAAAGCGAAGCGTTTTCACACTACATTTATGAGCCTCCGCGCGCACCGTAAAATTCTTTTGACCGGCGCAAGACGGACTCATGTTTTCATTCATCAATAATTAAAGTCAGAGGTTCAAAGACGATCACATACCGTCGTAGTTCCGACCATAAACGGCGATTCAGCTATGTTATTCTCATGACTCGTTGCGAAACTGAAAGTAAAGAAACGCTGGTCGGCTCGACCAGCATCTCCGCCACCACTAATAGTAGCAAAATAACGATAGAGACAGAATGATATATTTATCGAAAATGGGCCCATTAACAAGTGTGGGTAGCGGAGATTCATCCACATTAACGTGAGACTTTTTTTTATAACCGATTAGAAACTCCTCGTTGTCCCTTTAATGGGTCCATTTTTGATATCGTTTTGTCTTTATAGTTATTCTGTCGACTCGCCCAGCATTTCCTAGTTTTGGTTTCCCAGACGCTGCCCGGCGGGTCATGGGAATAACGCCACCGGATCGCTAGTTGGCATCGTTTATGGTCAGAACTACGACGGTAGCTATCTGATCATCTTCAAACCTCCGACTTTCATTCTTGATTAATGAAAACATTCTTGGCAAATGCTTTCGCTGTCGTCCGTCTTGCGCCGGTCCAAGAATCACTTTAACATTTTGTGTGTAAAACCTTTTCTTGGTTGTGGTTTTATTCTCACTGGGAAGTAGTGTGTGTGTGTGTGTGTGTGTGTGTGTATATATATAAATATATAGATATAGATATAGATATAGCCTGTATGTGTGTGTGTGTGTTTTGATGATGAACCTCTGTGGGGTGAGTTTTCTCCTCACTCCCACAGGAGGTCAAAGGTCGGGCTCAGCTCCCCGTGCGCCGCGCCTGGAGCTCATCTATATTCGGTGTCTTCCCTGAGGACACCTCAGCGGGACAGATGCTGGCTGTCACGGGGGCTTGAACCTGAGCCATCCACATGAAGGACGTTTTCTCTAATCACCAACAGCACTCGCTGCTGAACGCCGCCCTGTGGGGGGGCGAGTCTGCACCAGAACGAATCTGTTGCATACGACAAGATACTGGAAACCACGCAGCAGCGTTGCTTTCAGGGGATTTGGTGGCGTTAACACATGGGACACATTAAATATAATTATACAGCCCTGGATTGCATTAAAGTGGGGAGAGAGGGACATAATATATTCATTTGTTTCTCTTCAGATTTATTTTTGGACATGCTAACACAGCGTGCTTCTGTCCATCCACCACTTAACTGAAATATTCAACAACTGTTGGACCGATTCTTATGAAATCCCCCCTCCCGGACATTTTCCTCTGTGGCACAGTCGTGTTTCTTTCAGTGAAATGTTTTGACAAATACTGGATTGATTTTCATGAAATTGAATTTTCATCCAGCATCTTAATCAGGTCATTTTAATTTGTCCGGTTCTCTGCCAAAATATTTTGGAAACTGACGTACGCCGCAGTGTTTGAGCCCAGCCTCATATATTTTTAGTGTGAATTCAGTAAATAATTTAATTCAGCAGGAATTTTGGACAGCTGGAAAAAAAAATGTCCCAGTGTAGCTCACTAAAACCAGAGTAACAAATATTAACTTCAGCAGTACCAGGGTCGTATCATCGTTGTGTGCTGCTGCTGCTGCTGCCTGTTACTGTCTTTTATGACGTCATCTCAGTGCTGCGGTTTTGCCTGGTGTGCTCTACTGTACTGTACTGTTTTCCCTTGTGGAGGGGGAGATTTTGTGATGAATTAAGCCTTCAAAGCAACTGCATGTTGTATCAGAAACATGGTTTAATCTGGATTTACACTGTGAAATCAAAACCAGTTCTGGCCCCTGTTTGAACATAGCACAGTCAAAATAAAACCTCTATTTTGCTGGTAATTGACTGCAGTAAAGATGTTCTCTCCATGCGCTGTTAAAGTGAATGGTTTTTTGAATAATGCATCGTTTTAGTGGGGGTTTTTTGTGCATGTTTTGTAATAATGTATGTGTGTCTGTCATGCTCAGACGCACCAGTGTGTATTGGTGAACCCTTGGCTCCTATCTGAGTTAATCTATCAGTGGATGTGATCAGATTACTGTGGATTATACTCTGACTATTAGAGTCTCATCCAACACTTCACACACACACACACACACACACACACACACACACACGTACACACATTCAGTGGCAGACAGTCAGATAAGTGCTCAAAGTGTGCATGTAAACCGGACTGACACACTAATGCATGTGAGCTCTCAAACCCCCGACATACACAAATATGAGCTGACACTTGTTAACACACACACGCATGCTTGGTCTGATCTGTTGAGGGCTTAAAGTCCATCCCATTATTAGAGAAGCAGGTGTGAGAGCTCTGTTGTGCCCCGCGGAGATCCTTCAGTTGGCAGAGAGAGAGAGCGCTTGTTAGGACTGGGAATCGCTCCTGAAACTAAAAATTGAGTATGAAATGACTAAAAAAAGACCACGAAGAGCTAAACTGAGATTTTCTTTCTTCTTTTTTTTTCAATGTTAAAATCAGGGCTGAACGATATGCAAAAGAAATACTTAAATCATATTTAAATTCTTTCGGGAGATATTGTGATATGATTCACAGTTTCAGTTGTAATGGGCTTTTTTTTTTTTGCATTTAATTTACATGTTCCTTTATATCTGGAGAACACATTTGTAATTTGTGGGCGTCTCATTCAATTCAGTTTTGTTCAGTTGAATTTCATTTGCACGGATTTGTGATATGCCCTCTCATCTCAAGGCACTTTACAGGCTGAGGTCAAGATGTCACTTTATTTTAGTGAGAAACCTGAAAGTTCAAAGAGCAGCGATTAGCGACGGGCGGGAGGTAAATCTCCCAACAGGGAGGGCGTCCGTCTGCCTCGACTGGGTGGGGCTGAGAGGAGAAGCATCTCAATGTTTTGTTTAAAGGGATAGTTCAACATTTTGGCAAATTGGCCCATTGCCATAATCGCTATAGTCATAGCAGTAGGTTCGTTACCTTTAATTGTTGGTGCAAGCTATTTTTAGAACGGCGGAGCAGAGCCGTGAGCTGCTCAGAGCTACGCTACGGAGGCTCATGGGATTTCTCGTAATGTTCTGTTATTATCTCATAGCGTGGTGAATGTGCAGGTCACAACTTGTCCACCAGAGTGTTTTGGAGTTGTTGGATTGTGTATTTGATGAGTTTGATGAGGGAAACCAAGAAATCCCATTAGCCTCCGTAGCGTAGCTCTGAGCAGCTCGCGGCTCTGCTCCGCCGTTCTAAAAACAGCTTGCACCGACAATTAAAGGTAACTTTAAGCTACTGCTATGACTATAGCGATTATGGCAATGGGCCAATTTGCCAAAATGTTGAACTATCTCTTTAAATTTTGTTGTGACACACTTATTTGTTTAAAGAAATGTGGTTTGGATATTGCACTTCCTGGTCCTGGTTAAAATGTACAGTCAGTTTACACGAGGGAGCCAGAGAGACGTCAGCCGTCAGACAGAAGACAGACTCTTTCGTTTTTGACGTGTGCAACAAGCGGATTCACTCGCAAATTTGTTCTGCTCTTTTGGCGTCCGACTGAAATTTGAATATCGAACCTCCCTCTGACAGCCTCAGTGTGTTAATTAACTGTAGGTGCTCTGGCATATAGCATGTACTTGTCAAAATGTGAGATTCCTGCTCGAGACCTGTCAGGCCTCATATTCTCAATGCCCCACTTAGCGCTCGCTGTCGCCCTGCGCCGCGGCGTAACGCAAAAAGCCCTCAAGCCCGTCCCTCTGCTCTTTTAGTCTCACATCGTGGTTTGTGAGCGGGAGACGTCGTTTTCAGCAGCCTTCAGAAGTTGAAGACACAAATGCAAAACTGTCGGAGTGTGAACGTCAGTGCAGGATGTGCACGAGTGTTGTAAAGAGCGTGGAAACAAAGAACAAGCAAGGAATAAAAACTTTAAGCGTCCCAACTAAGTGGCTGCTGCAGGGGAAGGAGAGACTCAGCTGTTACAGACTGGTTACACTGGGCCCAGTTGAAAACCAGTCGATACAGACGATCCACCAGGCGTCTGAAACGGAGGCAGGTCAAACAGGTCGTCACATCAGACAGCAAATATACATTTCTTTGTATACTTTGATTCTGCCCTTCGAGAAAAGACAACACAGCTCAGAGACAAACAGAGACATGTTCACCCTTGAGGGTTGTTGGGTAACAAAAGAGAGAGGGAGGTAACAAAACCAAACAAACAGGAGCTACATCTTCTCTTACAGACGATAAAAGCAACGTAAAGTGTTGGGATTTGTTGAATGTTTGAATGTGATCTCTTCTTGAGCTGGATAGAACTGAGTTTTCTTTTACACCGCAACTTAAATATCTTCCACTGAAGTGTGTGTGTGTGTGTGTGCTATGAAGTGTGTTGTTTTGAGTCTGTGTGTCATGACCATCTGCAAGATGGCAGACTAAGTGAAAGGCCGCCTGAGCGACGCAGCCGAGCACAGAGACGAAAAGAGAGACAAAAAGCCTGGAGAGACGGAGAGGAGGAGGAGGAGGAGGAGGAGGAGGAAGAGAGGGAAGAAATAAACATGGCTGACCTGCTGATGAGTCACTCATTGCAAACCCATGCTGTGCAGCCAAACTTATTTTTAATTCCAGCAGTGTAGATGCATTTTGGAGGTAAACAAGAACAAAACGACGCACTGGGCGTGAAGAATAATTCCCTTTAATGAAAGAGTGCGGCTCAGGGAAACAGTTTGAATATGATGCTGTAAATATTTACAGAGGAGTTAGAAGAAGATGATAGCGTGTGTGTGTGTAAATAATATTATCAGACAGTAGAATTAAATTATCTTCATCATATTTACACAAGAGATAAAAACAAAGGGAGGAGAACCGGGTGTTTAAAGGGTCGTTGACATTCAGTCAGAGCAAATTTCTCCGTTCTGAATTTTTCTGGTTTTAACTGGTTTGACTAAGGTGTGTGTCTGTGTGTGTGTGTCTGTGTGTGTCTGTGCCACAGTTCTTATCAATCATGTTTGGAGGCAGACGCGGGCTGAAGCCATTTTCACAAAGAGGTTTCTCAGATCCATTCATGTGATGGGCGTTATAAAAATAGCTCCCCAACATCTGCTCCCTACTTGCCCTTTTTAAAACCACGTCTCAATCAGGATAAGTCATATTTATAGCAACCATTTGTTAATAAATCACCCAAAACTGGCCTTTAAAGCGCCACATTGTTCTCATCATCTGCTAATGCCTTCTGTCTCTGTGCGATTCGTGATGGGCGATTCCCATAAATCTCAGCGGGCGTGGACTGGAGGCAGCAGCACATGCAGCTGGAGGCTTTCGCTCCGTCTCCACTCCGCTCTTCTTTCCTTTTGTTTATTCCAAGTTTAGTTTTGTCTGTTCCTTGTTTTTTCCTCCTTTTTGCTTCACTTTCATCTCCAATTTCATCATCATTTGTTTCTCTCAACTGTGTTTGTTTGTTTGAAAAAGAGAAAAAGTAAACTGATGAATTTCTGCTGTTACAACATGTGAACGAGGAGCCCAGAGCTCTGCAGCCATAATGTGGCTTCACACGCGCTGCGGGAGAAAAAAAGCACTCGCTGATCTGTTCCTCACCAGCGTGAGGATGCAGAGACACAAAACAAAGCTCGTGGGGCTTCAAACTAAATTTTATTTTTAATTCCCCAAAGTAATTGAACTTTTTAAGGCTTCTAACATATTAAGAAAGATGTTTTTCTCGACAGTAGATATTTGCAACTCCTCCATGCTGACGACAGCCAGAGCCGGATGCATGTTTTCTGTCTGACGTCCAGTGTTGGGCACGTTACTTTGAAAAAGTAATTAGTTTCAGTTACTAGTGCAGTAGTTTATTGAACTAGTGCACTAACCAACTCACTCAGTAAGTATCCCTCCACACAGGCCGGCTCCGCTACGCGCTGTAGCCTCTTCCACACGCCGCTGGTTTAAACAGCTGATAGGCGGAGTGATACAGCGTGTCACGGAGCCTGCCTGTGCGGAGGAATACTTACTGAGTGAGTTGGTTAGTTCTAGATAAATGGCTTTTTACCGACCAGTTGATGAACTGAAAATAATAATGTGTATACACCGTCTTACACCTAAATAGGTGTATTATTTTCTGATGGGGCTTCTTGAATCAACGGCTCATTTTATTGTCAGTAAGGGGGAAACAGTAACTTTTTTGATGACTCATTACTTAAAAAAAGGAGCGCCGTTGGTAACTCCATTATGTTATAACGCCGTTATTCCCATCGCTGCTGTGACATCCCATTCCCACTTCAAATTTAAAGCATTTTCTTGGGCTCAAAGATGAACTGTGTCGGATTTGGGGGTCACAGATCGATGGCATTCTGACCATGAAATTTGGCACAAATATCTTGTTGGACCCGAGGGTGAAACTATTTATATCAAAGGCCAAGGCCACAAAAAAACGGATTCTGATCTTGTGATCACAAAACCTCAGTCATCAGATTTGGCTCAGATATCAACTTGAACGGTCCAACTTCAAAGGTCGAGGGCACGGTGGTTAATTCTGGATTAACATGGAGGTGAAACTAAACTGGCCTGAGTGGGAGAGGAAGCAGCTGTGAGGCAGAAAAACGAGCTTTTTAATTGTTTGTGCAGACACATGTGTTTCATTGACGTCGTCCTGTAAACTGATTGCAAATTGAAAACAGCAGATTCAAATATCAAAACTATTAAAGGATTTAGTTTGATTGTTTGCAGGTGGAGTTGTATAGGTTTTAAGTAGCTAGGCTGCATCATATACCAGTGTTTTTGGGAGTGTGGCTTCACCTTTCTCTTTGATTTCACATTTTTAGCAAATATGCATCTTACAGACCTTTTTGTCCCTGAGGACTCCATGATTCATCTCGCACACGTGTAACTAATAACAGGAATTAGTGACTGCAACATACAAAGACTCAACAGCACGTTAAACTCAGCCTCGTCTGGATGAGACTCAGAAGAGCCCGAGGACGCGACAGATACAATCAAATTGATCTGACAGAGAGCAAGACACACCTCGGCCGACTTCATTAGGCCGCTGTCGGTGCTTAACGCTGTTATAATCCCATCATGGTTGTTGTACCTGCAGCAGCCCGCCTGCGCAATCTGACAAAATCGCACCACTGTGACAGATGTCAGCACATGCAAATGCCTTGTTTACTGATACCCAAAAGCAGTTAAAACACAAGTTCCTCACTTTGTCATCTCTGCTCGATGCAGTAGAGCGGAGGAGGTTTTTTTTTTTGTGTAACCAGCTCACAGTGCAGAGCCATGAAAGGGTCGACTGTAAGATGTTGGCTTGAGAGAAAAGCCCAACAAAGCACAAGTCCAAAAGTAATTTGGAGATCTATTTCACCTGAGAGTGTGTCCTGTTTTCCCCTCAGAGCCTGTCAAACTGTATTTTCTGCAGCGACTATGCAGCCAGCTTTAGTTTTCATCCTACACTGAGCATTACCATCTGACTGTGCACACACTCAGCTGTTACGAACACGCACAAAAATTGATGTCGGATCTTTTATAGTGGTTGTGGGTGTTCGAGAGTCTAATCTTATTGCACTCACTGGAAAATGGGTGTAGTTTGAGAGCAGATTGACGAGCCGTCCGCAGCAGATGAATGGAAATGTTGGCGTCGAGCGGAACGATCTGTGACAGTCGGAGAAAACAACAGCAGTTATTTTGCTTCTAGAAATGCAAAGGCATAAAAAAAGCCTATAAGAGATGGGGTGAAAATCCCTTTTGGGGTGTATATATGAACTGTTTAATGTTGTTTATGATGGTGTTAGACTGTCATTGGATTGTCTCCTGTGGCGGTAAGGAAAACAGATCAATAAAGCATTTTGGAGAAGCTTGAAGGTGAAAGAGAGCGACAGAGCTGCATGGGCAGTAGTTTGGTGAAGTGGAGAGCAGCAGAGTGACTGCTGCTAATTGCTGTGCCTCCCAGTCTATTGATCCAGAGGGGGTTTTAATGGTAACATAGATGGACGAGGAGGGACGGTGTGGTCATCTGTCCATCTGCGGAAAATGGTGGAGGGCGTGACTGTGACTTTAAGTGAGCGAGAAAAATGAATGGGCAGGAGAAAATGAGAGGAACAGATGAGTGAATGGGCGGATGGATGATGATGCTTTGGCAGGTTGAGGTTTTCTGAATCACTTCACATAAGGCGAGTCAAATGCATTCAAACAGCCATTCAGTCTAATTATTATGCTAAGTGCAACTCTAGAAGACGTCTCCGATTGATCAGCTTCTGGGACTGATCACTCCGACTCTCATCGGTTTAACTTTTACTGGATGAAGAGCTCAAATATTTGTTTTCTCTTTAAGGTTTGGAATAAAAATGTTGGCGCAGATTCATGTGTGCGTGTAAAGCTTCAATTATGAGCTCATGATGTCGGCTTTCCTCACATTTCTCCTCCACAAAATTACCGGGAAAATGCTCTAACTTCTTTCGGGAAATCTCTTGGATAAGGTGTGTCCACTGTGTGTGTGTGTGTGTGTGTGTGTGTGTGTGTGTGTGTGTGTGTGTGTGTGTGTGTGTGTGTGTGTGTGTGTGTGTGTGTGTGTGTGTGTGTGTGTGTGTGTGTGTGTGTGTGTGTGTGTGTGTGTGTGTGTGTGTGTGTGTGTGTGTGTGTGTGTGTGTGTGTGTGTCTAACTGTTTTGTCTTTGTGTGTGTGTACATGCTTGTGTGCGTCTAACTGTTTTGTCTTGTTTCTTCCAGGATGACTGGAGCTCCAGCGACTCGACCAGTCGGGGCAAAGCTCACAGTTCAAACGACAAGGCTCATGGCCCAGAGACTCTCCCGCCAGGTAGGAGGAAACTTCACTACCCATCATGCACCACCACCACCACCACCATTGTAACTTAAAGGGATAGTTCAACATTTTGGCAAATTGGCCCATTGCCATAATCGCTATAGTCATAGCAGTAGGTTCATTAGCTTTATTTGTCGGTGCAAGCTATTTTTAGAACAGCGGAGCAGAGCTGCGAGCTGCTCAGAGCTACGCTATACGGAGGCTCATGGGATTTCTTGGTTTCCCTCATCAAACTCATCAAATACACAATCCAACAACTCCAAAACGCTCTGGTGGACAAGTTGTGACCTGCACAGAGTTGTTTTAGAGGTAAATTCATGCAAAACCGCTGATGCGCATTGCGTTCAGGGACAGTTTTTCAGCAAGCAGACTTGTATTTACCTTGAAAACGGCTCTGTCTCGTAGCGCTCCGTTATTATCTCATAGCGTGGTGAATGTGCAGGTCACAACTTGTCCACCAGAGCGTTTTGGAGTTGTTGGATTGTGTATTTGATGAGTTTGATGAGGGAAACCAAGAAATCCCATTAGCCTCCGTAGTGTAGCTCTGAGCAGCTCGCGGCTCTGCTCCGCTGTTCTAAAAACACCTTGCACCGACAAATAAAGGTAACAATCCTACTGCTATGACTATAGCGATTATGGCAATGGGCCAATTTGCCAAAATGTTGAACTATCCCTTTAGAAATAAAGCGCTACAGATAATTACAATTATTTGCATAGACAAAAGGGACAAACTTGTGTTTTTTGTGTCTTTAATAAGGTTAGGAAAAAAAATTCATAAGCAGATGTGTGACTGGGATCTTCTTCAGGATCTGGGCAGAGTTCAGTGCTTGTTAACGTACTAAAAGTAAAAGCAGATTGACAAAGTCACTGCAGCTGCGATGCCGATGTATGTGTGACATACGACTGCACCACACCACAGTCGTATGTCCGGAAAGTTACGCACCCACAGCCAAAAACCACTTCCTGTCTGAGATGTGGTGACGCAGCGGGAGAACATGAACACCCTCGGCTTCTTACCATGCTCCCATCACAACAGAGGACAGGTCAGGACTGACGACAACAGCATACGTCAGGAGTTGGAGCTATCCGGAACAATTCAGGGATCCATTTTAATCTTTCCGCAAACCCAACTATGCGTCTCCACCCAGACTTTGAGCGGCATTGTTTCAGAGCGGAGGAGTCACAGCAGAAAGAGCATCAGAGCAGAGACTTTTCATTCAGCTCTCATCCTTCAGCTCGGCTCAGAGCAGCTGCCACTGCCCCTCCTTCACATAACAAGACCGTGGCCTGCAAACACTGAGCACTCACTCTCATCTGATGCAGCAGTGGAAGAGGAGGAATACAATTTGAATGTTGAAGTGGGGACATTTCAACTTCAGGGCGACTGTACTATACGATGGCAGCGTATCACAACATCACACACACAGTAGAGGAAAAAGAAGAAGTAGAAAGAAAGAGATGGAGGGAAGAGGGAGACTGGGTTAAAACGGACGGATGATAAAGTCATGAACGTCTCTCATCGCTAATGAAGACGACTGATTGAAAACTGTTGAAAAAAGGACAAAAATGAACATTTCCTCTTTTTATTACAAGTTAATCAGCCAATTTTTGTTCTTGATTGACCGATTATCATTTGGTTGAAGATGTGAAAAATGTCTAACATGACTTCAAAGCCTACGGTCTTGAAACTGCTGCTTTTTTTTTTTGACCAATAGACTAAAATCAGACATTCATGTAAAAGTGATAGTATAAAATCAGCAGAGGCAGCGATTTAGAGAAACTATAGAGCCGAAGATGAAAAGATTCTCAGTTTTACTTGCTGATTAATTTTTGACTTGACTTTTTGATTAATCAGATCATTTTTACATCGTTATCCAAGTTCAGATTATTTTGCCAAAAGTAAGATTCAATATTAAAATCCACTTGAAAGTGTGACGGCGTCTTGTTTATGTGGATGTAAAAGTAAGTTGTTGTGCTTCAAAGCTCCCTCAGTGATGCTTCATACTGTATGAATCATATGTTTATCATTTATTTATCGTTTTGGATCAAACTCATGCATATGTGATCCAGATGTTCTCTGTTGTTTCCCTGGCAACAATAACCGATCCCATGTTCAACCAGGTTAGATGAGTCACTGATGATGAAGTGTTGCTTTGAAGAAAGTTATGAATCAACTGTTGATCTTTGGATGGAGGAAGATTCACTCGTTGGTTTTCAGGTTGTAGCTTTGTGAATAGGCTACGATATTTATTTATTCCTCGCCAATCCGTTTTGTGTGTGTGTGTGTGTGTGTTTACTTCTGAGCAGTTTTTCCCTCGACAATGTGAAACTCTGCTCTCCTCCAGCCTGTTTTTAGTTGAGTATTTGAGCACGGCACGGATCCAGCAGCGTGGTGTCCTGTCCTCTGAGCTGGTGCGGCCGGGGTTGGTGGCGGTTCAGTGCAGATGGAGGGAAGGATACGGCGTCCTGCCTGGCAGCTGCCGCCATCGGTTGGAAGCACGACAGCATCGAGGGGATTTACAGAAAATATTGCGACAAACAAAAGCAACCAGTCACCAGCTGTGGGTGGAAACAGCTCATTGACAACAAGACACAGAGAGAAAGAAAGAAAGGAAGAAAGAAAGAAAACCGCGAAAGCAAACCAACAGACCACACTGTTCATTCACCAGTGCAGACCAGCCGGCTCTCAATGGGTGTACCTGCTAAAGTGGTGTGTGTGAGAGAGAGTATTGGAAAAAAAGTCAGCTGCATGAATAATCCCAGTGAGAAACAGGACAGTTAATCTGCTGCGAGCGGTTCAGCGCACAAAAGGAAACGGTCAAAAGAAATGACTCCGGGTCAAAGACTTCCCGGAGTGAGAGGTTGAAACATTAATTTCACCACATTAATTACTTGCTGCCACTAAACATAGATATCAGCAAGGACATCAAGCACTCTGACACATGCAGCCGAACCAGCGCTGTCTCGGAGGCTCTGTTGGGAAGGCGCGGGCAGATCATCATCGCGAGCTTCAGCTAATTAGCATGCCAGACACATTCACATGCTGTCAGGGGTAGACACACGCACGCACAGCACAGCACAGCACACGCTCGCTGGCTCTTTCCTCCTCGTCGAGCTCGGTGTCTGTCTGTCTGTCTGTCTGTCATATACACACACTCATCCATACTGAGAGATAGTGTAATCTCACACTACCATATGTTTAACACAAGCCATTAGCATAGCAGCTGCAGCCGTCTAATTAGTTGCATTATTATTCGCATATGTGTCTGTATTTCAGTAGTCAGTGATAAACTGTGAAATTAAACATGACAACTTTCTCTGTACAGTGCACAATGATCTCACTAATCTGGTCCGACAGACGCAACGTGCTCCTAGAGTGTGTCTTTCTCAACTTATATTTTTGGCTGTGGTGAATTAGTAAAATTTATGCATTTTTTTTCCTCCCCTGACTCACTGTAGTGCATAATAAATATTCTTTTGTGTTTTCTAGCTCCTGCTAAAAACGGGCTCGTCCTGTCTGCTGGATTCTGTTCTGCATATTTTCTACATATAAGCAGCAGCAGCAGCAGCAGCAGCGCACATTTCATGTTAGCTTTCCTCGGTGCCATGTTGCCGCCTTGTCAAGCAGCGACTTGAAGCGCCAAGGTTTTTCTTCCTGTCAGTCGTGAAGGATTCTTGCATCAGCCAGGCTGCTGCCTACATTTCATATTCCCACTGATGTATAATCCCATTCAATCCTGAGATACATTTTCAGCTTTTGTGAAGGTTTAAACATCTTTTTTTTTGTGAAATGCGTGTTGAATAATCACAGTAGATCCCTCTGCCAGAGACTTGCTTTGAAAACCTGTTGGTTATTAATATATTTTGGTGATTTTGTTATGTGGTGGTTTAGTGTTTAGAGAAGTTAGAACATAAAGAAAAGGGGAATTACTTTTACAAGCTACAGATTATTTTTTTTATACCTAGCATAGTTCAATTTTGGCCCATTGCCATAATCCCTATAGTCATAGCAGTAGGTTCGTTAGCTTTAATTGTCGGTGCAAGCTATTTTTAGAACAGCGGAGCAGAGCCGTGAGCTGCTCAGGGCTACGCTACGGAGGCTATTGGGATTTCTTGGTTTCACTCATCAAATACAAAATCCAACAACTCCAAAACGCTCTCCTGGACAAGTTGTGACCTGCACATTCACCACGCAATGAGATGATAACGGAACGTTACGAGTTGTTTTCGAGGCAAATTCATGCAAAACTGCTGATGCGCGTTCCTGTCAGGGGCAGTTTTTCGGCAATTGCTCTGCATTATGGGTCAATTTGCCAAAATGTTGAACCATCCCTTTAACAAAACAGGAAATCTGCAACTGAATGCCAAACTTAATCCTTCTACAGTAACTCACTATTACTGATCAACTACAAGCAAGACGGCATCCAAATAGTGTATTCTATCTTAAACATCTGCGAACATGTAGGCTATTGGTTCTGTGTTTCAAATGTTTGCCTTTGTGTGTCTGTGTCCAGGTAAAGTGCGCTGGCAGGACTTCGACCAGGATCTGTACGTCGGAGCCACGGTGGTCCGACCAGGTCAGGATCCATACTCCAGGAACAAGTTCAACCAGGTGGAGAGCGACAAGCTCCGCATGGACCGAGCCGTGCCCGACACAAGACACGACCAGTACGTATCTCTGCTGAGCGCCGGCGTCATCGACCCACAGTCGTGATATCATGACTGTGAACCGCAAAGCTGTTTCTCACTTAACCTGTTAGTGTGTCGTGTGTGTGTGTGTGTGTGTGTGTCGTGTGTGTGTGTGCATGCTACTCTGCTCTTTTGCTATCTGTCTGTCTGACTAATTGGAAGCAGCGTGGATAAGATCTCCTGGATACTCCCTCTATTGTGGTCTATCAGATGAAACCAGGAAGTGGCAGCGGAGCAGACACACTGCACACTGTCTGCTCTGTTCATAAAACAAATCCCCGCTAATAGCCGCTGATAGTTCCGCTTGTTAAATGGATGAGGAGGCAAAAATAAATCATGACATAATATTATATTGTTACGTTTTATTACACTTGATTTGACCACCAAATGTTCTGGAGAAAAAAAAAAAATGTTGAGGTTTAAAGGGATAGTTCAACATTTGGCAAATTGGCCCATTGCCATAATCCCTATAGTCATAGCTGTAGGTTTGTTACCTTTAATTGTTGGTGTAAGATGTTTTTAGAACGGCGGAGCCGTGAGCTGCTCAGAGCTACGCTACGGAGGCTAATGGGATTTCTTGGTTTCCCTCATCAAACTCATCAAGTACACAATCCAACAACTCCAAAACGCTCTGGTGGACAAGTTGTGACCTGCACATTCACCACACTATGAGATAATAACGTAATGTTACGAGACAGAGTTGTTTTAGAGGTAAATACAGAGACTGTTTGCTGAAAAACTGCCCCCGACGGGAACGTGTATCAGTGGTTTTGCATGAATTTACCTCTAAAACAACTCTGTCTCATAACGTTACATTATTATCTCATAGGATTATGGCAATAGGCCAATTTGCCAAAATGTTGAACTATCCCTTTAAGACAATACAATATGATTTCTGAACCTCAGAGGTGTCTAATTTTGAGCTGAGTGTGGTTATCTTGAGCTGCGGAGTTTCATCAAACTATATTTTGTCCTGAAAAGTGACAGAACGTGATGTGTGCGGCCTCGTCCGAGTGGGTTTGATTTCTGTTGCCCAGTGACTCTTTTACAGTCGACTGGTTTCAAGAGAGAGATCTCGCTGTGCCAACCAGGATGCTCCCGCAGATTCACTGAACGAAGCTGTTCTCAGAGAATACAGGGTGATCATTTTCATACCCTGAGTGGGTGCAGCGCGTCTGCAAAGTAGGAGCCTTTGTTTTTTGTTTCCTGGCCGTGCTTCGACCTACACTACAGAGGGACAAGCATGTGAAGTTATTCTGGTGTTGGATATTTTAGCGTTTCACAGTATTTTCGTTATTATTTATTTCTCCAACTATTCCATGACATCACAAGTGAAGTCTGATCAGTTTGCGCAGCATCTCGGTTTTTGAATGGATGCTGAACTTCATTAGTAATCTATAGTTGCATTAACTGAAGCAGGGAACCCCTCTGGATATACATTTCCCCCTTTTCTTCCTTTTTTTGGGGGAATAGACAAGAGGTGTGTTTTGCTTATCTAAGTTACTTCTGATCTATAGTATTTTGCATATGTTTGTTTATTTTCATTTAAAAATGGCCGACATGCGTCTCTGTACAACTATACACTGCGTTTTTTATTGTTGATCCAAGACCGCGTCGTCACCTATTGTCATGCCGGTGGATCCTGTGTATCTATTTAATGAACACGAAGAGCGCACTGCTCGAAACGTTGTCCCTTTTATGTAGTCCTCCAATACACTTTTGTATACTTGGGAGCTTCTACAGTGCAGCGAGTCCTTTCTTCTTTTTGATGTTCGCCTCCCTGGACTCAGCACCTGGTTGCACTTCTGGATGTGCGTGAGCCTTTTTTGTTCTGCTGAACTTTATGAGCCATTTAATCAACTCTGACTTCTAAGTTTTAAGTCAGCTTGAGAGATAAAATAGTGCAACTGCAGCCATCACTGTCATTATGTGTGGCTACGCACTGTGTGAGTCAAAGACTGTTTTTATGATGGCAGCGGTTTGGCCACACTGATGTATCGACCTGACTCACACAGCTCGAGCCATTAGCCTACTAAAAGAGCAGGGATGTGTCTCCCATTGATCTGGAAGTGATGTGTCATTTGCACAGTGTGCAGCAGCATTGACAGTAAAGAGTTCCCAGAAAGAAAAAGAAAAATCTAGCTGGGTCAGTGGCACAGTGGGTTCAACGCACTGTTACAAGCGCTTTTATTATACTGGTCTGTGCACTTGATTACATTGTGCTGTGCAGTGCAGTGCATAAAACCATGCAGCCTGAGTTTTAACAAGACAGACATCAGCCGGTATTAGTGTAGCGAAGCTAATTAGATGTTTATTATCAGTATCAGTGTAGAGGAGGATGTTGATACATGATTGATGCAGCGCCGCATCTTCAGGGGTTCAGAGTCGGTGTTGCACTGAGAGACGTGAAACGCGACAAAGAGAAAACACACATCATTTACACACACAGTTCCTCAACAGTCTGCAGTGCACTGTACATTCATGTACTGTGTGTTTTAGGGATGTCACGATTATAGATTTTCTTGGTACGATTGTTGTCAGAGAAATAATCACCGTATTACGATTATCACGATTATTATGCATCAATAAATTTCACAACACTATGAATGTGTAAAATCAAATATAGTCAAAATATAATTACATTACTAATTTCTTAATATAGCACCAGTTATTAATCGTCCAGGGGAAGTGTTTGAAATATTTAAGTCATTAATTGTCATCGATACCAAATGTTTAAGTTCATTTTAATATTTTTTTTAAATTGCAAATGACACGCTAACATTTAAATTCCTACCAATCAAGTTTTACGTTAGATAAATGGACCAGTATCTGTGCATTCTCCTTTACTTTGGTGCACCGATATCTGCCGATATGGATCCAACATAATCTTTTTCAGAAAGTGACGGTATTTAGGAATCTTTACGATCAATTAATTGTGGCGTTTAATACCGAGATTAATTGTGAAAACAAGTAATCGTGACATACTGTGCATATAAAGCAAGCTGAGGAATCATCTCTGTGAAGGCGGATTTCGACACACACACACACACACACACCCCCAATCTTCTTTTTTTTTTTTGCTTTTAAAGAACTTTATTTAGCTTTAGAGCCAGGTATAAAAGAGAATACAAAGGTCACACAAGAGCTCATGTTGTGTCCTATCGCCCGTGTTCCTCCATATCAGTCAAGGCAGGATTGTCTCTATTGATATACTGTGTGTGTGTGTGTGTGTGTGTGTGTGTGTGTGTGTGTGTGTGTGTGTGTGTGTGTGTGTGTGTGTGTGTGTGTGTGTGTGTGTGTGTGTGTGTGTGTGTGTGTGTGTGTGTGTGTGTGTGTGTGTGTGTGTGTGTGTGTGTGTGTGTGTGTGTGTGTGTGTGTGTGTGTGTGTGTGTGTGTGTGTGTGTGTGTGTGTGTGTGTGTAGATATATGTATTTATACAGTATGTACAGTCTCATGAGACTTTTGCCCTGCGGTCTACAAAACCACTGTCAGTACTGGCTTGAACAGAGCATAGCATGTGTATGTCTGTCTTTGTCTGTCTTTGACTGTCTCTGTGTCTGTCTGTGTGCTGTGCGTGCTTATGTGCGTGGGAGTGTTTGTACATTTTGTATTTCTCTGTCTTTTTATTCCTAATTTTTGTGTTTTCTCTGGTGTTTGTAGGTGCAGACATAAACAGTGGAAGTCCGAGCTACCGGCCTCCAGCGTGGTCATCACCTTCCACAACGAGGCTCGCTCCGCTCTGCTGCGGACTGTGGTCAGGTAGGTGAATGGTGTGTGAGCTGACCACTCAAAAAACTTTTCTATTGTTTGTAGATTCTCTTTTCTTTAATACTTTCCTTCTTCCTCTAAATCCACTCTTTTCATTTTCTCTCTGTTTAGCGTCTTGAAGAAAAGTCCTCCTCACTTGGTCAAAGAGATCATCCTGGTTGACGACTACAGCGATAACCGTGAGCGACGACCGCAAACACATTACACACACATGCACTGACTCTGTTATTACTGACACATAAATACAAATGTAAAGTGTGTGACACTTGTTTTCTGTGTGTTGCAGCTGAGGACGGAGCGTTGCTGGGGAAGATTGAGAAAGTGCGAGTGTTGAGGAACGACCGCAGAGAAGGTAATTAGAAAACAGGAGAAAGAAGCGAGTCGTATATTTTTATCCTGAGAAATATCCCACTGCTGCTCAGTGACATGTGGTGATGAAACTATTAGGCTCTGTAGCAGGAAGGTAGTTTTTGATTAAGTTTTTTTTCCTTTTCTTTTCTTTTCTTTTCTGTAATTAATGTTTCCTCCAGGTCTGATGCGTTCAAGGGTTCGTGGTGCAGATGCTGCCACAGCGCCAGTCCTCACATTTTTGGATTCTCACTGTGAATGTAATGACCACTGGCTGGAGCCGCTGCTGGAGAGAGTGGCAGAGGTACACACACACATACAGATACATGCACACACACACACACACCTACCTACACACACACACACACACACACACACACACACACACACACAGATACACAGACACACCTTGCATAAATACTGATATTAGATACAAATTGGGTGATACCATTGGTTACACAGTCAACACACACCCAGGAGAGCAGCTTCACCCTTAGTTTAATCACTCTGGTTCGTCCTGTAAAGTGAGGCAAAGTATTCACGTTGAGAGTGCCCTCACATTTTTATATATTGATTTAAAGGGATAGTTCAACATTTTGGCAAATTGGCCCATTGCCATAATTGCTATAGTCATAGCAGTAGGTTCGTTACCTTTATTTGTCGGTGTAAGCTATTTTTAGAACGGAGGAGCGGAGCGGCAGGCTGCTCAGAGCTACGCTATGGAGGCTAAAGGAATTTCTTGGTTTCCCTCATCAAACTCATCAAATACAAAATCCCAAAACTCCAAAACGCTTTCATGGACAAGTTGTGACCTGCACATTCACCACGCTATGAGATAATAATGGAACGTTACGAAACGGAGCCGTTTTCAAGGTAAATACAGGGTAAATACAGAGACTGCTTGCTGAAAAACTGTCCCTGAACGCAACACGCATCAGCGGTTTTGCATGAATTTACCTCTAAAACAGCTCCGTCTCGTAACGTTCCATTATTATATCATAGCGTGGTGAATGTGCAGGTCACAGCTTGTCCACGACAGCCTTTTGGAGTTGTTGGATTGTGTATTTGATGAGTTTGATGAGGAAAACCAAGAAATTCCTTTAGCCTCCATAGCGTAGCTCTGAGCAGCCTGCCGCTCCGCTCCTCCGTTCTAAAAATAGCTTACACCGACAATTAAAGGTAACGAACCTACTGCTATGACTATAGCGATTATGGCAATGGGCCAATTTGCCAAAATGTTGAACTATCCCTTTAAAAGCATTGCTTCATCACTGTCAATTACTAACTAATGCAGCTGATATATTGTCTTCACACCAGCCAAGTTGGTGCACTTCACGTTTAGAGAAAATATGCCTGTAGCAGCTTTACTGTAAGTGGATGTGATGTCATCTCAATTTGTCCCATTTTTGCACAAACACCAACCTAAGAAACCCACAAAGACAAAGGAAACATTTACAGGGAGAGGGATTTTTCCAAAGGACTTGATCTCAGTTGCTTCATAATAGCGATTGGGTTATTTTCTGTCTGTTGGGGAATTTGTTTTTTACTTCCCTCTTTCACACAGAGGTCAGTTGGTCAGCTTCAAAACAGAGCCCCTGGAGCTGTTAGTCAGTCGGTGTCTTATTAACAAGGAAAAACAAAAGAAGGCATGACATAGTTTCAGAAACACAGGGGTGTTTGGACTCGTTCATTATAAAAGCACAGCTGCACATTTTCACATTTCATTTTCTGACCTGAAATGTTTATTTAAAAAAAAAGAAAAGAAAAGAAAATCTATTAAGGATCAAATGAGACATTAAGCTCTAATTATATAAAGGAGTATTCCTGTCAGAGCACACAGTGTAATCACTTTGCTATGCAGTTAAATGATTTTTTTCCGCTGGGACCATAATAGTCAGGTTTAATCGCTATTATTTTATTTTAGAGTGACAGATCTTTCACAGGTTTATTAAGTATTTCCTTCTCATGCGAAATGAAAACGCTGAAACGTAATAAAACTAAACTGAGACTGAGCTCCAAAACAGATTAAGACTGAAGCCTTTGAGTCTGTTGCAATAAAAACAAAATACAATGATTGTCAATACCGCAGCAAAAAAAAAAACACAACACAAAAACACCTCTAGTCTAGTCAGTGTGCCGTGGGTAATTCAACCTGACGAACATGGCGACTGATCTATGGTGTGAAACTATTCATTTAAAAAAAATCAGTGTTATATTTGACAGACTGAACTCCACTGACAGTAACATATTAACAAACTAACCTTAGCGTTTGTGCACAATTGTGTGCGGAGCGATGCTACGACAGATGGCAGCTGTCACAAACAGTAACATTAACAGTCTGACAACATGTCTGATATGAAGTTAACAACTCAATCTCGCTCTCCCTGACTTCTGTGCACAGATCCAGATGTGTTTCTCTGTCCGTGAGCTGCTGCTTAGAAACAATTAGCGCCCTTTCCTGCTTTCATCTGAAATACTCTACGGCAACATTTGCGTGCAAGACTTTCCCAAGTCCCCACTGACCTATTCCTATACCTACGATGACCCAGAGTGGAGGTTGCTCTTTAAGGCTGGGTTTCACCAACAAAGTTTAATTTAATCTAAAATAAGCTCCAATCAGAGTTGAGTAAAACTTGGTTTAAAATCAATAAACACGCTACAGTGAGTAGAGTTTAGCAACAAGTATGTGTTAGTTACAGTTTAATTCTGTTTTGATGCAACAGAAATAAATGTAATCTTTGTTTAAAGTTAGTAAAAGTTAAATTCCAACTAGTTTGCTGCTACAAAATTTCAATTTAAACCTTCTTTAAATCTGGTTTAAGAGAAATCCAACCTAAGAATATCCCATATGATGCATTTGTTATATTTCCATCCCCAAGTCAAATCTAAAACATTTAACTCTCAGACTAATTGGCTTTGTTTTTCTTTGCTTTAGTTGCTCTCCTAAATGATAAATCACCCAATTTAAAAAAAGAAAGCAGTCTGTGTGGATGAAATGTCTTGTGTCATATCAAAATATCTCAGCCTTTAGATAAATAAACCCCGTCAGTACCTGGGAGCCTGTTCCTGTTGTTGTCACTCAGACCAGTGGAGCGGTCCTCTCTCCAAACTACTGTATGATGGAGCTCCGCGGCTTCAGCTCAGGGTTTGATTTGATTTGATGTGAGGAGACAAGGCTGCTTTACTCCCCGTTCTACCTCCTAAACGCAAGCGATAAACTAAATATAGGCCGTAGACTAAACACATGAATCACCGGCTTTTAGGGAGTTATTTACTTCTGCTCTAAAATTCCTGTGAAGACCATGGTGTCGTCAGCAACTCTGTTTATTTTGGTGGTCTCATCGGTAAATATTTACTTTTCAGCTGGGTCTTCTGTAGCTGAAGTTTGTCCTTTTTTTTCCTTTTTTTTCTTCCTCAGGATAAAAGCAGGGTGGTGTCTCCCATTATTGATGTCATCAACATGGACAACTTCCAATATGTAGGAGCCTCGGCCGATCTGAAAGGAGGTAAAGTACAAGTAGAGAGGTACATTAACACAAACGCACACACAAACACACACACACATACACTTACACGCCATCACAACTGACTGCTGACCGCCAAGTCTGCGTCCTCAAACACACATTGAAGCTTCTGCAGTTTCCAATTTTTTTTTTGGTCCCCACAAAGCTGGAAGTTGGCTAAAAAATACTGCAGAACGAGGCCACAATAACACACACACACACTTCAGTGAGTCAAGCTGTGTTAGTTTAGTTTTGAGATTAGATACAGTGTGTGTTTTGCTGTTTTCACTGATACTTGTTGTTTTTGGCATCCAGTGTGTTTCATTAACTGTTTTCACTTGAGGCTTATCTTGTTATACCTCAGACACACAACACAAGCACATCTGCCAAGTCTGTACCCAGCATATGTAGTTTTTAACGACTCCACACTGCCTGGTATTTACAGTTTTACATTTTACTCATTTGGCATTTGACATTTTGTCCAAAGCAGCTTCCAAGTCCGGGACATCACTAAAGCTTCAGCTGGATTTTAAGTATAAAAGCACTCAAAGATTTAAAGTATATTATATTATCACACTAGTAAAGTGACTAAATGCTGTACTAGTGTGCGTGTGTGTACTCTGTAAGTTTGCTTGTGTGTTACTAGACACTGTCGACCCACAATGCCGTGCACACTGGAAATAAAAGAGCTGTTAAATACAAAATTAAAACTCTGACAGCGGTGAAACAGCTCACCACATGTTGTCTTGTTCAATCAATATTATTTACTTTCTCAGTAAATCTGCCCTAATCAATAATTCTGTATTAAACCTGGATCAGATGACAGCGTGTTTTTCATGAATGGGATCCCTCATATAGAGATGAAGCAGCATGGGAGGATTTGGCTCACAGCTCGTCAGCCACTGCTGGTTTTTACCCAGAAAGCTCTAAAAACTCACTGTGCGCTACTAACTCAGCATCAAAGAGCAGACACACACACACACACACACACACTGTTAGCGACTCGCTCGTGAACATAATGGAGCGTTTAGCAGCTGAAGAGCCAGTTATTTCCCCCAGGAGCCAGTGGAGACCATTAGCACGGCTAATCAGAGAATGAATATTGGATCTAAATTCAGGACGACTCCAAATAAAAGGTAATGTAGCACAATGTTGGCTGGATGCGTAAATCGGCAAACATCTGCTAACGAGGTCGTAATAACGCCGCTCAAAATGATGATGTGTCAGTTATTGTTCACAGCTGGTTTCCTCTGCCCTCAAGTGGCCAAAAAAAATTAATTAATGCAGGTTTTTTTTTTTTTACGTTTCCACATGTTTGATTGACGTCTGTTGACAGGTCCAGTATAATTAGTTTTTGACGGCTGCTTAATCCAAACTAATGATCATAATGGGGCCGCTGCTTTGTCTCTGTGTGTGTGTGTGTGTGTGTGTGTGTGTGTGTGTGTGTGTGTGTGTGTGTGTGTGTGTGTTGGTAGGCTTCGACTGGAATTTGGTGTTTAAATGGGACTACATGACTCTGGAGCAGAGGCGGGCGAGACAAGGCAACCCCATCGCACCCATTAAGTAAGACACACACACACACACACACACGATACTGACGCTTTTCATTTCATTTCATTTATTTCTTTATTTGTAACGGGACTCTGCGTATTCATGAACATACAAAATGTAAATACACCAGATTACCAGATTTAGCTCTAGGCTAATTTCCATCCGTAGTCCCGCCGTTCACACAACAACAACAATTATACAAGGACGAAAATAAGAACAACGTACAGCATGGTACAAATACCATATCACAAAACCACAATACCATATCACAATATCACAATATATACGATAACATACCATAGCTTCAGTAGGAAAGAGCAAGGAGTAGTAGTAAAATTAAGTGCATGTAGTCGACAAAGGTGTCATATAGCGCTGTTAAGATTCATTAAAGTGCATCTGTAATAAAGTGCTGGTTTTTAAAGTGCCTGGAGTAAAGTGCCTACTATTTTTCGTAATCTAAAAAACAAAAAAACAAACAAAAACAAAAAAACTACCCTTAATGTTGGCAGACCTGGTTATCAGTAAGCCATGTTTTCAGCTGTTTACATATGTAGCATTTGTATGTATTTGGTTGCCAGTCGCCTTCAACACCTAATCTCCCTCCATCCACCTGCCCTCGTTCCTTCTCCCTCTGCCCCCGCAGGACTCCGATGATAGCGGGAGGTCTATTCGTCATGGATAAGGAATATTTTGAGCTGCTGGGAAAGTATGACATGATGATGGATGTGTGGGGAGGAGAGAACCTGGGTGAGTGCCACGGACGCAGCTTCAGCAGAGCCACAGTGGAGAGAATCAAATCAGTAGAAAAATCGCAGGAGAGCGGATGAAAGTGTGACTCAGTAATAGATGTCAGAGGAACTGAAAGCTGCGGTTACAAAAAATGAGCTGTAACGTGACACGCAGAGAGAATAAACTACAGCTACTGTCAGTGTTTATGATCAATATTATTGCACCTTGCTGCTGTTTAGTATCTCATGCTCAAAAGTGACAGATGTGTCGGGAAGACTTTTTAAAGATTAGTTTGAAATTTTTAAGAACTGGAAAAATGTTGGTTTTGGTTTATATAATAAAACTATAAACGCGATTCCTCTCCAACACAAACGCTGTTCTTTTGGCTCAGAAACCATAAATTCCTGTCTACTTATGAAACCTCCTCTCCTTTGAGATTTAGTACTAAAGTAGCTCCAGGGATGTGTGTGTGTGTGTGTGTGTGAGGCTGTGATCGACCCATGACATCATAGTTTTAAAATTTAAAGAAAAAGAAAACAAGAATAAAGAAAACGCCTCACATGTGTAGTAATGCAGTTGATCTTAGAAAATTACAGTGTTAATGTGATAATGATTACAGTCAGCGTTGAGTGGGAAATTACCGTAGTGTATACAACAGAGCTCATTTTTCAAACAGTGCAGTGATATAATAACGTGTGTGTTTCCCCCGGTGGCTTTCGTCTGAATTCAGTTGGGATGTTGTTAAGATTCAACAGCTGACACGGCGATCCACGCTTCTCCCACGGCGCTTAACTGTGAATTAATTGTGACGTGTTTGTGGAAACAGTTTGTTGGAGCAAGTTTGGGAAAGGGGAACAGATTTTGACCTGTGTGTGCGTGTGTGTCTGTGTGTTTCAGAGATCTCGTTTCGTGTGTGGCAGTGTGGTGGCAGTCTGGAGATCATCCCCTGCAGCAGAGTCGGCCACGTCTTCAGAAAACAACATCCGTACACCTTCCCTGGTGGCAGCGGCACCGTGTTTGCCAGGTGACACAC
The DNA here is from genome assembly GCF_045865225.1 of Trachurus japonicus. NCBI lineage: Eukaryota > Metazoa > Chordata > Actinopteri > Carangiformes > Carangidae > Trachurus > Trachurus japonicus. The sequence goes on from NC_140909.1 coordinate 15,117,361, forward strand.
ATACACACACTAGCATCACACACTTGCATGCCAAGACTGCGACATATGTACCTCTAAGTCCCCGCCCGTCATTTACTCATTAACTTAAGTACATTTACCATCCACCCATGTGACATGCTGACTGTTGCTGAACCTCTCCACAACAATTCAACAACCAAGCTGCTGATGAAGTCCATGTGAAGTGATCAAAAGGTCTAAAAACTGAAGGAAAAGATGATTTTCTCCAAATTTAAAGGGACAATGAGGAGTTTTGGAAAGCAAAGTGTTTTCACACTACATCTCCCATGAACCTCCGCGCGCACAGTGAAATTCTTGGACCGGCACACGACGGACGTCTTGCCAAGAATGTTTTCATTCATCAAGAAAGTCGGAGGTTCGAAGACGATCAGATACCGTCGTAGTTCCGACCATAAACGGCGATTCGGCGGCGTTATTCCCATGACCCGCCGGGCAGCGTCCGCGAAACTGATCAGCTCGCCCAGCATTTCCACCACTAACAATAATAACAAAATAACGTTAGAGACAAAACGATATATTTATCGAAAATGGACCCATTAACAAGTGTGGGTAACGTAGATTCATCCACATTAATATGAGACTTTTTTATAACCAAATACAAACTCCCTGTTGTCCCTTTTAAAACAGAAGTAAGCGATCCGGTCGTTTTGGCTAATGCTGCGTTCCAGGCAGGCTTTTGAAACCGTAAATTACAACTTCAAGTCACAACTTACGACTTTGTAGCGTTCCAGGCAACCCACTCGTGTTTTTCCGACCTGTTTTACCTGTGAAAGTCACTATAACGGCCACTCGTAACTTCCGACCCATGAAGTCGTACCAGTACGTCTTTTTGTACAGTCTATGTACCAGATCGAACTGGTACGACTTCACAGGTCGGAAAAATACGAGTTTCCTTGAACGCACCATAACAGTCCTCGTCCCTACGTCGCCACATTCACGGCGTTCCTTGGCTGCACACACAGCCCTGCATGCCGTTCTCTCTCCTCATTGGATAAAAACTGTAGGATACGATAAATGTTTTCTCCTCAACTCAGAGCAGAGCAGAGTGACTGACAGACCCGTGTTTCAGTCCAAACACTCTATGTAAGTGATTGCTGTCGGAAGATATAACTATTTAAGACTTATATTAACACAAATATATCACTTACTTCTGCTTTAATATAAAATCTATAAAATATTACGTACGATAAAGGGTGTGAGAATAAAACCGCACTGGATCATGAAAATCAATCAATCAAGCGGCAACAGTGAAACAAATTCAGATTAGGAACAAATGCTCAACTAAACGTGGAAAATCTGTTTTGCTTGTGCTGATAGATGTGACAAGATAATCGCTGCTCATCAATAACTGGGAGTGTGATGCACGGACAGATATGGATCTCTTGCTTTGAAACAGCGGCCAGTTTCAAGGAACCACCCCTGGAAACGAGCCCAACAAACCCTCAGGGCCCCGATTAAGACAGCGGGGGGGGCGGGAGGGGGTCGACAACCAGATAAACACAAATCAGTGTGTCTTGTGGTTTCTCTGTTCCTCTCAGTGATGGATGTACATTGTACAGTACCATTGGGGGAAAAAAAGGGCAGTAAAGGCCGAGACGTAGAGCATCCGTGACGACTTCAGAGCTGCAGGAGGAAATAACTCCATAGCTCCTACAGCTTCACAGCGTGACAGGAAGATTCAGAGCAACAGGGATGTTAAAGATGTAGAAATTAAACCAGCAGCACATTAAGTGAACCCATGTTTAAACACTTGGTTAATGCTCACAAAATCGCACTGCAACAGTGGATCAAACAGCGTCAAAGCTTATTATGTTTGCAGAGGGTGTGAGTCTGCCACTCCAACTAAGGCACCTCCTGTGGACTACAATGCCAGTGTGTTTGTCTAACATAAAAGCGAACACGCTGTCAAATACTGTGCCGTTAACGCTCTCCAGTAATTCAAGATATACACATCAGCCTTAACGATGGAGGCTCACAGTGCGGAGCGGCTTGGTCTGTGCTTTGAGGCTGCCTCGGTTCAACATCTTGCCCTTTTTAGTCTGAATAAAACACCGGGGTCTGTCCCATATGGCCACAAGGGAGCGATGAGACAGCACCTGTTTTGTCTGCCTGGACAGCATTATAATTAGTCTTCCTACAGCAGCATCTCTGAAAGAAGCTGAGACAAAGAAAAGCCCCTCTAAACCTCACATAAAATGTCTCTAGTGAGCTCCGTCCTTGTTACCGGGGTGCAGGCGGATCAGGATGAAGAGGAGATTTTCTTCACGCTGAAAATAGTTATAGTGAAAAATATTAAAATGCTGAAACAGCTGAGCATCTGATCATCTCTGAGCTTTTAGACCTTTAATTGGTAGGCGAGAGATTTGCCATCAGACGGAGAGATTCGTTGTGCTAGGAGTTAAAGAGAAACTATGCAAATCCGGTCGCTTTTCCGCTGTTTTGCTAAGCTTCCACCTGACCATGTGCATTTGTTTACAACGGAGCTGGCGAGAAATCAATCAATAGAGTGGTAGATAACGTTATATATCATATACGATGTTACGACGTGTATATATCTGTGTAGTCTCACCTGTCATAAACAAAAGATTACGGGTTACGGGTTGTGTTGAGCAGAGAGCCTCCGTTCTCCCTGTAACAAGTTACAAGTCATTTATAAAACCATCACAATTACTCAAAAAGCTGTTTAATTAAAGTAAAAATGTAGCAGAGTTAAGTTAAAAAATCCTGCATAGTTCCTCTTTAAGTTTCTGTATTTGTAAGAATTGTCTATAGAAAACAAAAACACAGCAACACAATTTATTTTCCAGTGGTCCATGATAAAAAAGTACTGAAGGCAGCTACTCATGTCACACACGTATGTTCTTTACCTGTCTACAACAAAACACAGCAACGTTATTTCCAGTCGCAACCTTTTCAGCCAGTCTATGAACTGTTTAATGGTGGATTGATGCAGATTAATCTCATTTAATCTGACATTACTCTCCTTTTAGAATAAAAGCTGCTCCTCATATCTCCATAACTTGCTTTTTCTTTATCAAAGTAATCTGGTCACAGTTATCCGTGGGTGTAATTCGGTAGCAGTTGTTACTTCAGCATACTTTTAACAAAAAAATAAATAGAAAAAATAAATTGTAGCTCAGTTTGACACAATTATACTTTCTGTTTACATCCTCCAAAGTATTATTGGAATCACAGCTCCAAGACTTAGAGCATGATTATCCCCAAACAGAGGTAAGATGAAGAAGAATAATAATATCAGGTGTGACAAAACCCATTAATATTTATAGTTACCGACGCTGTTCCGCCCATCAACGTGGCTCTTATATTCCTGGATCACTGACACTTCATCTATTTATATGCCGATGTTTGTGTAGAAAACCTGTGTGTACGAACAGACACAGAACTCAAACAGTTGTGGGGGTGTGATCGTCTTTGTCTGAGGGGAGGTCCGACTCCACAGTGTAGCGATACTGAAAACCTCGCTTCGAGAGAGGGAGAGAAAGCTCGATATGATCAAGTCGAGCTCTGACTGCTGCCGACACCGTCTGACAACGCTGTGTCAGAATGAAATGAAAATTTGACAATACGTCACTGCACATCACATCACATCAACACACACACACACACAGATGAACAATGAGTGCATCGTGTGGAAAAATGAGCGCGGGTTCTTCTCAGTTGTGTGTTCAACCAGTGAAACTCTCGCTCTCGCTGCGAAGATTAAACGCCGAGAAGTGAGCGTGAGTGTTTTGGTGTGCGTGTGTTTTCATGTGTGTGTCCATGTTTTTATCCGTCTGTCCGCCACGTGTCATGAATACTACACACACACGCACGCACGCAGGCAGCATGTCCAATTTAGAGATGGCTGGGCACAGCTCCCATGATGCAACACTGGTACACTCTGCCACATACCTCTGTCCTTAATCTGTGTGTGTCCCTGTTTTCTCTCCGTCACTGCCTTTCTCTCTCCCTCTCTCTCTCTCTCTCGCTTTATTTGTCACTTGTCACAAAACATACACAAATTTTCACATCATTCTCCATCCTTATTTTTACCCACCTATCCTCTATTTGATGTCTCATGTCTCTTCTGTTGTCTCCCTGTCCCTCGCCCCCTCACTCTTTTTTTTTTTTTTTACCTTTTCTCCTCCCTCTCTCTCAGGAACACAAGGAGAGCAGCAGAAGTGTGGATGGACGAGTATAAAAACTTCTACTACGCTGCCGTTCCCTCAGCGAGAAATGTCCCCTATGGGAAGTAAGTTTAGTTTTATTTATTTGCACCGTAAAAATCAAGGACAATTACAAAAACAGAAATGAAACAAGAATAGTAAGTGTGGGAGCGGTTAAAAACCCTATTTGGGCTTATACCAGTGTTTTTCAACCTTGGGGTCGGGACCCCACGTGGGGTCGCCTGGAATTCAAATGCGCCTGAAATGTCTAGTAATTGATAATAAAAAAAATACTACTACTTTTTTTTAAAACTAATTATTATTCTTTTTAAAATTATGATTAAAAACACCACACACAATCTTAAAGCAGAAGTAAGCGATCCGGTCGTTTTGGCTAACTTCCTGTCAGCCGATGGAGTTAGCAGTCCCCGCCCTCGTCCCTACGTCACCACATTCACGCGCATCCCTTGGCTGCACACACAGAGAGGACCGCCCCTTTATGCCGTTCTCTCTCCTCATTGGATAAAGGTTGTAGGATACAAGGAAAGTTTTCTCCTCGGCTCAGAGCAGAGCAGAGTAACTGACAGACCCGTGTTTCAGATCAAACACTCTATATAAGTGATTGCCGTAGGAAGATATAACTACTGTATTTAAGACTTATATTAACACAAACATTATGCTTACTTCTGCTTTAAACAACTGTATTCTATACTTGCACTTTCTAGAATATAAATCGAGTTCAAGTAAAATGCAGCATATAAAAATAACCCGAGCTGGCGCATCTTGTGATCGCGGGGTCGCTCTCGAAATTTGTGATGTCAAAATGGGGTCAAGAGCCAAAAAAGGTTGGAAACCACTGGCTTGTACAAAATACCTCCCCAAAAAATATGCAAAGATTAAAAAACAATTCAACAACAACAACAACGACAAAAAAAGAAAGCAATGCATGTGCCTTATTATAACAAAAAGAGTTTAAATAAAATGATGAGTATGTTTAAGTGTAAAATGATTGTGTATGAGTGGGTGCAAACCTTCACAGGAGTTAAACAGAACAATGTCACTAAATCAGAAAAGCACAAAGGCGGCCATGTGAACGGACACATTAATGAGTTTGCCAATTAGCATTATGTCAGCTGTAAAAGGAGTCAGTAACCCCTTTTATGGGGCTGACACGAGGCAGTTAACGTGGCTTAAAAAGAGGGCGAAGAGTCTGTTCCTGATTTGCACTGATCAAAAGACGGCCATATTATTTGATGCGCTGGAGGGATTAGTGTGAAATTATAACGGCAGAGGGCAAAGACGAGGAACATGATGGACACAAACGGCACGAATAAAAAGGATCAAGGATCAAATGGCAAAGCTCCCAAATGGGAGATGGATATTAAAGCAGGATTGTTCCAGAGTTTTAAGTAACGTGGCTCTGGGGACGGGTTTTGTCTGTTGAGACATTAGACTGAAACTATTGGATAGGTTCACATTAAATCATGTCCAGATATTCATGGTACCCAGAGGAAGACCCCTGATGACTCATGGGACGGCTCGACTTCATCAAGTGTCACCAGCAGGTCAGATATTTTAGATGAACTGACCGAAAATCCACAAGTTTTACATTGTGTTTTTTGTCCTAACAGTGCTGGATGAAATTTTTGTCCTGAGGGTCACATGAATGGTTACAGCCTGACGTTTCATTTACCGCCATCATGTGGTCGACTTTTAAATCAGTCCAATACTTTGGTTCATTGCCAGACACCTGCAGATCTAATGATGTTCCCATCCATCAGTCAGCCTCGGCTCTATTTTTAGCACTAATGTCTATCAGTCTGCAAACACACTGAACTAAGAACGAGCTCTGTTATTGTTTTTTGTCTTCCTGTTGTTGTTGTCGTTGTGTTTTCTGGTCCTTTTTTTCCCCACCTTATCTGCAAACTACCTCTGTGCTCCTTTGTCCCACAGCCAGAATAGTCTCTGCACTCTAATATTCATGCGGCGTCGAGAGACAAAGATAAAAACGCTGCTTGTGTGACCTTGTGGGAACACTGTGGGCATCTCCCTCCTGTGCCAGACTAATCAGTTATTTTCCCCCTGGGCCTCCACCCCTCTTACCCTCGCAGAACAACTGAGCCCGACTGTAATTCAGTCAAACTTTAAAGACGTATTGGAAACCGCAAGTTGATCAATGCTTCAATTCTCTCGCTGTCTCTTCCTCTCTCTCTCTCTCTCTCTCCCAGTATCCAGAGCCGTTTGGAGATGAAGAAGAGATTAGGCTGTAAGCCGTTTAAATGGTACCTGGAGAATGTCTACCCTGAACTGAGGTAAGACAGTGAGAGCACTTTATATAATATGATGGAGTGCAAATGACTGTAATGACACTAATGACTAGCCATTATCTGCCATTACGATTCAAGCACATTATTACATTTTGGCAGGTTTGCACTTTGTCGTAACGTGAATAATATGATAAATAATGTATAAAATGTAAAAGTGTAATTATTCCGGATGTAATAATTTAAGCACTATACTGTTCCTTTTTTTTATTTTTATTTTTTTATTTTTTTATCAGTGAGAAACACACAAGGATCAAGACCAGGCACATACAATCTTTTCTGCACACAACGAACATGTGGTACTAACATCTCCCATACAGTTGCACCAAGACACAACCTGAAATTTCTCTCCCATCTATTGCTCTGTCCTTCATTTTCCCCTTCAAGAGAGCGTCAGTCTCTACATACTGTAATGTCGATTTCCCAAACAGTTTTTTTTGCCATTATTGGTGTGCTGGGTTGTAACCACCTCCTCGTTAGAGCTTTATTCCCTCCATTAAGTAATATACTCATAAAGGTAGAGTCTGTAGATTCTTCTATACAAAAGAAATCCTGCTTAATCATCACCTATGGGCTTCTACTCGTGTGTGGTGGGGACTGTGTCTGCAGATATATTGACAGAACATGAAATGGAGTAGTAATTCTATATTGTTGATCACTTATTTCAATTGGCAGCAAAAGGAAAAGGCAAAATGACAATTTTAACTGATTCAGTCCTTGAGGTTAGATTAAGAAAAGGTAAGTGAGTCCATCTGGATATGTCAGACTTAATTTTGAGGTTCAGAGAGATAAAATGGCTTCAAATAATTATGTAATGTCTTAATCCTCAGATACTTCATTGATTTCTTATCACAGTTCAATTTAGTGAGTCAAAATTAAAAGCCATAGCCTGTTAGTTTTCTGAATATTTATCTTATAGCTTGATATCTGACCTAACTTATCCAACAATGACAGATTTGAGAGGGCTGCCATTATTATTGTACATACACAGCTTTTAAAGGCCTTGAATAGAGTATGGTTAAAAAATAAATATATCCAACACCTTGTACAGAAAAGTCAGTTTTACTGAATCAAACGCCTCGTCTGCTTCCAGTCCCATGAACATAGCTTGTGTCCTGTTTTGATGTATAATATACAGTTTCCTTCTTAAGCTGTCCTGGGTCTGTCTCTGATGGAGCTGTTATTCTGTTTTATTGGCTCTTTCCTCCTCTGTCACCATTCTTCCATCACTTTCTGCTATTTACACTCAAATTATAAAGCCTTAACATCTTCATAGAGTTGATACAAGCACAAATAGAGTTAATATACAATCTGACAACACTGTGTTTGTGTGTTTAGGGTCCCAGATCACCAGGACATAGCGTTCGGGGCCTTGCAGCAGGGAGGAAACTGTCTGGACACTCTGGGTCATTTTGCTGACGGGGTGGTGGGCGTCTATGAATGTCACAACGCCGGGGGCAACCAGGTAGCGTTCCCACGGGGACACACACAGGTCAGCTTGTCATGTCCTTGCACTAGAAACACCTGGGTGGCAGCTGGTGGCACTTGTGGTGAGAAAACAGGGAGTATGTTGAAGGATTCAGGTATTTCAGCTCTCAAGAGTTTCTTTATTTTTGGTTTGGTTGTAATGACATTATGCAGAGTTCCTGTACATAGAGGTATTTTACACAACTGTTGAGGACATGGTAATTTCCTGGAGCAACTTTGAATGTGCAGAGTTTTGTGTGTGTGTTACACCAGTGTGTTTCTGACGGCAGTGTCTCAAATAGTTTTTTCCTGAAATAGAATGACAGGTGTAGAGGGGGAAACTGCTGCCACAGACATCGACTGGTTTACTCTCATCATTTTGCAGTTCTTGCTGCATAAGTAGATTTGTGGTTTAAAAAAAAAAAAAGAAAAACTTGGTGCTGTGTCAAATCCAGCTTGAAATTAACTGCAGCCCTGACAAACAAAGACTCTCTGTTCAATTAGACATTTAAATGAAGTTTACGTTTTGTTTTTTTAAACATGTTTTGAGGAGAAGTAAATGTCTCAGTGGACACCAGCAGTTCCTGCTATGGTCGTCATTTATAGAGAAAGACTATTTCATAAAACAGATACATAAATATCTATTGCTCCAATCGCAGCACATACACTTTTATAGAACAAAAATGTTTTTTATTTGTTTGTGCAAAGAGGATACAACTGATCTAATCAACCAACCTGATGCAAACATCCCTTGTTGCAGTGGCATTTGATATTTGGAGTCTGATTTTTAGTCATGCCAGACATTTGTTTGATGTGAGCCGTTATTTGTGCATCTCTGCAAAATTCACTTTGTAGCTGTATTAAGTTATAGAATAAAACATTAGGTCAGGATATGATATGAGCCAGTATTTGTATTAATAGCAATGAGCATCACTGCCTGTAGAACATGCAGAAGTGTGGACGCTTTTATACTAATATTCCCTGTGTTTTTGTGAAGGAGTGGGCCCTGACCAAGGACAAATCGGTTAAACACATGGACTTATGTCTGACTGTGGTGGACAGAACAGCTGGTTCCCTCATCAAACTACAAGGCTGTCGAGAGAACGACAGCAGACAGGTAAAGACGCTTAGTTTGGGTCAGCAGCCCCGTTTGAAATGTTTCCGCAGAGTGCATGTTTTGTTTTGTTTTGTTTTGTTTTGTTTTGTTTTGTTTTGTTTTGTTTTGTTTAGTTTTGTACGCGTAAATCATCATCATGTTGTCGTTTTGTTCTCGACAGAAATGGGAGCAGATCGAGTCCAACTCGAAGCTTCGTCACGTGGGCAGTAACCTCTGTCTGGACAGCCGCAGTGCCAGGATGGGAGGCCTCACCGTGGAGGTCTGCAGCCCCAGCCTCAACCAGCAGTGGAAGTTCACCCTCAATTTACAATCATAGTGGGGGGGGGGAGCTACGGACCCCCGGGTAGAGTTGGATCGAGGATAGAGACACCAACAGACTCTGAAACGCGGGTAAGAAGATGGACTCAAGGAGAAAGACAAACTCGATGGATACATGGATGCTTTTAGCTCCTCCTCCTCCTCCTCCTCCTCCTCAGAGGTGCGGCCAGTCGTGTCTACACCCCTCTCCCCCACTACACCCCTCCTGAAAATCAAAAAAAACAACAACAAAAAAAAACCCTGAAATAGTCCAACGAGCCACGCCCCCGGGGGGAGGGGCCTTGCAGACCAAACTGGAGTAAAGTTGACTGTGTTTGATGGATGGGCGGCGACAGCGATGATCATGATGAGGATAAAAGCGATGAAGAGGCTTTCCATCCAAACTACATACCTCAGTGTTTTTTCATTGATGGTTCCAGAGGCAAAATGACGAGTGAATTCTTTTTTGTTCATTTTCTTCCTTCAATGCTGGTGAAATGGAACTCTCTGACGTTTTTATTTTGTAATTATTTTATTTTCTTATTATTAATATTTTTTATTTCTTGGTCTTAATTCTGTACGGGGGAGGGGGGGGTTCAAGGGAGCTTCTTTTTTTTCCTTTCTTTTTTTTCGTTCTTGAAAGAATCAGATGTTCCTCTGCACACCGAGTTAGAGCCGGTAACGGTAGACGGAGGCTCCGCGCTGCCGTGGTTTCACAGAAAGATTTGGGTTCAGAGAGATGCGAAGAGGGGAAATGGACTCGAGCTCTTGAGCTTCTCCTCTTGTTTACTTTCACTGGTTTACAGGATCAACAGAGAAAAGGAGAAACAAGGCGGAGGGAAGAGGCTGTGTGTACTTTCTTGTGTTCTGTATGGTTTTTCCTACAGACACGGTGGAGGTTCGGCCTGGAAGAACCGTTCCTGAAAACAGGAAGTGTCCTGAAGCCCAATCTGAAGATTCACTGTTTGTCTTCAGGCCGTAGCACTGGTTGTTACAGCATCTTCACTTCCACACCGTTAAATCTCTACAGAAAATACACAGAAGATAAATCTCTCTCCATGCTCTGTTTTTTTTTCTTTTTTGGTTTACTTTTGTCAAAAAAACAAACAACCAAACCAAATTTCAAATGGATGTTTTGTGTTTCGGTCGTACCAGAGGAGCGATTAAAATGAATTTTTCTTTCCATACTCTCACTGATCTCTTAATGGCTCCTTGTGGAGCAGTTCAGTTTATACATCTCCTCTTTCCTATTACAGATCATTGTTTTTGCCTTTGTCTTTATTGCCTATATTGTAGGAAGGTTACTGTGTGAGAAACAGGCCCAAACTGGATTTGATGCTGCAGCTTCTTCTCTAGCAAACACGTGTTTTCTGCAAATGGATAACAGTGACTTTTTAATATGAGAGATCCCCACTATTTTACGCTTTGACATAGACATGATTAAAATGAGAGTTAATCCACTTTCAACACTACCCAGCATGCATCAGCTTAAGAAATTAATCATGTCCATGTGTGGCAAAATTTCAAAAAAAAAAGACAGAGTTGAGTTGATTTTTCTTTTCTTTTTTTGTCTTTTATTTATCAAGACAGATTCCTCAGTTTTGTTGACAAAGTAAAACCTTGCTCGTTCCCAGCCTGAGAACAGATGTCATGCAGAAAGGAAAAGGAGCCTTTAGTCAAACTGTATGAAATATACACAGCTCCAGAAAGCTGCACGCCCTCACCGACAAGTTCCCACAGTTGCACTCGGGTCAGAAGTGTTTTGCATCAACATGTTTGTTTCCTTCGTGGTGGCTTTTAGATGAGCCATCTGTTCAGAAGTTTCAAAGTGCAGTAAACAAGGTTTTACTGTTTGTCCTCGCTCGGTTTCTGCTGGAGGTGGGCAGGTTTTTTTTTTCTGATTGCACAAGCAGGATTGCTGAGCTTGTGCTGTGCGGAGACAAATGAGAGCACCTCTCTCTTTTATTTTGGTGAGCCGTTTTTTATTCAGTGCAGACGTGTCTCAGTGTTGCCAAAAACAGCATCATGCCACTTTTCGGGTTTCCTGTCACCTGGCTGGTGTTACTCGTCGTGGCATTTACAGTACTGTACATGTATCTGTTTTGCAACACTAGTTTCCCCCTCTGTGCTTCATCATCGTCACGTCATCGTCACTGCTCTGATCCTCTGTGCTGTTAGTCACTGATGAGTAATGACGGTGGATTTCAGGGGGAAATTGGTTTTGATTAAATTTGGAGATTCGTCGCTTGGCAGCTTTAAGGCAAATACATGAACACAAAACATCTCTGAACAGACATAATGTACAACAGAAGTAGTTTATTCTAGAAAGAAGCTGCAGCCTCAAATGTTTTTTAATGTGAAAAAATCCACTGTTTCTCATTATTTCTCTCCCTCTCTCATGCACATTCACATCCTCACTGATAAATGTTCCTTAGATTATTTTTTTTTTGTTCTGAGTTTCCTAAACTGACAAAGACAGCTGGTTGTATTTGTTGTGTTGTCCGATACTTCTGCATCCTCTCCCTGTCTTCTGCCATCTTGTTTCCTTGTGCCACAACTTCATCCGTCTGTCAGCAGACTGAGTGAAGGCTCGCCTGGGTGGAAAAAAAGTCTGTCCCGTGACTCCGTTTGTTTCTGTATTGTGCTGTTGTGAGGACGGAGTCGGACTCGGATGTGAGGAAGACTTTGTGTTTCCATGGTGACCAGACTCAAAAGGGCCCAAATCTGGTGTAGCCTATGGTATCAGTCAGATTCAATGCTGATCAAAGAGTGGATTTACTGTTTTAGGTTTTGAATACCAGCACTTTTTTTTTTGCCATTCTGGCTGGAAAATGTAAAATCTGAAACACGATTAGTGTCTTAATTTAAGAATAGATATACGTTTTTATTCATTTTCCCTTAAATGTGCATCTGAACCTTTGTCTACAATCAAATCGGAGGCTTTGCAAAACAAGACACTAAAGACACATGACAGTAATAGCTACATGGTGCAGCACTGACAGACACAAACACTCACAGAGTTCCTTTAAAAACAGCAAAGTGTTGATTGTTTATTTTTACCTGTGTCGCAGCAACGGTGCCATCTTTTCACACGTGGCATCTTACACATGATCAGTTTCAGCTGATTCTGGATTTACAACTCTAACGGCTGTTTGACCCTGATGAGATGAGTCAGACAGCTATTCCTTTACTTTTCATGTGCTTGTGTAAAGGGCAAGTCCACAACTCTAGACACGACCATTCATTTCCTGTCGATCTGACTTCCAACCGTGCGGCGTGTTGTGCACGATTCTCAAGTATTAATGTGTGTCATCAACCGTTGATGTTCACTGTGAGATAGTGACAAGCCTCAAACTTAAGAGGTCTTTACTTTCTAGTCCACTGTGTCTGTCCATGAGGGTCACAAGCTGATGTTTTAATGGCCTGTAGCGCCCTCTGTTGGAAAGAAAAGGGACTGAATGTAGTAAAACTTCTCATGTGAAATTCTCAACCAAGGTTTTCCCTTTTTTTTCCCTTTTTCATATTTGTTTAAGACCTTTTTTTTCTACATACATGTTGATTCAGCCCAGCTTTTCACCAGAAACAAACCTAATCACACCTCAGAACAGACGTGTGAACCAAACTGCACACACCTGACTGACAATAGCATTACTGTCTGCTCATGACGGGAAGGATTATGTTCTTTAACGCCTTCTTTTTTTTTTTTTTTTTTCTTTAAATGAGTCTTATTCTTGTTTGTATTATTGTTTTTATATATTATTATACACAGAGGAGATGGCTGTAAAAGTCCAGCACCTCATCTTGATTGGATGATTAAATGTTTACATCTTTCGCACAATGTGCCAAAGTTCCTTCTAGAAAGAGAGAAAATGGGTAAAAGCCTTTGGAAATGCAGAGTTTAGTGGAGGTGAATCCCCCTGTGTGTTGCCTATACAGTATGTTGTGTATCTCATTGTTGTTTCTTTTCGAGTCTCTATCCAGAGTGCAGGAAAGGCCAGGGGGAAGACGGCTCTTATAGCTGCAGATCTGGTGTCAGTTTTAACACTAGACCTGGGGTTTACTTTCAGCTGCCTCTTGATTTCATGTCTTTAAGTTTTTTGTTTTGTTTTGTTTTGTTTTTACAAACACCAGCTATGTAATAGGTCTAAACATTCATGTATGTTGAGGTAGAATCAGCTGTATCCGTATCTTCCCCTCTGAGCCTGTAGGAGTTTTTATTCATGTTGCCGTGTTTTGGAGGGAAACAATCAGCCGCTTTGTTTTTGAGTTTAACAAGAGGACGTAAAAAATGTTCTTGGTGTTCTCTCAGCTTTGCGGTGAAACAAAGAGAAGAGTTTTGTCATATTTTGTCCTAAAAGAGGGACGTCTTCCCCTCTGAGCCCACCCCAAATCCCCTTTTAGGATTAACAGAAGAGAAGCCAGCTCTGATAGGTGAAAAGCCCTGCTGAGACATCCAGCTCAGGACTGCTTAAGCTTGTCCATGCAATGAGTCACTGTAAGAGTGTATCTGAGCCGGGGCGTCACAGGGGCTTAACATGCACATAAGACAATATACTGTAAAGTCTCATCAATCAGTAATAAAACATGCAATGGCTATCAGGAGGGAGGGATGTGAACTGATGGGTTGGTAATGTGTTTTCTATGAGGAATGTGGCTTCATTGAATGACAGCGGTGTTGTAATTACGAGGCGGGTGATATGGCGCGAGGGATCACACATGTAAAAGTGTATATTTTTGTATATACCTACATCAGTGTGTGTACAGTATGTACATATATACACAGTGTACTCAGCCGCGGTTCCTAGTTTTGTTGTCGGACTGTACAGCGCTTCTAACTGTTCCTGTTTTATAGATACTGCAGAAATTCAACTTTGAATGAGGAGAAATGATTAACTTAAATAAATGCATTTATATATATAAACTAAACAAAGTGGAGTGTTTTCATCTGTCCAAGTGATTGATTGTTTCTTTTTTTTTTCATTTAATGTTTTTGTTTATTTGTAATGGGACTCTGCGTATTCATGCACATACAAAAAAATACTAATTTGTTGTAAATATGCCAGATTTAGCTCCAGAGCTCATTTCTATCTGCAGTCCCATGGTACACAAATAAAATTACTGTAAGACAAAAACAAAACAATACATCACACAATGGTTGCATCGGTCGGAAGGAACAGAAAGTGGTGAGATATTTAAGTGCATTTATGTAGTCTTCAGTCTGGACTGATGTGTGCAAAAATCTCCCTGTCATTCTGCTGCTTTAGGCCTCTTAAATACCAGTGACAGTCAGCATTTTGTTAGTTGATTAGTCTCAGGAAGGAGAGTATGAAAACTATTCTGTGTTCTCCATCCATCATGTGCAAATGCAATGTCAGCCTGAACCCCAACAACCCACTGTTTCATGTTGTCCTCTGGGAAAACTCTATGTCCCAAACTAAATACAGCATAAACTTTCATAAATTTGAGGACAATGCAAATGGGTTATATTTATTCTGGGTTTCTAGGACAAAGGCAATATGGTTAATGCAATGAGCTCCAAGTTATGCATACATAATGTATAAACACTATGTTTACAACATCTGTCACACAGAATCGCCTCTAATCGTTTGAAGAAATGCCAACTCTATAGCCAAAGTGTGGAGACAGAAGAATTACTTGGTTCTTAGTTTCTCAACATAAAAATGAAGTATGTTGATACCACTATAAATGATTGTTAAATATCTCATCCCAAAACCATGGGCTTAAATATCCTTGTGTATTATGGTATTACGGTTTTCCTTAAGTAGAACATACACATCCAGCCTAAACCATGAGAAACAATCCCAGTGAAATAAAACATAGCATCATATTTTGACTATATGGTGTAGTATTTTGGGCATGACCGCATGTTATCTCGCTAAAACAATTTAAAGATCAGTGCCCAGAGTTCTTACTAACAGGAACTGCAATTACTTTAATTGTTCAAGTATGTTTAAACCATGCTAGGGTTTTGACTCTCAATTTCCATTGCTCTCGCTGTGTGTTTGTGCAAAGTGCTGAGAATAAATTTAGATACACACGAACATAGTACTTCTAAGGACCACATAGCTAAACACAGATAGTACACACAAACAGGCAAATATGAAAAAAGTAGATGCAAAGTAGATGCAATATACAGTGCCAGTTTATTAGGTACATCTACCTAAAACTAATGCACCCTGACACAAATGGCCTGCCATAAAACCTGCCTTGGCAGCTCCTGTTCTTTTTTATTATTATTTTTAACCTTTATTTAACCAGGAATAATCCCATAGAGGTGCAGATTGCTTGATGGGTGTTTATTTTATTTAACCCACCCCACTTATATGAATGATTATAGAATCTCTGTAAAATGCAATACAATTAAGTACCACAGACTGCACCCTCAGAAATGACACAAAGTTGATTTAACATACCTATACATTAGGTAAATTGGCAACAAAGCGTTAAACAATATTATAACCTTTATTTAGACTCGGAAATATATTGAGGTAGCAACCTAATTTACAATATAGCCAAGACAAAAAAAAGTACATTTGAAATGCACAATAAACACAGGTATAGGCTACAGTATTAGAGAAAATAATACTACTAATAATAATAGTTTATATTTGTATAGCACCTTTCATGCACAAGGTGCAGCTCAAGTTGCTTCACAGCCAGGATAGAAGAAAAACAAACAAACAGGTATAACAATGCAATAATAGTAGCCTACAGTAAAAGGCAATAGAGGTGAGATAAAGCCTGCAATAGATAGACATAGCAATTACATAATGAAAGCAATTTACAGTTTGATGGGAATAAAAGTCAGAACATGTAGAAGATGGGTTAAATACCAGTAATTAATTGAAAGCAAGGGTACAAAAAAAGGTCTTCAAGTGCTTCTTTAAACTCTCTATGAAGGAAAAGCAAAGAACCGAAGATCACATTAGAAACAAATTCACGATCAGCAAGATGAGTCAACTAAAAACAGGAGTAGTTGGAGGGTTTTTAGGGGTTTGGGATCGTTCTGTTCACCGTCCATATATAGTTCAAATATTTACAGATTTATGTCATAGATTGGATGGTATGGTTCGCTATAAACTGGGCTCTGATGATGCCCTCATTATTATAAGGGCATCATCATCAGAGCGCAGTGCATCCTTTCCCATGTGGCTGCAGGTCGGGGGCGTCGCCTCTCCACCAGGGGGCGCTGCGAGCCGAGCCGGACACACGGAGCAGCGGCGGAGAGGAAGACGAGGCTCCGCAGCCAGAGGGAGATTAGAGCAGGCGGCGGCGGACACAGGTGCTGCTGCTCGGGTAGGACTAGTTTGTGACCGAAGAAAACAGAACAATAGGAGCCATGACGAACGAAGGCATCGAGGGGACGGAGAGGTTCAGCAGCCCGGACCGGGGCCGCGGCCTGCGGGCGCTGAGGCACTTCTCCGTGGGGGAGCTGGTGTTCTCCTGCCCCGCGTACTGCTACGTGCTGACGGTGAACGAGAGGGGGGCGCACTGCGAGCACTGCTTCACCAGGTACCACACACACCGCTGCTCCACAGCTGGGGAGGGAGGGACACACACAGAGACAGACACACACATACATCCACAGTGGATACTTAGGGACATGTTCACGTTGTTTAAACGAGGGTAAAGCGACCCAGCAGCAGCAGCAGCAGCGGGTCCAGTCCAGTCCAGCCCCGGCTAACCTCATCACCTAGCCGGGTTAGCTGCTGCTGCCGAGCCGCTGGGTCCGGTGTGGGTCGGTGCAGGCAGACAGCTCACCTGACCGCACACTGCACCATTTGTTTGTTACACTGCAGAGCCAGGAGAGTCTGAAATATAAGTACAACAACCCTAATGATGTTTTTTTTTCTCTTTTAAAGCCAGACTATAGCAGCTTAGTTTATTAATGTGGTGCTGCAGCACAGACCAGACCCACTGACAGCTGTTTACAGAGCGCAGAGAGCAGCACTTCACTTTCCTTTTTAAACAAAAGTGTAAATGTGACAAATCTATTGCCAGCTGTTCCTCAAAGGCAGAGAGAAAGTAAAGATCTTTTTAGTCATCATGATTTCAAGATCTATAGAAAAGACTCACAACATCATAACATATCAGATCCAGTGCATCAATCATGCTGTTTAGCCCCAGGATGTTGTTGGATGTGGAAAGGACAGAGAGGCCCAACATGATTCAGAGACCCCACATGTGTCAGTGTGTGTGTGTGTTTGGGCACACAAACATAAAACAGGGTTAAACTCTGGTCCTTTTTTTATATGCAGCTCAATAACACACTTTATGATGAGGGCCTTCAGAGTTACATTTACTCTAGTCTCTCTCACACTGCTACACGCACACTCACACACACTCACTCACACAAAAGCATACACACACCTCCTACCCGAGCTGCCATTAAGGTTTGTAGAGCAGTAAAAGGTTAGGGTGCTAAATATAGGTGACCATGTGTCCCGAGAGAGGAGGAGCCAGGAGTTGAGAAGGCCAGGGGTGTGTGTGTCGGTGTGTGTGTGTGTGTGTGCCTACAGTCAGAAATGTTGTGTACATGTGTCTTCATGTGATTAATCAGACATTCCTAACACACACCTTGTTGTATGAAAATAAACTTTAAATGTTAATAGATAGATTGATAATGATTTAATTCTAATATCTTATTATAATTGAGCTGCTATGAATGAAAATAAAGGTTTAGTGACCAAGTGTATTCTGTTGGTGTTGAATGTAAATGAGCCACAACCTTTTGTCAAAGAACTGAAACAAACCGTTTCTGTGTTACCTATTTCTCGTATTTCATGTGAGTTGTACTTATAAAGCGTCCAGACTGGTTTCCATTGTCACAGTTGTAGTGAAGTAATTTAGTTCTGTCTTCGTGTTATTACAGGAAAGAAGACCTTTCCAAGTGTGGCAAATGTAAACAGGCCTACTACTGCAATGTGGACTGTCAGGTGAGAGCGCTTTCCACATCCTTTTTGCGTGTGTTTGTTTTTCAAGTCGCTCCTTGTAGCTAATGTGTGTGAGTATGTTTAGCAGTTCCTACAATTGACTAAAGGAACTTGTAATGAACATTTTAACAGAAATATATGCGTTGAGTATTTGTCAGTCTTCATTTGTGCTCTTTTAAAAAACACAAATGGCACAAAGAGAATAGGAATGGTCACACACATATCCATATGAGCATCTTCACACTGCTGTTGCTATGACGATTCAGTCTGCCTCCCATCTAGTTTTAGGTTCATGCCAGAAAACACACTGCAGTGACAAAACTAATAGTTCATTTTGTAATAATTAAATCGTCATTCTGCAGCCTCTCTGTTCGCTGTTTTGTCATTTCAGTTATTATCTTGTTACACACATTATTTAAAGAGGAACTATGTAAGTCCCGTCGCTGTTCCACTGTTTTGCTAACCCTCCTCCCGACCATGTGCATTTGTTTACAACAGAGCCGACGAGAAATCAATCAATAGAGCGGTAGATGATGTTGTATATCATGTACGATGTTACGACGTGTATATTTGTGTAGTTTAATCTGTCATAAACAAGAGATTACGTGTTACGGGGTGCGTTTGTGTCGCAGTGCAAAGTTGTTTTTCAACCAAGAGATACAATAAGTGACTCGCATGTGGAAGCAGAGAGGAAGCAGAGTCCCTGTAACAAGTTTAGCCATTTATTAAACCGTCACAATTACTCCAAAGCTGTTTAATTAAGGTAAAAATGTAGCATAGTCAAGCTACAAATCCTGCATAGTTCCTCTATAATGTCGATTTTTTTTATTTTTATCTCACTGCTTATCCCTACCTCCCTCTGTGTGTTTGTGTATTTATGCAGAGAGGTGATTGGCCCATGCACAAGCTGGAGTGTGTAGCCATGTGTGCCTATGGCGAGAACTGGTGTCCGTCGGAGACCGTCAGGCTGGTGGCCAGAATTATCGTCAAACAGGTAAAGTAATCAGAGGAAGGAGAGGACTGGAGGTGTTCACATTACATTGTCTCTCTCAGTTTATACGCAAACTGTTTATAACAACTAGAAATGAATTAAAATCCAAGAGAACAAAGGCTGAACATTAGGTCGATGCGAGGTAGAAAACTAGGATCAAAGATTTAAAACGTGGTGCTTATAAATCCCTCTGAGGTTCCTACATAAGCTGCTGTAGTTGTCTCACTGGCCGTCAGTAACATCTCCTCTCTGTTACATCTGTGAGTTTACTGTTGGTGCCAGGAGAATTCAAAACGACCAGTGTGTGTGTGTATGAAAAGTGTAATGACTGAAGGTTGAACAGCAGCATTGGAGCATGTTGCTACAGAGTTTGAAGGGTTTTGATAAAATTCAAATAAAACAAGTGGACGAGGCTTGGTGGTAAATTAAATCTATGAGCTGGACCTTACTGAGTGTAACTGTTCTCAGTTTCATTTGTATATGTTTTGCATGAGTACAGTAGTATCCTGGATGTCCTGTCATTGTGGAGGAGCAATATTAAGTCACTTTGGCCACAGCATCACTGTCGGCTTGTAGTTTAAAATCATCTGGTGTTTAAGTTTCACCTCCGATTTTAAAGTGTTGTATTGTTATATTGCATTTTATGACACAATGAAAGACACACTAGAATGAATAAATGAATGTAATTAAAGCAGAAAGTATGAGATTCTTTCTTTTGTTTTTGCCTTTAATGATCTCGTGTGTCCTCCATGTTTCAGAGAGCCACAACAGAGCGCACTCCTTCAGAACGGGTGCTGCTGCTCAGAGAGTTCGAAGCCCGTAAGTCTACGTGTGTGTGTGTGAGAATATAAATATAAGGGTGTGTGCTTAGTTACACATGTGTGCACTTTTAGTTACATGGCGCAGTGTGTGTGTGTGTGTGTGTGATCTTCCTGTGTCTCTGCAGTTATAGCAGCATGTCTATTAATATCTCTGCTGTAGCCTCCAGTCCTGGTTTTGTCTCTTTCATTCACTAAGGCTGCAGCAGCATTGGGACTTAAATCCCAAGCTTCAGCGTGCTGTAATTTCACATTCTCTTCCCTCCTTTAACAACTACTGTCACTGTGACTCTTGAGCAAGGCACATTGTGCTATGATAAAAACCATGTGTTTTATCAAAATCCCAACACTGTGTCCTCCTGTCTCAGCCCCCACTATGTGTTTTCTTTGCTCCAGTTAGTGTCAGTTGTTATCATTTGGTCTGAGCTGTTGTTCAAGGCTCAGATGTGTCATCAGAGGATTGTCACAGAATTAACCTTCACACCTGTCTCTCATGCACACAAAGCAAATCAGTGGCCAGCTGCTGCCTGCTGCCACCGGTCTGTGTCAGTGTGTCTGTCTGTGTGTGACTGACAGTGACACATGGCCTATAGCAGCGGTATATTATACACCGACCAACAAGGAGTGGCTCCTCTGTTTGCTGAAATGTGGTGCATGGTCGTGTAGTGGTAACAAACGACAACAAAAAAAACATGCTCACATAATCCTGGATGGATAGTCGTTTAATTTATAACTTTAAAACACTTTAAAGTGATTAACATGATCAGTGAGGGCCAGAGAAATGTGCCATGTGTTTCTGCGCGTGGCTGGTCCTAACTTACTTCAAAATGAGCAACAGCTAATAAACAAACACGTCCAGGTACAATGTTTTCTCTTCGTCTCTGTCTTTTGTTGTCCCCTCTGCCCCAGTGTTTCATGTCTGCTTATCTTCTGTCTGCCTCTTCCAGATCTAGATAAGATGGACAGTGAGAAGGACGAGATGAACCAGGCAGATATAGCAGCGCTGCATCATTTCTACTCCAGACACATCAGCGACCTCCCCAACGAACAGGCTCTCACAGAGCTCTTTGCACAGGTAAAACTAGACTGGAAAACAGTAGAAACATTATAGGGAGGTAGATTTGAATTTGTTTAATTTGACACACTCTGCGCCAAATTATTAGAATAATTTCATTTACCAGCAAAAACCTAGTCAATCAACCCTTAAACCCAGAGCAACGCGACATGCTGTTGGTATAAATTCTCTGAATAGAAACTCTCTGTTCCCAGAAGTGTCTTTGATCCTAAGGTTGGGTGAGGGGGTCAGAGGTTTTGGCTGACACACACACGGGTGTTGACCTTTCTTATTCTATGGAAGAACATGCTGGGATGTAACATACACACACATGTGACTCTTGAGCAAAACATTCAGTCTCACAGTATATGCAAATATGATGTATTAGCACATCCACATTACTCAGATGTTTAATATGCTTGTGTTTACACATGTTTACATCTTTCTCCTTCTCCCCACCCCACTCCTGTTAGTCGACACATGGCACCAGGATGTGTATATCACAGATACACTGGTCCTGTCTGGCAGAGTCTACATCATTTAGCTCTTTAATTTGATGCATCTACACCAGTAGACATAGCCTCTTTGGCTTCTTATCTCAGGCTATATTTAATCTCCACCACTTGATTTCCTTCCCTCTGTGTAGGGAGCTGCATAGCACAGCACAGTGGAGGGTGATGCCATTTGTATCTTACTATTCACCATGCTGTCCCTTTTTTCACCTTGTTTTGTTTGTTTGTGTTTCCCTCCTCTGGCTCTGCCCCTCCTCTCTCCTGTTTTCTTTCTCTTCAGGTAAACTGTAATGGCTTCACCATAGAGGACGAGGAACTCTCCCATCTGGGGTCAGCGGCTTTTCCTGAGTAAGTGGTCGATTTCAACACTTGATCATCATTTAGGAGTCCATAGTGATTAGTTAAATCACAGTGCCAGTAAAACAGACAGTGCAGTATGTTAAAACCAGGGGTGTCAAACGTGCGGCTTGCGGGCCAAAACCAGCCCGGCAAAGGGTCCAATCCGGCCCTCAGGATAAATTTGCCATGTGTGAAAATTACATAGAAGACATGGTTCTCATGGTTTTAATAACAATGATGTGATTTCACAATAAATGTTTATTTTCAATCTGGTTATTTCCCTGTGGTATGATTTAAATGAAACACCATGTTGTTCTAACATCTTTAATCTGCTAAAGGTAGTGCTTTCTTCCGCATTCTCTGCTTTAACAATCATTTCTCAAACCTTTCTGTGCTTCTTTCTCCCCTGTGTCGCTCCAGTGTAGCACTGATGAATCACAGCTGTAGTCCTAATGTCATAGTGACCTATAAAGGCACAGTGGCTGAGGTCAGAGCTGTTCAAGAGATAAACCCTGGAGATGAGGTAAGAAAAAAGAGCACACATTTAGCAACAATTCCTGAAAGACATTTTGAGACCAAGTGAAATTATAGCATGTTTCTCAAAGAATCTTTAGAATGAATGTTTAGCCAATTGATAATATGCACACAAATTTGTAGGTTACATTAGATACACAACATCTGGATGAATACAAGGAATACAGATGTGTATTAGTGTTTTTGAATAATGGAAAGTGTCTGTGTTTTTTTTTTTTTATCTTTCTCTGTAGATCTTTAACAGTTATATAGACCTGCTCTACCCCACAGAGGACAGGAAGGAAAGGCTGCTGGATTCCTACTTCTTCACATGCCAGTGCACTGAGTGCACCACCAAGTCTAAGGTACTGTTGGCATATCTGAAACTTGAACATTTTCTTACATGTTATTACAAAACATTGATATATAGATGTAGGTGTAGTGTGCATTTTTTGTTTTGTTTTGTTTCATGCCACGTCTTTATCACCCTTCAGGACAAAGCAAAAATGGAGATCAGGAAACTGAGTTCTCCACCAGAAGAAGACGAAATACGATCCATGGTCCGTTACGCAAAGAATGTAATTGAGGAGTTCAGGAGAGCCAAACACTACAAAAATATCCTCTTCTTTTGTTTATGAATTGTGTGTTATGTTATTTGCACTCTCTTCAGTTTTTCTGTCAGTTTTGTCTCCTGTCCTTATTAATGACGAACTTTGACTTCAGTGCCTCCTCTTCTGTTGCTCCGTTCTTTGTCATTATTCCTTGACAACCTGGTACCTCCCAGTGAGCTCCTGGAAATGTGTGAGCTCAGCCAGGAGAAAATGGGGGCTATATTTGCAGACACCAACGTCTACATGCTGCATATGATGTACCAGGCCATGGGCGTCTGTCTCTACATGCAGGACTGGGATGGAGCAATGAGCTATGGAGAGAAGATCGTTCAGCCATACAGGTAAATTGATCTGTGAAGCAGACAGACAGCAGGGATGCAGTCATGCTGGTATAATGGATCATCAATCAATTGTACAACAACGGCTTTGTCGACAAGTTCAGTGGCTGATTGGGGCGGCAGTCCATCAGTTAGAGTTTAATCTCAATAGAAATCATCTGTGCCCTAATGTCTGTGTCTGTAGAAATGTAAGCATAGAGACAAAATGCAGATTTTAATTTTTAATTCTTATCATAGTACTTTAATAATCAGCTCAGAATGTGTTGTTAATGTTTTATTTACAGCATGACTCATGTTTCTCAAGATGCATAGTTTATCCAACTAACATTATATACACTATACTGCGGCACATTGGATTGAACATTTAAATGTATAATTAATCATAGATTATATCTTGTGTTTCCTTTTGCATTTACTGCCTGTTGTATTCTCTCTGCAGTGTGCATTACCCAGCCTACTCTCTGAATGTGGCGTCTATGTATCTGAAACTGGGACGTTTGTATCTGGGGCTGGAGAAGAAGGCACAAGGAGTGAGAGCTCTGAAGAAGGTAATGTACAGACATGTGGTCCATTGGTAAATTGTTTGGTGGCAAATTGAAGTGCTGTGAGGAAGAAAACACTGTGGGGTGAGGAGGAGTTAGTTGTAGTTATAAGCTGCAGTGCTATCAAGCATTTACTTTGATCATCTGTCATAGACTGAGTGTCTGTTGTTTAAGTTTGTTTTCCTGTTTCCAGGCATTGGCCATCATGGAGGTGGCTCATGGGAAAGATCACCATTATGTAGCAGAGGTCAAACGAGAAATCGAGGAGCAGAAGTAAGGAAGGTGCAGCCGGAGGTGCAGAGAGATTAAAGGGAAAGTCACTGGAGTGAAGAAACTTATCTCTAAAAGCAACAACAGCAACAACAAAAATACACATCACAACTGCATGGCATGCATCTTGTACCTCCCTGTTTTTAAACCTTTCCATTGCCCACTCAAATGTATTTCCTGCCTCTCTATAGGCAGAGGTTTTTTTTTTGGTTTGTTTTTCATGTCTACCGTGAACAGATTCTGGCAGAAGATGACCACATTTTGTATCTGCAGCAGCCTACGTACTGTCAGACCTGGACTTGAAAGCAGACAAGCGAAACACCTACAGTTCTAACCATGAACTCTGTTTGAATATGTTGGTTCCTGTGTGCTGCAGCTCATTAAACCCATTTAATGCCCATACTGTTATTCAAAAAAAAGGACCACGTCAGCAGAAAACAGAAACTTCAATACTGCCTTTACAGCTACCTTTGGGAAGAAACAGAGCTTTCATATGACGGCTACATGAGGTCCTACTGTCTGAAGTGAATTTTCCTCCAGCTTTTCTTTCCTTGCGAGTCTGAGGACTTTCACTGTGTTTTGTGGACCCATCAACAGACATGTGGCAGCAGTTTTGGCTGCACAGCTATTTTGCTCTGTACAAAATATTGAGTAGTTAAGAGGATGTTACAACTTTTTCCCAGCCAATGCATTTCGGGTGTTATCAACTATTCAGCAGCAGACTTTCTGGCTTCATTAATTCTTGTTTAAACTGTGAAGAAAAAAAAAAAAAAAGATGTCTGACCATGCATCAGGTACTCTGTAGCAACGGAGAAGAGAATGCAAAGAACTATTCCTGAATGAATAACCAGTGGTTTGATTGATTTTGTCTTACAGTATGTTTTTGCTTGTTTTAATGAACCAGGAGAAGTGTTGCATGTTTTGTTGTTTATGTGTTTGTGTTTCTCTGTGTTTTTTTTTGTTTTTTTTTCATTTGAGGCTTGTTGACCAAAAGGGCCACGGGTTTAACTGACAAGGAACCAGCTATAATTCTCTATTCACAGTTAAGTCCTTAAAAGGGTCGCTGATCTGAGACCAGTTTGCCTCTTAAATCACAGTGAAGACATTGGTACTGTAACCTGACCAATGATCCTGGATCAGAGCCCCTTTGCTCTCAGGAAAAAAAGGCGCAACACTGTAGCTTCTGTTGTCTTTTGCAAAGAGATACACCATTTTACCTTTTTAATGTTTTCTCATGAGCATCATGAATCCAGATTGTCATTAGGAACAAAATCAACTGAGCAGCAGTGGGCAAAATATCAATGTGCAGCATGGCTGGGTAGGATAAAGGATATATCTTTTGCATTTTGTTGAAGTGAGAATATGATTATCCTCATACGCTTAAAACTTTATAGTCAGCATGAATGAATGAAATATTTGTGAAAAGGGAAACGCGTCTCCCTTTAATCTCTACTTTAGTGCTGAGTTGATTTTTGCACTCTGATCAGCTGAAATGCCTGAGATGATTTATATAAGGTAATATACACCTATGAAACTATTGTACCAACATGGCAACGTTTGTAGGATTCATTAACTTCAGCAGGAATGGGTATTCAAACCTCATTTAAAAAATCTGGTAATGGTACAATGGGCTGTGATAAAAAAAACAAAAAAAAACATGTTGACGTCAAGATTTGTCATAGATGCCGGAAAAGTTGCCAGTGTGTTGTGATTTTAAATGACAGCAAAACTGAAATCAGAAGGAATTGTTACAGGTTGTAAAATTTAGTTTTCTCTCCTTAAATTTGTGTCTTTATCCAGAAATATTTATGTATTTAAAAAAAGAAGAAAAAAAGACAAGGTTAAGACAATGCAAAAACTATAACCTGGGCCTTATCTAGGGATTCTTGCACTCAATTTTTTTGCACAACTTTGTGACAAATTGATGTCAAAATGGCAGACCTGTCGGCACAGTTTGTTTCAATTTTTAAGTTTCTGTCAGTGGATGTGCACTGACAGAGGTACTGAAGTCACTGATCTAAATCTTTCTTTCTCTTAAAAATACCTGTAGCTTCTCCCTTTTGTTTACTACCAATGCAGTCATATGCACCACATCAATGTGGGTTATTGAGGGTTAGAAATAGCCCTTTGCATGAGTTGCCCGTGGTCATATTTGTAGCAACTCCTGCACAGGTGATTTTCTTTTTTTTGTCACCTGGAAAAATGCATCTAGCAGGTGCCTGCCTTACAGCTTTGCATAGGTAATCCAAAAGCACCATTTTAGCAGCTCCGTTTAACATTTTCACTTTTTTAATATGTTGACAAAGGAAATACCATATGCGGGGTTGTAGATCGCACAAACCAAAAACCAATCTAATCCCTGCAGCTGCCAGATCCAAGCATGAAGTTTCTGGTCAGACTCTTAAGGCAGGTGAAGGAGGAATTATTTTCTTTTTCCTGCGATGTCATAAAAGATAAAACCTGTGGCACAATGATCCAAATGTTTAATCCATACTCGCAGGCAGAAGATCAGATGAAGTCGAGTTTAAACACCACCCCACATGATGTTTTCCTCCATTTCTGTGATGAACTGTTACTTTATCAGGCATGAATGTTATCCTAATCGAATGCATAACTTTTGTCTGAGCCTCTTGATTCTTTCTGTACCATGTCAGTGGAACTCAATAAAAGACAGTATGCCATTTGTGTATTCACATCTTGAGCATTTACAGTAAAAGAACAACAGATTAACATAGTGTTTTTTTTTCAGCAACTTCACAGTTTCTTATATCTGAACTGTCAGTTTCTACCTTTTTCTAGTGAAGTAACCACATACATTTTCCTGAGACAGGATTTAGCAGTAGCCCACTAAATCCTTACAGACTTGCTTGAAGATATGTTAAAATACTCTGCTTTACATCCTAAAAATTAAGCCACAACATGCTATTATGCTGCTACATGTAATTTAAGATGAGCCCCTATCTTAAATGAAAACAGCCTGACTGGCAAACACAAAAACATCATTAAGCACACTGAAGCTGAAGCTCATGCACCCAAATAAAGGAACAATATGCAAAACTCATTTTGATAGGAGGCATACGACAATAAGCAAACTTCAAACTGGGAACCTTAAATGTGTTTTGATCCAGCGTGCACATAAAACCACAAGAAAACCTCAGAAAAAGAGAGAGAGAGAACACACCGACTGTACAAGACAAGTAAAGAACAATAGTAATTTGATGTTTGTGGTTATAGCATATTTTAAACCAACACAAAATGCTATAAGTCATATAACATACTACACATACCATAGTATCATATGTATGGGCTCAGTAATGGGATATGGAAATTCTGACTTTTTTTAATTTAAGAATTTCAGCCCTGCAACAATGTTTTTAATGCAAAAGGTCACCATATTTCCCAAAACGAAGTTAGTAAATGTTGTGTTTAGCCTGTCTTCGAGACCACAAACTGTATGAGAAAAGACCGAACAAACCACAGACAAGACATAATTTCCACGTGGACCATTATTAGTGTGTGAGCAGAGCATCACAGACTCCCATTATCTTTTCTCTGCATTCATAAAAAGACAAGAGAGATTTGCGATCAATCTGATAGTCACATCATTATGGCACTGCCCAGACAGAAGTGAACCAATCATCTGCCGAGCTACGGCTGACGTCACAGGAGGTAGCCAATGGGCGTGCAGCTGAGCGAGTCGCGACTTCCTCCGGCGCAGTTTGAATTTTTCCAACGAGCACAACAGTTAGTTTGTCCGAAAGAGGAGCGTCGCGCCCAAAGTAAGTGCCGATAATTCAGTCATTTTAGCTTTAAAGTGAAAAATTTACACATGTTTTGCACATCACATTTTATTGTCTGTTTTCGATTATTACCCATGGATAACGTTACTTCTTGTCAGGCGAACTAAAACCGTGTTAAAACCGTTAACTTAACCATCCGCACGGTTAATGTGTTAACGTTAAGTCTTAACAGAAACGTGTAAACATGTCGGAGCGTTCACGGTCCACTTCACATTATTTATACAACAACATTAATATCTCTGCATCAAAATTTGTTACGTCGAAGCTAAACACGGTTTCAGTACATATCGACAATCAGCGTTTGGTTTGACACCTGTAATTGTAGCTGATAGGCTATTTGCTAACATAACAATGCCTCCACATTGGAAACAAAAAATAACATTACGGTAGATGCATGCTAATGTTGTCTGTTTACAAGTTAAGTGTCCTGCGGCACTCAAAGTAATGATGTCATTTATTATTTCTTTAGCCTATATCATTATGGCATAATTATTAAATTTGTGTTTGATAGCATATGATTGTAGGCGACGACGCATTTAACTATTTTATCATCATCTTGACATCTTTTTAGATTTGGCTGATTTAGTATTTTGGTATTGTTCTCTCCCCTTTTTTAAATGAATGTTTGTGTGTGTTCAGGTCATAAACATGAGCTGGGCGGTGGAGGAGTGGAAGGATGGACTTCCAGGGAAAGCCCTGCAGAAGATCCAGGAGATGGAGGGCCAGCTGGATAAACTGAAGAAAGAAAGGTCCCAGAAACAGTTTCAGCTCGAGTCTTTAGAGGCAGCCCTGCAAAAGCAGAAGCAAAAGGTCGGTGTCAAAGAGGGAAAGATAAATGAAATCAAATTAACTGGTGGTAGTGTGGCTAAATCAACTATTATGGGGAGAAGGGGGTTCTTCCTTTACCATACAACTTTGAATTTCTCACTCTCTCTCCCAAGGTGGACAGTGAACGCACGGAGATCTCTGCTTTGAAAAGAGAGAACCAGAGTTTAGTAGAGTCATGTGACTCTCTGGAGAAAGCCCGTCAGAAGATTGGCCATGATCTTGGTGTTAAAGAGCAACAGGTCAGTTCCTGATATAGTAGAGACACAAAAATATGTACTACTGCAGTTTGTGGATATTTAGTTTGCAATTAACACAGTACTACAGATTAGAATAAAGTCATTGTTCAGATGATTAACTGATGTCTACATCTCACACATATACTTGAATGAGAATAAACACACTCTTCTTGAAAATAAAATGTATAAAAAGTACACATGTAATTTTTAATATATGCTCTGCTGGTTGCACAAACTAATCAGTAAGACAGATCAAGTGCTGTGATGGCAAACTAATCCTGTTTCTGAATTTAGGTAAGCTATCTGGACGGTCAGCTGAACTCCTGCAGGAAGACCATCGAAAGACTGGAGCAGGAACTTAAGAAGTGAGTTCACTTACTTACAACTTGTTTGTTGAAATGAAGTGTAATACGTATGAAAGCACAGCGTTTGGATTTGTAGATGCAGCCCTGTTAGCTGGTGTTTTTGTAAAGTTTTCAATAAGTGAAATTACTGTTTATCAACAGTTTGAGTCTTGGACGGTCGGTGATGCAGTCTCTGTTTTATTATTTATTCATTCCTAATTTACCCAGGTACAAAAATGAACTGGATCGCTCTCAGCCTGCTGGTTCTTCCGCCCTGTCATCCTCCTCCTCAGAGATTCAGCCTTATACGACTCCACAGAAAAGTTTCTCCACCCCAGCACCTGCCTACAGACAGCAGGGTATTTGAGTCATTCATTGTATCTCAAAGCTCACATTTTTTCTTTCCTTTACTTGTTAGTTTTCCACCTGTGCATTATTTTGTCAATCTGTCTGTTAATTTTAAAATTTTTGAGAACTTATGTTGGTGGTATTCATACAAATGTTGTCTTGAAGTATAACTAATGATTATCAGACAATAATGGCTCCTTGTCATCAACTGTGTGTGTTCCACAGATAACAGATTAGAGGAGCTTCAGGAGAAATACAACCAGGAGGTAGAGGAAAGGAAAAGGTTGGAGACTGAACTCAAAGTCTTGCAAGTTAAAGTGAGTACATTACTTATACTTACTGTTCGTTCGTTTGTTTGTTTGGTTGTATTTGGTATTTCAACTTGACTGTGCTCTTCTTCTGGATGCTGAATCAGTCATCAGTCAGTGTAAGCCACAAGGACATTGCTGCCCGCCAAACTGGATCCTCCATATTCCCATGGCAAGATCAGGGCCACAGCCGCCAGTCTCAGGATGCGATGGAAACGCCTCTGAAGAGGCGCGGGGCATCGCTGTGGGAGTCCCACGAGGAGACGCCTATCAAACCCAGCCAGAGAATGAGCTCTGCTCGAGCAGTGCAGAGCCCCAGTGGATCGTCTCAGCAGATGGAGCAGCTGAAGTCTCTCAACCAAGGTGAGCTGGTTATGATGGATATCTGAACTGAAAGGGATAGTTCAACATTTTGGCAAGCTTTTTTTAAAACGGCGGAGCAGAGCCATGAGCTGCTTAGAGCTACGCTACGGAGGCTCATGGGATTTCTTGGTTTCCCTCATCAAATACACAATCCAACAACTCCAAAACGCTCTCGTGGACAAGTTGTGACCAGTGCGCTATGAGATAATAACGGAACGTTGTGAGACAGAGTTGTTTTAGAGGCAAATGCAGAGACTGCTTGCTGAAAAACTGTCCCTGAAGGCAACGCGCATCAGTGGTTTTGCATGAATTTACCTCGAAAACAACTCCGTCTCGTAACGTTCCATTATTTCATAGCTGTGTTTCCCACATTCATTTATTCGTGGCGGCCCGCCACAGATAAATTTGACAATCCTGAGCATAGCCATGAAAAGGGATTTGATGTTTACGGTTTCTCCATCAGAGCTGCGTGGCCGTGTGTCCGAGCTGGAGAGGAATCTATCCAATCAGGAGAAGGAAATTCGTAGCCAGGCCACCAAGCTGCAGGATCTCCAAACCCAACTGAACCAGGCTCGCAAAGACTTGACTGAACGGGACAGAGATCTGGCCAAGACTGGCCATGAGCTGACTCAGGTCACAGACAAACACCAGCAGGCGCAGGCCAAGGTAGGCGTCTATGAGCGCTGCATAAAGACTTAATTTTAGTCGGATAGATGTTTGTTTGTTTATTTCACAAATCTTACAGTACAGTAGTAAAGTGAAACATGAACAACTAAAGTGGTGTTGTGGATTGTTCTTAGTGTTCCTCAGTCGAGCAGAAGCTGAAACAAATCACAGACGAGATGAACTGCCAGAGGCACAACGCTGAAATCTGCAAAAGAGCCCTGGAGCAGAAACTGAAGGACCAAGAGAAAGACAGTCAGAAGGTGAAACAGTGTGGAGTTGCACCATCATTAGGCCTTTATTGATTTTAGGTTTTATCAGACACTATGCAATGCATACAGTACAATTGTGCTTTTGTATTTTAATCAAAGTGTTTTATTCTGTTTAGGAGCTTGCCCAGCTGCAGAGTTCCCACAATGCTTTGGATCAGCAGCTGAACCAGACCAAAACCAAGCTCACACAAGAGATCCAACAGTCCAAGAAAGAGTACAATGTACTGCAGGCTGACATGGAGAAGGTAACTTTGAAACCTCTATATTCTATCTTCATCCACTTTGGCTCTATCTTCACACTGGGCCCTTCCTTTGAGACTTTACTCTGCTCTTGTATTTAATTGTTCCTCTGCTTCGTCTACCCTCTTGCCTCTTTTAGATGAACTTCCAGAAGAGTCAGATCGGGAAAGAGGTGGAGGAGCATAAACAGAAGCTGCTGAGGTCAGAGCAGAGCCTCCAGGCCAGCCAGACCAAAGAGCAGGACCTCCGCAAGAAGATGGAGGTCGGTTGCCTTAAGTAGAAAAACACTCACTGAGCCTGTTAATTGACATCTTTAATTAAGGGTTGAATTAAAAAACTATTCTTCCTGTAACTTCTCTTCATATTTCCTCCCTTTAGGAGCTGCAGAAAGAGAAGAACAGCGTGACAGTCCAGTTGGACCAAAGCAGCAGGCGTCTCTCTCAGCTAGAGGAGGAGAAGAAGAGTGCAGACCAGAGCCTCAAACGCATCCAGGGACAACTAGATGACTTCAAAGGTAAATTTGTACTATGAATGGCTTTGACAAAGGGTAGCGGGAACTTTAGACAATTGTCTGAAGCTATCACACCTTTTTGAACGGATTGTCTTGTTGCTCTTCAGCAAAATCGGAGGGACAGGTGGATGAGATGAAGAGACTTCAGGTGAAACTGGAGCAGCAGACTCAGACTTCAGCCCGAGATCTGGAAAACTTGAGAAAGACACTTTCTGATGCAGAAACCAAAAATGACAGGTAAACATATTTTTACTGTACACTTAAAACTAGTCACATTTTGTAAAATTTAACTCGATCTTTAATCATTGTTGATATATTTCAAACGCTGTAGGTCTCAGAAAGAACTACAGACACAGAAACAGGAGATGGAGAGGCTGACCAACAGGTTGATGAACCTAGAGAAAGAGAGCCAAGAGCTGAAATCCAATCTCACTGCGAGTCAGAATGAGTGCAAGGACCTGAAACAAGAGCATCAAGCTCTGCTGGAGTGGAAGAAAGAGAAGGAGACCATGATTAATGAAACTGAGGCTGTACAGAAGGAGCTCAGAGACAAAATTAGCAACATGGAAAATAGTCTCAGCTCCCTGAATGAGACTAATGATGAACTTAAGGTAAGTTGTGTGCACACATACACATGTGACAGCCATTGAATATAATCCAAATGTATTTTCATACTCATCAGTGAGCTGCATAACCCAAAGCCTTTTTACCTTTTGCTTGGGCTTTTATTTCACAAATAACAAATAACTTATTTCAATACGGTTTAAAAGACACGGTAGTACTGGTACTGACTGAGTGTATGTTGTGTCATTCTTGTAGAAGCAGCTCATGAGTGCAGAAGGAGACAAGACTAGTCTGTCTGCTCACATCGACTCCTTGAAGGGAGAGCTCCTCAACAAGAGCACAGAGCTGGAGGAGAGGGAGCACCAGTACAAGGAGCTCCAGTCTCAACTCTCTGAGGCTGAACAGAAACGCGCCAAAGACCTGGAGAACGTCGGTGTGCAAGTGGCACAGCTCGAAGCTCAGGTGACTTATTGTATTGTTTGTTTTTTCACTTTTTTAACCTTTATCAGTGTTTTATTAAAATATGTCCTAAAATATGATAGCTTTGTAATTAATTGCCACCTAAATTAAAATGTTTTTTAACCTGAACAGGTCAAGAATCTGGAGCTAAAGTTGCAAAAGGAAATAGCTCGAGCAGAGCAAGCGGAGAGCACAAACACACAGCTGCTGGACGAGCAGCAGGCGGCCTGTGACCTGGTCCGCTCCAAAGACCAGCTGGTGGAGCTGGGCCAGGCTGAGATCAGCCAGCTGAGAGACAGCCTGGCTCAGTCCACTGCTCAGCAGGAGGAGCAAAATGCCAGGTGGGAGTTTTATTTATTTAGTTCATTATATTCTATTAACTTTTTGCAGTACAACAATTGTGTGATGAACCCTAATTTTATAAAGTTAAGTTTTTGATCCCAGCTTGATGTGTCCCCATTGTTTTTCCTGGGGGTAGGTTAAATGCAGCTTGTTTTTAAAATGCATGTTTTCTGACATTAATGTCTGTGCTCTATCAGGTTGGCAGAGGAGAAGGCGGCGCTGCTGAAACAGTGTGAGGAGAGCGTTTCAGCAAAGAATGAAGAGACAGAGCAGATAAAGCTGCGCCTGGAGGAGTCTCAACAAGAGCTGCTGCTCACCAAGAATCAGGTCTGTTTTATGGGACAGCAGCAGAAACTTGTTGAAGTTTGCCGATTATTTATTCCTTGACATTTTTTTATTGTTTACACGTTTTATGATTCCTTTAAAGCGTTCAAACAATCCGATGACCTTTTTAAAATGTTATACATTGTTTTATAATTGAGTCGGATGTTATTCCCTTCTTTTGTCGTATCCAGCAAAAGCCTGAATTTTATCTTTCGTTCATGTTCAGGTCAGTTCTACGGAGCAGTTCCTGAAGGTCCAGGAGCAGTTGGGGGCTGAGTTGCAGAAACAAATCAAGATCCTGACAGACAATCAAGAAGAACACAAACAGTTGTATGAAAACAAATCAGAGGAGCTCAAACAACTACAGGAGGATCTGAAGGACCAGCAGGGTCAGATGGAGGAGAAGGAGACGCAGCTCAGAGAGACTGAAGTTCAGATCTCGTCTCTTGAGAAACAAAAAGCTGAGCTGGAAAATGTAGTGCAAGAGATGAAGAAAGAAGCTGAGGTAAATATTGTTAGATTTTCTTTGCTCTTTTTACAGAGTTTTATTTAATTCCTTACTGTAGTTAACTGTAAGTTTTTCCACTGTATTTGTGCTTTTACTTGATTTTACCATGTAAATCTTTTGCCGTTATGCTCTTTTAACACAAGTGATATGTGTTGTGCTTCTTATTAAGACCCTCCTACATGTTCAGACTGAGAAGATCAACCATCTTCTGGAGCAGATTTCTTCCTTAGAAGAAACTGTGGCTTCAAACAAAGATGCAGCTGAGAAGCTTCCGGTCTTGAAGAATGAACTGGATGTGGTCAACCAAGCCCACACCGATCTTAAAAAGTCTTTAGAAGCCCTCGAGAAGAGTCACTCCTCAACAGTTGAAATCAAGTCCAACCTGGAGAGTGCCCTGACTGAGAAAAGTAACCTGGTCTCTGCTTTGGAGAAAGAAGTCAAAGATCTCTCAGAGAAGATGAGTAAAGAGTCAGAGAGTCACTCTTCAGAGATTGAAAATCTCCTCAACAAAGAGAAAAACCTTAAAGAGCAGCTTGAAGCAGCGAAGAAATCGGTGACTGCTGCCAAAGGAGAACTGAGTTCTCGTCGCGAGGAGATTAAGACCATGAAGACGACTCTGTCTGCTGCTTCACAAGGTTTGGAAGAGAGAGACAACACCATAAAGAGTCTGAAAGAGAAGCTGAATAAAGCGGAGGCAGAGCAGGCCAAGACCTTAGATCTCCTGAAGGAGAAGGTGACCGCCATGAACAAAATCAAGGTTGGCCACTCATTTTTATCTTTATTATGATTTCCATGTTTACTATCTGCTTTGACAGTGTCTAAATCTTACTATATAATATTTATGTCTTTTATATATTTTAACAAATGAACAACAATATAGTATGTTGAGCCTTTCTTTATTCAATTATTCACACAAAGGTGCAACTGGAGATGCTGCAAATGGACTTGGAGGACAACGAGTCGGCTATGAACACTTTTGACAATCAGGTGGAGGAGCAGAAGGCAACGATAGAGACACTGGAAGCCGAGCTCGCTCAGAACCAGACCCAGATGTCTGAAATGGAGGCTAAGCTGGAGGACAGCAAAGCTCAGGTACAGTTACGGCCCTGAAAAGCCTAATAATAAAGCATAATTTTGTTTTTAAAGGGATAGTTCAACATTTTGGCAAATTGGCCCATTGCCATAATCGCTATAGTCATAGCAGTAGGTTCATTACCTTTAATTGTAGGTGTAAGCTATTTTCAGTACGGCGGAGCGCAGCAGCTGGCTGCTCAGAGCTACGCTATGGAGGCTAACGGAATTTCTTGGTTTCCCTCATTAAACTCATCAAATTCAACATCCCAAAACTCCACAGCGCTTTTGTAGACAAGTTGTGACCTGCACAACCACCACGCTATGAGATAATGACGGAACGATACGAAACGGAGCCGTTTTCGAGGTAAATACAGGGTAAATACGGAGACTGCTTGCTGAAAAACTGTCCCTGAACGCAACGCGCATCAGCGGTTTTGTATGAATTTACCTCGAAAACGGCTCCGTTTCGTATCGTTCCGTCATTATCTCATAGCGTGGTGGTTGTGCAGGTCACAACTTGTCTACAAAAGCGCTGTGGAGTTTTGGGATGTTGAATTTGATGAGTTTAATGAGGGAAACCAAGAAATTCCGTTAGCCTCCATAGCGTAGCTCTGAGCAGCCAGCTGCTGCGCTCCGCCGTACTGAAAATAGCTTACACCTACAATTAAAGGTAATGAACCTACTGCTATGACTATAGCGATTATGGCAATGGGCCAATTTGCCAAAATGTTGAACTATCCCTTTAAATGACCACTGAATTGACATCATGTTGTGAAACTTGGGTAAAGGAAGTATCTCCTTTGTGACTAATCCAACATCCTCTAACCTTAACAGGTCTCTGTCCTGGAGTCCCGTTTAGAGGAGGTCCTGTCACACAACTCTGTGCTTGAGACGCAGTATGTGACGGCTAAAGAGGAGCTATTCGAAAGGAGCTGTGAAATAACTCGTCTGGAAGAGGACGCTGTGAAACGAGCAGAGCTTGAGGAAAGTGTTTCTGCACTAGAGTCCAAACTCAGTCAGATCACAGAGGAAAATATCAAGTTAGAAACAACTCTCAGGCAGATAACTGAAGACAAAGACAATGATCTCAATCAGTTCCTCCAGGAGAAATGCAGCTTTGAGGAAACTTTGAAACAGTTGAACGACAAAAAAGAACAAGTAGAAAATGAAATAAATCAAGTAAATGCAGAAAAGGAGCGATTAGAGGTCAGCGTAGAGAAGCTGTCTGAGGAGAACAAACAACTACAGACTGAAGTGCAGCAGTTGACTGAGGAACAGCAGCAAACAGATGAAAAGATTGATAAAATAAACGCTGATAAACTAAAAGCTGAATCAGTTGTAAGTCAAGTCGCTGAGGAGAAAGCACAGCTAGACGTTACCCTCAACCTGATCAATGAGGAGAAAGTTCAACTTGAGGCTCAACTTGGTGAACTGACGTCTGAGAAAAATGGTTTGGTTGATGAGTTGAATCAAGCAGTTGAGGAAAAGCTTCAGCTGGAAGTTAACTGCAGCCAGCTGACTGAAGAGCTCGTCAGATTACAGTCTAGTCTGACTCAAATGACAGGAGAGAAGCTGCAGTTGCAAGAAAGCATCGAGACACGTGAAAACGAGGTGGCGTCACTTAAAGAGCAGAACGAGTGCATCCAGCGCTCACTACAGGCCTCGGAGCAGGAGCAGCAGAGGATGGAGGAGGAGAACAGAGAGAGGTACAGTTCATCTTCATCTCCACTAAGGGCTGTTCTTGTCTCCTACAAGTAAATGCATCAGTGTGGTTTTGCTCTCAGTATTTTTTTGTATGATTTTAACATAACCTGGTTTGATCCGTTTTAATACAGGAGCCACCAGTTTGAGGCAGAGCAAACCCACCTGCATGAAAAGCTGGCGGACTTGCAGAAGGAGCTGACTGTGTTCAGGCAACGATACGAGTCGCTGTTGGAGCAGGTGGCCCAGCAACACAGCGTCATACAGCAGCTCTCAGACTCACAGAGGAACCCGAGGCCTGGAGAAGAAATCAGCCACGTGGAGTCTGAGGAGACAGAAGTCGTTGGTGAGTGTAAACAAAACCAAAGTTTTCCATAAAATATTGTTGTTATAATTTGAATTTGTGCATTTATTATGAGTTGTCTCTCAACAGTTTCCCCAACAGAAGCAGAAGGACAGATTAATGTGGAGCCAACTCATGATTCAAGTATGAATACAGAATCCCTTCCAGTAGAGGAGCAGCTGAGCCCTGTACCGTCTGAAATGGATGAAGCTTCACACCAGTCTGCCGAGGCCTTCTGGTACAAATAATACATGCATGAATTATTATGATTATGAAAATGTGTTTTAATGTGCAATGAGTAAATCTAATGTCCCTCTACCCCAATAGTGAGACGGAGTTGGTTACCAATGAGCAAGAAATGATCCAGGAGCAGGTGGAGGAGGAGAACCAGCCATGTGTGGCTGGTGCAGAGGAAATGACGAATAATGTGGAGGAGCAACCGTCCCTTCAAGAGCAACCCTTAGATCAGGTAGAAAACAAGTATTTCAACAATGTGACCCATGATGGCATCATTGGTTTAACTCAGGGAGGGGGATACTGGCTGTCATGTATTTAAATTGAAATTTCTTTTGAAAGGAATTTGTCATTTCAAAAACTTTTATTTTTTTATTTATCACTCACCTTAGGTCTCAATCTTTATGGCCTTGCAGGTTCCCGAAGACAGCAGCTGTCCTGGAGATGCGATCTGTGAAATATCTCAACCTGTGCCTTCCTTGAGTGAGACCAAAGAATTAAAATCCACTGGTGAGGAATTAAACAGTGCTTGTAATGGTACAGTAGGTGCAGCAATAATAATGTGTTTTCTTGGGTTTATTTACAGTGTTGTTAAACTTTTATGGGGGATCCAGATTATAAAGCAGTTTCTTGAATGTATGTGTTCTGGTGTATGATGCTTGAAAGATCTACATACACATAATGTGTCTATCACTAACAGACTCGTCTCAGGAGCAAGATGACCTCACCCACTACATTGAAATGATCACAAAACAAGAGAATGAACTGCAAAACCTGCGCTCAGAGTCTGAGCGTCTGAGCTCTGAACTGTCGCTGAGGGAGGAGCTGACGTCCGAACTGGAAGTTCAAGTTAGAAATTTGGAAAGAAAAGTTCATGCAGCAGAGGAGGCGGCACAGGGTGCAGCACAGAAACTGACCGTTGCTCTGGCGGAGCGGACCAACGTTGCTGATCAGGTAAGGGAACAAAATAGTAGTGCAATGCCAAATATCAGACTAACAGCACCAAAGTATGTGGGACACTAATGTTGTGTACTTATGTTCAGCTGGTGCAGCTGTCGGAGGAGAGGGAGACATTAACTCTACAGCTTCAAACAGCTAAATGCCAGCTGGCCGATGTTATAGAGATGCTGGAAGGACTGGAGATGGCCAAAGGTAAATATCATGCTAGCGTAGTGCTTATGAGGAAGTCATTTTACAAGGTTTAACAAGGTTTTAACGTCTCAAATAAAGTTTTTGTGAGTGTCTGTGATTGATTTGTCTTGGTTCTGTAGGTGGATGGGACGAGAAATTCCTTCAGCAGGAGAGTGAGTTGAAGAGGGTTCGCTCTGAGAAGGCAAACCTGGAGCAGCACATCCTGGGCATGGAGTCTGAGCTGGAGACCCTGCAGGAGGAGAGGACCAGGCTGCAGGAGGAGACGGAGACCCAGAGGAGGAGGTGTTCAGGCATGGAGCAGCAGATTGAAACACTCACAACAGAGGTGAGCAGAGCTGAAAATCAAAATAATGTCTATTGGGAAATCATTAATTAAGTCAGGTTGTTTTGGGTTTGTGCAAATTATGAGAAGCCGTTATTGAACCGAGTCTGTCTTCAAAGGTTAAGTATTAAATAATTATTCTAACCATTATTTCCTCAGACAAGCCAGCTGAGGTCTGAACTTGTGTCCTGCACTGAGGAGCGAGATGATCTGAACCAGACTTTAGGGCTGTGGAGAGAGAAAGTCAACAACCTGGAAAAGACAAACTGTGACACCAGAAACCTAATTTCCATCCTGGAGGACGACATCAGAGCAGGGAGGAAGGAGTATGAAGCCCTGCAAGGCAACATGGAGAAACTGAAGACAGACAGAGAACAGGTACAACATGAAATCCTTGTCCTTTTTTCTTTTGCTCTTGATTTTCACTTCTGATCAACACGATGCTGACAGATATGCTTTGTTTGATTCTCTCGGCTAAAAATATGATAACGGTTCAAAACATTGCTTCATTTATGTTGGCAGACTACTAGTTGAAATCTATATTTGGTTAAGTCTCCTCTGGTGACTTATTGTTGATGTTTCAGATGTTTTCTAACTCAGGCTTTATTCCTTTTCCTTCACTAAAGCTGTTGGAGCAGATCAATGTGCAGGAGCAGGCGATCTCTCACCAGAGTGGAGAGAGAGACGAGCTGATTGGCCACCTTAACCAGATCAAAGAAGACCACACCTCTGCCAGTCACAACACTGAGTCCATGGTCAGCAAAATACAGGTGAGACTTGATAGGAATGTCATTGTGGTTTGTCAATCACAATGCTAAAGTCTCTCAGACTCCTCAGTTTTCTTAAATTGTATTAAGGGCAGTCACATCCACACAATATCTGATCTCACATCTTTCTGTAACCTCTATTGCATCCCATCTGCTCAAAATAATGTAAACTACATTGAAAGGGTGGAGAGTAAAATGAACACATGTAGGTCTTGTCTCACTTTCACAAAAAGATCCCTCTAGGATCAAAAATGTACCTCTCCTCCACTTTTCCTCTTCATGATGAGTTCCCTTCTTCTTTGAATCCCCAAGGCTTTAGAGGGAGAAGTGAGCCGTCTTTCACAGTCTCTCGAGTCCTCTCTACTGGAGAAAGGAGAGATTGCCTCTCGTCTGAACTCCACACAAGATGAGGTGCAGCAGATGAAGAGCGGTATTGAAAAGCTTCAGATCCGCATCGAGTCAGATGAGCGAAAGAAAAAGAAGATGGGAGAGCTGCTCAAAGGTGACGCCTCACATCTTTTGGAGATGACATGGCCTCTAAAGTTTTGTAATGTGTTGGTCTAAACGTGACTGTCTGTGTCCGCAGCTGCCCAGAGAAAGTCAGACTCACTGCAAGATCGCATTGATGCTCTGGAGCGGGAGAAGGAAGATGGGGAGCAGAGTCTAGAGGAAGCTGTTGTGCAGGTAATTCGTCAAAAACACACATAGTTAACTTACAAAGGTTTAACCTTTTTTCTGCTTGGAAAAAATTTACACAGAGGAGTTTGATCAAATATTAAGTTAAAATCTGCTTACGTTCTGTTGAATGCTGATGTTATATCCTTTTCAACAGGCTGAGATGGCCAAAGCTGAGCTGGAGGAGGAAAGGACAAAGGTACTTTCATGATGATCTGTGTTGTTGACACATTTTGTCAACACAGAAGTATTTTATTCATGCCATATTCTCACTTTTTTCTTCACTCTTTCCTTGTTTCCTTTCTCAAACTCTGCTGTTGTTTGTCTTCAACTCTCACCACTCTCAGGTGGAGGAGGAGAAGGAGAAGCTCAGTGAGAAACTATCGGAGCTCTCTGCCATGTTGGAAAACCTGCGATCTGAGAAAGAACGCATGGAGAGGGAGCTGGAAACAAAAAACCGAGAGATAGAGGCGCTAAAGGCTGCAAAGGAGGAGCTGGAGAGAGGACTGGAGAGGGCAGAGGTTGATAGAAGAGAGGAAGAGGAGAGGCACAAATACAGGGTAGAGGAGCTTGAGAAAGGGCTGAGAGAGGAAGCAGAGAAACAAATTAGACAAGTGGATGATCTCCAGCAGCAGCTGGACGCCTCTCGTCAGAGGGAGATCTCACTTGAACAAAAGAGCACGGAAACAGAAGTGGAGAAAGACAGGGTGCAGTCTCTGCTGGTAGAGTTGGAGGAAGAGAAACAGCGCCTGCAGGGCTCTCTGGAGGAGTGGCAGACAGAAGGAGACAGGCTCCGCTCTCAGGGAGACGAGTGGGAGAAAGAGAGAAACAACCTAAGGGCCCATATTGAGGCTTTGGAAAGAGAGACAGAGGAGCTTAAAACACTCATTAAAGCTAAAGAGGAGGAAAAAGACGTTTTGGAAAAAGAGCGGGAGGAGGAAGCAAATCAGAGACAGGCCTCAGTGAGCTCCATCTCAGCTCTTATGGCAGAGAAAAAACAGACAGAAGGAGAAAATGGACGATTGGTAGAGGAAAAAGAGAACCTGCAGTCCACCTTATCGTCAGTGGAAGAAGAGAGAAACGAGCTGCGCTGCTCTCTTGCGTCTGTAGAGGAGGAGAAGGGAAGACTAGAGAAAGAGAGGGAAGCAGTCGCCAATGAGAAAGAAAAGCTTCAAGACAGACTTTCCTTGATAGAGGAGGAGAAGCAGAAGCTAGAGGTTGAAAAACAGGCATTGCAGTCTGCGTTCTCTTTGATTGAAGAAGAGAGAGAGCACCTCCGCTCGTCTCTGACAGCCCTGGAAAACGAGAAGCAAAGAGCAGAAGAAGAGAAAGAGAAGCTCTTAGAAAAACATGCGGACCTTCAGTCAACTATCGCCTCTTTGGAGAAAGACCTGGAAGCACAGAAACTGTCTGTCACACAGCTCAGTGAGCAGGTACACACATCCAGATCTAAAAACAAAACTAAATAAAGAAACTTAAACTTGATTTTTTGAAATGATTACATGTCAGTGTAGTGTTTGGGTTCTGCTACGAGACATTTCAGCAGCAAAGTCGCTAATGCACGTCACAACTGAGCATTTTAGATTTGAAAATGCAGTTTCAAAGCCAGAATCTGAAAAAGTTGGATTCAGTTTTTCAGCACCCAGCATCTCATTTGTTGTTCACTATGATGGTGACACTTGACATCTACTTATACAGCTACATGTTCAATAACAGTATCATTAGTTGTTGTGGCCGAGAGGCATCACTGCCGCCTAAAATGCGGGAGACCAGGGTTCGAATTTCAGCGTGGACTTCATGTTTTGACATCGCCCCTTCGTCTCCCCTGCCCCGGCTGACATGCAACCGAGCAACCACGGTGGCGGTGGGCAGGCGCAAGTCATGATAATTTGCATATTCACGAATATTCATATAACCTGGATTTTTCAATGAGGGAGAAATAGTAGATGTGTTTTTAGCCTCTTTCACAGTTTTCTTAAACAAGTTTTTTGTGTGAAAGCAATTCTAATCAAAAAATAGTCATACCATTTTAAAATGCCTCTTTAGGGGGACTTTAAACTCAGAAATAGTTGTCATCGGTCTTACACTTCACTCTGTCCATCCCCTCTAGGTGTCGGATCTAACATCTCGTGCCGGTCGTCTGTCCAAGGAGAGAGACTCTGCTCTCAGCAAGATGAATCTCTGGATGAAAACCTGCAAACAGCTCGAGCAGGAGAAGGAAACGATGTTGAACAGCTCAGGTGAATACACAGTCATCAGATTTAACAGTTAGTTTTCATCTTTAATACTAATGGTGAATGTTTTTGTTAACTTTAATCACTTTTTGTTTCAGGAGGGAGAAAGA
Organism: Trachurus japonicus; assembly: GCF_045865225.1. NCBI lineage: Eukaryota > Metazoa > Chordata > Actinopteri > Carangiformes > Carangidae > Trachurus > Trachurus japonicus. Next base: position 15,160,414 of record NC_140909.1, read on the forward strand.
GCGGTGCAGAGGAAACAACCAAGGAGGTGGAGGAACTTCAAACCGCCCTTGATGTAGGAAAGAAGGAATTAGAAGAGAAAGAGAAGGAGCTGCAGGAGATGAAGAGCGAGTTGGAAGAGGTGAACAAACTGATGGAGGAGAAGAGCACGGAGGCCGATGAGAGCATGGAGAAATACTGCAGCCTGATGGTCGAGGTCCACAGGCTGGAAGAGGCCAACGCTGCGCTGACCGCACGGCTGGAGCAGATCACCGCCAGCCAGCGTGCTCATGACACTCCCCCCGCTCAGTGCCGGCGCTCGGCGAGGAAGTCCTCCTCCAAGGTCCGCGACAACACCGAGAACGTGGCTCCTCCTTCGACACCTCAGAGGTCTCCTTCGGGGAAGCGGGGTCACCGTGACATCAGCAACAAAGACAGCGCCCAGGAGGCCCTGCACAACCTGACCAAGAAGATCAAAGCCAACGCAGCGACGACTACGCCCAAACCGAAAGCCGAACAGGATGACGAGGAGTTCAGGCCAGAGGGGCTTCCTGAGCTGGTGCAGAGAGGTTTGTGCCGAGTCTGTTGCAGCCGTGCGATCATGAAAGTATCGAAAATAGCATTTGTTTGTTTTCTGTGCTGGTTTATACAGATGTGTTACAGCTTTCATGTTAGTGTGGTATCAGTTCTCTGCTCTACCACATTTCTGAAATGCTCGAGGCCTTTTACATTTTTATTTTAAAATTTCTACATACCTTAGTTTGAGTCACAGAAGTGTCTAAAATTAGCTCAGATCTAAAAACTTCCACTCATGACCTTTATTCTCAGTGAAAGTGAAAACACCGCCGTCATTTGTCCTCCCTCAGGCTTCGCTGATATTCCTCTCGGGGAGATGAGTCCGTTCATCATGAGGAGAACCACGGTGAAGCGCTGCAGTCCTCGGCTCGCCGCCCGGCAGGTGAGCAGCTTCGTCTCTTTTCTTCTCACCCACGTTCACGACGCAGCACAAAACAAAACATGAACTCAGTGGCCACTTTATTACACACACTGATGTCAACGTAAAACAGGAATCACCTATTCGCCAACTCCCGCTGCCTCTCCAGAGCCAAGACGACCATCAAAGACCACTTCCACCCAAACCACCACATGTTCAGTTTGCTGCCCTTAGGATCATCAAGACCAAAACAAACAGACTCAGAAACAGCTTCTACCCACGGGCAACATGTGCAATATGTTGTGGGAGTTTGTTGTTGTGTCATGTAGTTAGTTATGTGTTTTTTATTATGTGTAGCACTTTATATGTTTTTATGTCTTAAAGCTCCTTAAGCTGCAGCTTTTTAATTTCAACAATAAAAATCTATCTATCTCTCTCTTTCTCTATCTATCTATCTCTCTGTTTATCTTTATCTATATCTCTGTCTCTCGCTATCTCTATCTATACATCTATCTATCTTGCTATCTCTATACATCTATCTATCTCTCTTTCTCTATCTACCTCTATCTCTCTATCTATATCTATTTCTCACTGTCTCTATCTATCTATCTATCTATGGCTATCTCTATCTATACATCTATCTGTCTCTTTCTCTGTATCTATCTCTCGCTGTCTATCTGTCCATCTATCTATCTATCTCTGGCTATCTCTATCTATACATCTATCTGTCTCTCTTTCTCTGTATCTATCTCTCGCTGTCTATCTGTCCATCTATCTATCTATCTATACATACATACTTCTTACACACTACTGGACAGTGGGTCCTGACCTCAGAAAAGAGATTAAACTTTCTTATAGATGGTGGAAACAGCGTCAGTGTGCATGTTCGAGGCCCCTAATACGCCTGCTGGGTTTCCGGACCCCTCGTACATTTAAGTCGGTCCAGGTCAGCGTCTCGTTGCGTCAGGTCATCTGAGAGGAAGCAGCCGTGGATTTAAAGGATGTGGAGGTTTCAGGTCAAAGAGGTCCAGAGGAACTAATGCCTCTCAGTCACCTGCTCGACTGAACCCCCACTGCAATGTGTCTCTTTACAAAAATGTGTCCACTTCATTCATTCATTCATTCATCCACAAATATCCCACTTCCTACTTTTTTTGTGTGTTTTTCTCTTTTACTTGGTTTCTGATCGTCTGTTTTCTTGTTGTGTCTCCACTCCAGAGTCCCTCTGCAGACGCATCCAGCGGGAAGTGTCTCTCACCGAGTAGCGAGGAAAAACCTGTGTGTCAATCACCAGAGCAGAAAGCAGACAACTGTCACGTTCAGTAGATCATGTACACACACACACACACACACACACACACACACACACACACACAGTCTTGCACTTGTGATTTATTTGTAGAAATGTATAGACACAAATACTTAGATACAGATTAACACTCCACGTTTCCACTTTTAAGATTTATTGAACTCGAAAGTAAATAATTATCCAAGCTAAGTGTATTTATCACTCACAATGCACCTTTTTTCCTTTTAATTTGGAAGTGGTGGGGCACATGTGTGTAGCTGCACTTCACCGTTTATTTCCAGTCAGTTTATAGCTGAAATAAGTGAAATCACTAACCCATGTAAAGTGAGAAGGCAGTGGGTGAATATCCGAACACCGATTTTCTTCACAGCACTATATTTTTTTATATAATGATCTGTTTTGACTGAAATTGTCTGTGTCTTTCAAATGTCGGATACATAATGTTCTCTAATGTCACTGAATGTATCGTCATCTCTTCTGTTTGTTCGTCTTTACCACTGACTCACTGGTTGTACTTTATTCTCTTTTGTACTGTTCTGGTCTCCTTGGTGTATTTTGAATTTTGTTCTGCTTCATCTATACTTCCTGTAACATATCAGCTAAATACTAATGGCAGCTAAATGTGTAGATTTCCTTCTGTTTAAATTTTTTTTTTTTTAGTTATTTTGTTTGTTCAAGTCAAGACGGCTATTCTGAGGAAACCGTTTTTGTTCAGACTTCCTTCTTTCTTTGTAGCAAATGCTGACAGCATTTCATCAGTGTCTGTTTTTATTTAGTTATAGACTCATGCTATTGATTATTGTAAATAGACAACAAAAGCAAATAGTTCAAAATTACGTTGTTTTTTTTTAACTAAACCTTTTTACTGCTTCGTACCTGGTTTGAACTTTGTCTCGTCTTTGCTGCTGATATTTGTTCATGATAACTAGAAAACATTGATCACATCAGTGTGAACAGAGGTGTGTTGCCCTTTGCCACCACAGGGTGGAGGGTCTGAGCCACGTGGAGAACAGACGCTGGACGTGGATGTGGAGTGAAGCCGTGTGCAGGGCAGAGAGGGCAGCAAGCAGGATGCAGCAGTCAGATTAACATAAAGTAACAAATAAACTGAAGACTTGAGATGAGAGAAGGATAGATCTAAGACTATTTTATGTGGTTCCACTTCGATGTTGTTTACAATCACTACATCATCTGGAGGGGCTGTTGGCAAGGCAACCACACCGACAGGCAGTCAGTTTTTTTTAATAATGCAGAAGTTGATTTAGACACCAACTTTTACGCCTCATTACCACCTGTTCACACTGGAGTATTGTGTGGCTCTACGAGAGACAATTGGAGGGAGGTGTATGGTGTTTAGTTTCGTTAGGTTGTCATATTAACATGATCCGTGACCCACTGCATCGACTACAGCTACAGGTTATTACATACATACATACATACAGTAGTATATTTAGATGAGAAATCATCCCACACTGCAACTTTACAACACTCTTGCGTCTGATGGTAAATGAAATCTAATTTGTCTCAATTCTCCATATTTACTCATTGCAGTATCAATATTTTCATTTAATCAAATATTATCTCAACCTGTTGTCTCAGATCCACCTTTTTTTCCCTCAAATATATTTTTATTAAATTTTCACAATGTAAAACAAGAACACATGTAACAAAACAACATAAATTTGGCTCATTCATATTCAAATTAATACAAGTGAGGGATTCAGGAGTCACATCCTATACAAATAAAAATTAGGAAGAATTAGGCAAAATTCAATTGAGGTTATATTAGTATAATATATTTACATGATTATAGAAAGGTATACAGCAATAAAAGTATATAGAGTGTCGTTTTTGAGAGCAGAGCATTTGGCGCTATGATACAAACCCTCTTGTAAGAATGGTGGAAATATTCAAACCAGTGTATGACAGAAAGGGTTCCCATGTTTTACAAAAAGCATTGTCTTTGCAGAGTCCAGTGCAACATATTCAAGTATCACCCTTTGCCCCTGAATCTTGGATGGAACTTTATCCATTATTGATATTACTCTCTGGCACAGAAAACAAGTGTATGGTCAAGTTTTCTTTTAAATCTGGCAGTGATGGACATATCAGATATGCCAAGTAGCAGATATAAAGGGCTATTATTTCTATTAAGAGACAGGATCTTATTCATTTCCTGCCAAAACTGCTGTACTTTTCTACGATACCACAAACAAAGTGTAAAGGCACAGTGGAGATGAATTAGGGTTGAATTTATGACATTGAGAGGGAGAAACTGAGATCCACCTTTTAATTGAAAACTAAATTAAACACATGATTCCCACAGCTCATTCATTGTACCATAAAGTGTTTTTCATGCTGACAGGATGCAGCAGTGCAAACACGGAGGACCAGTGGCTGATGTTGTAAAAATGTAATGTTTTATTTTCCTTTTTATGTTGTGTGTGTCTGAGGAACACTGATCAGGATCTATGACCATTGATTTTCTCTTCTGGTGTACAGACGGCAAAATTAGAAGTATTGATGTGTGCCGCCCTTTTGACCTCTTCTTTCTCTAACAGTCTGGTTGAGGAGCTGCACATCTGTCTTCACAGAAAAGCTAAGCTGGGTGTACCTGCTTTTTTTTGCTCATTCATTCTCCTACATTCCTGTGTCTCTGTCCCCTCCTGGCAGCGGGCGAGGAGGAGGCAGCAGGGCATGCTGGGTTGTGGTGGGAACTGAGGGGGAGAGGAGGACGTAGTCACACACACACACACACCCACACACACCTCGGAGCGGATGCAGTCCTGCTCTGATGTCTCTGGCTGGAGCTGTTAGCGGAAGCTGCAGTGCCAGAACCAACTCTGGCCGAGGACACGGGAAATGAGGAGATGGGTCCACTGAGCTATGTTATCACTGGCAGTCAGACTGGAGAGGGAGTGTGTCCGTCTGCGTAACTGACAGACTGACTGACCGTCAATCCCCCGCTGTATGCATGATTTGTCCCATTCTTTACCCGGCAACACTGTGTAAGCAGAAGTTCTCGGGGCCAGAGAGGCAGAGGCAGAGTCACCGACAGGAAGTGTCGACCAGATTGTGTGAACAGGACGGAGGGGAAGAGACTGTAACACGTCTCAGTCTCTTTACAACCTGTTCATAATGTAATTTACAATCTGTTACAGTATCACCTGTGAGCTGTGTGTCCGGTAGACTGTATGATCAATGACAGACATGCAACCTGGCAACCCAAATGTTGTTTTATTAGTTAATTATTCACTGACCCATTAATTAAGCCAGTTGTTATTACCAATAAATCCTCTATAAAAGTGACACCAAAACATATTACATGTGAGGAAGGTGGAAAAAAGAACTTGTACGTATTATATCATAAAGTTATAATTCATTATTATGTGATGTTCAGCAATAAATAGGCCAATTAAATTATTAAACACGCTGCTGATAAATTAACCTGTACCCAAATAAATAAACTGATAAGATGTTCAGTTTTTTATACTGCTGCTGACATCCTGCCTTCATTGAATCTTACACAGGTCTTTCTTCAAATCCCCTGGAAACCCAAAACCAAAAAAGCCTTCTTACTATGTAATTTAGGGTCTTATGTACATAATATTAAGCATGTAAAAATAATTAGAAATCAGTTTCCATCCAAATTAAAAATATTTGTCTTTTAAGTTTTTGTACATTTTTGAAACTGGGGTTGAATTGGGCGGGGTTATCTCTGAGACTTATTACGTAATAAATCCAAACCAATCATAAATCACATGCGCTAAATTTTGTGTTTCCATAAGTGTGGAGGAATAGTTGCAGAAAATTTGGCAAAGCTGTTTTTTCTTATGACAAGAAAAGTAAAAGTATTTAGTTTAGTTTTTTTTTTAAAAAGAAGTATGGATGGCCCTTTTAAAGCACCATTGTAATTCTTTAAAGGCCGTAACATTTTGAAATTCTCTGCTCTGTTGTCAGAAATGCTTGAAGCCGCATTAACGTCTGGCATTTGTGGAAGGTTCACTGAAGCACATGTCCTGTTGAAGTGATGGGAAAGGAAGACTGCATGGTTCAGGGTCCACCTGCCACAGAGGGAAGAGTATAATTTCAGATTGACATGTTATTTTTAAAATATCTCGACTGAAGTCAGATTACACGTCTTTAGAGCCGAGGGAAAGGTCTGAGCACCTGCCTGTGTCTGCTCTCGCTGCCTCCTCCTGGATGCTCATATGATGCTCAGTTACACACAGAGAGGGAGCTATTTTTAATAACCACTGTCCTCAGGCATTATTCCTCTTTACAGCACCTTTTCTAGCAAAGAATTGCCTCTACATGCTCAAAACTAAAAATAGAAACCATTAGATTATCAACAACATAGAGGCCACCGGAGGCCTCAGGTCATGTGACCTCTGTAGTTACAGTGTTTTAAAACACGAGCCTCCCTCGGGGAAATAACTTTCAAAGACTATTGAACAAGGACGTGACTGTGGAGGAGGGAGGGTCTCGGCGGTATTAATGTGGAGCTGTGGTAAAAGTAGCAGCAGCTGGGCCTCACCACAGATACACACTGTACACGCTGAAAAAACAATCCTACAATAGAAATATCTCCTGGCATATACCCAGTTATTCTAATAAAATCAATAGATAATAACAGATATACGTATACTCTCTGTACCCAAACTCTTGCTGCAGCAGGATGAACGTTGGTCATTACATCCAAATTACAAAATCATGCTTTCCTGTTTCTCCCTAATGACCAAACTACTGAACTGTGGATTGTTTTTTATTTCATTTCCTGGTGTTAAAATGTTTTTATTTGTGTCCAAAAGTGTAAAACATGATGGACAAGACCTCCTTTTCGACAATTTTAGACAAAACACATGAAGTTAATACTGAAAACAGCTCAGTCATTTACTCCTTGGTGTGAAACTCAGGTGAGGTTTGTTAGTTTGTTTATTTGGATCTATTTTAGCCCAGTTGGGCTATTCTTCCAAGAGTCCATAGCATAAAAACATTACAGAATACAATACAAACACAATATAATATAGAAGAGACACAAACCAAAACATACATACAACACATGAATGGCACAAAAACAAAACTCATACAGATAATATTACTGTACATAAAAGCTATACCCTCAATCACAGTCATTAAGTTACAATAAAAGAGTTCAAATACTCCTTTAAAAAAAAGATGTTTTTCTGGTAAATTCCTAATGAGATCAGGTAAACCATCCCATAACCTCACAGCCCGAAAACAAAACATCCTTTTACCAGTTACAAACCTAGTCAAAGGTGACCTCTAAAGGTGGATCTCAAAAGTCCATGTTAAAGACCAGAGGATGGGCAGCATACTATGTCAAGTCTGAAGTCAGTGGATAAATAAATAAATAACAAACAGAAAATTGCAGCACATCTCAACTCTTGACAGCAAAACTGAAGCACAGAATCTAGGTGTAATTATCGACAGCGATAGGCCTATTTCAGAAGTCATATCAACCACATTACAAGATCATCTTTCTATCATCTCAAAAATATTTCCAAATTGAGGGGCTTTCTGTCAAAATCAGACTCAGAAAAATTAATCCACGCATTTATAACAAGTAGACTAGATTACTGTAATGGTTTATTCACTGGACTCCCAAAATCAAATATTCAGAGGTTACAACTAATTCAAAATTTGGCTTCTCACTGGTACCAAGAAATATCAACACATCACACCCGTTCTTAAATCTTTGCACTGGTTACCCGTTAGAACAAGAATCGATTTCAAAATACTGCTCCTGATTTATAAAGCACTACATGGCCTTGCACCTCAGTACATCACAGATATGCTCATCACTTGCACCCCAGCAAGAACACTTCGGTCAACAGGCAGTGGCAATTTACTCATCCCTCGCACCAGATCCAAAGAAGGGGAGGCAGCTTTTAGTGTATATGCCCCATGAAAAAGGAACACCTTGCCTGACACAGTTAGACATGCCACATCAGTAGCCATTTGAATTGTGTGTGTGTGTGTGTGTGTGTGTGTGCATATGTCCATATGTGGTTGTGTGAGTGGGTGCGCATGTATGAGTCTAAGTGTGTATGTGGTGAAGATGACACATATGATTGTTTAATTGCACTTGCACTCTTTAGTTGATTTCTAATTGATTTTTATATAACTGTTTTTTACTGTAACTATACCTGTTGTGAAGCACATTGTGTCTGCCTTTTGCATGAAATGCGCTTTATAAATAAAGCTGAATTGAATTGAATTGAATAAATAGTCATATAAAGGCTTTGTGCATGTATTCTAATATGTCTATAATATGCAACACGCTTCTGCTTTTCACTCCCTGAGATCCAAGCCCCCTCCAACCAGCGTACTAACAGGCTTCACCACTAACATACACTGTTGTCTTGTCTTCTCTGGGCCGTGGCCGACTGGAGCGGCTCTGAAAATAAAGAAACTGTGGTGGTGAAATGAGCCGGTCTACTGTATCTGTCTAAAACTGTGTGCTGTTGACTCTGGTCTGTACTTCCTGCTTTGATAACTTCACCTCACGCATCATAAGAGCAGCTGCCTGTTGGCCAGTCTCTCCCATCAGACCACTCTGCCATCCAGGAAGTTTAAACATGAATAACTACTCAGTGGTTCAGTGGCTGTGAACTGTGTGAGAGAAGAGCACAAACCGATTAATGCGGCTCCATATACAGTCCTACTTGGAGTGGTGAGAACTGGCCGTCGTTCGATTTTTAATTTATTTACTGTAATCTGACAGTCACCAAACCGATCCTGTAATACTGTCCTCAGATATAAATTCAAAAGTTACGATGAAAGTGCTGCAAACAACCTCTTGCATGATGAATCCAATTGCTCACAGCAAGAAGATGAATTATTAAAAGGAGAAAAATGTTTTCAGTTTCAGTTTGCAAAAAGAAAACTAAAACAATCAAACATTTTATTCAGACTACATGAGATATAATTTATATAATTAATTATATGGTGTTTGTTGTTGTGTTATTCAAAGTGCTCAACCTTCTCTGATCTACCATAATAACACAAGCAAACAGTGAAATAATTGAAAATTGGTTTATTTTCAAGTCATATATTGTATAAAACCTTTGTTACATTGTGTTTAGATTAGCTCTACATACATTATTATTATTATTATTATTATTATGACAACAACGTGTCCTCTCAGACTCACATCAGTGTAGAAACTGTTTAGAAAAATACACAGTGTCTAATACATTAGCAGAAAATGAAAAGGTCTCAGAGTTAGTTTCATTTTAGCTAAAAAAAAAAAAAAAAGATTGTGTAAAATGTCACATGTTTGCTAACAAACTGAGAGAGAAGGCAAAGTCAGACCAGCACAGTGTAACACCACTACTGTTTCCATTCAGTGTTAGTACTGAACCGTACAGACCCATACAGTTAATGCTGAGCTAAAAAACACTGGTAGAGTAAAAAGTCAACACATGAGAGGAAGTCGGTGAGTTAGGATCTCTAGACTAGACACAGTTCATCCACTGATGACTGGAAAATACATCGAACACCTGGACCTTTAAATGTTTCCGATTTATTCTGGTTCAGGTTTGAACTTCTTTTGTGCTTCTCTCTGAATCTCGTTGGCACCGTTTAAAACTCCAGGCTGCACTATTGACGTACTCCTAATTTCCTTCGTCATTACATTCATTCGATAAATTGAGCCCCGTTTGAGGAAACTGTGAGAGGGCCAGATATTAGGTGGTTTCAAACTCCCTGTGTAGGTGGGCAGTAATGTACTGTAAGGGTTCAAAGTGTGTAGTATGTGTTACTCGCCACTAATGCCACATAACAACAGAATTGACGCCTTGTGACTGGATGGACTGGTGAGCTGCAGGGGCCGCAGCAGCGTGGTGGTAAGTTTAAAGGCTGTTTAATCAAAGTGCATTTTCTACGGCAGGCATACACATGGAAGAAAACCCTCAGTGTGTGTGTATGTGTGTGTCTAAAAGATGGGCAATAAAATACTTTAATAATCTGTATCTGTGAATCGTCCTATCAAACTGTATCAGAGCTCATTCAAACAATAAGGTTTGATTCCTCTATGATGTTGTACGTGATTTTACAACTCAGATTATCATTGTTATCAATTAAAGCAGCTCTGGGTCGCTCAGCAGAGAGTCAATGTTTGCTGGATTTTATACTTGATACATCATAGAGCCATAAATTATCTAAAAAAGTTCACATAGATGAACTTTTTTAATGTCTGACCCACTAGATCTGCAGGATTTAAGTTTAAGTTTAAGTTTAAGTTTCATTTTCTGCTTCCAGCTGCTGACAAAACAAAACAGTCAAACCTGCAACAGTCTCCTGGCCAGTGATCAACTGATCCACACAAATGATGTTATCATAGAAAACACAAAACATTGGATACATATGATCATCGTCATGAGAGTACACAACTGATATTTATAATTGTTTGATGTGTAATTCAGCTGAATTCATCCAGTGTTACTCACAGTGCGACGCATTTCAACCAAAGAGCATCACTGAGTTGTGCTCGACTTTGCAGGCAAAGTGAAAAAAGGTTTAAGGCACACAGGAATGGTTTGAATAATCTCACAGAGCCAATCAGTGCTCTCAGGTCTTTTAAAACTACATCCAAAAAGATCTGAAGATTAGAGAGTCTGTAATGACGCCCTCTGTTAACAGTTGTAGTAAAGACTTACTAGACTCTGAACAACAGGGTCGTACGACTGCCGCTTGAAACCAGAGCAGCCTCTCTCATCAGAAGCGACTCAGCCTCTGATTTAATAAAAACTACAGGTATCTAGATGGCTTTGTTACCCGACAGCTTGATTTGGAGGAAATAAGTTTTACAATAAAGTGAAAAAAAAAACAATATTTGGCAGCAGTAACAGGAAAGAGTCATGGCTTATTCTTGTTGGTGACAGTAATCATTAAAAATCTGTAAATCTAAATCTGCATAATTATTAAAACATTTACCAACAAACTGTGGAAGAAAAACAATCAAATAATAATTTCAGTGGCTTGCAGTAGCAGTAATGTCTGTTGGCAAACTAGTAACGCACTGATGACAACAGTGATCAAGTAAAACATCATTTATCTGAGCTACTTGGTAAAAACTGTTGGAAAAAGCTTTGGTTTAAAAAGAAAACATATTTGCTTATTTCAGCCAATTCCAATTGTTGGAAGGTTTTTAAGTTTTAAATCCATGAAAAGCTTCCACGTTGCGTTTAAAACTGAGCTTTAATGCTCTGATGTGAGTTCAGTCTAAATGTAAAAGACCTGTTTTCCACAGAGATTCAATTTGTACTTTGGTCAACGACGTCCTCCATCTTTGTAGTTCAGACGTCACCACCTCTCACTTGCAGTTCTGGCATCGCCACATCCAATCATATGTGCCGTGCTTACATCGACCTGCTCAGTTTAACATCCTACTGTCAATGTTATCAATGATCTCCTGCACTCAGGTGACAAAGAGCAGCGGAGACCTTTGTTTCATGTCATAGCTCCTCGTTTTCTCCCATCTGTCTCTATCCGATCATCTGGCAACCAAAGAAAGGACCCAACCCCTGTCCAAAAATGAAAATAAAACAAACAAAATTGTTCACAGGTTGTAAAGCTGTGCAGTAAAAATGTATCCTACAGGCACCTTGGACATTCTTGTAACTACTTATTTCAAGTTTTGACTGCTATGTGACAACTTGGCTTTTTTTCCCCCAGAGGTTTGGACAAGATGGACTCATGCACTGTGTTCTCCATCTTGCTCTTTGCTTCATTGTTGGGACGAAGGTGGTGAGATGATGAGTAAGGTGTCCCATTGCCAACAGCAGCCTCCCTTTTTTGGGGGGGGTGGGGGGTCACTATGTCCCTGCTGGGGTCACAAAATACCACATTCTCACTATTATTTGATTTTTTGAATAGAAACAGCTCAAGATCTCAACACTGACGCCGTCGTTGATGACGAACAAACACAGAGGCCGTGGAAGGATCTTGAAAGGTGTTGGCCTCGGTCTCTCTACTTGAGGTGTTCAATGATGGAGATATCTCCTCTCTCTAGGTCCAAACCGTTCATCAACAAACTGCCGTTTCTGGCCAGAGGCGTGGTCAGGCCCTGCAGCCCGGCCTCCTTCTCGTTCTTGTCCCGCTCGTCGTTGAAATTGACCGACATGGTCTTCCTGGGCATGGTGAGTTCAGGGGCAGGGTTGAATCCCAGGTCCGTGGAAAGTTTGCGTTTAATTGATGCCGCTCGCTGGAACTTATCGTAGATCTCAACACTGACACGTCGACGAGTTTCTTTGAACTCTGCCGAGACGTTGGCCGTCCACTCTGCAGCATGGGCACGGATCTCACCCACCTGCAAGAAGAGAGAGGGAACGACAGAGATTAGTGGACGAGACAGATGATGGATGATGGGTTTGACTCTTGATAGTTAAAGCTGTAAAATGCAACATTTCTACACTGTCTAAAAATGACAAGAACTATGTGATACAATGTTGTTGAGTTGTGCACTTAAATTATCTCAAATGTCTAATTTTTTAATTTCAAAACCAGAGAAATCAATAATTTTAGTGGCAGCTCAGAGCCAACCAATAATTCCTGTGTCCACTGAACACAGTTGGAGAAACACAGATATGTGTGTTTACTGAAAGTGTTTTGGAAAGGAGAGCCATTGCTCCAAATAAACCCCATTATCCCACATTATGTCATAACATATTGTTTTGATTGAGAAAAGCATTGCAGCAGAAAATTAAATAACATGCATTTACAATGGCTAAAACACAGAAAACTGTGCAAATAAAAAATAAAATTTAACGATTGTTCTTCTGGTTGCTTTGTATGACCATTAAACTACAGTGCAACATAATATTACACCATTTATATCACTACATTTCTACGTAGGTTCTGAGCTGCTATTGGTCTCTATCCAATTTGCTATAATATAAAAATCAACACACAAAAATGTTTCATGCAAACTGTGAAGTGTGAACTGCACTGAAAACTTTCCTAGTTGATGCATTCAGGGGCATATCCTTTCCACAAGTATTGTAGTACAGCTGAATACAATCTTTAAATATCAGAATAGCAATGATGTGTGTATTTCTCGTGGAGTAGAGCATGAAGTCACAGCAGAGACATATGATAGTGGAAATATTTGAATAATGAAAATGAATTCAGCCGTGGAGCAGAGATAGAGTTATATTCTCTAAGAACAGAGCGTTCTGCCACACCGAGTCTAATTTAATTCTGTTTGTTCATCCCAATTAATTAAACACCTCATTACGTCTCATCATCTACAGAAAAACCACACAATCTGATAAGAGCTTCACTCTGCAGCACCACATGGAGTAGACAGACGAAAAAAACAAAAAAGCAGATGCAGACAGAGCATTGTGCCACCATCTTTGCATAACCGGGATTTTTAGGCTCCTCAATGAGACACTAACATGCTGCAGTTTAGTCCTAATATCTCATCAGAGGGTAATGGGGCAGTTATATCTCCAGTCAGGGTCCCTTCAGGCCAAAAATGAACCCTGTGTGTGCAAACTCCTCATATAATGTCTCTATGTCTAACTCTGTCACACACTGCCTGATGAAAACAACACACAGGATAGTTCAACATTCTGGCAAATTCGCCTATTGCCATAATCCCTATAGTCATCGGAGCTGGTTCATTACTTTCAATAGCAGAGACACGAGCTGCTCAGCGAACACAATGGAGGTGAACGGTACTGGTCCCCTGTCCCTCATCAAACTCATCAAATTCACAATCCAATAACTCCAAAATGCTCTCGTGGAGAAGTTGTGACCTGCACATTCACCACGCTATGAAATAATAGTGTAACATTACGAGACGGAGTTGTTTTCGAGGCAAATGCAATGCCGCGACTACTTTCCAGACACGGCTGCTGGGCATAGTGATTCCAAAAGTGCACGTAGTTCCTAGTATTTGCTTCGTGTGTCATAATTTTACACAATTATACATGGTTATTTCATAGTGTGGTGAATGTGCAGGTCACAACTTGTCCACGAGAGCGTTTTGGAGTTGTTGGTTTGTGTATCACCTCCATTGTGTTCGCTGAGCGGATCTCAAAACAATATGCAAAGATAATTAAAGGTAATGAACCTACTGCTATGACTATAGGGATTATGCCAGTAGGTGAATTTGCCAAAATGTTAAACTACCACTTTAACACACCAGTAATATGATGTGGCATCCCAGCCACACACACACCTGTCTTACTATATTTGTGGGGCCCCATCATTGAGATATTTCATTCACTATCCTGTTACGGTAACATTAACAAACACAACTGAAAGCCTAACCCCTAGACTTAAATCTAACCCTGACCCCAAAAATCTAACTCTTAAACATTAAAAAAGAACAACATTTAAACCATTTGAGCTATTTTACTGTGTGAACAGCAGCAGAGAGTACAAGTGAATTCATTGTGTTATTCAGTACTCGATAAGGACATCATCACACATTGTCCAGATAATCTCTCTCTCTCTCTCTCTCTCTCTGGATATGAACACTGTAACAGCCTCAGACGATGCGTTTGGACGGCAGACAGTAAATTAGATTAGAAAACAGTCTTATCATTGAAATGAAGTTAGGCAGAGGGCAAAAGTTGAAGTGGGGACACAGCTCTGCAAACAAGGAGCTTGCGTAATCTGTGTTTCACTGTGGTGAAAGAGATATAAATTGTGGACATACACACATTAACAGATGAGCAGAGAGAGAGAGAGAAAGAAAGAGAAAGTCATACCTCTTCCTTCGTCCTCTTGGAGATGACTCTCAGCCAGTCTCCTATCATGCTGAGGATGGCAGCGAAGTAGGCCAGTCCCACCAGAATCCAGAACCATACAACTGGTTTATAGTAATCTAAATACTCTATATCTGACCCACCTACACACAGAGACAAAGAGATGTAGAGTTTTTTGTTTTAACACCTGATGTTACACAGATCTGTTCACTGTAAGTAAGTGAGTCAAAGTGTCTGTACCTGCAACAAAGTCTCCAAATCCAATGGTAGTCAGGGTGATGACCACAAAGTAAAGGGACTCCAGCGCAGACCAACCCTCGATGTATTTAAAGATGGCCGCTGGGAGCGCCACAAACAGCAGGCAGCCAAACAGCACAAACAGCAGGGTGGAGATTACTCGGATCTTAGTCTGACTGATGTCCCAGTGCTGCCGGGGGGAGAAGGAGAAAGAGACGATGTAACAGTGAATTTAAACTCTGTGACAGGTGCCGCTGATGTGTCTGTGAACTCTGCAAACACACATGAAGCCTCTCATTGTTTTAGTGTTTATGCAACTTGGTTTTATGCTGAATCTGTCAAAGAAGAGGAGAGCAGCTGCGTGAATGAGATAATGGAAAAACTACAAGATCACCAAAAGTCATTAGGATTCGTCCTCTGGACACAGCGAATGTCTCTGCACCACGTTACGTGTCAATCCATCCAGCTGTTGTTCAGACATTTCAGTTTCATGGAAGAGTGAGCAGCCGTCACAGATTCAGCAGGTTGTTCAGGAAAAAAAACTGTTTTTTTAAAAAAGTGAAATAGTGAAAGAGCCCCAACGCTGTTAGTAGTAATAACATTATTCTGTGAATTGGTCCTTTGGGTACAGTAAAAAAAGAAAAGCCATTCACAGTGTTCACCGAGGATAATGCTTACACTCAGACACAAGTTGCACAGAGCAATAAGGCTTTCACAAACACACACACACACACACACACACACACACACACACACACACACACACACACTAATACAATGAACCTTTGTCCCCCTGTCCGCGGCCTTAATCATAATATTCATTACTGAGTCCCTTGGGTGCTCTGAGTCTGAGAGCAGCAGAAGGAGGAGGAAATCTTTCTCAATTACACATTGTAGATTCAGATTCCTGCTTCATCTCGTTCAAGACTAGAAAGCAAAATATTCACAACAGTAACTTTAACTTTAAAAACTTTAACACAGACTGTGTTTCACTTAGTTGGCATCTACAGAGTTAGGACACACTAATGCAGATGTCAATCGTGTTGGTAAAATCAAAATATGTGATAGGCTAAATATCAATATGAAACTCTCTAACAAAAGATACAATGTGATCTGCTTCTTATTCAGTCAGGTCTAGCATTTTTGTTTGTGAAACCAGGGTGACAGAATTTATCTACCTACTGTATTTATTAGGGTTTTAATCAAACCTCAATCAGCAGCAGTTTAGACTGAGAATGACTCATTAAAATGTAAATGAAGGGAAAATGTTTTGTTCACACAGCGTCTAAGTGAGCAGGCACATGCATCATTTATACAAACAGCACACATACTGTACACACTGTAAACTCTTTGATCTCTGTAAGATTAATGACATAAAGGGAAAAAGTCCACCTTAACTGCTTCAGCCATTTTTACTCTACAATCCAAGATGCCGGTTTATGCAGAGTGTGCTCACCGAAGGATTATCTTCTATACCATTAATATTATATATATATATACAGTATATAATATCATATTCTCAATGTGCTTATTTCTTGTCTACATCTAAATATCTGTGAATATACTGGACCAGTGTCAGCTCAGTTTGTATATTAATGAGTAATTATTTATAGTAATATTGCATATTGTATGAATATTTTTCATTATATATCATGTAATACATATAATAATATAATCAAGTTGGTTATGCTGCCTTGTAAGTCTCACTGCCCTGGTACAGTAGTTAAAACAGATGCCATGTTAAATATGAACTAAAAGAGCTGCTGTGGGTAAGGATGTTGTCAAGAGTGCTTTATTATGAAATATTCATGTTTGCCTATATAAAGTTGCTGCCTGCGGTACATAAACTTGTGTGAACTCTCCTCTGCGTGTGTGTATGAAATAACTGTAAGTGCATGTGTGTATGTCGCGAGTGTTTTGTTCGTATCTCCACTCAACTCACCACAAACATTTTCTCCACTCTGGCGATGCCTTTGCCGAATATGGTGCCGAGTTGATCCCCTACGCCGGCCAGGAGGAAGCCGAACAGAGGGATCCCCAGCAGCGCATAGACGATGCAGAAGATCCGTCCACCCTCTGTGTGGGGAGAGATGTTCCCGAAACCTGGAGAGAGGACAGAGAGAAGCTGAGACAGGGAATCAATCAACAGCTGTAAGACGTGCACAGCGAATATTTGGTCTGTTGTGGTGTCTTCATGCTTGTTTCCCACTCTGCACATCACATTGTACGTCACACACACACGCACACAGGATGTCGGATCCTGCTAAATGGATCTCCACAGTTAATAGGAGGATTTCATTGCTTATTCATTCATTCATTCATTTTGCAGCGATTGACCTGACAATATGTGTGAATGCAGTTTTCTCCCAAATGGGAATTACAGCAATAAATAACAGATTATATATATTTTGTGAATATATATATAGCAACATCCTAGTGTGTAATGTTCCCATTTCTTTGAATTAAAGCAGCTGATGAACTCACACACTACAATCGTTTGTACAGTATAAACATCCATGGGTATGATAATGTGAACAGATTTGATTATATCCAGAAAGCAGATGTAGATTTAAAGACAAGAAAAGAAACTCATCACTTTAAATCATGTTACATAACCGACCACAACAGCAACAGTCAAAAGACTGTGCACGGAAAACACTCACATAATACAATTTGATTTTTTTCTCTCTCTAATCACTTCTTCTGATAGGCTCCTCTCTCTGTGTGTGTGTGTGTGTGTGTGTGTGTGTGTGTGTGTGTGTGTGTGTGTGTGTGTGCGCGTGCGTGTGGCATACCAATGGTTGTGATGACGGTCCCGGCAAAGAAAAAGGCAGAGTTCAGGTCCCACAGGCTGCTGTGGTTGGTCAGGGTCCCTGCAGGGTTCACTCCTGAACGGATAGCTGACGCAACTTGCTAGAAAAAGAAAAAAAAAGAGAGACATCTGTGTTAAAAACAGCTGTTATTAAAGCTATAATGTCAGACAGGAACGTGTGTTTGTTTGCTTGTGTGCCTGCCTAATGAATTCAAACGAGATACTCCGAGAACGGGACTGAAAACACTTCCACTCCTTTCAAGTGGAGCTGTAGGAACTGTCCATGGTGCTGAAGCTGCTGCAGCTACACAAGCTCAACCACAGCTGTGTGTGTGTGTGTGTGTGTGTGTGTGTGTTATAGGAGGTAGTGTGAGATGGGAGAGATGCACCATACATCTCAGTTTTTAATCATCCTCACATCTTTGGTAAAGGTCACGTCAGTCTCACCTTCACCAGCTCCTCCAGCTGGCTCTGGTTCACACAGGAGTGTCTGGACAGGAACTCCAGCTTCTGGGACAGGATGGCCAAACGCTGGGCACTGGGGGTAGGAGAGAGAGAGAGAGAGAGAGAGAGAGAGAGAGAGAGAGAGAGAGAGAGAGAGAGAAACTGTTAGTTAAAACACACCCAGTTCAATATGTTACTCTACAGCAGTGTTTTTCAACCTTGGGGTCGGGACCCCATGTGGGGTCGCCTGTAATTCAAACGGGGTCGCATGAAATGTCTATTGATAAAAAAAAAATTACTGATGAAAATATATAGTTATATCTTCCAACAGCAATCACTTACATAGAGTGTTTGGACCGAAACACGGGTCTGTCAGTTCCTCTGCTCTGGAGAAAACTTTTCACGTATCCTACAAGTTTTATCCAATGAGGAGAGAGAACGGCATGAAGGGCTGTGTGTGCAGCCAGAGCCAGTCTGGTGCAGCCAAGGGATGCGCCTGAATGTGGTGACGTAGGGACGAGGGCGGGGGCTGCTAACTCCATCGGCTGACAAGAAGTTATGGTGCGTTCAAGGCAACCCGTAACTCGTGTTTTTCCGACCTGTGAAGTCGTAGGACCAGTTCGATCTGGTACGAGTTCACCGGTCGGAAGTTACGAGTGGCCGTTATAGTGACTTTCACAGGTAAAACAGGTCGGAAAAACACGAGTGGGTTGCCTGGAACGCTACAAAGTCGTAAGTTGTGACTTGAAGCTGTAATTTACGGTTTCAAAAGCCTGCCTGGAACGCAGCATTAGCCAAAACGACCGGATCGCTTACTTCTGCTTTAAACAACTGTATTCTATACTTTCACTTTCTCAAATAAAATAAAAATAACCCGAGCTGGCGCATTTTGATTGACGGGGTTGCCAGAAATTTGGGGAAAAAGGTTGGGAACCACTCCTCTACAGATTGTACTGTAGGTCTGTATATCACAAGTTATTAAATATCTGGGTGTCATCTGCATGTGGCCTTGAGAACACCACATGCTACTGAATTATAGATGCCAAATGACTGAACCCAGATTAATGTTCATCAGTTGTACAACTTGAGCCAAGGCAGTTCAATATTAATGAACAAACATCATAGATTCATCACAGGCGTCTTGGATTTAGAAAGAGAACAATTCCTTTAAAATCATTTAGCCTACAAAATAAAGACTTTCTTCAATATTTTCACAAAGTGTAATGATTTAGTTTCAAAGGGTCCACTCTGCACTGAATCGAGGGTAGTTTTCAGCGGCACAGAGGAAACATGTGGCAGTACCTATAGGAGACGTGGGCAGGAGGACGACAGCAGGGGTCTGATTACTAATGAATACTAATACTAATACTAATGAACGGGTGGACGGGATCAGGACGGAGGCTCCGCCTACCTCTCGTGAGGCTGCTCCAGGGATCTGAAGACGGCTGCTCCCATCACCAGGTACAGGACCACCAGAAGAAAGATGGCGGTCACCGTCTTCCATTTCATCACCGTGGCAACCACCTGCAACACTTCAACTGATCAATCAACCTGCAATCAACTCCTCCCTTAATTAACCTATGATGGTGGCAAAAAGCCTGTTTTTTGTTTTGTTTTTTGTTTTTTTTATACAGAGACTGTGTTAAGAGCCGCTGTGACAAAAATAATTACTTTTAAAAGTGTGGACTTCTCTCTTTTCTCTCTCACCTCACTCTCCTCCCGGGGAGTCAGTGTGATTGGCTTTGTGGAGAAGGAGAGGCGGGGCTTGGTGTTGTGAGTGGCGGATTTAGGGTCCAATAAGTCTGGAGCTGCCACTGTCAAGGTGAAATAAGAAAAAGAAAATTGCCAATGAATCACTTTTCCCCCCGCTCAGTCAGACTTCTTTCCCCCTTCCCGTCTTTTCTAACCTGCTCCAGTCAACACATCTAGCTGTTAATTTTAGAAACCTTCATAAATAAATCACCATCAAGTCCTTTAAATGGCCTCTAGATCCTAACACTGCCGAGAGTCAAGCACGTGCGTTCAGTCAGGTTTGTTTCTCCTGTTCATGTTGCACAATGGTCTGGCTGTGTAATAATGTGAGTTTATGCTTTTAGGACACAGCACCGTAAAGTTATGCTGCAGAAAGAAGGACGTGTGTGAGGTTGAGGAGAAAACACAAGAGAGATTCGAGTGTTACTGTAGTTATATCTACTCACACTGGCTCTACACACAACAAATGCCCCACCATTTAGATATAGTCACAGTTCAGCTCTGTTCATGCGTCCTGTTATTAAAGTTAAACAGGTGGATGGCGACTTGATAATGTACTGTGACTTTACTGTAACAACATCATATTTAACATGTGTATTGAATGTTTTCTTATTCTGAAATCCTAAAATCACCTAAAATAAAAATAGACGGTGCATGAACAGCAAGCAAGACAGACATTGCATGAATGTGATCATAAAAAAACAAATACTGCCAGAGACTAATTAAGTACTTTGAAACTCAGGAAAACTACTATGATATAATGTTTTTTCTTCTCCATACTGTACAGCAGGAGTATCAATATGTGTTTGCATGAAGTAGCTGAACAGAGGCATCAAAGAGCAGCAAAGAAGAGGAGACGATATGGGAGGCTCTGGAGGTGCAGTCTGTTGGTTGCAGGATCATTCACACCAGACAAAATATTAATAAAAGCAAATTATTGTTCATTTATCAGGATTATTATCAATTATCCGGATACGATGCCTCACATCACATCCCTGTTTTCTACTGCAAATTCAAGTGGAGGAATTAATCAATAGACAGGATTTCAATCAAACTGTATAGCACAATCCTGATTGCTTCTTAAATTCTATATGTATAAAAAAAATACTTTGAATTGTTGTCCACAGCATCTTTATAATGTCATAAAACAAACACAAAGTGAAAGAAACAACAAATGAATTGAGTCCATGTTACCAACTCTCTGGCTGATTTCCTCCCACCAACAGGTTTGTACAAACCACATATAAATCTGAGTTGGCCATTTAAATTAAATAATATCTTATAATCAGCACCAGCTCAGAGTCGCCTCTCTATGTGCTGCTCTCCTCCATGTTCTGCTGTGTGTTCAGTACAGCCCATCACTCCTCAAACATTAGATACTATTCTTAAATGACAATAACTCTGATTGAATGTTTTCAGTTTTGAAGCTGCAGAAATATTTCAAACAATATGAGAAATCAGATTAATAGAGTAACTCACACTGTGGAGGTTTGGCTGATTTAAAAATCAAACAAAACAAAACATTTTTGTCCATTTTTATCTTTATCCTTCGTCTTCTTCACATAAACTTCAATTTTATTCAACTTCTTTTTTTTTGTGAGAAGTGTTTTTACTATTGTATACGATTCAATCATCCATAGATTATTATGGATGATGCAGCCAGTTTGAAGTGTGAGCAGAGTTAAAAACTTGCAGTGAGTTTCAGGACAAGCTCTCTTCTTTCTCTCTCTGGTTGCATCCCTGCCTCCTACAAACGCTTGACTTTGATTGGCAGCTCACTCACTCCTTGTTGTTGCCTATCCGATGCCCTCCGCTCTCCTCTTCTCCTCATCCGACGCCCTCACTGCGTTGCGGTGAATCTTTCCTCCTCTGCGTGTCTCCTCCCTGCGGGGCTGAAAGACCAGGCGCTCCGTGTCTCTACTTCTTCTGCTCCTCTCCTCTCCTCTACTTTCTACTACTCGCTGATATCGGACGCTGCTGCTGCTGCTGCTGCTGCTGCTGAGACACTTTCTGTCCGCTGCCTCCGCGTTTCACGGCCAAAGAGATTGAGTCTGTGGTCTTTCCAGCAGCTCTCCAGTTGCTCCCACCACTGCGCTCCGGTTTGCGCCCTGGGTTTATGAGCGCAACCGGTGCAGCGGTGGGATATGAACCAGAGGAGGGGGAGGAGGAGGAGGGGGAGGGGGGCAGGGGTGGAGATAACAGCAGGGACGGGGTGGAGGTGCAGAGCGGCACAGGGCGGTGGTTCCCACACCGTCCACAGCTCCAGAGGCGTCGCCATCTTAATCTGTAGTGATTTGACTTCATGTTTATTCACTAGAGGTGAGGTGGGACAGTTCAAGAGACACGTGGTCCAGAGGAGGAGACAACCCCATCATCAAAGTGTCACCATGTCATCTCTCATAAGTCTAAAGTTTTATTAAATATGCTTGGTGTATGTGTACAGTAGGTTAGATGCTCTTAAGTTAACTTGTTTATCTTTTGTCTTGTGATTATGATGCATGTGCGCCAGCCAGGCTTTCACATGTTGGAACTAAGCCTGTCATGATATCAGATTTTCACTAACCTTCACATTATTACAGTCAAAAGAAATAACAATAACATAAACTGTTGAAAAATTAACCACATCCAAACTTTGGATTATTGTGTATTTCATCTGCCCCCCCTATATTTCATTTGAATGATCAGTTATCATGAGTGCTTCAACAGCCCTTGACCTTGAGTGGGTTTCCAACCCATCTCATAGTGTTTCATTTTAATAATTAACGATTAAATCCATATACAAAAATTAAATTGGTGCAGCAGAGCTCTGCTCTCTCTCCCCCTATATGATTTATCCGAAGCCCTTGTTTTGAAACACAGAGCCGGTGTTTGGAAGATTTCTGATATTAACACATGGATCATACAGGCAAACAGTTTCCTGCTATAAAATCAACAACAACAACAACAACAACAAAAATAGGGTCAGGGTTATGTTATGTTCCCCATGATCTATGCATATACAGTTTAAGGTAGTTTTCCTCATTAGGTTTTCTATAAGGACAGTATTGGTTCACTGACACGCTGGTGAGGACCTGAGATATGCAGTATTTGATTTGTTGATGGGAATGGAGATCGTCTTGCTGCATTTTCCACTGGAAAACAAAATAACCCATAAATGGTCCAAGTGTGTTTATACTGTAGCACAGGAGCCATGTGACAGAAATGCTCTCTTAATGTTTAACCAGCACAGGTGCTATAAACTCACCGAGTGAACACAAAGCAGGTTCATTATCACACTTGTTCTCTGCAAGACGTCTTATTTGCTCAGTGATGCAAAATGATCCACATTGCCATGGTCACAGCTTCAATGCAGACTTGACTTACTTTAATGGTTTTAATCACTTCCAGTCATGAACAGAAGATGTATAAACTTCACTGAAAGAGAAACAGACAGTTATTCAATCAGTCAGCTGCTCGTTTCAGCTCAGATGTGCATAGTCTCACACACATGAATGTTTGTTTCCATCACAGCAGCACATGTGCAGAGGAGATGATCAGGAAGACGAAACAGGTTGAATGACAGCTGTCTGAACCCCGAGGAGACAAAATATGCAGAAATACAGAGTTCATTTAAATGCAGAATATAAATACCTACAAGTTTCCAATAGTGCAGAAAACTGCTCTCCTGTTTGAATTGAATTAAAATTTCTTAGGTGAAGACTGTGGAGTGCTGTGTGTTGCATTCAAATAGATGAATGAATGCTTTTCACAGAGTGACCGAGGTAAAGAAAGCGTAATAAAGCCGAACATTCAATTAAAGAACAAAGTCGTTTTCATCATTTCCAGCTGTTTTCTGGGGGGGGGGCACCTTTCAAACCATTCAAAGAGAAAAAACATTGCTTTTTATGAGCTGACAGACAATAATGAACAATGGTCTGGTATCATCCATCTCTCATGCCCCATTGGTCTTTCTTTCTTTCTTCTTTCCCTCTTCTCTCTCTGTCTCTCGACCCCTGATGAGAAATTAATAGTTGTTTAAATGTTCATGTTTCCACCTCACGACTCCCACATCTGAACATTAATTACACGCCTATTTGTACAGCTAAAGATAGAGACTGCGGGTGTGTGTTCATGTGTGTGTGTGTGTGTGTGTGTGTGTGTGGATGATGTCTATTTGTCAGTCATTGCTGACTTCCTAATTAACATGCACAGGTAGTTTTTTTGTGTCTCAGCTCACCTGTCTTCTGCTTAATGGAGACACACACTTTCTCATCTCTAACACAGTGACGACTGATCCTTATTGAACTGAACAAAGTGATGTAAAGTTGTTTTAGAGGTAAATTCATGCAAAACCACTGATGCGCGTTCCCGTCGGGGGCAGTTTTTCGGCAAGCAGTCTCTGCATTTACCTCTAAAACAACGCTGTCTCGTAACGTTCTGAGTTTATCTCATAGCGTGGTGAATGTGCAGGTCGCAACTTGTCCACCAGAGCGTTTTTGGAGTTGTTGGATTGTGTATTTGATGAGTTTGATGAGGGAAACCAAGAAATCCCATGAGCCTCCGTAGCGTTGCTCTGAGCAGCTCGCGGCTCGGCTCCGCCACCGACAATTAAAGGTAACGAACCTACTCCTAAAACTATAGGGATTATGGCAATGGGCCAATTTGCCAAAATGTGGAACTACCCCTTTAAGGACCGCTCCCGTGTGTTTGTAAGTTTTAGCTGCTAAAATACAAAAATGTGTCATCAGCAAAGAAGCAAGAAAACCTGCAGAGGAGACAGGAGCTCTTGGATGGTTACAGTGACAGAGTTTCTGCTCTCTTGTGCAGCGTGAACACAATCCACTCTGAATATTACTATACAGAGTTTTAAGATAAGATAAGATATACTTTATTGTCCCAGAGGGAAATTCATTGTAGGCAGAAGTGCAGGTAGACTGTATCGCCAAACAGGACAAGACCACATCACAAGTTTTACAGCTTTAGTGCGCTGTAATCGACCAGATAAGGAAGGACATCACCTTCAGGAGCACATCTTACCCACAAAGCATTGTGCTCTTCAGTAGTTCCTATGCACAGTGCATGGGATGTATGAAAAAAGTTTAAAAAGTTTAAAATCTATGTGGCGAGGTGAAGAGGGCCCAGGCGGGGATTGAACCCACACCTCCTGGGTAAGAGTCATGCGCTTGCCAGTCACCCAAAGGGACCTCCCTTTGGCCAAGTAGCCAGGGCGCATGATCAATTGGAGGCATAGTGACAGGACCACCACTGTCACATCTATTTTAAAGTTATAGACAAGGATGCTGTGGTGGCTCAACCTGTAGAGTGCATACTATGAGGGCTCAGTCCTGACTGCAGTGGCTCAGGTTTGAATCCACCTTGAGGCCTTTTGCTTGATGTCATCGCCAACCCCAACCCCACCCCCACCCCCACCCAGGGCCGTTGCTAGGAATTCTGGGCCCCCTGAAAGAATACTAAAGTGGGCCCCTGCCCCCTCACTTTTTTTCTTAAACTACAATGTATTATCATTTTTTTATTTAGCCTACTTTGTTTTGATGCTAATGCAGCATTACTATGCGTATTAGTCAGGGTCTTATGCAGAATAATTCAGTCATACAAAGATTAGACTACAGTACTGGGGTTTTTTGTGGGCCCTACTGGGCGCTGGGCCCCTAGAATTATCATCACCTTTCTCCTCTATACAACGGCCCTGCCCCCACCCCCCCGATTTCCTGTCTCTCTCATAATATCACTGTCAATAGAGGTTAGCCTAGAAATCTAGACGCACCCTAGATATATATTTGCTCCGTAGGTGGGTCTAGAAACGAGCCGTAGGAACTTTTTGAGTCTCGAACACCGTTTGTGTTCACCAATCACAGCGCTCTATCTATTTAGAGAGTCGTTGGGCGGGCTTAACGCGATGACGACATACATTTTAATTGGCTTGTCAGGCTAACGTCATCCTGCTCTTTGCTCTGATTAGTCGTAGCGCTACCCTATTGCGTGCAGAGGCAGTTTGAAAGACAGCCTTCATCCCGCCCCCTGGATTGAGCCGAGGTCTACCGGACGTTGCCAGACTATACATGTTAAAGCAGATAACAGCGGCACGGCCGTTTCGGCTAATGCTGTGTTCAAGGCAGGCTTTTGAAACCGTAAGTTACAGCTTCAAGTCACAACTACGACTTGGTAGCGTTCCAGGTAACCCGTAGCTCGTGTTTTTACCGTCCTGTTGTCTGTGAAAGTTCCCTATAACGGCCACTCGTAACTTCCGACCCGTGAACTCGTACCAGATCGAACTGGTATGACTTCACAGGAAGGAAAAACACAAAGTACGAGTTTCCTTGAACGCACCATGAGTTAGCAGCCCCCGCCCTTGTCAGGCATCAATTGGTCCTCGTGCTACGTCACCACATTCACGCGCATCCCTTGGCTGCACACACAGCCCTTCATGCCGTTCTCTCCCCTCATTGGATAACACTTGTATCCCACAAGGAAAATTTTCTCCTCGGGTGACAGCAGAGCAGAGTGACGGAGAGACTCGTGTTTAGGCTGAAATACTTCATGTAAGTGATTGCTGACGGAAAATAGGACTATTTAGGACTTATATTAACAAAAACATTCCACTGATATCTGCTTTAATGATATAGTCTGGCTTGTCAGGCTAAATAGAGGCATTGAAAGACCCCAAAATATCTTTAAAAGAACAAAAACAAACAGAAAACAAAAAAGGATTTTGCTGTTCTTCATTCATTCACTGGGCTTTTAGTTTATTTAAAAACTGCAGCTGCAGTGAAAACAGTAAACACATAACGTGAGCTCACAAGTCTCTAACGCCCTGTTTGCACCATTACACTGCCTCATACTTTTAGTCCCTAAAATTAGTCAGTTGAAAACGGTTCATTGCTTTTTGCCGATTCAAATATGCAGTATGTAAATATTTCTATATTCTCTATTCGTCAGGTCTTCTCCTAACAGGGTGGTCCTCGGAGCAAAAAAAATAAAAATACAGATGACTAACACTTGATATAAATATTATTTCAGATGTGGTTTATGTGCCTGCGTGTCTGTGTATCCCATAGTTGTGTCGATCGCTGCAGCTGCTAATTTAGAAATTGATTGCTCAATGATTGCAGTCAGTCTGTTGTATGATAATCAATGATGCTGATACTTAGTCACAGTCAATTTACGCAGCAGGGACCAAATATAGCACTCTAATTTCAGCTTATTTTCCCATCATCTATTATCATTGTTATGCTGTCTGTCTGAAGGGTAAAAATAATTCAAATGTAAATATTTTGTAGTTATGAAAGTAAATCTTGTTTCACCAAAAACTCAACAAGATCCCGTTGAGACAGTATTATTATATCAGGTGTTGTTAGCTTTAATAATTAATTAATTTTGGGGATCATGAAACTTGAGGTATCGTGGAGACCTTTAATTGTGAAATGAACAAAGACGGAACAACAGTGAAGTTTTAATAGTGTGCACCTGTATTTGTATCCATTTATAAACCACTGTTGAAACACTCAGACACACAGTTTCTATCATTCTAAAATAAAACATTTAAATTAGAAACGATGACTTATACCTTCCAGTCATGAAATGGAATCAGTAATATTTTTATAGACTATTTATTCAGCAGTTCAGATTCAGATTAAGCTCCGTTTTCGTGCACATAACGCAACGATGAGTGAAACCAAAGTTAGAGGGAACTCTACAAAGGCCTGTTATACTGAGTCTCTAGGCGATAGACTGTAGATAGAGGAAGTAAATTTAACTTTACAGTAATGTGGAAAACAAGTGTGATCCCTTCTGACCTTTTCAGACATAACCATTTTAATTTCCACAACAGCTTCTCATGAACAGTTTTCCACCTTGTATGCACGTTGTTGTTGTTATGTGTGGGTCATTACATTGTATTTGCATGAAAATGTGTTCAAGCCCTCTGAAGTACATGCAGTACATGTATGCGTACTGCATGTATATACACATATATGTATGCATGTGGATGTATAAAGGCAGCGGTTGCTCTCTCAGGTGATTGGCCCTGACAGCATGGTACCCCCTTTTAGATGCCTGTGGAGAAATGACCCAGGGTCGTCAGACATCATGTCCCGGCTGGACACAAGCCTGCAATTAGACGCCCATGAACCGGAACTGCGCTCCGTGTGTGTGTGTGTGTGTGTGTGTGTGTGTAGTATGTGTGTGTGTGTGTGTGTGTGTGTGTGTGTGTGTGTGTGTGTGTAGTATGTGGTATGTTTTGCAAGAGTTATATAGAAATATGTCGCTGTGTGACTCTGACTTGTGTAGGAACTGCAACAGCGAATGTCACAGTATATAACAGCAGGTGTGTGTGTGTGTGTGTGTGTGTGTGAAGTCACTGTAACGGATTTAGTGCTTCCTCTGGTTTTCCCGTTGTAATGACCTGAATCCCAGAGGAATTAGTCTGTGGAATGTGACAAGAACCACTTCAAACAAACTCTCTATACTATGGCACTAGGGAACTGTGTGTGCGCGTGTATGTGTGTGTGTGTGTGTGTGTGTGTGTGTGTGTGTGTGTGTGTGTGTGTGTGTGTGTGTGTGTGTTGCAGGTGCAAAATGTTTGGCACCCATACATACATTGCATCTCTAATCCCAACCCGTCTCTTACATATGTTCAACAGGTTCTGGGTGACACTCATTAGCTGCCAGTGCTGAATTCAAGCTGTTTTTATTGCCTTCACATAAAGTGAGTTTGAACATTTCCTGATAACTGATAGGAGTTCATAGGTTGAGAAGTTTTCCATAGCTTTAAAGCAACTCTTTCTTCTCTTCACAGATCTGGTATCTCTGTCTGTTCTTTAGTCAACTAGCAACACTTTTCTCACTTGAACACGTGCTCAACTCAATGCAACATCATGAATTTCATTAACGCATCAAGTGTGTCTGCTGCATTTTAGTCAGCAACGCTCTGTTACACTGTTGCATGGTAGATTTCTACTATTGCAGTTAAACTAGTTACAAAACGTTTTGCTGCGACCTCAGATGAAGTGTTCACAGAGCGACAATAGTAACTGGCGCTGTTGTGGGAGGCCCATGCAGTGAATATCAGTGTCAGGACGACATGTCAGTGGGGGCAGCGATGACCGTTAATGCGGGACGCCTCTGTTGATATTATATTGGGGTGCAGGGTTAAAAATAGCTCACGTAGTTTTGACTGTTGGGGCCACGGGATAGTGAAACCTAATCCTTGTTACATAACTGAACGGAGGCAGGGCTTGTGTGTGTGTGTGTGTGTGTGTGTGTGTCTGCCAGTGTACACTCTTGTGTGAGTATGCATGCGAATGCACTTGGGCTATGTTAAAGACAAACAGAGCCATGCAGTTGCGTGACATGGTGCTGGGAAGTGAGAGCAGTGGTTGGAAAATACCAGCAGGGAATCTGTCAAATTTTAAGACATGAAGAAAAAAAAGAAGACTCCCCAAAACATATTGTTTTGTGCACACTACTGTAAATATCTAAAATATGCTGTGTCTTTAAATCAAATAACTGTCCGCCGTGTTAGAGGATCTGTGTGAGGGAGTCTCACTCACCTGGCTGCACTTCCACCAGACACTGAAAGCTGATTTTGAAATGAAACCTGAAATGCACATGATGGTACTGTAGCTATACACAACTATTAAAGGTCCAGTGTGTAATAATTGTCAAGATTTATTGGCAAAATCTGAATATACTACCCATGAATGTATTTTTATAAAAGTATAATCTCTATAAAATAAAACTTGTTTGGTTTTCATGGCTTTATATACATGTAGCAAGGGTCTTGCTTTAGAGAGGGTCGCCATCTTGATAGATAGATAGATAGATAGATAGATAGATAGATAGATAGATAGATAGATAGATAGATAGATAGATAGATAGATAGATAGATAGATAGATAGATAGATAGATAGATAGATAGATAGATAGATAGATAGATAGATGGACTTTATTGATTCCAAGCTGGGCAATTACAGAATCTGAGAATCTGAACGCGGTTTCCCCCCTATTTTACACACTGGACTTTTTCCAACATGTTGTTTATATCTCAACCTCTCCTCCTCGTCCATTTTGTTTTACTTTTACAGCTGTGTTTGTTTACTCCAGATTTGGGTCACAACTGTCCCATCAGCCCACACTTTCCCCCCTTCTCCAACTCTTCTGCATGAAACCACTAGAGCTCACCTGTGGCAAATTAAATCCAATGGACGTCACCCCTGTAATTTCACACTCGGGACAAAAACAAAGACTAGAAGTCCAAGGAATCCTCTCTGTGATGAAACTGTGACGAGGCATATGTATATACAGATCAGGGCAGCTTTGAAAACATTTCTATTAAAGCTCTGAGTTTTCCCAGGAACACGGTCACAGCTTCAGCCCGATGATGCTGATGCCCCACTGCAGCACTGCTCTACATCGTAGCGACACCAGGCCTCTCAGTGGACGGACAGTAGAGCTGATACAGTACATACTGATACAGTGACCCCTCATAAAGAGTCTCCTGCTCTCATTCTCTCTCTCTCTCTCTTTCTCTCTCTCTGTCTGTCTCTCTCTATCCGCTCCGTGCCTTGGTGGCACATAGGGCCTCCACAGAGCGTTTCCACTTCTCCCGGTCGACAGCGGTTGTTCTTGCTTCGGCCCATGAACTCCACCCCGCCTCTTCTCTTTCTTTCTCCACTGTACGTCTCCACTGTACGTCTTTGGTCTTCCTCTTCTTCTTTTCCCTTCAGGTGCCCAGGTCATGGCAATGTTTCAGTCATTATTTTGGTCCTGCCTTAGTATATGACCAATCATCTTCCATTTTCTCCTCTTCACTTCCTCGCTCAGTGGCCTCATGTCGGCTCTTTCTAATAGTTCCTCTGTACTAATGTGGTCTTGCCATTGGATTTTGAGGATTCTTCTTAGATACTTGTTGTGAAACACATCGATTGCTTTGTTGTCTCCTTTATTAATTTTCCATGTTTCGCATCCATATAGTAACACCGGCGCCACTAGTGTTCTGTACAGCCTCAGTTTTGTTCTTCTTGTGATGCTCTTGGAGTTCCAGATCTTTTTCATTTTGATGATTTGATCCTGTTCTCATTAACTCTCTTAAATTTCAATAGAAAATTGTCCGGTTGGAAAATTCTTGTGCATCTGATCCTAATTAACCTGGATGTAGGCTACACAACAGGTAAATTTGTTTTTGCTTTTGCCTTGGACCGTGACTGAAAGCCACATCGTCCCACAGCGCGGTCACTTCTATTCAACCAGAGGAAACACACTCGGAGCAGCAGGAGATTTGTTTTAACAACTTTCTTTGTGGTTTCCTCTGCATGAACAACAGCAGTGCCTGACCGACCGTCCGACCTGTTTTCCTGCATCACGTGTCCCACCTCTCTATCTGTTCGGCCGCTGCTGTGCGTGAGAGAGGGAAAGTGTTTTCTAGATCAAATGCATCACCATTACACACACTCACACACACATACAGATACTACGCAGCAACTCATGTTAACAATTACAGAGTAATCTCCTTTCCTGTAAGTGAGTGTCAGTGGGATGTTTATGTACCAGCCGGCTGTGAAATAATGAGCCACCACAGTGTAGAGCCGCCCGGTGAGTCACGCAGAAGAACCGAGATGTTTGACTATATTTTTGGGCTTTTAACACGTGTCACTAATTTTTGTGCGGTTATGGAGCTATGATTGGTCTCTCTCCCACTCACAGGTCCTAAAAGTTTCCAGTGGAACGTCAAATACTTTCCTCCTTGACCTTTATATGAGTGTGTGACTGTATATGGCTGAGTGTGTTTTTTCTTCCTTGACT
Source organism: Trachurus japonicus (assembly GCF_045865225.1). NCBI lineage: Eukaryota > Metazoa > Chordata > Actinopteri > Carangiformes > Carangidae > Trachurus > Trachurus japonicus. Next base: position 15,192,424 of record NC_140909.1, read on the forward strand.
TCACAGATTACACGTGAACAAGCTACAAAAGCTGAATGTTTCTTCTCAACTTTCAAACTTAGATACAGTGAAAAGGAAAATTAATATTCTATCTGAAAGTCTAATATACTACAGTAAGACATGCAACTTGGACAGAATACAAACACTGTGGATGCAGTTAGCAAATAAATGCTAACTTTAAACAAAAAATAACTAAATAAATCAATTTGTATAACAAACAGAGAAAATTATTACGAGGTTGACTGAAGTCAGATCCAAACTGTTACTGCGGAGGACCGACGGATCAACCGCCATGATGCTTTTGGGGCCTTTTGGTCTCATATTTACATGCATCAATTTTTCAAAAGTCAATTTCAGATCAGGCCACAGCTGCACGTTGACCACAGTCAGCAGAAACCACAATGTAAGCACAGGGAGATTTAAAACACTTCATCACCTTTACAGTATAGATGCAGCAGTTTGGGAGCAGGACAGGCTGGTACTGTCCTTCAACCACACACAGCTCAGGCATCAAACAGATGGACGTCTCCTTCGGGACCAATGGCTGTCTGATCAGGAGACGGTTCAATGACACTGGTCTGTAGTTCAAACTGACGCCCTGTCATGTTACAGTCGTACAGATTCAACACTGTGGGTGTGTGCTAAAGACTTGTGGGTAATAATAGTAGCGCAAAACTTACATAAAAATGCACATTGTTTTATGCTGAATGAATGAAATCGTGTTTCATTATTATTTATACGCCGTGTTGTGCCTCAATTCGTTGTTACCACCACAGTCTCTCTCACTCTTACTATTTTTGACTGCAAACTTTAGATCCGCTTCACTCTGTGTGTGTGTGTGTGTGTGTTTCACCACTGTGCTGCTGTGTTGCCACCTCAATAGTTTTTCTATTTTTAGGAATTTGAGCGTAAGGTCTGGCATCACTTCAGACGAGAGGGAGGCAGATAGGTAACAGATAAAAAGAGAGACAACGGAGCAGAGTGAGGTGACGTGGGACCGATGGAGGAATAAAACACACACCGAGCCTCAAAGCCCGCTCACACGATTTGCACATTCAACGCTGAGACTCCTGGGGCGTATACAGTAGTTAGTTCTGCAGCACATCAAATTCAGTTTTTCTCTATTTCCATACCTTTTAGACTTTATATCATCCTTTAATAACCACTAAAGTTGTAGTTAAATAGATAATAATAATCTGTAGTTCCACTATGGACAATGCACATTCTCTCCCTTTGCTGTTACATTCAGTTCAAAGCAGCAGCAGCAGCAGCAGCAGCAGCGGTGTGAAACATTTTCCCTTTGGGACCAATGAAAGATCCTGAATGTGTTGTGTCAAATGAACATTCATCAGTTCTATGTGAGTCACAGAAAACACATCACACTCTCTGGGAGACAGCTGAAGATCTGCAGGATAATTAATTTGAACAGCTATGATATAATATCAACTTACCTTGACCCGGTGCGTGAATGTGTGTGTGTGTGTGTACTGTACCTGACCTTCCTCTGCAAAATAAGCATTCATAGTAGTAATAATAATAACAATTGATAATTATTTTTTCACTATATTATAGGCTAATAGGTTAAAGCAGAAGTAAGCAGAATTTTTGTGTTAATATAAGTCTTAAATAGTTATATCTTCCGACAGCAATCACTTCTATAGAGTGTTTGGTCTGAAACACGGGTCTGTCAGTCACTCTGCTCTGCTGTAAGCCGAGGAGAAAACTTTCCTTGTATCCTACAACCTTTATCCAATGAGGAGCGAGAACGGCATAAAGGGGCGGTCCTCTCTGTGTGTGCAGCCAAGGGATGCGCGTGAATGCGTAGGGACATCGGCTGACAAGAAGTTAGCCAAAACGACCGGATCGCTTACTTCTGCTTTAATTATATTATATCATATTATTATAGGTTAATTTGATAAAAGACAACAAATCCATACTGAAACAAAATAAAAGCTTCTCATCTACAATGCAATGTTTGCATATTTATGGTCTAATTAGAACATTATTAACCTAAACTCTTTTTTGATAATGTTCTGCAGATGTATATATGATGCCTTTAGAAACAATTTAAACAAAGAGTAACTGGGACATCTTGTGGTCAAATATCTGCAGTACAGTGGTTACTGACATTTACCCCTCTCGCTTTGCGTGTATGGACTGGATTGATGGGTACTATAAATGTAAGATATAAACATTTTATTTTACATAGTGAGTTTTCCCAATTTGACACAATTATGTGGATAATTGTATATGATAGCTCACTTGATGTGGTCCATGACCCTTTAAACGTAATTTTTTTCAATTTATTATAATCACTTATGAAGACATGGGTTATATAGCAACATTCAAATGGACTCTATAAGGAGGATGAAAACACATTGCTCTGTGCAATAGCATTTTCTACTCACAGAATAAAATAAAAAAAACAACACTATTGTGAATATGAACTGGATAATAGCACAAGGCCCTCTGATTCACATATTGGAATAAAAATGTATAATTTCACTGGGATACTTGAATTCTGCAAGTTCAAGGGAAGTCCTTACTCATTTCATCCTCAGTTGTTTAGCTGAATGCTTGCTTGAGAAAAAGTCAAGACAAAAGCTGTTTGTTTGTTTTGTCAGTAAATCAACTATGAGTCTTTATTCTCTTTTTGTTTAGTTAGTGCATCATATATGTTGTGTAGATTAGTTAGTTAGATCTTATCTGGAATCCGGGTGGAGAAGCTGAAGGATCCAAATCCATGGAGTTGCTCCTCAACTCCTCCAAGTGCAGCCACGTGGTGGTCAGAGGGGAGACACCTACAGACAAAACAACTTATTGCCCTCTCAAATACAAAACACAACATGACCATGGCTAGAATATAAGTTGTTACACATTTCTCTTTTTTCCCCACTTCACATTCATGAAATTAGTATGAGCATGAAAAAGCAAACACTCACCAGAGTCAGTACCCAGATTAACACATGAGCTCCTGTTCCTCCTGAATCCTCTGGTAGAACAACAGCTCTCCCATCAATCCAACTCTTTGCTGGGTAATTACAACATTTAACTTAAAAGACACAGTCCAACACTGAGTCACTCTGCTCAGGATCTTCACAAACTAAACTCTACTGGCTAACTTCTTCCTTTTTCTTCCTCTCTGCCTCCATCTCCCTGTCCTGACTTCCACTCTCCATGCAGCTGCTCTGCGCCACCGCCAGGACGTTTGGTCAAATTGCAACATCACATATCCACCACTTGCACTTCGATGCTCAATGAGGAGCGATGTCAATTTAATGCATGAAAAGCTGTCATGGCTAAAGGTGGACAAGAGACTAAAATGTGGCCTTGTTTTATATTTGGACAGACAAAAAAGCCAGTATTCACAGCTACAACTGACCATTGATAGACATCATCATAACACTATAGACAGGCCTTAAAAGGTAATTTCACTTTATCTCAGACAAAATCCAATGCACTTAAAGATACAGTATTATATAGAGCTATACCATATTGGAACAGACACCCTCTTTATCTTATTGGTATTGATAATAAATCAAGATTCAAAAAAGGGTGTCATGCATAAAGAAATCATATTTTGAGCAACTTATTACCCGCTTTTAATAGGCTATTTTAAAAAATGTTTATCCTTGTAGTTGTTTGTCTTTAACCCCAGGAAGAATAGTCCTCACCAAGGTGAAGACTAATGGGGATCCATGTACAAATAAATAAAATAAACACTTCAAATGTATAACCAAACTATAGTTTGTTTAGATTGTTTGTATATTAAGCAAAGTTTCAGGACCATACTGTCAGCCACCTCACAATTGGAGTAATGGGAGCTAACTTTAAGGACCACGTTTCTAGGACCCCGGTTTCTAGGCAGCACCTCCTAGTCCTTAGAAAACATGTGTGAACATTGGAAATAGGTCAACAGAGCAATAATTTGCATACACAAATATACAGCCAAAATACAATATATGAAAAAACTTTGCCAGGGGAGATATGCAAGGTGTATGCAAAGTTGAACGACAGAACAGGTTTTGGAAATCCCTGCAGCACATAGTGCAGCATTTTTTATTAGAGATTAACTGTTCGAAATGAACATTATTATATCTGATGCGCTAAAAGATATTTTGATTCTTTTATTCTAAATTGAAGTCCTGAGAATGTGGGCCTAAAACTGCAACTCCAAGGTGCGGCCTTTATGGTCCTGACACTGGCCCTGACGGTGCAGCCTCTGAGTCTGGAGGAACACACTGCTGATTTAAGCAGGTAATTTAGTTTGGGACCAGCATGCACCTGGGTGGGTATGTGGTTTTTACCAGAGCGGGAGAGGAGGCTTTCTTTGTTTACTGTCTCATAAGGAAAATACAATGATATTGTTTGGACATTGATTATTAATGATTATCATGGTGCGTCTGTTGATGTATTGAACCAAAATTAGGCTAGTTGAGGACAAACAACCACCACACAAACAAACTGTTCTTTACAGGAAACAGAAACCTAAAGCAACATTTGGCCTACAGGAAACAGGAGATAGGCACCCGAATATAAGTTATTAGCTAAATAAAGGTAATGTTTTTTGTTTTTTAAATGGTTCTACTATTATTACAGAGTCACCTATAACATTGGAGTTGTGTATTAATTCCTGGGGGCCATGGTAGGGATAGCAGTGGGCCCCTCATCACCTTTCTCCCCTATGCCACGGCCCTGGTGCAGTACAGTATGAAGCTACTACTGCGACTGCATGAGCTGTGACGGCTGTGGGCAGGCAGATCATCATCATCATCACCAGACTCCTCCCGGTCTAAACCACCGGAGTCTGACGGACTGACAGTGTGGACGTGGCGCGGCGGAAAACCCGGAGAGACGAGCACAAAGAGTCTGAGCGGCGGCGGCTTTGCTTCGTGGCTGCGCAGACTCACTGACACGACGGCGGCTGCGTTCTTCCACGTGGACCCTGTCATTGACCAAAACAGCCCGCGGATGGAGGAGGAGGAGGCGTGGGTGGATGGGTGGATGGGTGCGTGTTGCCTTCGCCGTTGCGCAGTGCAGACCGGGCGGTGCGGCCGGGACAGAGGCGCTCTCTCTCTCTCTCTCTCTCCAGACATGAAGCAGTGAAAGCAAAAGCTGCCCGAGTTAAAGCGTCTTCCTGCCCAGCAGCCCGTCCACCATGTTGACAGGTAGGTTTATCATCAGTCTGGATACAGATGTGGAGCCCGAGACCGGACTTTGTCGTGCGTGTTGTTACTCCATGGAAATATTTCATCAACAATAGCCTACATGCATAATAAACGCATAGTCAGCCGGTTAAACAATCTGCTCTCATTCATTCTCGCGTGTATTTGTTGATGTGTTCATTTTCTTATATAAGCATGAAGAAAAACCACTACTAACGCTGCCCAGCCCAGGCTGTATTGTAATAATGCTGCAGAGAGCTGGTGTCACCCGTGGGTCATGTGGGGTTGTGCGTGTGTGTGTGTAGTTAGCATTGCTGCATGTACTAGCTGCTGTGTTATCATGGTGCCTTTCAGTAGCAGCAGGCCAGTCCAGAGCAAAGCAGGTCAACACACACTTAACACATCTGCTTGACTGGACACATGGATGGACAGTGGATGGATGCTGAGCTATAAGTAGATGTATAATAATATAATATAATAATAATATGTATAATATAAGGGATCCTGGTTGATTTCCCCATAATGATCCCTAGAGAGGTGTGAAGGCTGCAGCACTGCTTTATTTATTAGCAACTTTGTGAATTATTTAGGCAGGTAACATGGAGATTGGCAACTGACACTAGAAATGAATACTGGTTTTGTTGGATACTTAGAAAAGCCATGTGGAAATTCCAGTTTGTATTCATGCAACCATCACTTATCAACCACTCCCATGTCCCCAACAACACCTCTTATAGGAGAATATTTAATGTCAAGACACAAATGCTGTTATGTGTGTGTTTATTTTATGGTAAAAGGGACATTTACCTATACAGGTGCAATCATGTGAGGTCATAACATGGCTGTGTACTTGTAGGTGTGATCATGGAGTGTCATGGCATCCTGTACCTGCTGCTGCTCATTCACCTGTGTCTGGCTGCACCAGGGCTACCCGGGACACAGAGGTAAACCAACCTCACTAATCACACAACTACTACTACTACTGTCTCCTTATTTCACACAAAATCAAACTTTTTTTTTTTAATATTTCAAATAAATATTCTTTTAAGAAGTGAATTTCCACATGTAACTGAGGGTGTAAAGGCTGGTAACACAAATAAACCATCTTCCGCCTCTGTTGTAGTTGCTGATGCTTCTTGACATATAAATTTGTTTATCCAACAGAGAGGAAACAGTGGATGCAAATAATCCTTCCCGAACACTACCCAATCCCTTTGGCTCAGGAGAAGAGGACCGCAGGTGAGTAATGCGTACCTCATTGAAGTTTGTCCAACCTCAGCAGCTCCTGTGTTGTCACTCTGTGGACTTTGGCTGCTGTGTTGTGCTAATGATGTGGCCGGCACCATATACTGATAAGATTACACGAGCAACAACACCGCATCATGTTGCAATAGTGAAATATGTCTATACTTTCACATCTCTGCTACTGCACGGTAGAAATCTGGTGATTATTTGTTCGGTGAGTGGACATAGAGCCACAGTGTGTTGGCGGCAATGTGGCTGGAGTTTATTATTTGATAAGATTATTGGATGTGTATCCTGCTCTGTCACATAGTTTGATTGAGCGTTTGTCAGCTGTGTAAGTGCAGCTAATATGATCTGTACCTCCCTCCACAAACAAAACACATGGATTCACAGGAGCCTTGAGTGCAGTCTAAATGGACGGAATGGCCATTTCTGAATGAAGCACTTGTACCACACTGACATTGATTACCCATTGCTCAGGGCCGGCCCCTGGCATAAACACTCTATGCGGTTGTTTAGGGCCACAGCCGTTAGGTGGGGGGCCACATGATCAGAAAGGTACCGGGGTTCATTCAAGTCATTTAAACATCCTGAGGTCAGCACGTGCACACTATGAGCTTTATATGTAATTTGAAGTCAATATTCAGCTTCTTTTATCTCACATTTGAGACATTTGGTGAAAATAGAATGGCAGAATGACAACATTTGTGCTCAAAAAACAATCTTACAAAATTTCATTTTAGACTTGTTTTCTACACTTATCTATTACTGTATTCATATCCTATTTCAAGCACCAAAACAGTTCATTCTCATGACTGAAGGTGTGTTTTCACAAGGGATTTGAAATTTTTCAAAAAGCAGACCTCAAATTTCCAGCATTTGGCCTAAATTATTTCTTTATACAGTGTTCATCTAGGACAAAATGGCCTCAGTGTGCTTACAGCGGAGGTTCTAATATTTAGACATAAAACACTTGAGTACTGTTACATCTGTAAGTATCTTAAAAAGATACATTTAAGAAAATATGTAAAAGTCAAGAAAGTGGCCTCAAACCTCAGAGGGCATAAACATGTCTGTATTCAGTTTTAACCAGTGATTTGGTGTTTTCGCTTAGAGTGGGCCACAAACAAAAATCTTGTTTAGGGCCACCCTGCCATTGCTTCATCTGTGGCCTATGCATGGGACAAAACTATTCATCTAAAGTGTTTCCTTTATGTCTCAGGTTTGAGACATAATGTCTGCAAAGCCTTTTTATGTCTTGTATCGAACATAAACACTTTAGAAAATGGATTTAACCTTTATGCAAAAGGTGTAACAGCTGAAACAGCACTGATCTCTATAAATCACAAGCACAGAAGCAGAGAAGCTCAATGGCTCTGTGAGTATCATATCACTGTTTGGTCTTCTTGGCAACAGCTTCATGTAAAATGTGATACACTATTTTTTGATGAGGTGGCACCTCCTCCTCCTATTGTGAAGTTATGTGTTGAGAGGTATGCACATTGTGCCCTCTTGTGGCTACACAAAATACAGCATCACCTCTGTATTTACAGTATTGTCCCACCCAGTCTACTGAGGCATCAATGTAAAGACAATCCACTCAAGATGTTTTAATCCTAAACTTGTGACTCAGACTCTGCAGGGTTGAACACATCTGAGTGCTCTTTATCTTTTACTAATGGACTCCAATGTGCTATGTGCTGTGTGAACCACAGGTTGCTGCAGAGTTTCATTCAGTCCAGCCTAAAGGATGGTCAAGGAGGACCAGAAATCAGCACCTGGGAGCAAGGTAAATATCTCCAACTACTGCTGTGAAACCTGAACAAAGAAATACAAAAAATTCACAAACTCTAATCTTACTAATGGAATATATAAGGACATCTCTAATAAAGTCATTTTCTATTACTTTTGCCTTTGAATCTTCTTTAAGTAGTTGATCAGAGATCAAGGTTATGTCTGTGATTCTGGTTTCCTGCTATAAATCATCCACAGCAGTGTGTCAGTTTGTCTTTCCTGTCCTGTGTTGTGTCAGAGGTATTCTTCCTGTTTGGTCTGTATGACTACGATCGCAGCGGGTTGTTGGACGGCTTGGAGATGATGAAGCTGCTTTCAGACTATAGCTCCCATCATACACCTGGAGCAAAGGCCAATGAATTGGTGAGGACAGTGTATGTGTGTGTGTTGTGTGTTTGAACTGCTGTTGTATTTGTGTCTAGTTTTACCGTTATAACCAATCTATTTATTTAACTGTGTGTGTTTTCTGAGTTCAGGTGGTGTCCATGGTGGATTACTTACTTCAGACTCAGGATCTAAACCAGGACGGTCTATTGGCTCCATCAGAGCTGCTTTCTCCTCCATTACCTCTCACACAGGTACTGTGACATGAACACAAACACTCTCTTATCTAGTGTAGCCTAATGGTAACCTTTAAGATAAACTAAATATATGACACTCGGTTGAAGATTGGATAGTAATGACACATCTGTGAGTGATGCCAACATGTATTGTCCTCCAAAAACACTTACAGGATTTTGATATATCAGAATGGGAAAATAAATCTTTTGTAGTCTAAACATGAAGGTTTTCTTGACATTAGAAATAGTTGTTTGACAATCCCACATCAAGGTACACTTTATAGCTTTTTCAAACTCATAAGAAACAAAAAAAATTAAATATACTGTATTTATTTCAATATATACGATAAAAAAATGTAATTGATAAAGTTAGTAAGTGGACTGTGAGATGTTTAATTTGGTAATTTCATTGTGACATTGGGGGATAAATTGTTTGTTCTACTTTACCACCAGTTAATGTGTAGAAAGAAATAATGTTTTCTTTTACGTTGTGCATCTTACTTTGGTTTACTACAATAGATAATTTATTGTTGACTGCAGTAATGTTACATCATGCTTTCCATCTTAAAGGACTCCAGCAACAACAATGCACCTCACCAGGAGCAGGAGGTGGCAGTGGAGGAGAGGCTGTCAAACCCGGGTGCTGATGAGGAGAAGGTCCATGAAGAGATTCAAATAGAAGAACAACCTCAACATGACGTGAAGACAGAACAAGAGGAGCATATACAGCAAGTAGTTGAACACAATGGACAAGAGCTTCCAGAAGAGCCTGCAGCAGAGCAGCAAGTCCCTATACACCAGGGGCAACCAGAGATATGAATGCACAAACACATATAAACACACCAGAGACTGTTTTGGTTTCTTGGGTTTGGTCTTTTGAAGACTACAGGCTACAGAGTTAAAAGTACCACTAATCCTTGAGAGATTGTCTTCATTTTTATCTCCACAAATTGATGTGGAATCTCAGATTTTACTGGACTGTTAAACATGTACAGTGTGTTTTAAAACTATTCCTGTCAATGTATTGGGGCATACCTGCAGCCAGTTCCTGTAGGGGGTATTATTAGGAATACAAGCACCTTTCACGCTGAATAAGGGACAAATGTTTGGAATTCAAAACGCAATATTTCCCATATTAGTAAAATGGAACTCATCATTAATAGCAATGAGAATTTGTGAATGTTTTTTTTATTTTTTACCCCAGTTGCAGAAATAGTTGATCATTTAATTTCAAACAATTTGACTTTTTTTTTTTTTTGGCTATAATTGTAGGTTTTTATTTAATGTCCACCCCTTGTTCCAGACCCTTTTTTTCCCCAGTGTATTTGTGTTTTTCTACATAGAGACTAATGTTTAATGCACACTGATTAGTACTTTGCTGCACCTGGACTGTTATTTATTTAAAATGGTGTCATTTACAGGCAGGTTATATGTGCTGTGAAATTAAATTTGGTTCTCCTTAATGATTTCCTGAAAATTTGCTTATTCAATGAAGGAACATAGTTTTATTATGCACATGCAAAGCCTTAACTTCTTTGTGTACAACTCAGTAACTAAAATATTTTGATGAGGATTTCAATGTCCCTGAATTAGTGGGGAATTATGAAATTACAGGACAATACAATATGGGTGTCCTCTATTACAGTCCTTAGGCTATAGGCTCATTACATTTAAATCCTGAATGCATTTACTGTATAAAAGGTTATCTGTTGTAGATTTTGTTTACCTTTTTACCCATTTTTGCATTTATGAAGCTGGAGATAATAAAACAGACATTGTCTCTCTCTTTTTCATTCTGAAATCTGTTTTCTTAAATCTTAAAACGCAGAAACACAACACAGATACACAATTGACAACTATAATACTATACATTCCAGCCATTTTTGGAGTTACACCATGGCTACCCAGCACTCGAGATAGCGATAACGCTAACCCATGGGGGCAATTCTTTCAACCACAACAAACACTCAAAAAACAATCAAATATCGATGGTACATGACTCGAATCCATACGAGGCACCACTGAACTTAGTGTACTTCTGAAACATCCTGGAAAGCAGAGTGCCTGCTCTCCCCGCCACAGAAACGAACACTTTTTCCTTGTTGTGATGATTTCTTTACAAAAGAGATATCAGAGATATTTTGGACATTACCACTGCACTGCTCGACCGTATATTTTTGTAAAAAACAAAAATCATCACAACAAGAAAAAAGTGTTCATTTCTGTGGCAGGGAGAGCAGGCGTAGGCAACGCTCCATCCGCGCCTACGTGACACGTTCACAACTGCCACTGATGCTGCCGTTGCCATGGAGATGAGCGTCAGAGAATCTCTGCAGAAAAATCAAAACCAAACCAAAATGTTGTTGTGTCGCATCGTTTGAGCCCCACACACACCTGAACCATAGACTGTAAAAAAAATAGACCGGAACGCATCTTCAGTGTAATTTCCATCAGACATAAACTGTGTTTACCATTAAAACGATACTAGTTCTTTTGTGGCTATAGGTCTTTTGTATTCTTTTGTATAGCTACACATTTTGTAGGAGGCTAGCTATGTATTGATGATCAACTTGGTGCTGCCTTGTTTTAATGAATGTTGGGTTATGTGATTGATCTCATATTTTTTAAGTCTCTTCTTCTCCATAGGATTTTATAACAGTAGCTTCATAAAGTGTAGCCTAACTTAATTCCTGCTGCCAGCACATCACATCAGTACAGCAGGCTGTACACATGTCACGACTGTGTTTACAAACTAAGTCCTCTGTTACTGTAAATTGAGATAACAAAATAAATGAATGCGTCACGTGCAAACAGATTTTGTTAAATCAAGATAACAAAATAAGTAGTTATTACCTGCTGGGGTCATTATTAGTCTTATGTTCAAATAGTTTCACATCATCATCCAATGCTGCAAATAGGTTTGAGTTATTATTTTTATTGATTTATGGTGAGTTGACATCTATCTATCTATCTATCTATCTATCTATCTATCTATCTATCTATCTATCTATCTATCTATCTATCTATCTATCTATCTATCTATCTATCGAGTGAGTTAAAAAGAGAGAAAAATGGCAGAGAGAGGGAAACAGAGCAGAGGCAGACGAAGAGAGAACTTGGTGGGGAGGGGGCGGTGTTCAAGTGTGTCAGTGCGGCCAAACAACGTCAAAACAACAGAAGAAAAAAAGATGAAAGAAGAGCTGAGTGGCTTAATAGGAAAGGCAGCAGAAAGGTAAAGTGACTGTAGATAGTCCCAAAGCTGAAGGAATGTTTTGTCAAACGTCAAAAAAGAAGAAGAAGTGTAAAAGAAAGAATATTTATGGAAAAAACAAAAACTACTGTACTTCTCAGAAACTAAAAGAGCCTTAAGAAACAAAGAAAAAACAGAATAAGTTTGAGAGGGCTAAATGGTTTAAGTAAAGGCTGAAGAGAAACGAAGTTCAACACTAACACAGCTCGCCCATTCACCTGCCAAGTTAATGTCAATGTATTAAAGTAGCCCATTTGTGAGCCCTCATGGCTCTTTGCATAGTGGACTCAGACAAGGAGAGGCATGACGGGCTCCCTCTGGCTGGGCCTGGGAGTGGGACAAACAACCAGCAAGTCTTTGAGGGCGGAGGGAGGGTCGACCACACCCTTCCCCAGGTAGGAGGCAGCGCCCCCCACGGCCGAGAACACAGCCTTTCAGGCCCAGGGACACACAGCCAACACGCCGACTGCAGCGCCCCCCACCAGCACCGCCGCAGTCCCCACCTTCCACCAGGAGGAGGGAGAGGACGGGGTGCTTGGGGCGGGGTCGCTGTTGTCTCCCAACAACGTTACTGAAGATGGACATGATGATGTCACAGAACTTATTTTAGGTATGACTATTATTGATTTAGTCTTTGGCTGTTTGTCAGTTTTGTGTTATTTTTATAGCCTAGTTTTTTTGTTTGTTTGGACATCAAAGTAACTACTTGTGACGTGGAACATCAAAGGCAAACGTGTAACGTCATTTGACGTTCTAAAGGAGCTCGATGTCTGTGACGTCACCGAGGATTTTCGGAACTGCTCCCTGGATACGGCGTGCATGCCGGTTGCTAGGCGACAGAACAACGCGACACACATGGCGGAGAACAAGCAGGGCACAGGTTGGTCAGTTATTCATAATCTTTCTGTCTATTAGTTTGAATTATTTTTTACTTAGATACCAAGAGAGGGCAGTTTCGGTGTCTCTGGTCGATTTAAAATGACGGTAGTTGAAAGTTTTTGCTTGAACATTATGATGCTTCATTTAACAAGGTAGCGGTCCGGCGGTAACTCTGTACTCTGTTGGTGTTTTCTCCTTTGTCAGAAACCACAGATGTCCACAAGAGGATCACAGCAGCTTTTGAGGCGTTTGATTATCAGCAGAATAACACAGTGGATGTCCGGTGAGTTCCCACAGCAGCCTGCAGGGGGAGGTAACGTAACCTTAGTGATTATTTAGGAAGTAAGTCCACCAGGGTGAAAGCAGGAAACTGGAGCCATGGATGTATTATAATCATGGATGTATGATTATAATAGATCCATGACTGGAGCCCACGCAGCTGCAGAATTACTCCATATCATTTAGACCTACACAATTTGACTTACTGCACATTTGTTACTTAGTATAGTTAATACTGAGCTCATATGTTGTAAGGATGTGTTTTTATAAGTGTGCTTGCATTTTCCCCCCATGTGATGAACTGCAAAATATCACACTTTCAAGGGCACTGACTGTGTGTTATGCAAAGTAAATTAAAAAGTGTGAACACAGTAAGTAAAGCTACACCCATTGTGTGCTGTGGCATTTCTACTTCCCTGCTCCACAAAGCTGATTTTTGGTTTGGTGGCTAAAAAGTGAAATGTCCCTAGTTTACCACGAGATAACAAAGCCTTTGAATGAGATTAGGAAGTGACTCATATTAACAGGAAAGTGGGTGGTGAGAACCAGTGGCCAGTTGGCTCTGGAAGAACTGGATAAACCTGATCCTACAGTGACAAAAGAGCTGCCACATTTGTCACAGTCTTTACATATTCCTAAACAATGTGGGCTGATGTGATGTAGTGATCTTCTGACTGATTTTCATCTCTTCATTTCCTGTCACCTGTTTGTTTTTTTAGGGAGATTGGTACCATCATCTATTCCCTTGGTTGCTTCCCCTCTCAAAAAGACCTGCACGACTTTGTCGCTCAGGTCAGACCTTTATTGTTTCAGTGATGTTTTGCATGAAAACAACTGAAATCCACAGGCTCATTTTTTTTTAGAGATGGACAAGTCAGTAGGTACTTCCTGTCATGTTGAATTCAGGGGGAACAGTAATTCATTACTAGTATTGCAAAGTCACTGACCCATTAAAATATCATTCCATTTTTCAAAATATTGTAATTATTGTTCATTTGCTCTAGTGCACATGGAGAATAATGATCCATGCCTGCTTGAAAGATGTAACATACAGAGAAAGTGGTGTACAAAGTGATTGTTGGGTGATGTTATAAGCAGCCACCCTGAAGCCCTGTCCTGTTTAACCAGGTGGAAGAGGACCACACTGGGTGTATCCATTTGGACAAGTTCCTCCCAGCCATGACCAAAGTGCTGCTGGAGCACAAGTAAGGCAGCTCTGTTCAGTGTGACTCTTGACTGATGGCAGACATGCTTAAGTTTTAACATAGGTTTTTTTTTTTTTTTAAATCTTTCGTAAACACAATGGGGTAGTCACTGCAGGACTAACCCATAAAATAGATGTGTGGTGTACAGATACAGAGGCGCTTTGTTTTTTCATCATTAATCTTTCAGGTGGTGTTTTTTTTTTCTCCACCAAACATAGCACACTATATGACAGACTTCTTTGAATAATTAAAGCCACTTTCCCTTAAACCCATGCTTGTATGTTATATGTGCTTTCAAATAGCGTGCACTTCATCATACATCATGATTTTGTCCTTGTGTTTCCAACCTCTTGCAATAATTAAACTATCAACCAAGAGTGAAAATGTTACAATTTTCCTAGGACAGGCAACATTTTTAGGCCAATAGAGTAACAGTAACAATTTAGACACAGCCAGGGCTATTGAGAAACAGTAGTGTAGACCTGAAAACACTGACAAAGGACATGGAAAATTCCACCATTTAGCTGCTGCTTAACAAGTTCTTAAGTTGTGTTACCAAGTTTACTCTACTAATCAGGCATTATACCCACATCAAAGGAGAGAGACACAAATAGAAATGGTTTTGGGTGTGTGTTTTAGGTTTCCTCCCATTCCCGAGGACCTTCTGCTTCAGGCCTTTGAGGTGAGCCCAACTCTTGTTTCTTATGCACTCTCAGATGTTATTATAGTTTATGAGGATATGAAGCCTGTAAGAACATCACACTCACAGGTTCTGGACAAGGAAAAGAAAGGATACCTGGAGCCAGAGGAGCTGACTAAGTACATGACACAGGAAGGTAAAGCGGAGGCTTTTGGTTTTTACCAAGATTAGTTTGTGAGGTGAAAAGCTGCAGATTTTTGTATGGAAATGTTTTTTGTAAATGTCTTTCCTCTTACTTCCACAAAACCACCTCTGATGTCTTGAAACCAGGTGAGCCCTTCACCCAGGTGGAGATGGATGAGATGCTGACAGCACTCGCTGACCAGGAGAAGAACTGCATCTATTACAGCGATGTAATCAGCCAGCTGACCATTGACCCCGACATCTAAACGGTGCCTTTGTGTTTCAGCCTAACTATCTGTTTGTTTGTCTGTTCACGTCTGCTTTTAATTCATTCTGATATGGTAATGATTAATAAAACTGCTGGTTTAATCCTCGCTTTGCATTTTTCAGATCTGTCCTTCAGCTCTGATCAAATAGTATTCAATTGAACTGACATATTTGGGACAATGCAGCCAGGGGCCCAGTTATTTTGGTTGAACATACAGCAGTTTTAAATACTCCCACGTTTACATATTTTACCCAAACTCTATTTGCATATTTCCGAGCATGACAAAGACTTAGCAACATGTTCTCCAGAATCATATTAAACTGGAAACTACATGTGCAGTATAAACCACATGCTGCAGTTCCCCCTTTTAATGCGAATGAAGTCATAAATCCCTACAGCTACACACAAGTAGGTTATCTTCTATCTGATGCAAAAAGAAAAAATGTTGTAATCTTGAACATAGTTGGAATAAATAAGA
The DNA here is from genome assembly GCF_045865225.1 of Trachurus japonicus. NCBI lineage: Eukaryota > Metazoa > Chordata > Actinopteri > Carangiformes > Carangidae > Trachurus > Trachurus japonicus. The sequence goes on from NC_140909.1 coordinate 15,208,370, forward strand.
AAAGTTCTTCATCCTGACTTAATGCAAGTATTTACGCTTTCTTAAAATCAACTTTTTTGCAAATTTAATACCAAAGCTCAAGAGATGGAGACAATCTATATAAAGGAGAGGCATAGTTAAGAATGAGAACTTGCTGCTTGCTGTCCCCACTCCAGAACAAGGGCTCAAAATAGAGGCTGGGGCATACATAGTGCCTTAAAATAGCACAGGCTCTGCAGCAGTAGACTAACGGCATGTGGGCCCAGTGGTGGAGTCAGAAACAGGAGTGTGGTCATTCATTGACACAATATTATAGAGTTATGCGCAGCCAAAGGACAAATAATTAGTGACATAGCGTACATGAGGTGACATCAAATTGAAAAATGAAATTAAAAGTGTTAAATGTCGGGAGCCAGCGGAAAGGAAACCTGATGAGTTATGATGTGACGAAGAAGCCATGATGTGACAGTCCAATAGTGCTCATCACAAGCATAGAAAACAGTGAAGTTCAATTGACTTCAACTGACTAAAGCAAGAAAACTGTAGCCATGACGGGTGCAAACCTATTTCAATAGATGACCCCAAATTTAATAAAATAAACAAAGCAAATGAGTGCTTTATCAGCATAGCATTTTATCTCAGGCAATTCTGCATTGAATAGGTAACATGCATGAAACAGTTAAACACAGCTTTGGAACATGGGTGACATGACTTCATCTTGAGATTAGATAAGTATGGTAGTGTGTGGTAGCAAACACAGGCTGTTTTCTACATGAGCATGAATGAATGCAAAGGTTTCATTTTGCAATAAAAACAGAACCCATCCTCGTGGCCTCCAATCATTGTGTGAGACAAAGACATCGGAAAATAAAAGATATCCATACAGTAATAGAAAAAGTCTGTATTAAACATTCCCTTTTCACTAAACACCAACAGTCAAGACAGAATAAGGCTCAGTTACCTTCAGCATAATCACACAACACCATCGAATCAGTACAGTCCTGATACACAGAGACACAATTCCTTTACCATTAGGTTTCTCATTTTCTCTTGACCTCATAAATGTTTCATTGTAACATGGATAAATGTGTTCCTCACTGAAAGGGGGTTTTAACAAGCAAGTTTTCAAAAGAAAAACAAAATCTGAATGGAGAAAAGAAGTGAAGTGGGGTCTGTGATGGAATGTGTGAGAAAAATACCAGTTTGCATCCCTCCCATTTAGATCCAGTTGCTTAAATATAGTGAAATGGGAGTTTCATTTAGAAACTTTCACCTATACATTTATCTTAAGACTAAATTAAGATGGTAATGGCTTTGGAGAGTGAGTGTGTGTAGTGACACGGGCAATGGCCCAGCAGCAGAGCACCAACACATCTGGTACTACTAATCCTGCTACGAGTGAGATGAAGACTAAACATGGAAAATATAATTTCAGTATGGTCCACAACTCCATTCATGGTGAGGGCTTGGACTGAAGCTTACAATGTCAGGTTACAAACCTCCTCTTTCTTGGAAAACTCTAAACCCAGACATGAGATTGTGTTCCACTGTGTGCAGCCGTATTGTGGCGAAATGTGACCACTGGCTGCAAATAACCTTCCCTTTAACAGAAGTGTTGTCTACACACTGGTCATTTGGTCCTTAAAGAGCCACAAATAAACAAACACAAGAAGAGCAGGAGAAACAAGGAAGCAGTGTCACAAATAATAGGAAAGTATGACAAAGAAAGGAGATGATAATAAAAAAAGAGCGAAGGGAGAAACAGAGAGAGCGTGGAGGTAGAAGAAATTTTTGACATCATATCCAGCTACCAACAGTGGTCTCTTCACATAGTTTATGCATTATTGCACTGCGACTGACACACAGAGGAATGACAATCCTAGAACAACTCAAACTCACCCAGACCGGTCCGTTATGCACTTGTTTCACATGTATTGGGAAGAACAGGGGTGACCACCTCACCAGCTTTTTACTTGAAGTCTATCTTTGCCTTTGAGAATGAGACAGGAGAGCTAAGAGGCGGGACAGAACCTTCTAGATGATGCAACCTTTTAAAAACAGCCAGCTTTGTTAACTTCTCAGCTTTGGGTTGGCGCTTCTGAAAATGCATTTGCGGTAAGGCAGGTTTGGGCAAAGGCTTGTGCAGTGGTGGGACCTGTAGAATTTAAGTAGGTGAAGACACCTAATAAACATGCTGCCATGAAACCAAGGATTCAGCTGCTTCAATAGTTACACAACTCTGGATAAATGTGCTGCATAGTAGAGCCACAGGTTTAAAGGATACAAAGAAAATTTATCTCAGAGCGGAGGTTGTGTAACTCTGCAGTCAGACCCTGCAAATACAGCAGATCTGTGATGCATTCACAGTCTTGATAAACTTTTTTTTTTTTAAATCATGCCACAAGCTATCCAGTGTGGCTCTGTAAAAATGACTATCCTACCTCATCTCTCCTTATCTCATCCTGACTGAAGGCCAAGTATTAAAATCTCCAGAGTTAGCTGATGGGCTACAGTGACTCAACAAAGATAAGTGTGTGCCAAAGCAGGGCATCGCCTGCTAGAAGTGGTGGACGTGGTGATGGTGCTAAAAATCAAACAAACTGTATACCTGAGGGCTTTGCACTCAGGCAAAGACACGAGAAATACATATTATTACATGTATAAGTCACAACACAATTCACACCCTCACAAACATACACACACACACACGCACACACACCAAACCACACTGACTGAACATTAATTGAAGAAGAGTCTGGTTCACATAGAGTTAACTTAGTTTACAAAACTGTAATATTTGATTGATTTATCCCTTTCAAAAATCATTACTGAAAAACATTGTGGGTTAACCTGATTAACAACCACTGTAGCCCATCATCTGACTCCTATGAGTGATAATAACAATCAGTTTCCCTATTAGTCCATTTGGGCCATGAGCTGCAGGGTGTGACACCAACTAGCCTGATACCCTCTGGTACCAGCGGCTACTTCGCCATCACACTTAGATCAAGTTTTCAGAGTCACCTTGTTGCTATCATCTAGTCAGCTCTGCACACAAATAGGACATTTTAGTCTCCTGGACTAGATCTGCAGCACGAGGCCGGCAGCTGAGATGTTGTCCCCTCCACCTGCAGTTTGGTAAACCTCCGTGCACACCAGCACCGGTGCCACGCAGATCTCATAATCCTCCTCATCCCAGCAGCTGACGGGCCTGCTCTCCTGCAGAGGGATACGCTGGCTGCCCTCCTGCCGGCTTATGGAGAATGAGTCATCCATGATGAGCCTCGCCTTGCTGGGGTCAATGTCGTTAGAGCCACAAACATGGCGGTTAGCTGTGAGAGAGGCCTTGGCCGTGGCCGACATGGTGTTCTTCCACTGAGAGCCACGGGTCACAATCATGGCCTGGAAAGCCAGCGTGTGGACGTGGAGGCGAGTCAGCGGCTTACTCTTAGCTTCGGCACTGTTTGTGTCACTTTCTGCACTCGCATTGATCGCATCCTTGGAGCGCTCGTTCAGAATGCGATAGACCTCCCGCATTTGGTCGAGGACAGTAGCTACACGAGGGTTTGGGTCCGACAACACTGTGATGTTGGAGCCTTTCAGCAGGCTGAGCAGGTTGGGAAGCTCCTGTTCATTCATCCCCAAAGATTCGGCCTGGGGAGCAGCGACAGAAACAATGATTCGACTAAGGACTAAAACTCCTGAACCTTCGTTGTGAAACTCCTGAACCTTCGTTGTGAATGATCAACACAGTATATTTATTACGCTCTATAAAAAACTTCAATCAACAGTAAAATCATAAAATAAAAATAACAATAAAATCAATAAAATTCTTCTAACAACCAGGCACTTAGCACAGAGACTGTTTGCGTTACTGAATAGTTTGATTAAAGTAGTTCCTGGATAAAATGTGGAATCGTTTCATTTTCTCACGTTCGTCCATTCCATGTAAGAAAAACGAATGAAACTATGTAAATAAAGGAAGACAAATAGTTTATGCTGAGTCACAACTGCTTCATACACAAATGTATTCAACTAATTTGACTAAGCAAATCTAGTTTCAAACTTCCTGGGGTGACTTCCATTTAGTTTTAACATCTCTACTTTTGTGCGATCACTCTCTTTGTCTCTTTGTATTCTGGGATATTAAATAAATGCTCTCAGTTCTAATGTCATTTGTTCATTCATACATACATGTGGAATGACGTAGTGAAGCAGGTCCTCCATTATGCTCTCCTCTACGAAACTGGCCATCTCAAAGTGGACACCAAGCTGAGGAGATGAGGTGGACAGCAGGTCGGCCAGGCGAGAGAAGAGAGCGTCACGCTCACCTGGAAAGACGAAGGGAAAGACAGAGGATGTTGAGTGAAAAGGGAGGGAACTGGAAGCACAGTGGTGTGGATGAGAATAATAAAGCGACAGCGACATGAAAAACAGGGCAGACGACATGAAAAAGTTAAGTAACAGGGTTGGTGGTTGAGAAGTGAAGAAATCAGGAGGAAGATGAGTCACCACTGATTGACAAAGAGCCTGGTGCAGGATGGGAAGTTAGTTATGCCTGGCTTTCAGAGTTTATGGGAAATCATTAATTATTATTATTATTATTATTATTATTATGATGATCATGTATTATTATTAATAATTGTGTGAAAGTTTATGGTACATGTCATGCAAGGTTAACTATTCAGTAGTAACATATTTCACTGATGCAACAAAAAGCAACAGGCATTTTCCAAACTAACAACATATCTAAGGGCTGTTGTCATAAGTTTTTCTCTTACCGGACTGAAAGGGGAAGTTGTCCATCATTTGCAGCCCACCCACCACCAGCAGATCTGGCTTGAAGTCTGACAGTTTCTTGGCAAATTCCTCCATGGAGTCCAGGTAAGGGTTGTGGTCATCGCTGTGGACGATGTATCTGCAGGGCACAAAGCCAAACAAAGTCAAACACCTTGCAGCCATGATTTATACATAATGTACATAGACACACACCAGACACATGTGAAAAATGTCAAGACTCAGATACACAAACTTTACCTTCTGTGATCTTTTAAGACTTAACAAACCGCCACCAAAAGCTCAACATACCTGTTGGCTCTTCGTGATGTATACTGCCCCCAGCTAGCTCCAGACGGATACTCTAGGATCAGATGAATGTCTGGCTCTTCTAAAATATTTCCTGCCACTGCACAGACAAGTGTAGGTGGGGTAAAGGTAAAAGAAGAGGAAATGACAATAGAGAAACAGAGTGTAGGAAAAGAAAAGGAGGCAGTACAAAAGAGAAAGGAAGAGGGAAATTCAAGGATACATAAAATTAATGTGGTGATTAAGCATAAGGAGACATTATCCTGATACATCCAGGAAAGTAATATGGCACTACTAGTGTGTATATGTGTGTGTGTGTGTGTGTGTGTGTGTGTGTGTGTGTGTGTGTGTACCTGTGATATGCTGGGACAGGACATCAGTAAAGTCTGGGCTGAAGCTTCCCCCTAGCAACACATCACATCCCTCGGTTGCCATACGACCAGCCATTACGGGAGCATTACCGCCTACTGACCATCTGTTCCCAGGTAGATCACGGGACGCTTCAACCAGCTCAGTGAAGAGAGTGTCATTTAACACAAAACGCCTGCAACACAAAGACATTTAAAAAAACAAACATCAGAACCTGAACGCAGCAACATTTCCTCTTCTTCTTATCTTGTCTTGTTGGTAAACAAAACAACTAAGTGTGTTATTATAGTTACAGTTTGTCGTACAGTAACAACAAGACAGGCTTGCTTTAGGACACAAATGTCCTGAACGCTGAAAATACTGACATGCTGGAGCTTGTCGGCAAAATGCACACATTAGCTATACCAAGAATAACACAGGTGAGGACAAAAGCAAGAGGGGGCAAGAATAAACGTTTCTAGAAAAAGAGAAAGACTGTGTGTGAGAGGTAAAGAGAAAGTTAAGGCCTAATGACACAAAAGGAAGGAACTGCAGAACAGTGTTTGGAAAGCCAAGTGACTTAATGCTTGTACAACGCCTGGCTGTGCTCAAACTCTGTGTGACACCATTTGCTGCTATGAGACTCCTGACAAAATACTACCACATGTAGCTAAACTGTAGTCATTAATAAAAAAAAAGGAAGCAGTGTTGCGTTGTCAGCACAAGACCAATAAATATGTAGCCTTAAAGCAGAAGTAAGTGATATATTTGTGTTAACATACGTCTTAAATAGTTATATCTTCCGACAGCAATCACTTACATAGAGTGTTTGGACTGAAACACGGGTCTGTCAGTCACTCTGCTCTGCTCTGAGCCGAAGAGAAAACATTTATCGTATCCTACAGTTTTTATCCAATGAGGAGAGAGAACAGCATGCAGGGCTGTGTGTGCAGCCAAGGGACGCCGTGAATGTGGTGACGTAGGGACGAGGACTGTTATGGTGCGTTCAAGGAAACTCGTAACTCGTGTTTTTCCGTCCTGTGAAGTTGTATCAGTTTGATCTTGTACGAGTTCACCTGTCGGAAGTTACGAGTGGCCGTTATAGTGACTTTCACAGGTAAAACAGGTTGCCTGGAACGCTACAAAGTCGTAAGTTGTGACTTGAAGCTGTAATTTACGATTTCAAAAGCCTGCCTGGAACGCAGCATTAGCGAAAACGACCGGATCGCTTACTTCTGCTTTAAGAGAGAGTTGTAGAAACATGCATGAAACTTTAAGAGATAAGTCTGCTTAGCTGCTGTAATAGGAGCAATGAGCATCCTGCAGAGATTAAGGTCATTTCTGGCACAGGTCATGAAGAGCAAACAGAAGGAACAGCAACACAACAACACTGAGCAAGATAAAGACATCTGATATTTTACAAAATTGGTTTGTGGTCTGTGATTGGCAGACATACCTGCTCATCTCATCTCTTACTTACACATATCATTTAGCTGCCTTAAGTTTTCTTTTGGCTGAAGTGCTTGAAATTATGGTCTCAGACTGAGTCTCAATGTCAGACTTCGCTGACAAAAGGCTGGTCATCGTGTGTGTTGGCATCAAGTGTTCATAATACACTTTAATTCCACAAGAAAACGAGGGAAACTGAGGTGAGAGAAATAACCCTAAAAGCAGAAAAAGAGCTTGTTCTCTTTGTGCTTATTCACTCTCTCACATGCTCTTGTCCTTTTTGTCCACATGATGATTTTATAGGCCTGTTGCCTTTCGGCGTTAGTTCCAGCCAATGAGCAAGGGCTCGCTGGCGCCAGAACAGAAGCAGGCACCAGCGACAGAAAAGACGAGGGGAGATGAGTTCAATGACATAAAAACCTACTGGTAAGAATCACTGCAACTAACTGATACACATCAACAGACTGATGGAAACAGTAAAACACAAACAATAGCTTAAGTGTTGATTTCCAAACACATAGATGGTGTGATTTGTGTGAAAAATTGCTGGACGGTTTGCAGAAGACGGAGCAAGCAGCTGCTGTATTCATTTGTATGTAGGTAAATGACAAAGACTCAACACATTCATGGTGGAATGTGAGTGTGGTTGTGAAAGAGCATGTGAGAGAGAGAGAGAGGAGCACAGAGGCCTCGGGGGTGCAGCAAGAAAACAGCTTTAAATGTGTTCTTTAAAGCCTCCCAAATAGATAATCTACTGCATATTCAATCACACTTGGCACACGTCGCACAGAGAGGACATCAGTATTCAAATATGTTCACAAGGTCACATCAGTGAGCACATTTGCTCTATTTATCACTTACTCTGCAGCAGCTCCCGGTGCAAAGAAGTAGGCAAAACTCTGAGCCAACTGCTCAGTATTTTCTATGTAGTCATGATGCAGGGGCTGGTCCGTGGGGGGGAGTCTGATCTTATTAAGCAGCGACACCCCGTCCACTATCAGGTCGACACAACCTCCAAAACCTGTGCATGAAGGAGAGGGCAGAGAAAGAGGGAGAGGATCACAAAATATGCAATAAATCAATGCGTACAACTACATATCATAGGTCAACATGACAGAGGGGAACAGGACACGGCCTAATAGGATTAAAGGGACAGGGAGAAGATTGTGAATCACACAAACATTAACATTGGTAACGCTCAGTCAACAGCACAGTTATAGTCCCAGCTGCTGGATCAAGCTTGTGTCTGATGAACACATAGCCTTCAGCTACAAACCCTTTTTCTGTCATGTTGGGACAAAGACCAACACGAACAGTAGCAACCTCCGATAGCCCACTTGTGTAGCCAACCTGCTAACGAAGTCAAAAGGCAAAAGACTGGAGTAGATCTCACACTGGAATCTGTGTTGGATAAGTCTTTGCTCTCAACCAACCATTTAGGAGCTTTGCCCAACAATTTAATGTTAATAAAGGTTTGAAGTCCCTGAATTATAGTGTGATTTTTTTGTTGTTGATTTGGCATTGTGTTGTAGTGACTAACTCTAATTCACCACCTGCCACATCTAATAGCAGCACAAAGGGGTTGGATGGAAAATATCTGTTATATTATATAACCGGGCTTGACATGTGATGTTATTGTATCTAAATCTGAATAACCACTGCGTAACATATCTGATTGCATATTATAGGGTTGGTCCTGGACTGGTTAAAGGTTGGACAGATATGGAGATAACTTCTGTTGTGTGTTTGTTTGCACCAAGGTTCAAAGGTGGTGGTCGCACTAATCACTTTATTTGTTGAGACCTCAAACACATTTACATCTGCAGGTGAGGAATTTCACCTTTTTCGTGCAGTAAAAGGGGCTCAGTGACCTCTGGTCATATTCGCTTATGTGGCACCACCCACAGTTGCGAGCTGTTTACTTGACCAGGATCAAAACCTGGAGCCGATGCTATGAAGAATATTTTCATCTAAAGCGAGTGTCCCTGAACATATCATCTGTTTTCACTATTTAACCAGTGCACTAGTTCACATTTGACATGTCTCGACCAAAGTACCTACACTAATGACATAAGCGTAGACTCAATATTTCCACTTTCTTCCATCCAGTAGCCTACATTACTCAGACTGCCACTAGCAAACACCAGCAGATATAGGCTAAACACTCCTTTCTACCTTCTGCCATTTGGTTATTAAACTCCAGGAGGAAAAAGGTAGCCCATCCTTAATGTTTTTAACATTTCACCCCCTTTTATAAATTGTGGATTTTTCTATTTTATGTATTTATGCTATTGGTTGTTGCAAAATATTATTGTTTTATTTCTGTGCTGTGTTGTATGTTCTTTAACTCCCCATTTGCTGCACAGCCAATTGCCCCACTGGGGACAAAATACAGTCATTGAGATTGAGATTGACATGAAGCATTAATTACTGTACTTTTGTGTCCTTTATCGTTTCAGACTCGTTAAATCAGTTCTTGTGATGATGCCTTCCCAGAACAAACTGTCCCCAGCTGCTCAGACCAAGTGCTAATCTGGACTGAGATCTGGTGACTGTGCAGATCCTCATGCTTTGCTCACACACCCCTATAGCTGCTTACCTACTCTTCCTCTCCTCCTATGTTAACATGTGTTTGCACGATTTAAATAGCAAGTAAAGCTTAGTCAGAGGTAAAGTCAGTTCACATGAGACAAAGGTTTCCCTGCACATTCAAAACTAACTTAAAAAAAAAAAAAGCCAATTTAGGTTTAAAAATAATATTGTATCAACACCGTTAATGAGATTTACAAGACGCATTGTTCACGTTCAACTTCTAATTTTAACGGTTTTGTTCAAGTTAGCTACTAACTAAGCTCAACAACAACAACTATCTTTCACACCAAAAGACTGATCAATATTTAACCCAGAGTCTCCTGTTAATCGGTTAAATGCTAGCTAACGTTAGCTGGTAGCTCCCTGCCTCCCTCTCTCCACTCACCCACGGCCACTCTGGGTCTGGAGACGTCGCTCACGCCGACTTTCCGCTCCGCCCGCAGCAGCGAGGACAGCACCGTGTCCAGCCGGTCGTCCAGCGCCTCGTCCCGGGGTGACCGGAACCAGACGGCCAGAAGAACCACGACCAGGGACACAATGGGCCCATATTTCATCCACGAAACCCTGCCTCCCCCCTCCATCGCTCGCTCGCTGACTGGCTGCAGCGGCTTCAGGCTGCGGGGACTGAACCAGCGCTTCCCATCGGCTCCGCGGAGCAGCGGCGGCGGGCGCTTGTTTTCAGTGCCGGCGTGTCCCCCCGGTTAGTGTTAGGTGAGCGGGTCCTTTGCGGATATCATGTTTTCACAATCTGATAAAAAGTACTTCTTTGTACCTTTAGACAACTACTCTCCACTGTTTATATATTTTTTAATAAACGGGGTTCTTTTACCCCTTTCCCGTAACGCACTGTAACCCCGCTCGTCTGATTGGCGTACGCCGGCGTCAGAAACGAACTCCCTTTCCCTTCCTTTCAAATTCTACTACGAAGGGGGAGTGTTTTGTTTTCCTGCTGACAAGGCGGAAGTGAGAAAGCTTGCAAGAGTCAATCAGATCCTGAACTTTGCTTGTCTATCTCATTACCTGTCACTTTTATATAACTTATTACAATATATTGAATTAACATAGGGAGAAGGGGTGGGATTTAATAAGCTTTGGCTTCTTCCCACTCCTTTTGAACATAAATAAGTGTTAAGACTTGTCATTTTGTGTTGTTGTCTTGTACTTATTGACATTCGTTTGTTGTTTTTATTCTGTTCTTTTTATTCCATGTTCAAATAAACTTTCATTCATTCATTATATTTACTCACACACCTTAACTAAAATATGCATTGCCACTTCTGCCTCAAAAAAATACTCCTCCTAAAAACCCAGGGCTCCAGACTTAACAGTTTTTTACTATGGGGGACACACAATAAGCGGACTTGCAAAGCAAATATTCACATTTCCTTTTCATTCATGATCCTCACACATATTGGTCTGCCACCTGTAATGGCAGATACCAGATTAAGTCACCACTTCTGCATTTCACAAGTGTAAAAATTTTTTTTTGCAAATTTACTGGTTGCACATGCACAAGTCAATGAAAAATGTACTTGCACTGTCTCAAATTTTAGGGGCAAAATGCCTCCATTTACTGTAGGGGCAGTCTGGAGCCCTGAAACTGGTAACTTTGTTTAATGTGTATGGATGTCAACGTTTTCTCTATAATTTTGTCTAATCTTCTCTTGTGAGAGGCTTCACAGTCAAAAAAAAAAAAAAAAAAAAAAAAAGGAAAAAAAAGTTTGATTTATAACCTAAGCAAACATATTCACAACACCACATTGGAAACAAAATGACTTTATTTTAAACAAAGTAATGTGCCAATATTTTCCACAAATACAGGCAGACAGTTAAGACAATCCATCTCTTTTCAAATCATTTCAAATCACATCATCATTTCAAACAACAGGTCTCATTTCATTGGACATTCATGTTTTAAAAACACTAAACAGGCACCAGTTACAAGGAGTACAGTGTGACATAATGGAGTGGGGGGGGGGTGGCACTGAAATAAAATTGGCAGTCCATATAAAAGCTGTGATTATTTAAAAAAAACAAAAACTGACCTATTCTACTGCTTTAGACAGTCTATTTGTAATGTGCCAAACTTTCACCACTTTTCACCAGTGCAAGAGAAACACAAATAAGACACACATAAATCCAATTGGTTCTACAACAATGACAGTCTGCTTCAAATCACCTGAGATGAAATTAAATGCACATGCAAGTCTTGCAATTTTTTTTTGATTGACTTTGCTCTAAGAAAGTGAAGGAACAAGATCTTATAACAACTCAGTCACAAACATCACCTGCAGTTCAAACATGATAATTTGTGGTCAGGCACATTGTTGCTGTCATATTCCATCTGCTAATCCACCTTCAGGTTGACGGTAGCTCTTGAGCTTTTTCAGTCTGCTGTAGAAAACCACATGCTGTAGAAAACCACATGCTGTGTGCTGGGCAATCAGTGGCCTTCAAACATAAACTACTAAAAGCAGGAGTGTGTCGCCCTCTAGTGATGAATGGCCATTACTGCTACAAACCTAAAAGGGAAACAGAAACATCCGTGCCATTTAACACCTTGATGAGGATTTCATGCAGACAATAGCTTTTTAAACTATTTCATTTCCAATTTGTCTTTTGTTTTCCTACCTTGGGGTTTACTTGGGAATACCCGCCACAATCTCAGACTCAATACCACAGTGATCCGACCCACGCAGGATTCTGAAATATCCTGAAAGACAAGAGACAATATATTCATGTTTTGACCATTGATTTATAAATGTAACTAACATGCATTACTTTCATGTTGTTTATGAAAATAAAAATTCATATCTCAGGAGCCATCAGACGTCTTTATGAAGGCAATTACGTTATTTCTGACTCTGAAAGAAACTGAACTATGTGGTCATTTGAGAGTGCGGTGGTTTCATTAGATTACACGTCAGTATTTCTAATATGACTGACTGTTACTGTGAAAATGTTAGTTAAAAGAAAAGTAAACCATGTCTCTGCTCACCGTTTTCACCCCAGTCAGTGTTCCAGGAGTTGGCACAGAGCCAGTAGGGAACGCCATCCTCCTCGCCCCAACCCAGGACCTTAATGGCGTGGCCTCCGACAGCAGACCCTGACACATGCTGATACACACCTAGAGACAAGGAAAAAAGAACAATGCAAAAACATATTTTAGGAGAGGGTCTTCAAGTGTGAGAGACATTTTTGCAGAATTACTGAGGAAAATCTGCAATCAGTGATTTTTATCTGTGCTTCATGAGTTGTGAGTGTACTGTACAAGTATTCAGTATGATTTAAATGCATTTGTCTGACAACAGGGCATGTGTTCGTACCGGACTTGTACAGCAGAAAGTCTTCATAGACGGTAAAAGCTCCCTCTACCGGGCCGTTCTTGGAGATCTCAACCTGAATCTGCTTCTCATCTGCGTCCACGGTGTACGCCGTTTTACCTGTAAGAGACGTAGAGTTAGGATCCTGTGCTGCCCGAGTGGATCAGTGTGAACGTGTGTACCATTGTTAGAGTTAGGTTCATGTTAGGACATAAACTGTTTCTCCTTATCAGATAGAAAATTATACATCAACTCCTAATACAGCGACTGAGTTGTAAATACAGTGAGGTTCAAAGTGGTGTAAGACTCTATTCACTATGGTCTCATTTAGATAACTGGGTCCGTGTCTGTTTAATAGCAAATATCATTTTCTGTGGGGAAACAGAAAATACTTACAACAAGGACAAAATGGAGTCCTAAGGTTAGATTACATCTCTCCTTCCTTTTGTCACATGATTAAATGTTTTCCTTCTGCCTGCCCCTCTTACCATAGTGCTTGTCCGCTTTGTAGCTCGGTGAGTATCCAGCCTCACACGTCAAGACGCACTGAGGTGTGTCTCCACCCTCTCCAGTGCAGGGAGGTCGGCTACCATTGACGTGGTGTTCACAGGGTTCGATGGTGTAGGGCCGGCAGCCTGTCGCCACAAACATAGAGGCAGAATTTTAGACGTCACCCATACAGGTGTACACGCTGCTATAGAAGTGTCACAGGTACAAAACTCACCAATGTGGGAGTTGTAGAGACCTCCAGAGACCAGTCCTTCGTTGGTCCAGAAGTCCCAGGCAGCTGAGGGGTAGCCACCATTACATCTAAAAAAAGAGAAAAACAGATAACCATAAATACACTTTTATTGACGACCAGCAAACACTAAATGCTTCTACTTCCAAATGTTGACACTTTACAACATTGGGGATGCACTAACTCAACCTTTCCCTCTCCCACTTCAGCGTTCCCTTTGCCTATATGATCTGAACACGTCATCATGTGTAACCCACTGGAGTCACTCTTATTTAAAGTTACATTGAGCCTGGGGACTCGCTGTGACCCACTATGAATTAATGACTAAAACTGAATTTTTATAATTACATTGATAAGAGAAATTTCTTGTGAATTAGTTCTGTCATGGCCGACACTCATGCCACTTAATGAAGACGGCTTCCTCACATACAAAACTCCTGCCTACTGGATCCATCCTTTCCTATACAATGTCAGACTTGTATCTTCGTATCAGACGATTCACTGGGAGGTTTGTGTTGAACCAATCCATTCTTTCCTCACATTTGAGCACAACAAAGTAGCAAAAGTGCTCTCCCACCACCCCGTCCCTTACCCCATGCCACAGGTGTCACAGCAGGTCAGCAGGTCCTCAGCAGAGATCTCTACGCTGACTTTGCCATTGCTGTGGATACACACACGGTCAGAGATGGCCTCTGCAGCACCAAAGGCCTGTGGGCAGGAAAACCAAAACAAAATCATTAAAAAACAAACAAAACAGGGAAACAGTCTAGAAATGATTAAATGACAAGGCAGGATGACACAAGTACATATGTACCCAGTCATATCAGTATAAATTGTGTCATGTTCAGATTCTTCAGCCCTTCAAGCCCAATATCCCAGTTTCATAGGATCACATTTTTATATTTACCCAGCAGGATCCACAGGAGCCCTGGTCGCGGATCTCCTTCAGAGTGGGGCAGTCGGGCCACTGCTCCCTGGAGTCAAACTCTTTAGGCAGCTTCAGTTCTCCAGCATATTGAACCCTGCACAGAAAGCGGCATTATACAGTTAACTATTACTGTGCGTTACTATCGTAAAACATACTGCCATAAAGTATGTATAACGTCAATCTATGGATTAATCTGGAGAATGATTTATGAACTGTGGTGCCTGCTATGCTGTAGAGCTTTTTTTTGGTTCATTTGCTGATAAAAAGGAAATAGTAGAAGATTGCAGAGTTTTAAATAAAACCTGATGTAATTGTGTAGGCAAAAATAAGACAAGCTCCAGTCTAAATTTCTATTGCACACTTCGTTTACTTTATTGTTTTGTCACTTTTTCTTTGACCTCATCTACAGTAGCTGCTGTATTTAGGTTGAGCTGTAATTTCTATTGTACAATGAGGTGCCATGTCAAGACTAAAATAAACCAATTATTAGACAAAGGTGATAACAAATCCTGCTCAGTTGTACTGAAACCACTGCAATTACTATAATTGACCTCAGTTATGTCTCATGCTCAACAACCGCTTGTGTGTACTGTGCACTGTAAATAATACTTACATGATTGGCAGTTTGGGTCCCTTCAACATCGTGCCACAGAGCGTCTGGACGTAACTGTAATCAACATTTCTGAAGTTGTGACCAGCCTGAAGGAGAGAGAGGAGATATTGTCAGACAGACGGTACGTATATCCACTGAGAGACGTCTGAGGTAAGAAAATAATCTCACCCTCCATGTGGTGTTAATCTTATTGATGTAGTTGACCATCTCGTCGGACAGCGGGTGGAGACGCGGTCTGGCCAGGCTCGCCGACAAACTGGCAGCCAGTAAGAGGAAGGCTGCACCCCACATCTTGCCTGTGATAAAAGACATAAACGAGGGAGACATTAGTAAATTAGTTATTCATTATACAAACTCTGAACTATAGGGTTATGTCACAACACATAAATGACCTACTTCCTCTTTCTCACCAACACAGCCCCCCATTTCTATTTCCAGCAAAATACAAGCGTGAGAAATGTTAATGTCAGGCTGAACATCAGTCATTCCTCACATACTCTTCTGTAACCACACGAGAGAGTCCTTTCACAGTTGACTAGACCGTGTCGCTGCCGTCGCACATACAAGTGGAACATGTGTACACAGTTTTCACAGACACAGCAGAAAAAACTTCTCAGTCATGCTAGTCAGAGTGGTTTACAGAGGTTAAACAGACTGAGAGGGGCTTAAGATACTTTCGATGTGCAGCGCAATTCATTGGTACAAAACCATTCAGTGTTCATTTCACTGTAGCTAAACAGAGTTTCAGTTCCTGCTTTGATAAAAGCAGAAAGTATGTCCTCATACTCAATGAAATGTTAGATATAGCTCATGTTACCAGAGGTTTGATGGAGCTACATCAGAGAGAGATAAAGATCATTTCCATTAGACATCATAACGTAGCCTATTAATGTGACAGTGTGTCTTCTCAGGAAAAGCAGGATGCTCAACGTCAAGAAAAATCAATACCTGGGCAGAGACTGTAGCTACTTCTTTATAAGCACAATGAGAAGATCAAAAAAAAAAAAAACACAGCTTCAAACCTGACATGCCTGATAAAAAGGCAACAGATCGATGAGGTTAATAATTCTTCAGACCTGAGCAGCAGGACATGGGTGAACAAAAAGCCTTGTGTCAGAAAGAGACACAACTCTCAAGTCTTTGACCAAATTATGTTAGCAAAAATAAGCTTGCAATCAATTAAAACTGAATCCAAACGGACCAATTCAGGAACTTAACAGGCTTATTGACCCGCTAGGCATGTTTTGACATATTCTCTCACGAACAAGAACAAGGTCTGTTTAAGAGCTGGAGTATCTACATACTTGTCTGGGCAGGTGCTGTTTCTATAATGAAGAAAAGCAGAAGGCAATCCAATGGAGACACGTCAGGTGTGTCCCAGAAAGGGGAAAGAAAAAAACCCCAGTGAAACTGGTTTGATATCACATGACTGAGGTTGATGAAATTGCATGAGCAGAAAGTACAAGCAGAAGGGGAAGAGAGAAAAGAAAATTTCACTCCAAACAGATGTCTTGAAGGGACATTTTCTTACAGCTTGTCATGTTGCAATCACTCATCCTCGAGTCTCCAAAATCTAAACCAGAATATTGCTTAACTTTCTTCAATAGCACATCATTTCATCATATATCAATCTGTGTCCTGTAAAGAAAAGGAGTTGTGAATTTCTTTGCCGAGCACTTCCTCAACCTGTGGTTTACAGTTACTGGGTGGCTGTAGATGGTGGTTCCTCTGGCTGCACCCTGGACAAAACCATACCAACTAAATCACATTTAAACCAAAGGATCTTCACCAGATAAGTATGAAAGAAACCAAGATTCCCTGTGGTACGTTTCTGGGGAAGTGGTTCAACCAAAAAACACAGTTTAAGCTGAAACAACGATTTGGGGAAGTGACCCATCTGCCTGCTGATCTGTCCTCAAGGAATCAGTCTCAAGTCAAGTGCTTTCAACACATCTGTGACACCAACAATCAAAAAGGCTGCATCAACAACTTGCTGAGTCATAGTGGTGAGGCCTTGTGTCATTACCGCTGACATCTCTCCATAATGTCAATTTCTCCATTTTAAAAAACAGATTGACAATGAGACACTTCTGATTTGAAACTTTGCAGGGGCTTGTGGAAGTTTCTGTGTGGGAGGTTTCCGATGAAGTCTGAACTAGCCGAGTCACCACAGTGACCTTCAAGCCCCTTGAACAACAACTTTTGATATAGAAAAGTACCAACTATTAACTGTAAGAGTTGCTGTTTCTTCAGATATAGGCTAGAGCTCAACTAGCCTATTCCATGTTCTTATCGGGACACCTGGAGTTTCTCATGTAAAAACCACAGCAATCAGGCTTATATAGATAAAACAGTGTAAACTGGTTTGCGCTCCCTCGGGTGATAGATAACATTAGTTTCCTCCTCCTTCCTTGTCAGTTAAGAGCATGCAAAGTGCTAGTTCATTTACTCAGTCGATTAAAAAAAGACCAAAGTCTGTTTACCATCTACCTGCAAAGTGTGAAAAACTTCTTCCCGTTTCCCTCTCTGTTGTTTTGCCAACGCTCTGCTGCAGACTGTGTTGCAACTTGGAGGCATCCAAACTATGCCACTCAGGGCTGGTGTGGCTGCAGGTTTTTATTTCAACCAAGAAGCAGCAACACACCAGACTTGACTAATTTAATCAACTGAACTCAGTCTTCAAACAGTTGATTGATACTGATTGGTTGGAACAGAAAACCTGCAACATGCCCTTTGTGGAAGAGTTTGGACCATAGATTGCAAAAGAAGGTTTGGACATGCCTGGTAGCCTATGGTCATAACGTTAATCCATTTGCATACCAACCAATCTCAGTTTATCCAGCTTTGCTCCCTCTGTGCTTTGTACCAGACGTGTTTATGGCTGGCTATGAAACATTATACCCATTATATAGCCGTATACAAACATTACAAAACATCGACCCCTCTCTTTCTGTATGGCTGCTTTAACTTTCACTTTCCATTTCCTTGACTCCTCGGTATCACGTCCCTCCATAGACCATACTAATCTTAATTTACTTTGAATATCAAGTTATTTCCTTCATTTCAATCAGATTTCATTGATCATTTAGCCTATGTTATGTTCAAACAATTAATCAATCAGACAGGCAGACACGCCTGTAGATAAACAAATCAGCACCACCTGTTCAAGAGCTGCTCACCTTTGACCGTTCAGCTACAAAAAAAAAAAAAAAGGTAAGCAGGTCAGTCGGTCAATAACAAGAGCTACGATTAAACTGCTCTAACAAGTCGTTGTCAAGCAAAAAACATACATATTAAAAGCCGACGTTGTGACCGTGTTGTGTGCTGGTTCGTGTAAACTGTAACAGAGTTAGCTCAGTGCTGCTAACTCACCGTGTAAACAAGCCCCAACTGGAACTAACGCTGCACTGACGGTTTACGTCTCCTCGCTCGACGTGAAGCGGGCGGTTGCTACAGAAACAAACCCGCTTACCTGCAGCAGCTCGTTTATCAGCCGGTGGAGTGAACTTGGTTGAATCTTCCCCTCTGTGGCTGACGGACTGGTCACTAGTGGACAACAAAGTGTGTGAATGTGAGACGACCCTCTGGAGCATTTATCCCAGAAACCACGTGAGGCAGCCAGTCAGTCACATGAAGGCGGCTCATGTGATCCGTGACGACACCAAACAATCAGCACCACCACCACCTCCCTTCCTCTTTTTTTTTTTTTATCCCGGTGAGTGTGTGGGTGTCTGACTGAACATTATTAAATCTAGTCAAAACCAGATCAGGATCACGTTTTAAACACAGTTAGTGAGAGTTGAGACGGTTTTGGTGCGGTCAGTGGGACACAGTGGATCTGTAGCCTACTACTAGCCCAGTCTGACCGCTAGGTGGTGCTGAAGCTGCCCTTCAACAAACCGCACATCGCTCTGGATTGAACATCACCCTTTTGTGTTATTAGTAAGCATTCACACTATTGTTATTCGGTTCGGCCATTTTCTGCCTTTCTTCGTCATGTAACTAGTCCTTCATACTTTGTGCTATTTCAACAATTCAAATATCAAAATGTTCAGCCTTTTCGGGACAGGTGTGCTATGTCTTTTCTCTTTTCAACTATTCATACTTTTTGCAATATTCAACTATTTCTGATTTTTTTTTTTCCCCATAGAGAATGCATTGGAACAGTCTTGAAACTCTTCAAATCTTCTTACTTCTTTCAGCCTTTAAAGTGTCCACATACTTTCAGCTAGAGACTTCATTCAAATTCTGAGCTGTAGACAAACTTTTTAAGTATTCCTCTATGACTCAGCTTATTGATATCTTCAACAGTTTCTGATATTTGGCCGCTTTAAAATCATTAAGTTTTTTGACAAAATCCAGCTTTATAATGGGTGTGTGTTGCGTCTAACGAGCAGGGCTTAGAGTGAGTGACATCATCGCTAGAGTGAGAGGGATCGAAAAAACATTCAGGATTTTTTCTGGATAAATTGCCAGCACGGCCACAAATTAAACTCTAGACACATGATTTCCTCACTGGTTTGTAGCCACACTTGTCGTGTCTCATTTGATGTGTTCAAAACAGCAGACAGACTTACAGAATTGTCTCTATGAGCCTAATTGTGCAGCTAGACCTGCTCCAGTGGCTCATCCACTTCAATATAAAAGTAGGAGCTGATTTTTTTAGAAAAACAGAAATGCCCCCCTTTTCTACCTTGCGACACTGAGAAAAGTTTTTGCCCTACAAACATTTAATGCACATCAATGTGCTCAGGAAGGTCTCCTTGCCCCAGTAGTCATGGCCACATTCTGATAAGAGGTACGTTTCTCTTTTTCTGGGCTGTTTTCGGAAGCTGCTCAGAGCACAAATCTCTCTGCTCTGCTCTGCTCTGCTCTGTGTGCAGTGGCCAGCTGTTGGGGCCAGCTCGTTATCAAAGTCTATAAATAGAACAGTGCAGGTGCAGCCTGTCGTCTTTTTAAAATCGCCTGTTTGGTTTTTGGTCATTTTCTCCAAAACCACCGGCCCGATTTCAACCAAACCTTCTGCGTTGGACTCCCCTCGGACCCCCAGATGATATATCCGAGTTTGGAGAAATTTTAATTTTTGGTCAAAAAAAAAAAAAACGTAAGCCGCGCGCCTGTCGTCTTTTTAAAATCGCCTGTTTGGTTTTTGGTCATTTTCTCCAAAACCACCGGCCCGATTTCAACCAAACCTTCTGCGTTGGACTCCCCTCGGACCCCCAGATGATATATCCGAGTTTGGAGAAATTTGAAGAAATTTAATTTTTGGTCAAAAAAAAAAAAACGTAAGCCCCGCGCCTGTCGTCTTTTTAAAATCGCCTGTTTGGTTTTTGGTCATTTTCTCCAAAACCACCGGCCCGATTTCAACCAAACCTTCTGCGTTGGACTCCCCTCGGACCCCCAGATGATATATCCGAGTTTGGAGAAATTTTAATTTTTGGTCAAAAAAAAAAAAACGTAAGCCGCGCGCCTGTCGTCTTTTTAAAATCGCCTGTTTGGTTTTTGGTCATTTTCTCCAAAACCACCGGCCCGATTTCAACCAAACCTTCTGCGTTGGACTCCCCTCGGACCCCCAGATGATATATCCGAGTTTGGAGAAATTTGAAGAAATTTTAATTTTTGGTAAAAAAAAAAAAAACGTAAGCCCCACGCCTGTCGTCTTTTTAAAATCGCCTGTTTGGTTTTTGGTCATTTTCTCCAAAACCACCGGCCCGATTTCAACCAAACCTTCTGCGTTGGACTCCCCTCGGACCCCCAGATGATATATCCGAGTTTGGAGAAATTTGAAGAAATTTTAATTTTTGGTCAAAAAAAAAAAACATAAGCCCCGCGCCTGTCGTCTTTTTAAAATCGCCTGTTTGGTTTTTGGTCATTTTCTCCAAAACCACCGGCCCGATTTCAACCAAACCTTCTGCGTTGGACTCCCCTCGGACCCCCAGATGATATATCCGAGTTTGGAGAAAATTTAATTTTTGGTCAAAAAAAAAAACGTAAGCCGCGCGCCTGTCGTCTTTTTAATATCACCTGTTTGGTTTTTGGTCATTTTCTCCAAAACCACCGGCCCGATTTCAACCAAACCTTCTGCGTTGGACTCCCCTCGGACCCCCAGATGATATATCCGAATTTGGAGAAATTTTAATTTTTGGTCAAAAAAAAAAAACGTAAGCCGCGCACGACCCAGTTGCCGTGCTCGGTGTGTTCACATGAAGTGGGAAAAGCTACCGTTTGTGTCATAAACACAGGAATATCAACTCTTTACTTGCTTCAAGTAAAAAAAACTTCTCGGCACATGTTTGAGTAGCCACCTGACGCTGACTGTGGAAAAAAATGTACACTTCAAGCAAGTAAAGAGTTGATATTCCTGTGTTTATGACACAAGCGGTAGCTCCGACTGCACCTGAACACACCAGCACTGCAACTTCGGGCTCGCGCGAGACTCCGGGAGACTTTGAATTAGATCGACTTTTACAAACATGTCGACTTGCTTGAAGTAAATAAACTTCTCGGTGCATGTTTGACTAGCCATCTGATGCTGTCTGTGGAAAAAAATTGCGGCTTTGAGGGCTGGAAACAGCCTAAACAGCAGAACTTACATCCACTCCCATTCATTGCTGCCGTGGCGATGCAGGGACAGACGCAGCTACCGCAAAACAGGAGCGATTAAACTGAAAATCTTCAGATTCATTCTTTTAGACCTAAAATGATATGAAAATACACCCCCGTGTTGAATTCGACTGGAATTGTCCTTTAATGTATGTTTTTTTTGTTTTTTGTTTTTTGCCATGTCTCACCCTTGCTATCACTTGTGCTAAAAGGCTATTCTAATTATTTTTTATCACAACATCAAGACAAGACAATAAATTCCCTGTTGAACAGACAAGAGTATACCCTGTTAGACTGGTGTAACTAGATAAATAATAGATGATAGGCTACTGTATGTTATTCAGCTAAAATGGGTTAGGCTGCTACACTATGTTTTTTGATGTAGCCTAACTCCCTCAGTCACATGTAGCACACTACTGAGGACCTTTTATTAATGCATGCACAGCAGTGTATAAGTGTTTTGACTAATTTTAGTTTATCTGAGACTTTCATTTCTTATTTTCCTCCTTTGAGAAGTATCTTGTGATCGTGGACTGACAGTGACTTTGTGGCTCTCCTGCCGTGTCATGGATCACTGACCACAGAGAACATGCTGATTGTCTGGCTGTTTTCCCTTCCTTATGAAACAGTCATCTGACTTTTAAACTGATGAGACTGGAAAAATGCTGTGAGCACACAGCAAACAAACTTTAATCATTACTTTACCAAACATGTTGTTTAAAAGCAGATCCTCATTTTGATTAACCACTTCCTTATTTAATCAGTGACACAGATCACACTCTCCTTTCAACTGACTGGTTATTTCCACAGTAAATATAAATTTACTTTATTTTGAAAAATAATAATTCACAGCTGGATTACAACAGGGGAAAGTAGATGTGCCCACAGTTTCATTGTGCAGCTAATGGTCTGTAGGAAATTTAGCTCTGTAACACTGAAATAAACATTACTCTGCTTAAAGCAGAAGTAAGTGATATATTTGTGTTAATATAAGTCTTAAATAGTTATATCTTCCGACAGCAATCACTTACATAGAGTGTTTGGACTGAAACACGGGTCTGTCAGTCACTCTGCTCTGCTCTGAGCCGAAGAGAAAACATTTATCGTATCCTACAGTTTTTATCCAATGAGGAGAGAGAACGGCATGCAGGGCTGTGTGTGCAGCCAAGGGACACCGTGAATGTGGTGACGTAGCGACGAGGACTGTTATGGTGCGTTCAAGGAAACTCGTATTTTTCCGACCGTGAAGTGGTACCAGTTCGATCTGGTACGAGTTCACCGGTCGGAAGTTACGAGTGGTCGTTATAGTGACTTTCACCGGTAAAACAGATCGGAAAAACACGAGTGGGTTGCCTGGAACGCTACAAAGTCGTAAGTTGTGACTTGAAGCTGTAATTTACGATTTCAAAAGCCTGCCTGGAACGCAGCATTAGCGAAAACGACCGGACCACTTACTTCTGCTTTAATGTCTTGATTATTATATATTTTTTAATCTAGATTATTTCGGATAAAATTCTATAATAATTTTACTGTACAATGTCGAGAAGATGAGTTGGAGGACTGATGCTTAATGCCCTGGGACCCTCTGGCAGGTTAATCCACCTGTGTGATAATGTAAACAGCACATTTTGTCCACTGTGACATTGTACGATGGCTGTCATGGTGCTGTGCCTATACTCAAATTACAGTGGACTCATTACCTACTGTATCAATGACACTATCATCATCATCTCTATTTACAAACATTACAAGGTTAATAATGAAGTTTGGATTAAGACCTAAAGGCCACCTTTGTTTAAAGCTCATAATATTGGCAAATACATCGATAGTAAATGAATGAAGTGTGATCGATTCACCACTCTGGGATTTAATCATGATTAATGACTTTATTTTGTCACATCAATAGCACAGATAATGACACAGTACCACCACCCACGACTGCTCTGTGGAGATCCTTGTAGAGATGAGGTGATGCATGTTGAAAAGTGGAGGCCGCCCAGTGGCGAGGTGATGTTACACTCAAACACCAAACTAATTCCAGTCTGTCAATGAAAACTATCCTGACTCTAAACAAGTTCACATGTGAAACTTCAGCACAAAACCTTGATGTGCTGCACCGTGGCTCATCTCCTAACAGTAACTATGTGTGATAAAACACAAAAGAAGAAAATGTCACAAATTTAAAATGAAATCCAAGTATAAACACGAGCGAATATTTTTGATACACATTAGGTACACAAAGCAAAGCACAATGTACTAATATAAAGCAATACACATACATGAGAGAAGCTGTCGTTCTACAAGGCAAAGCGCTGATTGGTGATGATGAAGCCATGGCATCAGTGCAGTCTAAAGCATGAGCGTAGATATTTTTCATCAGTGCACTAATATACATTTTATTAGCTGACTTATTGCTTTTGCATACACATACATTCAAGCATGTGCGTTTACTACTGTAATGTGTGCGTGTAGTTACAGGAAGTGCTCTCTTTCTCTAGGAGAATAAATACAACTCTGTTGCTCGTATGAACAAGTATCATGCAGTGTCGCAGTTCGACACAGGTTGTTTTGAAGCATATTTCTCTCTGTATTTTCCCAAAACCACCAATTTAAAGTATAACCTCAATGGACGGCACATGTTCTGTCAACTTCAAACATGAGCAGTTCAACCATTTAATTGCTTATTACAAACATAGACCTTACTCTATAGTTGTTTTGTTTAGAAACAAAGAAATAAAGTAAAATAACATAACATTGATACAAGAAAAACTGAAAAATTAATATGCAAATATAAATGGAAGACTGATATTAGTAAACACCAGTTAGGAATGATAATTCCTATAATGAAATAAATAAAGATAATACTAATCACAACATGACATACATAATACTGCCACTGACCAAACTAGAAACCCATAGCAGCACATTTCTATCCTGGAACATCTCCTTCAACTAGATTCCCTCTGTCTGGTAGTTACATTATACATTATAATATACATTTTATACTGTAAAACAAAGGCTCAGACAATTTTCAGCCATACAGTGAACAATTTAACAAACCATTTCATCACTGTGGCAAAAAAAAAGAAAATTAAAATTAACTTCAACTCATGGAAATTCAGTTTTACTGAGGTAGGCGGTTCAACTGATGGAAAGACTAAAGAGCGACTTATATTTATGAACAACTGGTTTATAATAGAAGACAAAAGTTGTTTAAAAATACAGCTATTCATTCAACACATTTCTTTTAAGTCAATCAATAAAGCTCATTGGCCATTGTAATTTAAAAATAATATTCCTGACATTTCGAGGTGATCCATGAGTGTAATGTTGTGTAATGTAGCACTCTACAGAGACACAGTTTAACGCCAAAAACCAGTTTGATACATCATGTTTACGCTGATGGATTGTCTACATGTGTGGAAGCTCTTTCTCATGTACCACAAAACTGATCACTTGCATTTTCCTCTATCTATAGGCACTCATATCACCACTTTAAATCAGCAGCTGGTTTCAGGCGTAGCATTCGCACGGCGATTACAATATAAACAGCTTGCAGTGAGCTCTCAATAAAACCAACCTGAGCAAATGGATATCAACATTAAAAGCAAATAAGACTAATGACTAGTGGAGCAGACACAACCAGACGGTAAGTGGGACGCGAAGAAAAACTGAACCTAAAACATTTCAAACTGATCCTAAAACATTTAAAGCTTTCTGGGACCACAAGAAGAAAACGGATGTGTAGTGAAGTATCTTAATTTCCATGCCAGTACACACAGGATTGTTTCCATTGCTGCTATCTGATTGTTAAGACAAAAATAAATCAACCAAAAAACTGGAGAAGGAAACATCTACAGTACTAGCACTCCTTTAGTTTTCTGTACCACTTACAGTAATCTTTCCCTTTGATAAATTGCCGAGTTCTTTTGTATTTGTAGACTCTCATGCTACAATAACTTAAGCTGTACCTTTTTTTTTTGCTGTAAAGTGCTGACTGACATGACTGCAGTTACAATAAGCAAAGGAAATATACAATATAATAATTCAGAAACTGTTTTCCCTTCAAACCTTTGCTTCTCATCATTTGTTACTCTGATAGTTTCATTACTGTAAAACACAGACCGACACGTCAATGAACAGATTTGAACTATATCACAGACTGTAAATTCGGACCTGTCTCTGTCTTTGTCTGTGTGTGTGACAGTAGTGTGTCTGTGTTAACACCAACCACATAGTGAACGGTAAATACGGTGAGAAACCGAATGGCTGGATGAACACGTGGCTGCCTGGAAACTGGACAAGATGCTCAACGTCATCTCAACATCGTCTAAAGGTTTTGTAGAAAATAATGATAAGCATTCTCAAGCAACATCAGTGACTCTGGATATATATACATATATATACTGGGGATTGCGTTATGGTTCAATATGTTATAAGAAATCATTGGTCTTATTGTATCTGACTAATCTCTCTTTTCTTTTTTTTTTCTTTTTAAAAAGCATTGTTTTGGTGAGTGGTGTCACAAGCAGCCAGGCAGACAGCATGTGTAACTATTGTAAACTGTTTAATTGCCTTCATTTAGAGTTCAAGTTCAAGTTCGATGTCACTGAGATACAGCTAGCGACTCATTATCTTCATATGATTGATGATTCACATGATTGTTTAGGCTTTTTATTTTATTTTAGGCACAAACCCTTATTTTAATAATTTGATTTGTTTGCTTTTGAATTTTATTACAGGCAAAGTCAGCTGAGTGCACTGATTGAACAAGCCAGGGACTAAACTGCTCTTGGTTTTCTAAATTTAGTTTCTAATTATTAAAAATTGCTCCACATGTATTAGCACCTGTGAAATTCTGTAAGTGGCGTCTTTTAATGACCAACCCAGATTCCAACCTCTGTGGATACTAATTTATATAGTAGCTATTATATATAGTTTTTTCAGCAACTACTTATAATTAACCGAAAAACTACTTTTTTCCCTTGTAAAGTGGAGTTTGTCACTGTAAACTGCTCTAATGTTTTGCATAGAAAGCAGACAGCCACATGCCCCCTAATACAAAGGAACTTGCCAGATGCTTTTTTTTTTTTTTTTTTTTTTTTAAACCTGTCTGCAAGGAGCACCACATATTCATCCCTTCTCCATGCAGCCGCCTCAAACAACCAGGAGCTATGATTTGTCAACAGCTGACCGCCTAAAACGCTGCTAAATGCTGGAGCTGGGACGATCTCAAAAGTCAGGGGTGCCACTTTTAACATATTGAACATGTTTTGCTGCCCGGTTATCTGCAATTTTTAACTTTGGACCTGCACATCAGGAGAAAAAAAATGAAAAAAAGTATCCTGTATGTTCTTTCTCAATTGATTCAATGAACTGAATAAGCCACTAATTCCCCACCGGGTTAGTTAAAGCATGGAGTCAGGTGTATCCTCAACTGTTTAACTGAAAAAGCCATTTCCCACCCTGGATTTCCCTCGGCCCTCACCCCCCATCCTCCTCCTTACACTGCCCTCTCTCTACTGTCCACGAACTGGACGATCTGTTTGCGAGCGTGGGAGATGACGGGAGTGAGCGGAACGACTGGAGTACTGGGAGTAGTAGCACCGGGCGTCGCTGCACCGGGGGTCGAAGCAGCCGGTGTTGTAGCCGCAGGTGTCGAGCCTGCGGTCGTTGAACCAGCAGGTGTAGAAGCTGCAGGTGTAGAAGCAGAAATCACAGGCGTCAGAGATCTGGGGGTCCCGCCGGGGGTGTTGCCGGGTGTCGGAGTGGCGGGGATCACGACCACAGGAGCCAGGCCCGGGCTCTCAGCTCCCGGCCGAGGCTCGATCCGCGGAGTGGACGTGATGAAACGAGCCTCCCTGATCCGGTAGGGGCTTCGGTAGCTGGAGATGGGCGACAGCTCGGACCCCCAGCCCAGGTAGCTGCCGCTGGAGGGCGACTGTGCGTCTGCGCTGAAGTACAGCGTGGTGCTCGACTCTCCGGGCATCTTCTTCTCCGGCGAGCCGATCAGGAGGGGGGAACGCCGCTCCGGTGACCAGCCGGGAGTCTTGATGTCCAGGGAGCCCACGGAGGACGAAACCTCGGTCAGGGAGGCGGCGTTGCTGTCGATGTGTCGGAGGCTGCCTGGTTGCCGTGGAGACGAGGGTGTGGGTGAGCCGTACGCTGCACTCTGAAACTCGTCATCACCTTTGGAAATGAATTCACATAGACTGTGATATGAAGTAAAGCATGTTCAAATGCATAAATATTTACCAAGTGTGTCTTTTTACATATGAAGCAACATGGAGTGAATATACCTGGTCACTTTGAAGATTATTTTAGACCAATTTCAGAGGTTCACTCTAATTCAACTTGACAGGCATTATATCATCTTCATAAATGTCTTAAGGTGCAATACTGTGGAATAGATATTCCCATCTAGGAAATAAATGTACATCAATAAAATGTTTCAAAAGGTGTTTAAAGAAACATGTATTTCTCTGGATTTTGTTTCAATTTCTTATGGGAAGAGGCTTTACATAAGCATGAGTTTTTCACTGTATCTTGTATGTCTTTGTGTGTATCTTGTTTTTTCTTTGCTTTGGTGCAAAATAAATTAAAACTTAAAAAATAAATAAATAAATAAAACTAAAATGATGGTTTGTGTGTGCACCGCTGTGTTAGAAATGTTGTTTGGTGTTTATCAGGACTCTAACCTTTCTCCTCGGACGGATGGGCACTGGAGGAATCTTCTTCTGCCGTCTCTTCAGGAATCGACTCCTGGACCGGGATGATCTCCGGGAACCGTCTAATGTCGTGGATTGTTGTCGGAGGAGCTTTTCTCACTGGTCGGGCCACTGCGCTGGTCAGCGGTGGCTTTGGTGGGGGGAGCACCTCTGTCTCCTATAGGGGACAGGACAAACAGCTGAGCCTCAGACTGCAGACAGACAGACAAACCGAAAATGTTCTGCACAGACAAGACAAATGAAATGCTGAACTAAACTTGCCTGCGGAGCCTGGGTCACTTGTGGTGGAGCTGGTTGAGGAGTTGGATATGAGATCTGAGGAACTTGTGGTTGAACAGGTGGAATCTGACACAAATAAGAATGAGACACTTCTTTATATAAACATAGGAGAGCTAACACTGCGGCTGCATGATAGTGACGGTTGGTTTACAAGTAAGAAGGACACATATACTGTAATACAAGTCAGTGATGCAACAAACCCGAGGCATGTAAGGTTCATCTGGGGAGTGAACTTCTTCAGACAGACCCATCAGTCCAGCCAGACCCCCCTCGCCATACGATGACCAGATCTTTGTTACATCCCCCGTCTTCATGGCCAAGCGAATCAGCAGCCAGTGGTGATGCTTCCAGCCCTCCCATTGGATTGGCAGGTCCATGAGAGTCCCACCTCCTGATAGATAGATAGATAGATAGATAGATAGATAGATAGATAGATAGATAGATAGATAGATAGATAGATAGATAGACAGACAGACAGACAGACAGACAGACAGACAGACAGACAGACAGACAGACAGACAGACAGACAGACAGACAGACAGACAGACAGACAGACAGACAGACAGACAGACAGACAGACAGACAGATAGATAGATAGATAGATAGATAGATAGATAGATAGATAGATAGATAGATAGATAGATAGATAGATAGATATTCATTCTTTATTTCACCCAAATGGATCCATATCACAATAAAAACACAATAAAAAAGAGACAGAGTACAAAACATGCTCTGAAATGAGTCCACAGTCTGGATGAGAATCTGACAGAACTGCGTACAGGATTAACCAGAACAGCAATTAGGTCATTTTCTGATTCAGACGCCCCCTACACATAAATCTATGCATCAGATTGCGCAGAACATGCTGTCATTATAAGCCACTATGAGCTTTGTTATACTACCTTGTTTATAGCGACAGCACAGGTGGGCACTGGGCAGTGTACAAAAGTGTGCAATACGCTTCAAAAAGTGAGATCTTTACAGATACAGAGCACATACTAATCTTACGACACAGATAGATAGATAGATAGATAGAT
The DNA here is from genome assembly GCF_045865225.1 of Trachurus japonicus. NCBI lineage: Eukaryota > Metazoa > Chordata > Actinopteri > Carangiformes > Carangidae > Trachurus > Trachurus japonicus. Next base: position 15,238,076 of record NC_140909.1, read on the forward strand.
AGATAGATAGATAGATAGATAGATAGATAGATAGATAGATAGATAGATAGATAGATAGATAGATAGATAGATAGATAGATAGATAGATAGATAGATAGATAGATAGATATTGACTCACCAGACAGTGTTGCATGTCGATTGAAAGTGGGTGTGACTTTCTCCTCCAATGACAGTGCAGATCCTCGCTCCATGCAGGCTCCGCCTATCCCTCTGTGGCGAATACTCTGGAAGATCTCAAAGGACTTCGGGTGGAGGAAACGATAGTACAGCACCAACGCTATCACACCTGGAGAGAGAGGAGAACAGGCGAAGAGCAGAGAGACACGAGGAGGACTTGTGATGATGAAAGTGTGCAAGTCAGAAGTTCAGTTTAATACAGTATACGTGGTTGTTTTGTCTGACCAATGAGGAAGCTGCAGAACACGGCTGCTGGGATGCCGACGGTGTCCCAGGACACCATGGTAAACAACCAGGAGGAGGCCAGGAGGAGGAAAGCGTTCTCCAGGAACATCGCCTCAAGAAAAAAAAACAGAAACAAATGGTTAATGCTCACAAATCTTAAAACCCTTATTTATCTCACACTGAGCTATGACGGCTCAATTCAAGTCATTTCTACGCATCACACAACAGACCAAATATAATATATAAATATATATAATATAATCGTACCAGGTAGAATCCGGCCATGCGGTATCTGGATTGACCCCACTTCACATTGAGGAAGAAGAAGATGTGAATGGCTCCCAGCACCAGGTTGAATAGTCTCCATCGACTCGTTGATCGTATGATGTCGGTCTGCTGAGACACCATCCAGAAAGTTGCACCCAGCCAGTGCACACCTGACACACACACACACACACTTAAAATAAATCTCCAACCTCTAACACAAACATAAATACACTAATTCAGAGAAGAATTGTTTGCCATTTGACAAAACTTCAACAACTTGCCGATGACTCCGAGGATCCACTGTTTGAAGATGCGTGTGAAGAGCATGAGGACGGCGAACCTGGATCCCAACATACCGACCTGCACACAGAGAAAACAAACACCAACAAACACTTTCATTACAAATAAAATAAACAGGCCTAAATAGACACTGTTCATTCTACCAACACTGTTACTGTTATATCCAGGGTGCACTTTGTACATATCGTTCTTCTGAAGTTTGTTTAAATGTGCTCACCCTCCACAGGAGTCGACAGAGAATGGCAGCGGGGGTCATTTGTAAGTGCCCTGGTCTGATGAGTGAACAGCCTCTGGCATAGAGGACTAAGGCCCAGGCCAGAGACAGCAAACACACCACAAAACACACCGAGGCTGGGAGGCAGAGGCGCAGAGTAAAGAGAGAGAGAAGGTGAAAGTGTGGGAAGTGTTAATACCTTGATATATTCTAATTCCTATTATATCTAATATTTACTTGACATTAGATACAATGCTTCTGCAGATGCATTATTGGAAATAGATTTCAGGAAAATTGAAAAGAATCACTGCACTGCACCACTTGGGGGCAGCAGAACAAACTGTAAACAAAATATCTCATATTATGAACTTAAAATAATGTACTCATTTATATGCAGATCAATTGGACACATGTAAATAACACTTCATAACACTTGAGTTGAGTCTGAACCAAAACAGTAACAACTGGACCAGGCAATTAAACACTGATCTGACTGACGGACACTGTTTTACACCAGTGTCTTGCTTTACCTGGGGATTTGATTCCTATATCAGTGCAGATGAGCACATACGTGTGCAGCAGCGTCTCAGGGAGGGTGACCACCAAGGCCTCAAACAGACGCAGGGCAGATACGTCCGCCTGCTGCATGATCTCACCATACACATCCTCATCTGGCAGACGCATGCACTCCCACAGTCTATTAAGGCCAGACGAGAAGGAGACGGGGAGGAAGACGGAGAGAGGGAGAGGGAGAGAGGGAGAGAGAAGAGAGAGTCCAGTATTACTGCTGGTTTCAGAATTATTGATCATTGACTAATTAAAGCAGATCTGGTCCTTAACACAGTCTTGACCGATCTCTAGTGATGGGCAAATGAAGCATTGAAGCACTTGAGTCAGTTGTTTTCGAAAATGGGTTCATTACTCAAAGCTTCAGTGACCTCTCCTGGCGAAGTGCAAGGTTGCAGTGAAAACTAGGCAGTCTAGTGGGTGGACTGGACGGTTTTACTGTAATTGTGCACACGCACTCACTCACACCTGCACACACACCTCAATGAGCAGTGTTGGTGAAACTACTTTTGTAGAAAACACCTTTTGTTCTGAAGCGTCTTTGCTTTGATCGCCCCTGGATTTAAAGTATCTTTGATTTAAAAATGTTTTGATGCGCACACACACTAAGACTGAATGTTGTATTTACAAATAAAGACTGATGAATGTTTGTTTTGTGTTACTGAGGAGAGTGCTGGGAAAATATTGCACTCAAAGATTTTTATTGAGGTACATTACGCTATATTTCTTGCTCACAAATTCTCCACACTCTGAAAATACTCGCTTGCAAGGAACAGATGATGCTGGCGTGCATAAAAATCGTTTTGCTATTTGAAAGGGATGAGGGTACACATTTCGACGACCTCCATCACACACACACATGCGGTCGACTCACTTACCTTTTGAAGATACCTAGGTGCAGTATATGTGTCCAGGTGAGAGACTTCCTACGGATACGTCCATCTGACAAGTACCACAGGTAACTGAGCCACTGTGGACCCCAACCTTGGAAATATAGAAGATGATAAAAAATGAATATCAATCAGTCCATCAATCCATTTAGCGTAGTAGCTGTCTATTGATCGGTTGGGTTGTTGTTCCTGGTGTTGTCTCACCTGGCAGCAGGAACAACGCAGTGAAGCCGGCGAGGTGGGCATAGCAATAGTTGTGACCAATCCATAGGTAGTACACAAAGCAGTAGATCACTAAGGAAACACACACACACAGAGGCACAAACCAGCCAAAAACACATTAAAATTTATAATAAAGTCTAAATCATAAAAAACTGACTGCATGTACAAATAATATAATGTATAGTTGTGATACTTTGTTATTTCACTTCAGTATTTCAATTCACTGCTAACATTCACTAATTACAGTTATTGGGCTGCTACAGCTGCTAAGTTACTAAGCTGTTGCACACACACACATCTCATCATTGCTTTGTAAAATATACATATTGAACGACCCAAAAACACACACTAAACAGTAAATAAACTAAAAAATAAACAAAATATATTTTATTGGGACAAAATTAAGATGTTCTTTATGTAGTCAAATGGTACAATTTGACTACACAAACATTTTGAAAGACTTTTCCTTGTGATGATGGAGTATATAAAATCTATTATTTCAAACTTCAGATGTAGGCCTACATGCCAGGCTGTCAGTACTTTTCATGATACTGCTGGTATTGTAGACTTTGTTTACATCATGAGTAACCTCCAGCAGCATCTTAATGTTTGTGTTGTGGGTGTCCACTGCTTCAGATGACCTCTGTTCAGCTCATCATCTCCATCTAAGGTTTTTTTTTCGACAACAGACAGCTGATGTCTCCTCTCCCACACTCTCCTCTGCACTCTGAGGCTCTGCAGCTCTGCCTCCCTCCCTCCATCGTCCTGTACATGTAATCTGAGCTGGTTTTAGCTGCTAAGCAGGCGGGCTGTCCGGGGCAGACTGGGCCCCATCCATCCCGGGGTACGCCCATCGCCTCGTCCATTCATGCACCTCCAAAAAAAAAGGGCGCTGGAATATGACAACAGGGCTTCGCTTTGTTTCTGTCCAGAAACACATCTCACTCGGAGGCGGAACCGATGCAGCTGCTTAAAAAGATGGCAAACTGCTATGAGTCTGCAGTTTTGCGACAAACTGGATTTCATAACTGCAGGGGTATAAAAATAGGGAAGAGGCGCACTAGTGCTATAACTGCAGAGGCTGTTCTCACTCTTATCAATGACAACACAGCAGTGAGAATAAATGTCCAACTTTATATACATGTTGTGTTACTGCAGCATTCTCATCTCAAACATGGGAGCATCTCCACCAACCCTCACACACACACTGAAGTCTGCATCCATGCATTGTGGCCAAAAAGGCACGATCACACACGCACGCGCCCCAATAAAGTCTCACAACACACATCAGGTATGTGCACGGGCACATACCATCACATTTCAACGCATAGATTGTGTTTTAACGTGTGTATGTGCGTGTTTTTGTATCCGTGTGTGTGGGTGAATCTGTATGTGTATGTGTATGTGTGTGTGCGTGTGTGTGTGTCCCAGGTAGGACTCACGCGCCGTCCTCTCTGCAACGATGAGAAATGCGGTAAAGACGAAGACGCAAACTTGGCAGCAGGGCATGCAGGCGCCTCCATTACTGGGAGTCGCCGAGTAGTCCCTCATAGCGGCCGTGCACCGTCTCCCAAACGTGTTTCTACAGCGGGTTACAGCCGAGTGTCTGATGTCTTGATGCTGTTGTTCTGGTACCGGGCGGCGGGAGTCGGTCCAGCTGCGGCAGCCCGCTCTCTCAGCTCCGTGTCCCGGTCCCAGCGTCACCGCCCGTCCCGTTAAAGCGATAGATACACACTGGTGGTGATGGAGGTGAGACACCGCACAGGAAGACACATCAGTTGTACAGTAAGTGTAGTGTTGACTTTTTCTTTACCAAGTCAGGATTGGTTATATTTTAGCTACCCACTAGTTTTGTTTTGCCTAGAATTTTCTGCTTTTATTTCCTCCTGTAAAATCAGAGTAGCTGATTAGTATGAACTTTATTTGGGCCAAAAATATAACTTTATGTTGTAAAAAAAAAAAAAAAAAAATTCACTTATTTTAATAAATGTGTGCATAATTCTAACAATTATTGCATGATTTCTTATTTTTCGACAACATAATGTGCTTGTAATGGGAGTTTTATAGAGTATGGAGGACCGGTGATGTCACAGGGAAAGTAGGCTAATGAAGCATTTCTTTAATTTCTTATTGTAAGTAGGGTGACCAGGTGTCCTGCTTTGTCTGCAAAGTATTTTCATCCCTTGTCCTATCTTACATCACACTTCCTGTCAATACTTACTAATAATGACACAAAATACAATTCTTTGTAATCCCAGAAAATACTTTTCACATAGGCCTAAAGGTAAAGGTAAAGGTAAGGTTTGCTTGCCCTGCTTTACCTTTACCTTTACCTTTACCTTTACCTTATACAATTCTTTGTAATCCCAGAAAATACTTTTCACATAGGCCTACATTCATCACCACACCACATGGTATTACCTGTCTGTGGGATTTGAACCCATTCCCCCCAGTCCAAAGTCTTGGGTAGGCTACTACCCAAAGAGCTACTGTATCCACTACTGATGTGCTGAGCCCTCAGATCCACACATCACATCACATCACATCACATCACATCACATCACATCACATCACATCACATCACATCACACCTAATCTTTACTAATAATAACACAAAATACAGCAAATCATTTTTGCAGTGGTTCTCAAACTTTTTGGACAAAGTTTTGAAACAAAGAAATATATTTGTTTTGAGACTGAATAACATTACTTTTTTAGTCAATGTACGGTCAAATTAGGGTCAGTGGCGTGAATTTTTGGAAAACTTTTGAGAAATTTCTGGAAAAAAGTGGTAAAATTGCGAAAGAAAGTTGAGGACCCCCTTGAACCTTCTCAAGGACCCCTGAAGGTCCCCAGACCCTACTTTGAGAACCACTGCAAACAGTAACAACAGTAACAACAAAGAGTAACAACTGCAAACAGTAACACACTTGGGGTTCAAACCTCAAGCCTCCACATCCACAGTCACTGAGTTCCCACTGAGTTACCCAGCTGGTTGTGTTGGACCCTCCGGCCCACCATACTATTATCTTTATCTTATATGACACCTCATTATGCTTACTGATAATGTCAAATCTTGTTGACTCAGGCACATTTTAGCTATGCCTGGGATTCAAACCCGCAGCCTCCCAATGCAAAGTCTGTGAATGTGTTGCTTAGCGACTTCTCTGACTCTCCACACTCACACAAACACACACATCATGTCAGTGGGCAGAGAGAGGCAGACGATCATGTGTCCGTTTAGTTCTGTCTGTACAGTGTGTGATTCCCTGATTTTAAGGTCATGGGTTCGATTCCCACGTCTGCTGGCTCTGCTCCTGGCTCCCCTCTCTCCACTCGTTTCTGGTAACCAGATTTACGTTGAGGCGATCTCTGTTCTTTCAGCTGGCACCATGCAGTTACCTGTCTGTGTTACATGTTTACAGTAAAAGAAGGCAGGGTGCTATTGCTTGGAAAATAAAATGTATTTCATGAATATTGTTTCATATTGTCATAACATGTTTTGTGGCTTTGTTTTGATGCTGATACGGCATCAAAGTATGAGTATTGATCAGGGTTATATGGAATAGTTTAGTCATAGAGAGATTAGGCTACTGGACTGGGTTCTTGTGGGCCCTGCTGGGATGTGGGCTCCTACAACGGTCATCACCTTTCTCTCCTTTGCAACGACCCTGGTTAGGGTTAGCGTTATGGTTGAAGTTAAGTTGCATGTAAATAATTTGGTGTTGTTGCAGGGGTTGTCATGAGCACTTCATGGACACCAGGGGGAGCCTCAACACAGCTTTATAGACAAGTTTGTGTTTGCAGAGATCTGCCTGGCTTTGTTCCAGCTGATAATGTGTGGGAAAACACATTTCCTCAAAGTGACCGTGAAATGCTTAATAAATATGTCTCTATTGAGATATAGCAACCAAACAGACAGTATCTGTGTTATATCTGTGCTAAAGGTTCCCATTGTTGTCAGTTTGTTTCCCTCTGTGGGTCGCCTCCTCTTTATATTCACCTCACTGGCTCAGTGCTGGTGCTCCCTGTCCCCTGAGGCTTGAAGGTTGATTCATCCTCAAACCCTCACACCGATACAGGTCAAGGATTATGCAGCAACTTCATTGTCTGGACAGGTCTTTCTGTTTTCTGATCTAAATGACAAAACAACCCAAGATACTCACTCAAAAACTGTTGAAGAAATGAAAAACACCATACGATTTTAATAGGGGACTTTACTTGATAATATGTACAGAACACAGCGCACATAAAATCCTAAAATAAAAGTTTATTAATCTTTTTTTTTTTTTCAGCTCATTGCCACAGGGGCAGAGCAGAGCAGATACAACCTCCAACCAGGCTGAAGGCAGCTTCTCCTTTATGATGCCTGTCATCTATAATAAGCTCCAACCAGTTAGTTTGCATTCATCAGTTTATTCAGGGCTGAAAAGTTGCAGCAGTAAAAGCACCAGTATGTGTTTCTCCATCGTGTCATGGAGCTACGGTCGGTTTCTCTTCCCTTCTGTTAGTAAACCATTCAAAGAGGCTCAGCTCTTGATTAAAAACAAATTTACAGGTTGAGATGAGAAACACCACAGTGTCACAAACATTTGAATCCACACTCTCGTCATGAGAAGCCGCAGAGCTGCAGCCTCCTTGTCTTGTCCTTCTTCTGTCCTCGCTCCATGTTTCTGAAAAGCACCTGTTTTAAAAATGTGAAAAGTTATAAAATTCCTTTTAATTTTATGGCACCAGTTGCACATCGCAGGATATTTGGGAGTGTCCACTTTCAGTTTGAGTCCACATCTAACCAAATGATGACAGTAATCCTGCCCTGAATCCATCCTCTGTAGGTCCTGTTGTGTCTTTTTCTTCCAAACACTTGAGTGTCGTCCTGCATCAGAGGCCTGAGCCATCACAGCTTGCATGTTTTCCTTGTTGTTTACTCAGTAGAGGAGACTGTCAGGTGTAGTTTGATGTGTAAGCGTCTCTTTGGTGCAGCACAGAGTAGACAGTGCTCCCAGATCAGTGTTTTTTTTTTTTTAAAATGTTCATTTCATCCAGCGTTTTCTTTTTTTTTTCTATTTCATCTATTCATGTGTTTCACCCATCTTCCTGTCTGTTTGACTGCGTATGTGTCAGTAATATCTGTTGAGGCTCTGAGTCACCGTGCTGATGTCTGGCTGTCCGTTCATCCAGATCTCTCTCAGAATCCGTTCCCGCTCTTCTAGCCGCTGGGCTCGGTCCAGCTCTGATGACACACACAAACACACACACACACACACACACACACAAAATTAAAATGGCTATTTCAAAGTATGAGTGTGTCTGACAGTCCTGACAGAGGTGAACAGGCAGAATACATGAATGTGTTTAAAGATGCACTGACATACGGTAACCTACAGTAAGAACTTAAAATGAAAATGGTTTATTTTTACCCATTACTTTGTATCAACTAACTAATTTTACCATTTTCCTCTGGTGTTTTATTGCTGTTTTATTGTAAACGAACTCTTAACTGTTTTATCCTTTTCCTCTGGTGTTTTTCTAATATATATATATATATTTTTTTTTTTGTGTGTGTGTTATTTGTTTGTTATTACTATACTTGTTTTTATTGTAAAGTGTATTGAGACCATGTACCATGGTGATTTTGCACTTTAAATAATAAATTGATTGACTGATTGATTGATTTTAGTTTTACAGGTTAATATCCAACTTTTTTTGTTGTTGCTTTAATTAAAAAATAAATGTAGCCTATTTATTCAATCCTGACCAACATGCAACACAGGCAGATGTTGAATATGGCAGTCTTTGACCATTGAGTGAATTTAGTAGCAGCTACTAAAGCAAATTTGTGTCATCAAACATTAGTCTCACTGTGATTCACACTGTTTTAAAAGGTGATATCACATAAATCACATAAAAAACAACAACACAACATCTTAAAAATCTTTACATTTGTGCCACCACGTCTCTTTTATGTGTGTTTGCTGTTCTAATGTTTGGATTTTATCTCCTGCTGACATGGATCATGGTCTTGAAGTGTGTCATGAGTTCAGTGTGTGTACCCTCGGCTGATGTGAACATGCTGGCGTGCAGCAGAGCTCTCTCGAAGCGCCTGCGTCGTCGCGCCGACAGCTCGGACGTATCATCCCACTCCTCCGACTCGCTGTCCCCGGCAGGCCCGGCGCCTCCGGCCGCAACAACAGCGGTGCTGTCTGGATTACTGTCGGCGAGCTGACGGTGAGGACAGCCGTGGTGGCGAAGGCGGCGTTGAAGCCTGCTCCTGTGGCGATGCTGAGGGTTGGTAGTGTTTCCGTATCTGCAGTCGGCTCGACAGTGGATCTGGAAGACGATGGCGCACAGTGTGACAAGGAGGCCGACGCACACACCACCCAGAAACACCAGGGCTGTCCGCTCCGGTTGGTCTGGGAGAGGGGGAAGAACAACAAGAGAGGGTGAATAAAAAGTTTAGCTATACTTTACTTGAGGCCTATCTCTATAACACATTATAACTAAACTTAAAATGAGTTATAATGCAGTTATAGCACTGTATAACCATAGTTATAAACACTTATCACAATGCCTTATAACAATAATCACAACACACTATAAAGCATTTTTATCATGACATACAAGGTCAGGTATTATAATAGGTTATAATTGTTAGTAACTCACTGACAATGACCACATCGATAATGCATTATTAATAAAGTTATAATGTGTTATAATTGGCTTATAAACGTGTATAACTATCATTATAAACACTCATTAATTATCATAAGGCTTTATAACAATAAGCATAAGACATCATAGAGCATTTTATAATGGCTTATAAGGTCTTAGTAAATAGAGTTATAATGCTCTATAATGTGTCATGCTTATTGTTATAACGTCTGTGATTTATGAGTGTTTATAATGATAGTTATACACATTTATAAGCCAATTATAACACATTATAACTATATTTATAATGCTTTATAAATGTGGGCATTGTCCGCCAGTTACTAACAATTATAACGTATTATAATACCTGACCTTATAAGTCAAGATAAAATGCTTTATAGTGTGTTATGATTATTGTTATAAAGCATTATGATCATTTATGAGTGTTTATAACCATAGTTATACACTGTTATAACTGCATTATACCTCATTATAAGTATGGTTATAATGTGTTGGCGTCAAGTAAAGTGTTACCAAAGTGTACAATGAATCAATGAATATATCCTCATCCACAGCGCCCAGGTCTGTCTCTTCCTCTGATCTTTCCATGTCAACCCTCAGCTGTCCACCAGTGTGTCACATGCTCTGCATCTGTCCCATCTCACCTGTTTTCCTTTGAGTCAGTACAGACAACCATCTGCTACCTGTTTACTTCTCTCACTGCCAGAGACCTGTTGACCTGTTGCTAATCTATTCATTCCTGCTTTTCCCCTCTATTGCTTTTCTATCCACATCTTGAATTGACAAAATCACATACACATAGACGCTTTATATACTTTGGGTGCCAGGCCGCTGCATTGCACACATCCATTAAAATACATCATAATACATAAAACATATCAGTAGGAACACATGGCAATCTCAATATACCAACTCATGATCCAAATGTAGCCTAGTTAAGAAAACAAAACATTGTAGGTTTTTTCTCTTATTTGAAATTTAGACTGAACATAACTCTGATCTCTTCATATCCTAAACTAATTTTCAGGTTGTTAGTGTAATAGGAGTTTGTTTTCCCATAGGCCTCAGCTGGGTCCTTTAGGGAGTTCATAGGATCCTAAGGAAAAGGTGAACTACAGTGTAAATGTAATTCCTTTACTTCTTAAAACAGTTGCACTGATTTCATTTCACCAACCTGCGATGAAGGTGTAAGCTGCCAGTATGTTGCTGAGCAGTGCCATCTCCTGGGACACCACCGTCACCTCCATACTCGGGCTTCCCGTCGTTGGAGCGCTCATGGTTTCACAGTGACTTGAACTTATTGAACTCTGTGTTTCATTCTGTAGCAGAGGTCGTGACCCCCTACCGGTTTGAAGGGAAGAGATGAGAGGACATGACGGCAGGGTAAAAAGACAGAGAAAGGAGGGGAAAGGTCAAACAGAAAAGGCAGAAACATTGTCATTTATTTATATAGACAGAATCTATGACATAACGCTACACACTTATCTTCTACTTGTAGGTTTCCACCCAAAACATGACAATAAACCCCAAAATAACAAAACAACACTTAGTTATGAGTATCTTTGTATTCATTCAGACTTTTGTGCCGACAGCCCTGCCAATGTAATTACGAACTCACCATCAAACAAGACGTCACCTTGAGATGATGTGATATACTGTCTTTAATGAAACAGTCGTCCTGTTTCTCTGTAAAGGTCTTTGAGGCCTTGTGATTGGGGATTCAGACTAATGAGCATATTCATGAATCTCATGTCAGACTGTGATTGTATGCAATGTTGGTGGTTGTGAAAAATGTGTGTGCATGTGGAAATTTATCACAAATCATTTCTATTTGTCTGCAAATGATACACATAGACAGACATGATGGGTTAATGATAGTCCTCTGAAGTGTGAAGTAAAGATTTAGACCCAAAGCATTTAAGTTTCCAGTTTCCTGCTCTTTATAAACATGTCTGAGCAGTCAGTCTGCTCGGTGTTGAGAAAAAACAGCCATGAATCATTCAATACCTCAGATAAACCTGAACGACTCCTTTCCCTCTGTGAAACACCAACAATTAAATCTTACATTTCACAAATTATTCACATAAACAGAGTAACAAAACAGCTCATGGTGGCGACATGGTGCAACAGATACAACAGACGTACACACAGTGTTACTGTCTGGAAATGAAAACCATGCAGGGACAAAATCAGATTCAAAATGAAATCTGATAAACAGAACAGACAAAAACACAGACAGGATAATGATGATTATAGAGGCCGAACATAAGAGGACAGGATTTTACAAGATGTTTTGTCATCTCTGTGAAAACACTAACTTGTTGGTGCATCCATCTCCTCTGGATATGCATATCACCACAACTTAAAGGAGCTTCAACTCTGAATTGAACTAATTGTCATTTCCTGCTTCCCCCTATCTCCCACATCACCACGCAGCAAGTGACCCCCCCCCCCTCTGTTCATGTAATTAGTTATTTAACTGAATTTGTTTTATTGGATGAGTAGAAACATCTATGAAGGTGAAGACAAGAAGTTGGTCACTGGGTTTGTTTCTGAACTCTGACCACTAGGTGTCAACAAAGAGCCACTGGCCAACTGAGGCATCACTGGGGCTGTGAATACAATTATTCAGATCAAGTAACTGACTGACCTCAGTGATGGATGTGCGTGCGCGCACACACACACACACACACACACACACACACACAACACACACACACACAGCCCAATCCCGCTGACGTAATGGACTGAAGTCTTCCTGGAGATTGTGACAGAGCAGCACTGTAGGAGGACTTTAGAGTTTAGTCCAGTTGCTTTTAAAGCAACTGGTAGTTGATTTTTTTATTTTGATTCATTGCTTCTTTGCTCTGACAAACACTCAGCATCAACCAGTGACACACACCGCAGCATGTTTGTTGGCTGTGAGGTGTGCACCAGAGTAGTAAACAGATAGAAATGTTTCTATATAAGCATTGTGTCTGGACATGTAGAGAGCACTTCTACGGGAAGTCCCCGATAAGCGCTCAGATTATACACCCTCAGTGTGTGTGTGTGTTGCTTATTTGATGGTTCTGATGTAGTGGATTACAGTTCAGATTGTCAGAGAGGGGAGAGAGAGAGTGAGAGACGAGGGGAGAGAGGGGTAAAGAGAGTACAGTCCCTCTGACTTGCAGACTAATTAAACTAACAGAGCTGAAATCCTGGAGAAGATCCAGGAGGATCCTTCATCCTCTGAAAGGAGAGGAGGATTGAGAGCGAGAGAGGAGAGAGAGGAGACTCCACTGTGTCTGCTTTTCTTACTTAACTCCTTTCTATCCTGATCTGCTCAGCAAAAGTCTCCACGGTACAAATAGGAACAAGGATCAGGGACAAATCTTTGCTACATAAACTATGATATTTACCTGTTAAACACCAGGTTGCGTTTCTTGGTTGATATACGGTGTCATAACAGCCCGAGACTTAAAGGGATAGTTCAACATTTTGGCAAATTGGCCCATTGCCATAATCGCTATACTCATTGCAGTAGGTTTGTTACCTTTAATTGTTGGTGCAAGCTATTTTTAGAGCGGCGGAGCAGAGGTAAATTCATGCAAAACCACTGATGCACGTTCCCGTCGGGGGCAGTTTTTCAGCAAGCAGTCTCCGCATTTACCTCGAAAACAACTCAGTCTCGTATCGTTCTGTTATTCTTTCATAGCGTGGTGAATGTGCAGGTCACAACTTGTCCACCAGAGCGTTTTGGAGTTGTTGGATTGTGTATTTGATGAGTTTGATGAGGGAAACCAAGAAATCCCATTAGCCTCTGTAGCGTAGCTCTGGGCAGCTCGCGGCTCTGCTCCGCCGTTCTAAAAAATAGCTTGCACCGACAATTAAAGGTAACAAACCTACTCCTAAAACTATAGGGATTATGGCAATAGGCCAATTTGCCAAAATGTTGAACTGTCCCTTTAACAGTGAAGTGCATCGTTGTAGAAAATTGTCATAAAATACATGAACATATTTGTAAAATTTTGAGCCACGGAGAGTTTGTGTGTTTATTATGACGTGTATCTGATGCTATGTCCGTAATGTGGTTTGACTCGACTGAGTTCCACTGCTCCAGAAATAAACCTGTCTGCATCAGCTCCTGCGGCTAATAAAAGCTCTGTCCTCTTACGGGGGGGAGGGGGCACCGTGCAGATGAACCACTATCACTCACTGTTGTTACAGTGTTGTGTAACAGTGTAAGATAAGAGCTGGGAGTGTTTATATCATCACTTATTAGGTTCATTAACAATGTGCGTTCTGTAAATATGAGTCCGCCCTCGAAGCGTTTTCAAAGATAAATGACAATCTGTGTTACTTTTTATTTTCTCCATCAGCAAAACTGCATCAAATGAGCTCAGCAATATGTGAGTGACACTTAACTGAACTCCCTAATTACACAGGAAATTTGCGAAGCCCCTCAGCAGAACTTGTATTACTGACATTCTTCACTGACGTCTCATAATGTCCTCAAACCGAAACTTTTAAATCTCTCCTCCCAAATGAAGCTAAGCTCTGCAGATGTGAGCGAAGCTTGATTGTGCTTGATTGTGTTAATCCTGTTACAAAAGTACAGGCGCAGAGAGAAGAGCGGGGTTAACAGGGCTTTTTGTAAAACTGTTTTCATTTCAGGAACGTGTTGTGATTTCCCCAGCTGACAACCTCTCACACATCTCATTACATGTGAATGTGTTCTGCCTGTTTATGAGCTGTTGCCCCCATTAAAGCCTTCATTAGTGATTGGAAACAAGCCTGATTGCTTCATGAAGACGGAGCAGGCTTCGTGACAAACAGCTGTGAATGCATCTCATGATGAAACCTCAAAACCTGCATGTTGTGCTCTCGTGCTGAAGCTGTAAGGACATGGCAGCAGTCTAAACTTCAACGGATAAAAAATGGATGACGCTCTCACACACCATCAACCTGGCCTAATTTTTTTTGAGGAAGCTTTCAGCTGTAAAAACTCTGAAACAGAGGGTGCAGCACTCTTGACCTGTTCGTGAAAACTGAGCTCATGCTGAGGAGTAAAATCTGATTTTTATCTGCCACATTTTGGAAAGTAGGCACCCCCCTCCCATGTCTCATCCTTGCATGTTGAGTAGTAGGCCTGTTCTCATGGTACAAAACCAACACAACTGTCCACAAAGGCAATGCAATAACACAGCAAGTGCAAAAGGGAACAACGCAATGACAACAACAACAACCGGCATGACATTGCAGCACAACATAACACTTCCAAACATAACACAACCTCCGAGCACTTGTATATTCACTGACTGCCAGGGTCATTTTGTGATGTTGTGTGTAAATGCTGCAGGACGCTGCTGCCCTTCTCCTCTTCCTCTTCCTCTTCCTCCCTCTTTCTCTTTTGGATTTGACAATTTGGGTCACAGTGTAAAAAAGCAAGAAAAAAAAGCATGTCATCGTACAGTCACAAATAATTTACAAGGTTTTTTTTTTATACTAACAGCAGAAATTCATGAATTGCTTCTTTTACTGTTTTGGTTCTTTTGTTTCATCTAGAAACACGTCTGAGCTGAGAACTCGTGACGGATTCCCATCAGCATCCTTCGCGACAGACAGGTGAGTGTAGTGAAAGATCACACGCCTTAAATTCACTGTGGAGCTGCCGAGCATCGCTGTTACGTAATAACATTAGTGTGAGACACTTGGACTGCAGCCAGCTCATTACAGCCCATCACACTCTGTCCAGGAGTCTAGACAACAAGAGCTGTTTACCCTGATGGCACGACCACGCATGAGAGGAGCTTTCTCACAGTTTATCTCACTCTAACTGGCCGAAGCTTCATATTTGTCCAACACACACACACACACACACACACACACACACACACACACACACACACACACACACACACACACACACACACACACACACACACACACACACACATAATATAGTGGTGTCATTCTTCTCATCTAACTCTCAGCAAGAAATTAAGCAATGCTCAACTTGCTCTTACACGTGGCTTAAACTACATGAAGTGCTGAGTGATGCAGGTTTAAAGAGTGATAAGTCAGGATGTGGTGGTTTCAACCGTGTGTGTGGCACAATTCAATACAAGTCGAGATGCACAAAGCCAACCGAGCCAGAAGTCAAAGATACTTTTCCTTCCTAATTCTTTTTGCAGAGACAGAGACACTGATCTTCCCGCTCACGTCTCGGTGTCTGTGAAGTCTGGACAAATTCTTATGAGGCACAATGGCTCTTTGTTTTTTTTTTTCTCCATGTGGTTAAGAAGACTATATGGTTCCTTCGCCTGCTTCAGCCGAGCTCACACACACACACACACACACACACACACACACACACAGCAGAGGAGATACACGGGCAATCCCCACACACATCCTCCGCATGCGCTCATCATCACACTTTTGAGTGTAGCTCTCTCTCCCTGTTTCTCTCTCTCTCTCAGTGTGTGTGTGTGTGTGTAACGCTAATGCAATGTGACACTGGCCTTTCCTTCCTCTGCTGTGCTGTTACTATCTAACATGACCTGCAGAGAGAGAGAGAGAGAGAGTAGAAAGAAAGAAAGAGAGGAAACGTATGAAAAAAGAGTAAAAAAATCCCAAAACAAAACACATGCATGGACAGAAAGAATTAGAGCAAGACAAAGAAAGAAAGAAAGAAAGAAAGAAAGAAAGAAAGAAAGAAAGAAAGAAAGAAAGAAAGAAAGAAAGAAAGAAAGAAAGAAAGAAATGTGGAGGACAGAGAGAGACACAGTGGAGACTTCCTACAACACAACAGAGACGACAACAATAATATGATCAGCAGCAGCAGCAGCATCACGCCACATGCAAACACAGTGTTTATACTCACGTTCAATCTGTGCCAAGCTCCCATCTGGAGTGTGTTTACTCCTCTCCTCTTCTCATCTTCCTCCTCCTCTCCTCCTCTCAACTCTTCTTCTTCCCCTCTCCTCCTTCCTCCTCCTCCTCCTCCTCCTCCTGCTCTGCTCTGGTCCTCTGCTCTGCCGCTCTGCTCTCTACTCCTCTACCCTCTCTGCTGCTCTCCTCCCATTATCTCCTCTCTGCCTTTCCCCTCAAAGAAAAACAGTGTAATTATATATATAAATCTTACACGTATACGCCCCCGGTTGTCAGATAGGGCCAATGTGGACAAGTCTGCGTCTCCTCTTCACCTCTGTGTGCTGATACGAACTGAAATTATCACTCATTCTTTTCTTTTTCCACCTCAGTTTTTCCTCTCTCTCTCTGAGGCAGCGACGGCGGCCGGAGGGATGAAGCTCTGAGTGGAGGTTTCCAATTCTGCATCTTTTTTTTTTACTTTTTTTTTTTCCAGGTTATTTTCCAGACAGAAGGACAGAGGTCAGGTCCCCGAGGGCAGAGATGTGACATGAGAGACCCGGACAGGTCGAGCGAATCTCTCTCCTCTGTCTCTGCCACCACATGTCTGACTCTCTCTCTCTCTCACACACACACACACACACACACACACACACACATACACACACACATACATATACAGTGCCCTCCTGGTTTATCTCTCTCTCTCTCTCTCTCTCTCCCTCTCATCTCGTCTCATGCAGCCTTCACCAGGGGGAGGAGAAAGAGAGGACAGAGAGAGGGAGAGACAGTGACAGGAAAGAAAACAGAGAGAGAAAAAAAACACATGTCAAATTCAACTCAGATTCAATTCGTGAAACATGTGAAAATAAATTTCATGTGTCATGTTGCAAAAAAAAAAAAAAAAAGCACACATGCCCGTGAGCAAAATGATATTTTATACATAATATTTCTGGTGTTTTACAATTTGTTTGTTTCAGTTGTGACAGATCCTATCAGCTTCACCCCAAAGAAACAGGAATAAACACTTTTGGATGATGATAAAAGCACAGAAAAGGAAAAAAAGAGAGAGACAGGTAGCCTGAGTATTTCTTATGATAATGAGGATTTCATTTATCTGTTTGGGAATTCACCGTCTTGCTGCACACAGAAACACACTCACACACACAGCTGACATACGCCTTCTTCTATTGTTGTTGTGGTTGTTGTTTGTGTTTGCTTTGTGTACTGTGTTTGTGTTGTGTGACTTTTTTTTTTTCCGGGAGTTTAATACGGGAATGACGTTTTATTGCAGAGTCAACAATTTTCTAAAAATAACTTTATCACAGATAAACTTTATGAAATTTTTATCAGCCGACCTGTCGTCTTGGCAGATTATTTTTGTGCTGATGTTACGCAACAGAAAGGGAAGCCTGAAAAACCCTCCCACCACCACCGGCCGGGCCCGGGGTCTGACGGAGATATCCCGGCAACAGCTGTCAACAGGAAAACAAGAGAGAGAAAAAAACCACCTGCACACATGTTTATTATCTTCAGGTACAATATTATAGCACTGTTGATTGAGATAAACACATGGTCCGTTGACCCACCTTCCCTTTTACTCATCCCAGTTCATTCACAAAACACTCAACAACTAAACACTCTCCACCTCTGTGCAACTTATTAGAAGAATATTATTAATGAACTGTTTCTACAACATTTAATATCACTCAAAAGAACGATTTCCTGCAAGATCTAAAATCTCAGCACATCTTATCCCTCGTCTCTCGATGATGGACATTTGAAGACATTACAGTAATTCCTCCACGGTTGTCAGGGTGTTTATCAGGCCCTGGGCATGAACAAAGGTAGAAAATCCTCTTCAGTGTGAGAGGGTTAATGAGACAAAGTCCCAGATGTCGGCTGGAAAACACTCTTCAGCACTTCACCAGTGCTACTTCCTGTCTCCATCACTTTGTTTGGTAACATTTTATAATAAGTAGGCACACACTATTAAGCATTAGTTAAGCTTTAAATACTGAATTCATAATTTATAACGCATGAATACTCATTAGTAGGAAGTTTATGAACAGTTAAAAATTGATAACCACTAACTGTATTTATAATTAATATTCATGCGTTATAAATGAAGAATTCAGTATTTATTAATGCTTAACTAATGCTTAATAGTGTGTACTTATTATAAAGTGTTACCCTTTGTTTTGTTGTGTTTCTGATATTTCATCCATCATCATTTACATACATGAGGGCGGGCAGAGGAATATTAGAGAAACTCTCTCAATATGATAGAATCACTGAATTAAATTTAATTAAATTAAAAGTAGAAACACAGACTGAAGTGTACGACTGCCGTACTGGGCCTTAATTGGCTGCAAGGCTCTAAATAATAACCTGGTAACTGTATGTGGAGATTTTGACATGATTATCTGCACATGGGTCTTCAGTAGTGATTCATCCAATAGTTTTGGCGATATCAGGAGTGAAGTTCGCTGCAGGTAGAAAACCTATTAGTAGTCTGTCCAATATATCATCATCATCATCATCATTTAGTTTGTATAACTTTTTCTACATAGTTTTATATCATTTATTCTACACATCTTGATATTGATGCTGCTGCCAATGTGCTTTTAATTGCCCCCCTGGGGATAAATAAAGTCTTTTGAAATTGAAATATGTTGTGATATTTCAGTCTGGATGAACAACTGGCCGACACTGAACTGGATAAAAGGAACAACGACAGACATTAATTAAATAAATCCACACTCGTCCTGTGGCTGAGAGGAAGAATAAAATATAAATGACAGCAAAGACACTCGTCCATCACTGACACCATCCCATCATTAGTTCCTCATCACTTTTATCATTAGTGATGAATTAAAAACACAACACACGTACCTAAACCTTGTTCTACATACAAAATCCACAACGTACGCTCCACTTAACATCCATAATGCATCCAATCCTGCACCTCCTGCTCAGTGCGATGAAATATTAACAGTCTCAACTTTGTGCGCTTCGTGCTGGGAGGAATTATTGTCAGTCATCTCTGAAACAGCTAGCGAGGGACTGGAGTTGTGTGTTTCACGTGGTCACTGGACCTGCACGCTGCAGGTACAGAGTCTCTGCTCCACTGTTACATCACTTCATTATTCATGACCGAGGAGCGAGGCACGGAAAATAAAACGTGGTCAGCTTCTAATGGGTTAAAGTGGGTGGTTAGTTAATATTTACTGATGAATGTAAACATGCACCACAGACCCATGGGCGTGGTAGTGGGGGGAAAAGTGGACCTGACTACCCAGGGCCCGAGTAGAGAGAGGGGCCCATGAAAATCCTGATTTTTTTTTTTTTTTTTTTTTTTTTTGTGATGTTTTTATTTCGAATGAATTGGGCCCTCCAATTAATTGGTGTCATAATTTATTTCAAATATATTGATAACATCAAATGAGAGAATGAACTTAATGTCACAGTTCTCCCAACATATTAGACATTCTGGGGCCCCCCTCTTGGAGATGCAAAATGGTTTAGTCCGCCCAACAGCGACCGGCAACAAGTGTAAGGTCAGACAGTGCGCCCAGATCAGAGACCTGTGTGCAGGGCATCACGCTGCCCAAAAAACATAAATCGGGCTATCAGAAAAAGAAAGAGAGGAAACAAAAAGAAAGACGGCAGAACGAGGGGAGGCAGCTGCTGACTGCTTTCTTTCCCAAAGGTGAACCAAGTTAGCTTGTCATGCAAAGTCCAATTAAAGTTAACATAGTCCACTCCAGACAGCTGCTGCTTATATTTGTATGCTCACGTGAAGTCTTTAGCTTAGCTAGCTGCCAACCAGGCTGCTTGCGGCTGTAAGTATAAAGACAATTACAGGCCAGCTAACGTTAGTTGTCAGTATTAACCAGTTTCAGAAACAGAGAGTGGCGCAGCCGCAGCAGCTGGAGCAGCTGGAGCAGCAGTGGTCAGTCCTGGCAGCTCTTCTGAAGATGAGATTAGAGATGAGCAAAGACAAGGTGAGATCGTTGTTCAAGTATTCAAAGGCGAGCTCCCCCCTCCGACCCCCCCTTACGTTGGTATATTGGTTCGCGAGGTGGAGAGAGAGAAAGAGAGAGAGTGGTGCTGACTGGTAGAATTGCTGTCTAAATATGAGTTGTTTACCTGAAGTTTAAAGTAAGTTAGCCTTTTGGTTCAGTGTGTGTGCTATAGCATTTTGTCTACTAACACAGCAGAGCTGAAAGTGAAACTCCGTGCTGAGATTTAATGAATGATCCATCTAGCAATATTGCTGCTGCATATATCAACATGTAAATAACATACCAATATCACTGTAGGCTCAAGTGCACACTAGTAATATATTAATTGAGCAATAACGCAATTTATTATTTTTGTCTGGTAAAAAGCCTTAGCATTGCGGTGCAGTGCTGTGCTTAAAAGCTATTGTCAATGTTCAATAAATTCATGATGTTACCAAAGCCAATGAATAATCATGTTAAATAACTGTGATCTCACTATCAATCAAAAATGATTGTGATTCTGATTTTTGCCACAGATAGATAGATAGAGAGAGAAAGAGATAGGTCTGGGTGGTGAGAACATAGAAAAACAATTAGCTATTTTTCTCAATCTGGCTGAAAAATGGCTTAAAACATTTTTGCCTCTGCAACTTATTGAGCATGATGAATACTGTGTGTGATAGCAAATAATTAGGAGCACGAGTGTCATGGATCAAAATGTTAGTACACAAACCAGATGTAGCCTAATGTTTTAGGTATTTGAGCACAAGTAGGCCAAATGCATCAATTCAGAACCACTCATCAATATAATCTGATCTGATTGTAGTTGATTGTAGTAGATTGTATAAATACACCCCCCCCCTTTTTTTTTTTCTCTCACGCGCCTCGCGGGCATGGATAGGGGCCCACTGACATTGAGAGTGTACAGGGCCCAGAATTTGGTGCTACACCCCTGCACAGACCACAAAGGGGTCTCCAACCAAAATAGAATAGGAAACAACATGCCCCTTAGATATTAGGCCTACAGTAAAAACCATTAAAACTGAGCTGTCACCATTAAGTCTGACTGTCTTTAGTGCTCCGCTACACAAACACACAGTTCACATCAGCTAATATCAACCCCTTGTTGTTCTGTTTTCAACATGAAGGTTGCAGAGAGGGAGTCAAACTTAGAAAGGCTTAGACCTCTTTAAAATCACCTGGTGGACAGTGAACATTTTAAAGCTGGTGCAAAGCAGTGGAACAGGCGACGTCTGTCACATTTTACAGAAACCATGAGCAAAAAAGTATCATTTATTCAGATTTATTGTCATGATGAACCAGTAAGATGGTGAAAAGTCCAATTGTCTGTTACAGTAGTTCCTCTATTGTTTATAAGTGGCCACTGATCAACAAACCTGCTTCTTCATGGATGTTTTGATGTTGTTTTGATGTTCTGTTTGTCTATGTTTCTATGCTGCTCCTTATGCCTTTTAAATTGACCCTTGAGGACAAATAAAGTGTTTTGAATTGAATCGTTAAATACACATCATCAATTTGTCGTTTACTTAAACAGTTTAGCTTCTGGCTGGAAAACCAAACTCATTGTGTGTTCATAACTTGACTACAATGTCCCCCACTCACTTTCAGCATTATTATATAAACATTTATACACAGACCTCTTTTGTGTTGTCAAATATATAAATTATATATGTTTTATTTTGTCTATTTCTGTGGATATCATCTTAGGTGGTGGAGGAAATTAGTATAATTCTGTTTACTCATGTATGATTATACTGTATGTCCAGATAGTTATGGGATTCCTGGGGGGTGGGAGAACGAGACACGAGTGAGTGAGATATGAGTCCTTTTAATAAATCATCTATTTAATCAGGTGGCTTTTATCATTATTACTGTTCTGTCGATGTTGTTATTGGTTTGCATACATCTTTATGTTGATCCTTCTCTACTCTGTCTTATCTACACTATGTGTTGGGGATGGGGCAGATACAGGTCTGTTACAATATGTACATGTACGCTGCTCTGATGGACGCTGATTAATTGTACCACTGCCTCTATTCATTTGAAAATGACCAATAAAAATTTGATCACAAAAAATAACTACAACGTCCCCTATAATATACAAGTCAGTTATTTATGTGATAAATTGTGAGCATAAAGACCTAATTTGAGGCATACCGCCAATAAAAGAGACAAAAGAAGTGTTTTATGTTAAATTCTGAGTATTAACACCAACTCTATAAATAAGTATAGGATGATTCATATTTTGACTTTCCATGTTCACGTTATAGATGGCGAGCCTGGACCGACCTGTCTGTAGGTTTTCTCTGACGTGGATACTTTTACCCTGTTGTCTCTGTGTTGCTACAGGCCACCTTTAATCAGAGGAGGTTTTCGGCCAGAGCACAGACCCCTCATTATTTGTGAGTTATTTCTTTGTGTGTTTTGTGTGTGTGTGTGTGTGTGTGTGTGGGAGAAAGTGTGTGTGTGTGTGTGTGTTACATAAGACAACTGTTCATGTGGTGATAATCAAATCATTTCCATGACTGAGT
Organism: Trachurus japonicus; assembly: GCF_045865225.1. NCBI lineage: Eukaryota > Metazoa > Chordata > Actinopteri > Carangiformes > Carangidae > Trachurus > Trachurus japonicus. The sequence goes on from NC_140909.1 coordinate 15,261,021, forward strand.
CAAGAGGAACCGAGGGCCTCTCAGACTCATCCTCCATGCACATGTCACTCTCTCTCTCTCTGTACTCTTTCTGTGTCTCCATATGTGTTTATCCTGCTTCTGTTTTTTTTCTCTCCTCCTGTTTCTAAAGTACTCTCCTCTCCTGTCTTAGTGCACTTTTCTTTATCTCCTTTCACCCACTCACTTTTTCTCTATTCACCTCATCTTTCTGCATCTCTGTCTTCTACCTCTGCACGTGATCTACATATGTTCAGATTTAGAGCGGAAAGTCTATGATTTATAATTCACTTTTACGCGACCACTATAAATAAAACTTCATAGAATATTAAAAGGGTAAAACAAACTAACCAACGTTTTTGTCCATAAGGTAAAAAGAGAAACATTTATTTCAGCTGGTGGCTTCGGTTTTTTGTTTTCTTGGTCTCATGATGCTTCAAACTCATATTAGCCTTAAAAACTGTTATACTTATTAATAGTGGCATAATGGGGGCAGAGGACACTAATGGTCAACACAATATTAACACTAAATTTAAGTTACAGTGGAGAAATTTGTAGCAAGCAGTTGCTTGTTCACACACTGACACTATGGAGCAACATTACGTTAATGTTTGTGTGCAGCTGATGTAATGTAACTGCACTCTCTGCTCACTGTGTTTCTGGTCTTTAGCTGCTCATCTCTTCACTTTGACACAGGTAGTCGACAGTGGGTTGATTACGTGAGAGGGGTTCAGCTGGATTGCAGCAGTAAGGCTGGTTGTACAGTTACTAATGTCCATGACTGAGTGAGTGAGTGATCATTGTTCAGCTGAAGTGGAGTTTCCCCATTGGGTGCGTTGCTATTTCAAAATGAATTGGTGCAACGTCCTTCATTATATTACATACATGTCCAGTTTCAACTGTTTCAAGTTAAAACCTCCAATATATAATATTATATTATGATTTTTTTGCGTCCAAAATGGAAAAATGTATGTAGCCTATGTTTTTTCACTGACTGCACTAATCATCACAGCATTGTTGAAGATTAACTGTGATTTAAAGTGGAGCAGAATCAAAACCTGAGGTCATTTTGCCACAGTGACCAAGAGAGAGGGAGAGAGAGAGAAAGCCCATAGCGGCTCAGCTAAATCTGCACCACATTCGTTTTTAATCACATGCAAAAGAATAAGTTATCATCAGTTATCATCATTTACACCCCCTGCCCCCGGTGCACTGAATCCATTACTCCCTCTGTGGCGCTCTGCCACAGGAGGTTGAGTTCAGCTGACTTTGCCGACTCCGTTACCCAGCTGTGTGTGTGTTGCCGTCAGCCCCTCGCCCAGCCAGCCACTCAGCGTGGTGGTTACGTAATGACTGTTGCTCCTGTGGACCCGGAGTCAGTGGAGGGTGAAGAAGGACTTAATGAGGTCTATTGGTGCGCACTGACAAGCCCACACTGAACTCCACTGCCTCTGTGGCAGGACACCAAACACAAACCAGTGAGGAACAAAGCAAAAATCACAAAAATTCAAACTGGGTAAATCTTGAAATAAGTCTAATGTTGTTGAAGTTGGATCTGGGTTTATGACACATTTAACTAAATATCTGCAATACTATATGTACTGAACATAGTACATAATAACCACTGTGTAATTTCTGTGCTGAAAACACTGCAAAAACTCAAAATCTTACCAAGAATATTTGTCTTATTTCTAGTTAAAATGTCATTTCTAGTCGAAACAAATCTCATTATACCTAAAATATGTATATTTATACATATACATACATAGTTATACATAAAAAGTAGCTTGTTTTTAGACACTTTTTTTTTTTTACTTCTTTCAAGCATATTTTCACTTGAAATAAGTAGAAAAATCTGATAGTGGAGCAAGTTTTTCTTCCTTATTACAAGCACAAAAAACTTGCTTTCACTGGCAGATTTTTCTACTTATTTCAAGTGAAAATTAGTTTGAAATAAATGAAAACGATCTAAAAACAAGTAAATGTTTAGGTCATGAGTCTTATTTTAAATGGAAAGAGATTAGTTTTGACTAGAAATGAGACATTTTGACAAGAAATAAGACAAATATTCTTGGAAAGATTTTGAGTTTTTGCAGTGTATGCTTAAAATGAATAAACTCTATGATGATTATTGTATATTCACTTCATACAAAAACATACTTGAGAAGAAATCTAAATCTCAAGTCCTCCACTATTCAGTCCTGACTGTATATGCAGCAGCAGGACAACGTGTGCTCACAGTGTGACAGCGTTAAATACCTCTTCTCTTCAGACAGAGTCAATAATTTGACAGTTTTGCTCACTTTTAATGTCTTTAATTTGACTTAAGAAACCCTGAATCACAGAGTGCCACGTAGAGGCCAGAGTGAGTACAAACAGCAGGTTACAGACTCCAGAGCTGTGAACAGGCAGTCGATGCAGAGAGCTGCAGAAAATAAAAAGTTAAACAAAAGACAAACGTTAACACCCCTACACAGATATGAAGGTAGTCCAGTCTCTTTGCACATTTTCCACAATCGAGATAAAACATCTAAATTAATAGAAGACTAAAAAACAGATCTGTTGATTGAACAAGACAAATTAATAGAATACAAGAGCGCAAAACAGCAGGCCTAGCGAAAAAGACTAGAGACCTAGTCTACTTACAGTAAAACTCAATCGCAGAAGACGCTAAGAGATTATATTGCTGTTCAAAACAGTAACAAAGTGTGTCCGATGCATCTGTAATATTTGCCGTCGCACACCTTCAAAACAAGCCCAGTGGATACCAACTGATTATCCAAGATGACACAGCAAAGCAAAACTGCTCCAAACCTTTGGATAGTCCAACACGCATTAAATTAAGAAATAAATACGACAACGTTTTCGTTAATATTCAGAGCCCCAGCAGTCGCTCAGTTAGAGAAGAAACTGGACGCGAAGGACAAAAAAAAAAGAAGAGTAAAAACAAAAGTAGAATACACCAAAAAGTCCACCGACAACATAAATATACAGCTTTTACACACCATTATATCCTTGTAACAGTTTTCATGGCAGATGTTTACAAAGGGGGGGGGGGGCAGGTTTTTGAGGCAACAGAGATGGACAGTGTTGCTGTGGATGAGGCGGCGACTGGAGAATGACACTGCAAGGTAAAAATGTAACGACAAACATGTAGAAATGAGCAAACACTGTTTTTATTATTGCTGACAAACCTGCCGATCTGAATCGCCTCAAAATACCGACCTCCTCTTCGCTGAAAAGTAAGACAGGAAGAGCAGACTCGAAGAAGGAAACTCTGTTCAATACAGCTTTTTATACCCCGTCGTGTTTTGTCCACACCTGGAGAAACTACTTGGCCTTGGCTTTTAGGAAAGAGCAAAGACAGAGACGCTGCTGACCCAAAGGACGACTACGTCTGTCTCTGACTTGAGATTTTACAGGAGGAAAAAGACGAGTTGCATTAAGGCCAGAAGTTAGAAGTCAACTCCCAAAGTTGCAGCATCTCAAGAGCGCACGCACACACACAAACAAACACAAATACACAGACACACACCAGATAAAACAAAATGATCGTTCAGTTCAGCTACAGTGACTCAACCTCCGAACAACACGGACGTCCTGAGATCTTCCAGTTAAAATGACTCCAGATCAGAGCTGCTCGTCGCAATAACCTCAGGTCTTTCCCAAACAGCGGTTCTTTTCCAAACCGTCGACGGTCACAACGTTCTCAGATCTACATCTTCAACATAAACGTGAATCTTGGAAGTTAAGAGAAAACACTTGGTTACTTTATCTACTTGGCAAAGTGTGTGTGCCGGAGACTGATCGCTTGAAAACCGACTGAGACAGACAGAGAGCTGAGAGTTTCTAGGTGAGGGCAGAGGAGAAGCTTTACATCTGTAGTTTTATTGCTCTAGTGATAGTTCTGACTTCCTCTGAAGGTTATAAATGATTAAAGCCGAGGACGACGTCTTTTCTGCTTTCAAAGAGTCACGCTGTAGTTCGTCTGTCTACTGCCTCAGAGTGTAAATATGGTCCAGGTGCAAACTCCTGCTCTGAAACTAGCTTCCCTTTCCATCTGGTGTCATCATGAGGCGAGAGAAAAGAAAAATCCCTCTGGTCCCTTGTGGAGGATCCAGAGGACATAAGAAGAGGTATTATTAGTGCTGGTTAACATTAAAATATTAAGGCTTGATGTGCGAAACACATCGATCAGATGCGTGTAGCTCGATATGACATTTATCTTTATCCTGTGTGGTTGAAACCGTCCCGAGTTTGTTCATGTGTCGAAAAGCAGCTTCTCTTTATTTGGTTAGTTTTCCCCTTTATGTGGATGTCTCTGTAGAAGATGCAGGTTTTTCTATTTGCCACCGAAGAGCTGCAGGTCGAGGCGGACCCACACCTCCCCCGTGGGAACCTCATGCAGCAGCAGACGTCGCGTCACTGGTCCCTTGTTCTCCAACTCCTTCTTTATGGTCGCTACGGGAACCTCTGTCCGGCCCAGGAAGTCTGAAACAAGAGAAGACACCCTTTTAAATATCAAATCTCAGACCTTTCTGGTGGTTATTCTTCTGACTAGGGATGTCACGATTATACATTTTCTTGGTACGATTATTGTCAGAGAAATAATCACGGTGTTACGATTATCACAATTATTATGCAATGATTAATTTCACAACACTATGAATGTGTAAAATCGAATATAGTCAAAATATAATTACATTACTAATTGTTTACACAAAATATTTCAAGTATCTATTAATATATGACCAATTATCAACCCCCCAGGGGGAGCGTTTGGAATAATCAGGTCATAAATTGTCATCTATACCAAATGTTTATGTTTATTTTAATCGTTTTTTGTTTTGTTTTGTTGTTTTTTTTAAAAATACAAATGACATGCTAACATTTAAATTCCTTTACTTTAGTTAAATGGACCAGTATCTGTGCATTTACCTTTATTTTGGCGCTCATCTGCCGATATGGTTCTGACATTATCTTTTTTGGGAAGTGACGGTATTTAGGAGTCTTTACGATTAATTAATTGTGGCGTTTAATACCACGATTAATTGTGAAAACAAGTAATGGTGACATCCCTACTTCTGACAACTAATTTAGATAGATAGATAGATAGATAGATAGATAGATAGATAGATAGATAGATAGATAGATAGATAGATAGATAGATAGATAGATAGATAGATAGATAGATAGATAGATAGATAGATAGATAGATAGATAGATAGATAGATAGATAGATAGATTCCTTTATTGTCATCATACAAAGCATGACGAAATTGCTGCCACCCATGAACGGCGCATAAATAGATAAAAACAATTACAGAGAGAGTGTGAGAAAGAGACTGGACAGGGAACTGACCATCAGGTGCGAACTGGTCTCTCTCGCAGATGGCGATGCAGAGGACGTCCTGGTAGAGGTCTCTGATGTGAAACTGACAGTTGAAGTTCCACTTGGGGTTCAGGGTGTCGTTGAGCGTCCTGGACGTGAAGATCTGAGCTCCCATGGTCACTTCACAGTAAGGGTTGCTTTTACCTGGCGGAGGGAGGGAAGGGAGACAGGTGAGAGGGGGAAGGGAGTGGAGAAAAAGAGAGGAGAGAGGAGTAGAGATTAGGAAAACAGGAAAGAGGAAGAGAGAGATGAGACAAGAGCAGCAGTAAAGAGGAGGAATTATAAAAAAGAAGAAAAAATGAATCAAGTGTGAGCAGCATAAAAAGAAAAGAAACACTAGATAACGATGGAAGCAGCAGCAGCTTAAAGGCTCCCGACTGAAAGGTTCAGTAGGTTTCCATGAAGCAGGATTTAAAAGCTGGACTCAAAACACAGCCGTTAAAATTCATGGCGTGTGTTTAAGTTTTTAAGTCCACTGAACCGTAGAAACATCCTGCACCATCAGAGTATTCAAGCTCACCGTTGGGTTTTGCCGCCTTGAGCTCAGTGGCTTCTAAGATGGTGACCAGGAGTCGGCCGATTCCACTCGCCTTCACGGATCGAGCTGCAAACACACACACACACACACATGAATCTTAATCATTAATTAATTTGATATAATCAGGCGTGTTAGCATCAGAGCGCCACAACAGACCTTGATAGGCCTTTTCCCTTTTTTTCTTCTCTCTCTCGATAAATTCTTCAGACGCAGCCTTGATCTTCTGAACCCACGCCGTCCTGAAAACACACACACACACACACACACACACAGAGTAAGTACAGAGGCCAACAATCTGTCTGTGTACATACAGTATGTGTGTGTAGGCAGGTGTGTGTCAGTACCGTTCATTGATGTTGTCGGTTCTCAGGATGTAAACTCTGTCGATGTGGGAGATGTGGAAAGTGGGTTCATCACTGGAAGGATCTGGCAGCTTCACCAGAACTTCATTCAACAGCACAGGCTGCAGAAAACAACAACAACAACAACAACACCACCACACACTGTCAGGCATGAACACTGCTGCATAACCTATTCATTCAGGATTCATTCACTTTTTTCATCATGCTTTTGTGGTATTGAATCATTTCCATCTCTTTTTCAACGATGTCCTACTTTTAGATCATGTTTCATTGGCGTTACTGTGTTTGTTGTGCATCTGGTGCATTTGACCTGGTGGTAAAACAGTTTCCTCATGCTGGATCAATAAAGCTTACCTAACCTAACCTAACCTAAAATTATAGGGAAAATGCACCTTTTAATAAAGTATGTAGTGATAAACTATGAATTCTCCTGCTGCCATATCGTCACAGTGTGTGTTTGTCTCTTACCGGTTTGTACATCTTGAGCTGAACGTTGTTCTTGTTGCTGAACAGCTTGTCGGGGCCAGAGGAGGTGAACTGCTTAGATGCATGAGTCAGGAGCAGGAAGTCGTTAAAGAGGAAAGCCCACAGCTCCTTGTTGCTCTTTGCCTTGTACATCTGGAAGAAAAGACGACAGACAAACATTTCAGATTTCTTCTTTTGTTAATATTTTCTGGGGCTTTTGTGCCTTCAAACAAACATTTCATCCATACTTACAATATGATTACAATATCAGATTAATAAATGTTCTTCACTTTCCTTTCCTTTTTGTTTTGCTTTTACCCTTTAGTGATGATGGTGGTTTGATTGATTATCGATTGTGTTACTCACCTTCCCAAAGTGGAGCAATTTCCTGGGGCCTAAACAGTTGGTTAGAGAGTTAAAGACCAAGTGCTGTGGAGAAAAGCACAAGTTATAAGGATGTTTTCAAGATTTAAAATGGTTGTTTCTGACCCTCTGTCAACTTATGGCAGCTGGTAAAGGTTGGATTCATTGATTCCATGTCTAAATTCCTCGAGTCATGGTGAAATTGCTTGGGGGCGGGACTAGATAAGCTTTTGCTTCTCCCGCTTTCCCTTTCGGTCATGTGTATTGTATTAATTGGATTGAGATGATGTGTGATGATGATGACTAATTGACATGCCCGAAATGAACCGAATAAATAAAATATTGAGTAAATTGAGCTTGTTACCTCTGCAGCGCCATCACACTGTACGTGATTCTGGATCCACTCCAGTCGGTCAGAGTTTTCCTTCTCTCTCACGCCCTCGTTAACCTGGTTTTAATTAAATGTGCAGGAACAGAAACATCAGTTAAGTAAAAAAGAAAAAAAGTTCCTTTTCAACCAGATTTTAGACAAAAACAATTCAATCAAAGTAACAAGTAAATAGTTCAGTGGAGAAATGAACCTGTTGACAGAGTTCCTCCGCCCTCTCCAGAGCTTCTTTCAGCGGCCCTCGGTCAGCGTGGCCCTCCGCGGTGCACTCCAGGATCTGAAACACACAGACAGGCATGCAAATACATGGACAAAATTGACCACAACCAAAACACAAAAGAAAAAGGGGCAAAACATTGTTATTTTTTGCTCATCACAAACAGGAAGGTCAGTATTTGAGTTAATGAGGAGTTTAATCACAGCATGATGCCTACGTTTTTGATGTGCAGCGGGTAGCGTGTGATCCTCTGCATGGGCTTCAGCAGGAAGCTGGACAGCGGCATGCCCTTACATCTGTAGTCTGTGGCGATTTTCTGATGGGAGTGAAAGACAATATTAACAAACGCAGTAAGAGCCTGGTTTCCACTTTTATGATGAGGGACATTTAAGTTTCAGAGAAGCAGAAAGCTACACTTCTCAACAAATCAAAACAACAAAGTATAAAATAATAAATGAGCAACTACAGATGTAAAAGAACAACAGAAAAAAACAATAATGTTATCAAGTAAAACTGGGACTAGTAAAGCATATATATATTTTTTTTTAAAAAGAAGTGTTTTTGGACAGTGGAATGCAAGATTTAGTTTAAAAGTAAAAATGCATATGTAGACTGAGATTTTATGGATTGTAAAACACACCTTGAGGAAATCCTTGAAGTCCTGCTCGTTGTCGGTGCGGGTCTGGAGCAGCGCGGCCCCGTTGATCTGGCAGGAGCAGAAGCGGATGTACGGCTGCATGTGGGAGAGCTCTGCTGCCAGGATATCTCCGATCATCGGCACCGGCATGTTCTCCCCGCCCGTCTTCTTACGAACACGGAGCGCCCTGCAAACACACACACACACACACAATGAAATGTCTATGTATGAACACAAACAGCTCCGTATGTGTGTGTGTGCAGACACAATAACAGCTGCACGTGTACGACCTTTAACCTCTGTCTGATGTTATTCTGATATTTACTTGAGGAATTTAGTGTTGCAGGCCAGCAGCTCCCTCCAGTTGACAAAGATCAGCGACATCTCTCCTTCACTCACACGACCCGACTCTGACATCGGTTTCTGGAAAACCTGCAAAAAGAAAATGACGGGTATGTGAGGAGGAGGAGGATGTAAAGATGATCTGACACATCTCATTCGAACTGCTTTGCTACTTTGTGACACGAGTGATTCAGCAGGGTGAGTGTGTGTGAGTCTGTTACCTCCAGCACTATGTTCAAGTCGTCCACATATCTCTCCTCAGTCTGGATCAGCTCGTGGATGTAACCCTGTCTCTTCTTCTCTTGGGGGCTCAGAGAGTCCAGACTGTTCAGGTCTGCACACCCTGCACCAGACAAAGGACACAAGGGGGGCCGGCTTGTATCAATCATAACGACAAACTTACTGTATAACAATACACACTGCTTTTTTTATCACAGCATCACTTCAGCTCTGCATTTGCTGCCTCCTGCTGGAGGTTCTGGGGAGTAAAGCAACAAAAAAAAAAAACAGAAGCTGCTGCTCATTGTTGTTGTGTGTATGTGCACATTGCTGAAGATTTCAAAAAGGAGCACTAAGACCACAAAGAGGAAGAGGAAGAAAGAAAAATATGAAACTCTAGATCAACACAACACACACACACACAAACAGAAACACATCAAACACACACACTTACCTGACACAGGGTGTCCATTAGCCCGTTGTGAGTGTCCTATACAAACACACTGGTTCCCTTCCCTTTCCATTTCCTCTCTTTCTTCACCCTCATCGTCTGTCTCATCCCAAAGATTTAAAAAGTGAAACCTGCTCTGTGAACCCATCGCCATGATTGGTTCTGTCTCAGTGAGTGTTTTAATTGTCCATCTGTCTGACAGTACTCTGTCTCTCCTGCCTCGTCCGTCTCTTTCTCCGTCTGTGCCGTTATCTCTAGCGTCAGACTAAAACCTCTCCTAGACCAAATCTGTTTGTACCAAAACAGGAAAGCGGGATTCTTTCTTCCTCGTCACCTACGTGGCGCATGTTCAGAGTGGACGAAACTCACTGGTTTCTGCTACAAAACAAACCCAAACATTTGTGTCCAGGGCAGATACGTAACACACAGCACAGTTATGGTCGCAATATAGTTATTATTACAGACAGAATAACTCTGAAAACCAAACACAAGGAGGAGAGAAACAAAGTGTCTGAGAAGAAATCATTAGGAGAGAGTTACGCAGATGAGATACGGCTGCAGGAGAAAAATGGGAGTAGAAGGAGAATCTGGCTGAGAAAAGGTTGTTCATGCATATCTGTTCATCCTTATCGCATTCAATGTGTTGACAATATAAACATCGAATATAACTCACGCATGTGCACACACACACACACACACTGCTGTCAAAAGATATGTCACCGCACAATAATAAAACACTTGTGTGATCCCAAACCAATCTTTATTTTTTGCACAATCAGAAAAAATATATCAACCACATCTTCAAAAATAATTCCACTATCTCGTAACACAAATGTTTTTACCTACAGCGGCGTCCTGAAGTCGGAGACCACTGTCCCAATTCAAGAGGTCTCTTTTGGACCCCTCTCTCTCTATAAATATACTATAGAGATATCATCAAGCCCTTGCTGCTATGCACCTTTATGGTTCACACAATCCTCCTGCAGCGATTCACTTGAATTAAAATGACTGAAAACAGTAACAAGTGCATTAGCAGCAATTTCCTCAAACTGCAAACAAACACTTGTCATTTCCTCCCTTAGCTTTCACTGAAGTGGGCTCAGGAGTCACAGCGCCTCACGTGAAGCTTGCATAGATTAGTGTTTCACTTGTTGGCCTGAGGACAGTGTATCCACAATCTCGACAGTATTGATTTTTTTTTTTCATTATATATACACAGATGTACAAACAAAACCCCATCATCGGAGCAGCAGCAAAACAGCATTTAGTTAATATGAGGAGCAGCAGCAGTTTGTATCGTCAGCCCTGGAGGCAAAGCTTAATGTTTGTCGATGGCTTTGAAACAGTTCGCCATATGGTGAAGAGTCGTTTCATCTCACATCGAAACTACTTCTTTTTCCTCCTGTTGGTGAACACAGCCGACCTACTTATGGCTTTCACATATAGAGATGTGCGCGTTTGTGTCATTCTGTGTCTATGCCAAGTCAAACTAAAGGTTTTCATAGGCTTGAAATCAAAAGCCCACTGCAAATCGGTTAAAGGTAAGAAAGTGCACGTGAGGTGAAAGCAGAGGGTAAGAATTAAAAAGCAAAAGGCTCCAACCTCAAGTTTCCAACTCAGTCCTGAGCAAAATTACTGATTGTTTCCTATTTTATTCCCTTTTCAAAGTATCAATATAATAAATATAGAGGGTAAAACTTTTTTAAAGCAGTTTTAAAGACAAGTGCAGGTGTGTTAAGCATGAACCCAGCCTGGCATTGGACTGTCCACTCTTTCTAAAACGACCAACAGGCTTGAGGGTTAGTACAATGTTTGTAGTTACTAGTGCAGACAAAAGGCTGAGGAAGTGACAGTAAAGCTTGTGTGACGTGTCTGAACTTCGCCTAATCTCCGAGATAAATAGTGGGCTCTGTGTGAGCTGAACTCCTGAGATAGAGGGGAGAGTAAGAATTAAAACAAGGCTTTAAAGGGATAGTTCAACATTTTGGCTAATTGGCCCATTGCCATAATCCCTATAGTCATAGCAGTAGGTTTGTAACCTTTAATTGTCGGTGCAAGCTATTTTTAGAACGGCAGAGCAGAGCCGCGAGCTGCTCAGAGCTACGCTACGGAGGCTCATGGGATTTCTTGGTTTTCCTCATCAAATACACAATCCAACAACTCCAAAATGCTCTTGTGGACAAGTTGTGACCTGCACATTCACCACGCTATGAGATAATAACAGAAAGTTACGAGACAGAGTTGTTGCAAAACTGATGCACGTTCAGTTTTTCATCAAGCAGTCTCTGAATTTACCTCTAAAACAACTCTGTCTCGTAACGTTCTGTTATTATCTCATAGCGTGGTGAATGTGCAGGTCACAACTTGTCCACCAGAGCGTTTTGGAGTTGTTGGATTGTGTATTTGATGAGTTTGATGAGGGAAACCAAGAAATCCCATGAGCCTCCGTAGCGTAGCTCTGAGCAGCTCGCGGCTCTGCTCTGCCGTTCTAAAAATAGCTTGCACCGACAATTAAAGGTAACAAACCTACTGCTATGACTATAGGGATTATGGCAATGGGCCAACTTGCCAAAATGTTGAACTATCCCTTTAAACAAAAAGGGGAAATAATGGGTAGAAAGGAAAGGAAAGGATAGTGGGAGGAAAGAGAGAGAGCGTTAGTGTCTTCTGAGGGGAAACGACAGGGAGGAGGAGGGAGAGGCCACAGAGAGACCCACCATCTCTCTGCTTCAGACACTTTTTTCTGTGCTTCATAATCATCATCATCATCATCATCATCATCATCATCATCAGTTCACAGTCACCAAAAGGCACCGAGGCTTCAACAACGACAGAATTGACACTGAGTCATAAGGAAGTTGTTCCAGGTCCTGGTTCCTCCACAGGAAACTCAGGACCTGTTTTCATTTTTCTCTCACTCACACATTTCACATCTCTATTGTCGTCTCTCTCACATACTGATGCTCACACACACACACACACACACACACACAAACAATAGCTCAGTGGGAGAAGTTAGTAGATAGGGAGTCCAGACACTCCGCCTCTTCAGAGAAGAGTGCAATAGTGGGTCTTTCTGAAGTCAGGTGGAGAGGAAGAGGAGGTGGAGGAGGAAGAGGACTTTCTACCACCCTAGAAGGAGAAAGAGACAGAAGCCAAAAAATGGGAGAGACAGGGAGGAAAGGAGGAATACAGATTGGGAAGGGAGAGAGGGAGGGAGGGAGGGAGGGAGAAAAACAGGGGAAAAAGTGAAAGTCAGAAAAGAAAGGGATTAACAGATGAAGAGATGGGTGGATGAAAGAATATAAGTGATGGTAGATGCCGGTTGCACAGACAAACAACAGCAGCATGAGGATCAGTTAGTCACAGAAGTTTGAAGCAACATAGAAACTGAGCATTTTCATGATTTCCACACATGCATCTTCATTTCATGACACGATGTTGAAGAGATTTACTCACACTGCTGGCTGGGGTCGCAATCCGCCGTCGTCATCTTGACGTAGTTGGTGGGGAACAGGCCGGTGGCCCCGTTCATCTCTCCTCTCCACCAATCAGGGTTGTTCTTGTCGAGGACGTTGATCAGCTGACCTTTAGAGAAGCTCATCTCGTCTTCGTTGGCGGCGCTGTAGTCGTAAATAGCAATGACCTGACAGACTGAGAGACAGCAGGACAGAATCCGTCAGATGCGAGTCATTAACAATTATTTTATTGCATCATTATAATTTTTTTTTTTTTAACACATATCTTAATTGACTTTTGAACTTGGTACCTCATTGGTCCAAAATAATATGTCACATCTTTAAAGTCTCTAAACAACTTAGAGCCATCAGTCTAAGAAAACAATGATACCTTGGAAACTGAAGATAAAGAAAAGAAAAACAATATGTACAGCACGCCTGCATGTCATCTGGTAAAAGTGGATATATAAATAATCAACTGAAATAAATGGGAAAAAACTAAACAAAAAAAAAAACACATGTATATATAAAAATAAGAAAAAGTGAATATTAATGTATGTAAAAAAAAAAAAAAAAAGATACCTGAATAAAGGGTACAGTCTTACTTTGTAGGTGTTAGATTTAAGGAGTTATGATATCAGGTCTTGATTCCAAAAATATGATAAATGAATTCCATTTATTGCATCTTTATTTAAAAAATGTAGTTGACTTCACCTCCATAAAAGTACAGTCAAATTTAAAAATTCAAAGGACTTTTATTTTGAAATTCCACATCAGATTGACCTGATTTATTCTGGGTGTCATCCTGAGGTCTAGTACTATCAGTCTGAAGTGGAATGGTCAAGTAATAACAGGTAGTTTAAAAAACAAACAAACAATTAATCCTACTATACATAGAGTACAGTGAAATTTAAAAGTTCAAAGGGCTTTTATTCTGAAATTCCACATCAGATTGACCTGATTTTTCATGTGTGTGTGTGTGTGTGTGTGTTACCTGGCTGCGGTGCTGGTGTGGACTTGCCGCTGTTGGATCCTAATATTTTGACATGAGAAGAGCGGAACCAGCCCTTCTGTCGCTTCTTCCCCCGGGCCTAGAGGCAGAGCACACAGACAGACAGATGTGGATATTGAGGCTTTAGCCAGAAAAGTGAAGACGCCGGCCGAGGTCACGAGCGAAAAAGTTTGAGGACACAGAATTTCTTCTGCGGTGACGAAACCACTGACCTGCAGTTCTCCGAGCCACCAGCCAGAGGCGTTCTTGCCAAGGATGAGGACGAGCTGGCCGTTTTCCAGATTGAGCTGATCATGGCCTGAGGAGGCGTGAGCCCTGATCACCTGGCCGATCTCTGCACACACAAAACACAGATCCAATTTGAAAAGGCAGCATTTCTGTTCTTAGAAGTGAGCAAAAGACAGGATTAAAAAAAATAATAAGAAGAAAAGAAGAATTGAGCTTACCTGGCTTCTTCTTTCCAGATAGGCTCGATGTCTGAAATTATACAAATGATGAATCTGTTATTTCAACCAAATCTGTCATGTCATCCTTTAGAGAGCGCTACACAAAAGTAAAATATACATAAACATCATCTACTATCATGCAAATGTCATGTGAAGAGTTCTTACATCTGCCTCTTTAGGTTTGACGTAGTTGCTGGGGAAGACGCCGGTCCGATCGCCTATGGAGCCGTTCCACCACTCCCCGTCCCTCTTGCTGACCAAGATCACATCTCCCTCTCTAAACGTCAGGTCGCCGGGCTCAGGAGACTCGTAGGTGTACAAGGCCACGTACTCTGGAGAGGAGAACAGTTTGTTGCAGAGTGGGCGGCCATGAGACTTTCAACACATCCGTTATGACAATGCATTTTTCAAATAATGTGGTTATATGCTGTGAGTTATACACTGTGGGTTACTTGCAAAACATACTACAAAGGTTCCTTCATGCTGCCTGCCGGTCTCTTGGACATAAGGATTTTATCTTTACAGACGGATAAACATGCAACCTATGTAATTCAGTAGGAATTACTGTACACTGTTCCATGAAAAACAAGATACAACTAGTGCACAAGTGAGTAACATATGAAGATAAATAAACTGAACTACATTAGGCCCATATTTTAAAGGGAAGTTGGATAAAGTCTTGTTGTACCTTCAAGCTGCAGACTGTCGCCGCCGTCTGATGCATCCGGAGGGGAGCTCTTCATGCTGTGAACACAGAAAGCCAACATCGCATTAGCATACTTATTACATTAAAGCATACAGTAATCCTCTCATCTTTCATTCAGCAATAATGTCTTTACATATACACTGCCCATCCCCCAAAGAAGTCACCAATTGGATTTAACTAAGCTAATAGGTAAGAGCCTCCCATTGGATAATTACTGCATTGATGATTATGTTTCAGCTGGCAACAACTTATTTAACCCTAACTAATGCAGTCTCATTTCTTCAACAACCACGTTGGAAGACACATCCTGACATCGTGGAGAAGATGTTAAATCTGTTTCAGAAGGGTCAAATTATTGGCATCAAGCAAATAAAACATCTAAGGGGATTGCTGAGACTAAAATTGGGTTAAAAACTGTCCAACACAATATTAAAAGCTGGAAGGATAATGGAGAACCATCATCTTCAAGGAAGAAATATGTGGTCCAGTGTGACCACAGAGTCCCGACCTCAACCCTATTATGAATCTTTGAAAAATGTATGTAACTCTGGACGGAAATAAATGTTGTGACATTTCAGAAGCTAATCGAAACGACGCCACAGCAAATGCCATAACCAAAGCTAAAGGCGGTCCGACAAAATATTAGAGTGTGACTTTTTTTTTGGACGGGCAGTGTGTATCTACACAGAAACTCTTGAGCAGCTTAACAAAGCAGATTCCATGACATCAGAGGGCACAAACTGAATTCCTACCATACCAGATTTGTTACCAGACCTGTTGATGCACTGACAAACACGTTCCCTCTGTCATGTGACTGGTGCTCGTTTTCTTTGACCTACATTGATTAAAAGCCTCCCAACGACTGTAGGATATGTTGGTATGGAGAGCAGAGGACAGGTATGTGCTTTAGGCTACAGACTTTATTTAAGTTTACAAATATTACTCAAAAAAGAGATCATACAGTATCTAGTGATTCACAACTCTGCTGGTACTTTGTCAGCCAAGGCGATAATTGGAAGGCAGCGACTGACAACCTGGAGAAAAATAATTTGCAGTGGTTTGCTAAAGAAACTAAATGTTTGGTGGCGATCTGGGCGTCTACAGAATTTCAAGAAAAGCTAGAAAGCGGCACAAGAAAGAACAAGTTGTATTGAATTTCCCTTTGGGGCTTAATAAAGTAAAATAATCTCTGAACTTGGGGAAGAGATCGGCGAGGCTGGGTTCACTCGAACGCCAGACCAAATAATGAATAAATTAAAAAAAAAAAAACTGAAGAAGGATTACTGAGGCAGCAAAAAAGCAAAATATTACGAGAGATACGCCAAATTTGGTTCCACTTAAACTGGTGTGAACGCAGGCTGGTTCGCCAGAAAACACCAAGGTTTTGAAACTCCCGTCTGAAAGCACCCTGAGAGAGTTAAACATTTCGATAAGAGACAAAGTGATTGATTGTCCTCTCGCTAATCTAATAACGGTGCAGAGACTTACTCGACGCTCTCCTCTTCTCCCAGCAGCGTCACATACGTCTTGGGGAACCAGCCCTGTTCACCGTTCAGCTCTCCCAGCCACCAGTTCTCCTGCTGCTCCAGCACCTGGATGACATCGTCCTTGTTGAAGTTCAGGTGGTTGTCTGTCTTCGCCGTCCATGAGCACAAGGCCTGAGCCAGCAGGTTACCCACCACCTGCTGAGAGAGGCACAGAATTTAAAAAAAAGAGTGTTTATGTGCAGACAATAATCAAACTGCGATAATCACCGTTTAGCAGCAGCTTGTGTGTAATCTCTCACCTGTCCGTGCGTCTCAGAGGAAGCGAGGTTCGGAGAGTGTGTCGGTGTGAAGGCGGACTTGGTGCCTGTTGTCTTGGCGGCCTCGAGCACGCTGGAAAGCTGCGACTGGAGCGACACCTTGGAAGCAGCACTGGCAGCAGCAGCTGTGTTGTTACTCGCCGCGTCTGATGGCGCCACTCTCTCCACGTAGCTCTCTGGGAACCAGCCCATCTTCCCCTGTTTGCTGCCGTACAGCCAGCCTTCCTCCCGCTCCGTTGTCTCGTCAACCTGAGAGAAAGACATGTGAAAGTTTGAGAACACACAAAGGTCTATATTTCCTGTTTTCTTGAGCCCTGTAGTGGCAATCTAGCTACAAAAAATGCAACTTGAGGGAATTTGAAGGCATTTCCAACTAATGGTGGTTTGTAAAAACAAGGTCCTCCATGGGTTGACTTTATTAACTTGCAAATCTTAAAAAAAAAAAACACCTACAAAAGGTGCAAAAAGACTTAAAGGGATAGTTCAACATTTTGGCAAATTGGCCCATTGCCATAATCCCTATAGTTTTAGGAGTACGGTAGGTTTGTTACCTTTAATTGTCAGTGCAAGCTATTTTTAGAACAGCTGAGCCGAGCTGCAAGCTGCTCAGAGCTATGCTACAGAGGCTCATGGGATTTCTTGGTTTCCCTCATCAAACTCATCATGTAAATTCATGCAAAATCGCTGATGTGTGTTCCCGTCGGTGGCAGTTTCCCGACGGGAACACACATCAGCGGTTTTGCATGAATTTACCTCTAAAACAATTCCGTCTCGTATCGTTCCGTTATTATCTCATAGCGTGGTGAATGTGCAGGTCACAACTTGTCCAACAGAGCGTTTTGGAGTTGTTGGATTGTGTATTTGATGAGTTTGATGAGGGAAACCAAGAAACCCCATTAGCCTCTGAAGCGTAGCTCTGAGCAGCTAGCGGCTCTGCTCCGCCGTTCTAAAAATAGCTTGCACCGACAATTAAAGGTAACGAAGCTACCGCTAAGACTATAGGGATTATGGTAATGGGCCAATTTGCCAAAATGTTGAACTATCCCTTTAAAACAAGCTCGCACAAACAGACAAAAATACTACCCTAAGCTTGTGACACAAAACTGTGGCTTCCCCTGATCCTCACTAATAGCTGAACCTACAGTATGTGTGACTAATCCCCACCCATGTCCCCAGGTGTGCAGGTAACCTATAGCAACCATAGCGCCTCACCAACCCACATTCATACACACAAACAAACACAAAGCCGCTTTTGAGACATAATTTTCATTCTTACCTCGATGACATCTTCCGCGTTGAAGCTGAGCTCCTCGTTGTTTCGTGCGGTGAACGGGTAGAGCGCCTTGAAGGACGTGAGAGCGGCCGACTTCCTGTGTTGTCTGGTCTTGGGTTGTCCACCTGCAGAAAATTACATGTGATTCGACCATAAAAAGTGTTTTTTTTTTTAATAAACACTGAGGGCAGAAGGAGGAGGTGTGTGTGTGTGTGTGTGTGTGTGTGTGTGTGTGTGTGTGTGTGTGTCTCACCCTTCCTCTCCTCCAGTCCTCTCAGCAGCGCCTGAACGTCCACCTTCTTTGCGACACTCGGCGGCTGCTGCTGCTGTGGACGAGATGCCTCCTCCTTCCTCTTTCTCTCCTCCTCAGCTTTCCTCCTCTCCTCTGCCTCCTCCTTTCTCTTCTTCTCCTCCTCGGCCCTCTTTCTTTCCTCCTCACGCTTCCTCCTCTCCTCGTCTTGCTGCTGCTGCTGCTGCTGCTGCTGCTGCTGCTGAAGCCTTCTCCTCTCTTCGTCCCTCTTTCTCCTCTCCTCCTCCTCCTGCTTTCTCCTCTCCTCTGCATCTCGGATGGCAGCCTCGGCCGCTCTCTTTCTCCTCCACTCCTCTTCTTCCTTCTCCCTCCTGCGCTCCTCCTCCTGCTTTCTTCTCTCCTCTTTCCTCCGCTCCTCCTCCAGTTTCCTCTTCTCTTCCTCTAGCTGCCTCCTCTCCTCTTCCAGCTTCCTCCTCTCCTCCTCCTGCCTTCGTCTCTCTGCCTGCCTCTGGCGCTCCTCCTCCGCCTCTCTTTTCTTCCTCTCCTCCTCTCTTCTCTTCCGTTCGGCCTCCTCCTTCGCTCTGAGCTCTCGTTCGGCCTCCTCCTTAGCAGCCTGGATGAGAGCCAGTCTCTCTCTTTCTTCCTCCTCCCTCTGTTTGGCCTCTCGCTCCTCCTGAAGCTTCCTCTGACGCTCCTCCTCATCTCTTCTGAGCTTCTCCTGCCACTGACGCTCCTTCTCCAGCTTGATGCGCCTGAGAGTGGGAGGCAAAACATCAAATATATTAAATATCATGATGTTTACTATAAAATCTACTAATAAACCAGTGGAAAAGTAAAAATACCTCTGAGCTTCCTCCTCCTCCTTCCGCCTCCTCTCCTCCTCCTGTCGTTTATGCTCGTCTTCCCTCCTCTTTCTCTCCTCCTCCTGGCGTTTATGCTCCTCTTCCCTCCTCTTTCTCTCCTCCTCCTGCTCCTTCCTTCGAATCAGTTCACGCCGTTTGTCCTCTTTGAGGTTCCGTAGTTTCTCCAACGCTGCTTGCTGCTTCATCTGGCTCTCTCTCAGTTCCTGATGCAAACGAACATAACACACGTTTACTGGTGGAAATATAATATGCAGCCGAATTTATGATTAAAGAGGAACTAAACTACAATTTAATTTTAATTAAAAAGCTCCGGAGTAATTGTGATAGTTAACTACATGACTTGTGACTTCAACTTATTTTATGCCACTTTTTGTTGTAGACGTTGTTGTTTGTTGATGTTTTTCTTCTTCTACTTCCATTTCTTCTTTGCTTGGATGTATATTATCTAATTTGTGAATGAATTCTTTGTAACAAGGGGCAGACAATATAAGTTTGCTTCTTTCTGCCCCCTTTCAATCAAGAGTTACAGTATTGTCGTTTTATTTTTTTTGTTTTTATGCTCGATAAATGCATAAAATAAATAAATAAACTAAACTAAACTTGTTACGAGTGAGGATGGAGGCTTTCTGCCTAGTTACTCGGTCGCCGCCCTGGTGTCCCAGCTCTCGTCTCTGCACACCGCGACACAAACGCGCTCCCTGACCGCCAATCTTTTGTTTATGACAGTTAAGACTACACAAACACACACGTCGTAACATCGTATATGTTATATAACATTATCGCTCCATGTATTGATTTTTCGCTGGCTTTGTTGTAAACAAATGCACATAAACGAGAGGAGCGTAACCAAAAGAGCGGAAAAACGACCAGACTTGCATAGTTCCCCTTTAAGTTGACTAGACCATTACAAAGACCTGTACATACACACACACACACACACACACACACAGCATGCACAAACACGCAGTGAGCACAAAGGTGGTTGAATATTTAGCAAAATCTTAACGGAGGATATGAGAAAGAGAGGAAAAAAAAGGATAATTCAGAGTGTAAGAATGAACTTGAGAAGCTACAACAGATCGAGGAACACAAGCAGAACAACAAACAATAAAAAAACCAAAACAGATTAGACCAGATCACTGAGAAGGAGTGGAAACCTTTAGTAGGTAGAAGAGGTTACGAAGGCAGGCCAGCAGACAGAAGACAGCCTGAAGCATAGAGTCGTCAGCACCCACATACTGTAAAGTTGAGGAGAAGAGGGGACATGAGGGGAGGTGAGCAGGAAAACGGGAATGGGAATGGGATCCAGTAAAGGAGAGAGCAGAAGTTTTCCAAAGTAGAAGAGAGGAACAGAGGATAAAGATAAGAAAGGGATGCAATCGGGGTCAGACAGCAAGAAAGAGGAGTTTGATGGAGAAGAATGGTTGGAGGAGGAGGAGGAGGGGAAGAAAAAAGGGCCAAGCAGCAGTAATTAGTACGTAACATGTGCACACACACAAAGTTAGTTTTTAGTTTGTTTGGAAAATAACAGGGAAAACTAGAGCATGCGCTGCATTAAGGCTCCACATAGTATGACGACTTAATATAAGGGAGAGTTGATGATTAGGCTGAAAAAAACGTAAAAGACTAATAATTCACCTCCATTACAAATACTGACACAGCCTTTCTGACAACTAGTCAAAACAACACTGGTATGGAGGAGTAGCTCATTAGCCACCGGTGGAAGATACTAGAAGTTTCCCAGGCAGCTCCCAGTGTGACACACTACACTGTGGTGTCTGCAAGTTTCAAGTTAAAATTAAGTTTTCTTATTATTCATTTTAATGCTGGGTAGATGAAAATTAAACAAATGTTGGCCAGTGAGACTGAAGGGCTTCCTCTGTGACAATTTGACTTGTCAAAGCAAGATAATATTGTGTTGGCAGAAATAGATCAAGGTGTGCCAGGTAGAGAGAGCTGCTGTTGTTCAAACTGTTTCACTGCCTGTGTCCAAAATCACTCTCTCATTCACTCATCAATGGAGAGTCAATAGTTTATTCAGAGGTGAGCAGTAAACTGGTGTGGACATCATTGTATACTCACAATACATTGATATATTCAAATAAAATAGCAGATAGTAAGTCTACAACTGAAAATGGACACCTTTGAACAAAGGTGGAACTGTATTACTCTCTATTTGGAGGACTAATGGAGGAATATGGGTTATTAAAAGACTGTCGTGTATCTCTAGGATTGATATTGTACTTTGGTGCAAATATCTATTCTCCGTGCGATTTCTCTTCATGGTATTTCTACTGCATTTTATTTACTTGTAGAATTTCTAAGTGTTTATATATACACAGCAGTAGAAATGTTAAAACCTCTCAAACCAGAATGAAGACAAAGCGCTCCATCTGATCTTCAGCCATTTAGTTCAGATGTAAAGATTTAAGACATTCTGGGATCTGACCGTGGTTAAAACAGGCTCAATGACAATTATCTGTGTGAGACATTGTTGGACTTGGAAGTTATTACTTTACTTTAGTAACTAGAAGTCACTTTAACAACACCAAGCCTGCTGTGACTTGTTCCTACCTTCATGTCGTTGTTATAGCGGTCCATCTCAGCCAGTTTGGCAGCAGTCTCTTTCTCCAGAGCTTCCAGCTGATCTCGCAGTTTCATACATGATCCCTTTTTCTCTGACACCCCTCCCTTCAGGGTGACCACGGACGACACTACACACAGAGGGAAAAGAGGTTAACAAGCCAGAATCCTAATAGTAAAATAAAAAATAGTAGTAGATTTACTTCCCAGGCACAGGTTATGGATATTTTCATGCTTTTGCTTTCTACAATTAAGTATTTCCACATTTGCATTATATTAAAGAGCAGTATAATCTGTTTTACTTTACAGCCCCACTTGCCCATTTAACATCTATTTTTAAGCTTCTCATCGTGTTCATCCATCAGTACTAACCGGGCAGGTTGTTCAGACTCATGCTTTTGAGTTTCTCCGTCAGCCTCTTCTGCTCCGGAGTCAACTGGGACAACTTCCTCTGGAACTCCTGACCGAGAGGAAGCACATCAAAAGCAACAAGAAATGCGTCACTGGGGGGAAAACGTTCAGGAAAACACAACTGCAAGACTTTCTCAAGAAAGCAAAGATCAAACAAGATAAATCACAGATGACACAAAACGGTAGCAATCAATAACTGTCTTGGTTCCTTTCTCATGAGAAAGGAAACCACGCTAACACCTTAGAAAAAGAAAAGAGGCCACACACACAAACACAAACACAAACACACACACACACCTCTAGCTGTTTGTGCAAGTTGTTAATGTCTTGCTGGCGTGTCTCTTTCCTTTGATTAATCAGATCCAGCTCCGTCTTCTGAAGCTTCTTCTTATTCTGAATGTCACGCAGCCGGTCTGAGATCTGACGGTGCTTGTTACCCTGAAGTAGAGACAGACACAGATGGAAGAAACTTAAAGGGATAGTTCAACATTTTGGCAAATTGGCCCATTGCCATTGTCCCTATAGTTTTAGCAGTAGGTTTGTTACCTTTAATTGTCGGTGCAAGCTTAGCTATTATTAGAACGGCGGAGCAGAGCCGCGAGCTGCTCAGAGCTACGCTACGGAGGCTCATGGGATTTCTTGGCTTCTCTCATCAAATTCATTAAATACACAATCCAACAACTCCAAAACGCTCTCATGGACAAAGCACATTCACCACGCTATGAAATAATAACAGAACGTTACGAGACAAGAGTTGTTTTAGAGGTAAATTCATGCAAAACCGCTGATGTGTGTTTCCGTCGGGGGCAGTTTTTGCAGTCTCTGCATTTGCAAAAACAACTCCGTCTCGTAACGTTCCGTTATTATCTCATAGCATGGTGAATGTGCAGGTCACAACTTGTCCATGAGAGCGTTTTGGAGTTGTTGGATTGTGTATTTGATGAGTTTGATGAGGGAAACCAAGAAATCTCATTAGCCTCCGTAGCGTAGCTCTGAGCAGCTCACGGCTCTGCTCCGCCGTTCTAAAGACAGCTTGCACCGACAATTAAAGGTAACGGACCTACTGCTATGACTATAGGGATTATGGGAATGGGCCAATTTGCCAAAATGTTGAACTATCCCTTTAACAATGGCTGAAAGACACATGGACATAATGAATGAGTGTCTTACATGTTGAGCTGAAATGAACTCCACCACTCACCACAGCCTCCAGCTCCATCTCCAGACTCCTCTTCTTGGCTTTCAGTGTGATTATATCATCCTGCTCTTGCTCCCTCTTGATCTGGAGTTCTCCTCGCCTCCTCCTCTCCAACTCCTCCTTCCTCTGGCGCTCAAGCTCCCGCTGTGCAGCCTGAAGTAAATATATATATATTCACACAAGTGAGAACAAAATATTTCAACTATAAACACAGATATAGTATCTACAGTTCAGAGAGCTGCTTGTTGCTCGCTCACCTCTTTTCTCTCTATTTCTCTCTGTCGCTCTTCTTCTCTCTGCCTCTCGAGCTCCCTCTGTCGCTCCAGCCTCCTCTCCTCCTCTTTCCTCCTCAGCTCCTCAGTTTCCCGAGCCTCTCTCTCTCTCCTCTCTCGCTCCTCTCTCGCCTTTTGAGCACGCCGCTCCTGCTCCCTCCTCTCGGCCTCCTGCAGCGCCAGGCGTCTTTTCTCCAGTTCCGCGTTTCCTCGCACCAGGTTGGCTTTGAATTTATCCTCAAACGACACTGAATATAGACAGGGAAAATAAAATCAATGAGTAATTGATACTTTTCTCTTTTGGTTTTGTATGTGCACTCCAGTATCTTGTTTTACAAAAACACACAAATAATGATTTGAGATTATATGGTTGAAATATATTTGGAAATTAAAATAGGGGTTACAGAGAAACTAACACATCGACCAAACTCTCCTGTTTCATAGGTAACTGATATTTAGGAGATTTTTAAAAAATAACACATTTAGCTGTGAACCCAATATTTTAAAACAGCATATAACATAACATACAAACTTTAAATACGAGTGCCACAACTTGCTTCATGACCGTGATTATGATGATAGTGTGTACAAATCCGACAATAAAATATTACTCTACACTACTGGGCTGTTCTTTGACTGTGTGCATCGCAACAGTAAGTGTAGGTTAATGGTGAGGAATGCAGAGTTTGACAGCCAACTTGTTGATTGTGTTATATTAGCTCTTGGTAACACAGAAAACTGGATAGCAGGCTAAACTCTCTTTGCAAGTGTGGAAGTGTTTGTACTGACGGTTGCTCTTGGTTTTCTGTGGAGGTTCAATGTCCAAATCATCAGTCAGCGCTGCATAGAGAGAAGAGCTGGATCCATTTAATCCACTCCTGCAACAACCAGAAACAACACACTTAAACGTTTCACTAAACACTTATATTAACGTAGTACTGTACTTGTTACATGTTTAGTGTACTTACGTCTATGTTTTAATTACTATTTCAAAACACTTTTTTGCTCAGGTGAGCCATATGAAGTGCACATACCTCTGTGAGGGTGGCACCAGCTCAGATGGGAGTGTTAGCGGCAGTGGTTGTCCGATCTTCGCCATGTCCACCAGATGCATTGCCAGAATAAACTCCTCTGCTTTCAGCTTGCCATCCTTGTCCACATCTGCTAGAGTCCTGCAGAGGGTTTGAAAAAAAAGGAGGTTAAAGTTGTTTTTTCATTATTTTACGCGGAGAATATTAACAATAAGTGCAGAAGAATTATGTGCAAGTGAGAAAATTTTCTTCAGCTCGGTAGCCAGGGTCTACACAGTGTAATTACAACTCTGCGTCAGCTGTTTTCATCACACAAACACTCACCAGATGGTGGCCAGCTGTGTCTGAGTCAGCATTGTGGTTGCCATGGCAGCTCTCACCTGTTGACCTGGTAACAAAAATGACAATGTCAGAACAACTGCACGGCGCTGATGTGTGTGTATGGTGGAGGGATGAGGTTGCAGGTGTGTGTGTAAAGTACTAATATGGTATTTGTGGAATTTAAATGAAATAGAAATGGGACAGTGTTGTGCATTTATTTAATACATATTATACTGCATGTAAGGTACCAAGCCATCTGCAAGTCTGGCGTCAACGAGTGAGTGATTGTTAGCGTGTAAATATATGTGCGTGTTGAGTAACTCTCCCTCCTGTGTCTCCACTTCCTTAGAATTAACTAAGACCAGATAAACACTGAAAGACGACTTATGAAATCATCAGCGACCGTTGTTCATGAGCATCCACGCCTACATTCTTCACATATTTTGGTTTTGTCTGACCTGTACACACTGTATAAACACACGCATTCACACAGCGATCATACCAGTGAGGTATCCAATCATCTGTTTGTCCAGGCTGTTGAACTGCTGTCTGTATTTTAGTCTGGAGGCATGTGGCACGGCCCAGTCGCTGGGACCAGCAACCATGGGCGACATCACAGACGGGGATGAGGAAGCAGAGCTAAAAGCAAACAGACAAAACAAAAATAGAAATATGTAACAAACTTCATGGGCAGATTTGTGTGTTTGACTGACAAGATAAGCCCGGTGCTGAAGGAGCAAGAGGGGGAAGTGCACAGATCTTCCAATTTTCTATGAATGTGTGTGTGTGTGTGTGTGTTTTACCTGCTGGATCCCAGGTCCAACAGTGATGAGGCTTTAGTTAAACCAGCTGAAGAGGAGGACAGTCCTAGGTGAGAGGAGTAGGTGGATGCAGATAGAGGTAGGCCTAAAAACAAAGAACATACAAATTACCATTTACATAATCGTGGGCAACAGTTTAAGACATTTTATTTTAACACCCGATGACGGCTATAATGTCTTATCCTCTCAAAGTGTATACTTCGTTTAAGCCATCAGAAGGGGGGAGAAGAGTCCTGCAGTGGCTCAGTAATACAGTATACTATCATGCACTCACTGTTGTAACCTTGTCAAGGTCAGGGAAGCTATTTATATGGAAATGAGACAGAGAGACCTGACTGTGCAAAACTGGACTCGGATTTATTTCTCCCGTTTCCCCCTCAAAACTGCTGAAATATTTCATCATCAGCACTCTGCTGCAATCATTTATTCTCAGGGTATTCCACCTCAAAAAGGTTTTAATGTCACCGGAAACAGAATATAAGCACAGAGCAAGCGATAATCATGTATGTAATCATACTGGAGACTTCTCTGTCAGAGCAGTGACACATACACAACAGGAAAAGAAAAGAGAGAGAGAGAGAGGGGGGGGGGGGGACAGACAGAGAAATAAAAATGAGAATCGCATGTACCAGTGCCCATCGCTCCAGCTGGGATTGGCTGCAGAAGTCCCATGGTGCCGTTTGGCAGTGTTGTGTTTCCCATAGTGGGCATCAGGGGCCTGGCGGGGTTGGAGGCTATTAGAGGGCTTAGACCTGTTGCCGTAGGAACCAAGGGGGTGAGGCCTGACATTGGTGTCATAGATGAGAGTCCCGGGGTTGCCATGGACATGGGGGTTAACATGGAAAGGTTTCCTACGGGCATCATGGGCACAGCACTAATACCTAGGAAATCACACACACAGTACACCCGTTGAATATATATAAATATAAAAAAATAAAACACATTTTCACATTGTATAAAGTTAAGGTCAAGAATTAGGTTCTTAAAGGGATAGTTCAACATTTTGGCAAATTGGCCCATTGCCATAATCCCTATAGTTTTAGGAGTAGGTTTGTTACCTTTAATTGTCGCTGCAAGCTATTTTTAGAACGGCGGATCAAATACACAATCCAGCAACTCCAAAACGCTCTCGTGGACAAATTGTGACCTGTACATTCACCACGCTATGAGATAATAAGGGAACGTTACGAGACAAAGTTGTTTTGCCGAAAAACTGCCCCGATGGGAAAGCGCATCAACGGCATGAATTTACCTTGAAAACAACTCCGTCTCGTAACGTTCCGTTATTATCTCATAGCGTGGTGAATGTGCAGGTCACAACTTGTCCACAAGAGCGTTTCGGAGTTGTTGGATTGTGTATTTCATGAGTTTGATGAGGGAAACCAAGAAATCCCATTGGCCTCCGTAGCGTAGCTCTGAGCAGCTCGCTGCTCTGCTCCGCCGTTCTAAAAACAGCTTGCACCGACAATTAAAGGTAACAAACCTACTGCTAAAACTATAGGGATTTGCCAAAATGTTGAACTATTCCTTTAACCATCCGGCATCCACATATATGTAATACTGTACCATAGGTGGGTTGGCTGAGGCTGGGAACAGGCACTGGAGGCTGCTTCATGATGATTGGCAGTGCTGAGGGAAGCGGCGTACCCTGGAGTTTTAGCTTTATGAGCTTCATCGCGATGGAAAACTCCAACCTGTCCATCTTCCCATCTTTATTCAGATCAGCCAGAGACCTGAGAGACAGAGGGGAACAAAAAAAACAGAGCGAGAAGAAAGAGTGTTAAGATATTCAGGGACAGATTTCAGTGAATACTCCAAGAGAACCCACCACTCTTGTGCGAATGTGTCTCTCACCATATCTCAGCCAAAACTGAAGCAGGCAGCCCTGATTGGAGGAAAAACTTCCTCGCCTGCTCCCCTACAGAAAAGAGACAGAGAGTGACAAAAAGCTGTGAGGGAATTGTTCTCCTGCATGCATGACTGAAAAACATGAGCCTTTGAGCATGAACATTTGTGTATATTTCATAGAAACTTGAACTGTATTTTTAAATGTGTGTCTCTGTGTGGTTTGTGGCATAAACTGGTTTAAACAGTTTTGGTTTATTAGTTTAAACAACGGGTAAAAGTCTGACTTATGTAATGTCTCCTGCATGCAATCAGTGTGATCAAGATGTATCAACAGCCTCTGACTGTTTGCGTGTGTACCTGAGACGTAGCCCATCGATGGGGAGAGGGTTTCAAACTTCTGATCATGCTTGTCCCTCTCCTCCGGACTAATCGCCCACAGACTCAAACCACCTGGAGAGAAAAAGAAGTTCAGATGAATCATCAGCTAATGTTTACATAAATCATGTAAGTGTGACTTGTGCACAAACAAACAGCACCTAAATCTGAGCAAGACAAGCCAACATACATTTTGCATGATTCCAGTTTTATGACTTGCAAACAAACACAACACAACACAGGAAGACACACAAACAGATGAGATGAAGCGAGAGACAACCCAGAAGCCTCGGCTGCAGTTACGAGATGGGAATGCACTGATATTGACAAATTGATAATAAAGCTGTGTTGCCAGTGGCGCTGGATCGCTTTGTTCAGACAGTAGGGCAGAACAAGCTCACCCATTCACTACTATTTACCCCGCCAAGGCCGACCATACATCAGTGTTTACTCAACAGTCCCATCAACACGCAGACTGAATGGACAGTTCACTTCATCATGGAAATAAACAGTTCCTGTAGTAGCTTTAGTCCTGTAAATGGCAATATAATCAAAGCTGGTGTCATAATAACTTTAAAATGACCACAGAGCACAACTGCACTGAATGTGTTATACTCAAATTACGCAGTTTCACCGAAGGCCAGCAGAGACAAATTAGCGAAACAGTGTGTATTATGCAGACAGATGCACATGCAGCCAAACACAGGCATCTAGCTGGGAGTTACTACTACACCTAGCACTGTGTGTGCCCCAGCAGATCTGCTGAGCCAAAACACACACAGCCCTCTCTCCCCCTCACAGACGCACACTTCTGGATTGCTGCCCTCCCTTCACACACACACACACACACACACACACACACCCACCCACTCACAAACTGCAGTGGTCTTACCATTCATATTTGCAGGTGGCGGAGAGAGAGACGAGGCGATGGGGATGGGGAACTCCCGGCGGTGTCCTCAGCTACTGCTCGCAGCCATCTGCAAAACACACAGTCACAGCCCAGTCATCAGTCAATACTGCAGCCAAGACAGGACAGCGCTGTCACTGAGAGTTGGTGGGGTGGGGGGGGGGGGGGGGGAGAGAAACAGAAAGAGAGGCTGGGGGAGAGATTCTGGTCCGTCAGCAGAGTCAAACAGCGCTCCTCCTGTTCTCTTCAGTGAGGAGCCGTCTGGCTGCGTCCCAAACCTTTTAAACCACTAGGACTTGTTCCAGTGCGATCCAGACTGACTCTGTAGGGGACGACAGATCAGCGCAACACATAGTACACACACAGACGAGGCTGAAAAAAACTTTCATAAGGAGACATTTAGTGTTTATCCACAGAGGAATATATAAACCCTGTGTTCAGCGCTCTGTTGGTTCAGATTTGGCTCGAGTAACATCTGGCACAGGCTGCATCAGATTAATGTTGTGGCATTAAGCAGACATCGGTTCCTCGTGCAGCTGCCCAGGTTTTGTCTGCAGATGCTGCAAGAGTTCACTATGGACACATGAGGGACTCTGAGTGATCTACTACATCATTCATCTACAACCATGAGTCCACAACCAGACTAGCAGCAGCTCTGTGAAGCTTCGGCACAACAGTATTTGTTAACGTCAGCAAGCCAACATGCTCACAATGACAATGTGAATGTTCACCTGCTCACCATTCTAGTTTAGCGTGTTTACAAAACAAGTAAAATTCATATTTGCTCTTGATAATGACACCAAAGTCCTTTTTTTTATCCTTTGAGGAGCTTTAATGCCTGTGCAAAACTTTAATCCAATACTTGTTGAGATCTTTCTGGACTGACCAAATGACAGCTGTTCAGTCTCAGTGATTTCCAACATACCTCTCTGTCACCCATGGCCATGCCTTTTTCAAAATTTGTTACGCCACGCTTTGAACCTGTTCTTGTTGAGTCATGCACAAGTGCATAAACAGAGCTACTGAGGCACAAACCACTTTAATGCAGTCGAAGGCCCACTTCTCCTACAGGGTTAGAGTCTTTAGGTTTTACTATGAGAGCAAGTGTGAAAGTTTCCATGTGTCCTTTTTAATCAGTGTTATCAGTTTACTACAGTAAAGGTAAAGCAGCTGTGGCCAGATGACAGAGCACTGATTAATTATTATCCTTCACACATTTTTAGATTTTTTATTAAAACACACTTTCTGTAATTACATTTCATTTAATATTTCTTACAACGGCAGGGTGTTGGTGGTAGCCGGCCACTACATGGGAAATGTACTGAACTACATGTCCGCAGACTAAATGGCCCATATATGGGCACCTTGTTGACAAAAGACCAGTGGCTTGTATCATGCTGGGTTTGCCAACATATTTATAGGTCCTGTTTGCGGCTGCACAGCACAGCTCTGTCTGTGTGAATGGAGCCATCACAAAACTGCTTTGTTTGGATCTAAAACAGTGTTTGCTGTGTGGGATGAACGGTGTGAACTTGTGTTTAATGAGGTCGCAGTATGGACAGGTAGAGAGAAAGTCACAGGCACAAAGGGAACGGGAGTTTTGGCTTTATAGATAGACTGCCTGTCCAAAAAAAAAAGTCACACACTTATATTTCGTCGGACCGTCTTTAGCTTTGATTACGGCATGCATTTGCTGTGGCATCGTTTCAATAAGCTTCTGCAACGTTATAACATTTATTCCCCTCCAGAGTTGCTTTAATTTTTCAAAGATTCTCATTGGGGTTAAGGTATGAACTCTGTGGTCACATTAGAGCACATTTCTTCCTTAGATGATGGTTCCCCACTCTCCTTCCAGTTTTAATAATGTGTTGGACAGTTCTTAACCCAATTTTAATAGTCTCAACAATCTCCTTAGATGTTTTATTTGCTTGATGCCAATAATTTGACCCTTCTGAAACAGATGAACATCATGGTTGTTTAGCTTAGTTGAATCCAAGTGGTGATTTTTTTTTTTTGGACGGGCAGTGTATAAAGTGAAGTCACACTGAATACAATATTGATTTTATCTTCAATTTTCTAGAAGGTAGAAAAACGCACACACCCACACCGAATTAGACACATCACGTCATTTCGGCAGCTTTTATATTCATTTCATCAGGCGCGCCGAACACCTGCTTCCTCCATGATTATCTCTCCCATCAGTCAGTCACATGATGAAATCGGAGGAGGAAAAGGAGGAGAAAAATTCCAATCTTTCTACTCAACACTTCCTGCCCAGTAACCCACAGACACAAGCATTTCCTCACACAACCTCGGTTGACAGGAAGTGATCGTGGATTTTGGCCGAGGGACAGCTTTGATGTCTTAAGAGAAAATGTATGAGGATAAGAGCCCAGGTCGGACCTGAGGGGAGTATGAGAATTACAGAGTGAAGAGTGGCTTTTTAAGGAAGCTAAACTGGTGATGTGATGTCTTTGCCTACTGATAAAAGTGGTGCTAAAGAGAATATAAATGAGACAGAGAGCGATGAAAAATGAGAAGGCAAGAAAAACAGAATGAGAGTGTGAGCTTGCCGTTTTTTTGTGAATGTGACCTGGTCAGCGCTCTCACAAGGGCAGAAAACAGCAAGGGAGAGCCAATAATCTACTGCCTGCCATCTGTCGCTGCCTCCCGCTCTCCTCCTTCACTCTCCCTGGGTTTCAGTCCCCCTCTGCTGCAGCCTCTTTTATCATCCTTTCTTCTCTCTGCCTTTTTTCCCCTCTCCTGTCCTTATTCTTCTTTTTACATGTGGTTGTTAACTACTCAAAATGACGAAATACAGTATATAATCTCACTGCAAACTGCTATGGAGACTCCTGTCATCACCAATGTATGCAGTAATACTGTACAATAGCGAGCCTTCATTCATTTACAGGACCAACACAAGAATCAGATTCCCATTCACATTCACCATATGGATTTGAGCGCAAGGTCCCGAAACCTGTTCAAGCACTCCTTTGTATAATGTCCATGCTACATATGCCGACACAATGTTTTAGTATGAGTAATAAGTGGGTAGCAGCCATCCAATAATGCTGATGCTCTACTGTAGTAAAGCAGTGTAATTGCTAGTAATGTAATAAAGTATAGTGGATATAAAAGGTAGATAGGCATAAACCGTTGGCTTTAACGTTCACCATTTCCAGAGCGACCAAGAAGTCTGACTTTTCCTGAGTGGACGGCTGATTGGCCAAGTGACTGACTCATCGACTGACTTGGCCAGCGACTGGCCTCAGCGGTAGATTCGGCTTTGCAAACCGTATGCAAATCCTGTCTGATTTTGCCCTTGTCACACATGAACATGCACAAGTGGTTTCTGTCTCAGCAGAGGCCTTGAACGCCTAAGTGAATACAGCAGACTCAGCATTTGCATTGTGATAAACCAGCTGGGGCAGAATCAGGGTGAGCGTTTTCTAATAAGGCTCTGAAAATACTAAAAACTAACTTTACCAATGACGCAGGAGCTATTAAAATACTTTTAAACAAGGACGTTAGGCTAGAGGAGAGCAGTTGTGAGCAAAAGTTAGATGCACTAGACACAGAGAGGGGGGCATTTGTAACAAGCAACACCAGAATTTTACTTTCCTACAAAAAGGTTTGCATGATCATTACATAAGCTACCAACACCGACTTCCTCTCAGCTCTACTGTAGCTACACCATTGTGTGAAGCTGAATACAAGACGTAGAAAAGATGCTGAAACATGCAAGTGCACAGGATATGTACTTACTAGCAGCTGCCAGCTGCTACACAAACTGAAAAAAACAAAAAACAAAAAACAAAACGCCCATCACATCAGGACATTGAGCTCCAGAGCAATATCACAACAAGTAAAAAAAAATGACACCTTGACATTATAGCTCAGATCTCAGCCAGGTGTAAATGCAACCTCTTCGGTGTGACCACATTCTTAAGAAAGAAAAAACACACCCAGCAAGCTGAAAGATCACCCAGCTCCGGCCCTTCCTGCAAGTTTAAGCAAGTCTGGTGAGAGCGTCAGGTGGGAGGAGAACGTAGCACATGTTCCCTCACAAACAGTGATATAATAAATCGATAAAACCTGTCCGATGCATTGCCCACCCTTAACTAATAACAAAGTCCACCAATTCACCCCGACCATATTTACAGTCTTGTTTTTCAACGTCATTCTCCAGATCAGATGTTAATACCAGGTGTAAACACACAGGCCCCCGCAGCAGAGACATTCACAACTAGCTCTCAGAGTTAAAGTGGTAAAGTTCAAGCTCTATAATGGCTTTTCTAGGTCATGGCATGAAAATTAACACAACAACAACAACAACAACAACTGCTCTAAGTATATCAGTAAGTGAGTTGACAGTTGAATGACTCTGAACCTAGTGAAGCTAAACAGGGTGTAGCCCTTGTTATTTTTTAATAATAACTTTTTCCGTTGTGTCTCTGAAAAAGGCGTTTTGATCCCAACTAGGACTCAACAGTCTCGTCTCTATTAATTCGACTTACTAAACTTAAAAAAATACCTAATCATTTTCAAAGCCAACCACTTACGTTTCATTTATCGCTTGCCTTTGTCAGTCAGACCTCACCTGCTTCTGTTCTGCTCTGGTCCACTGTTGAAAGACGTTGTTATTTCCGACCCCAGTCAGTCAGTCAGTCAGTATATACAACACTGAGGAGTGTTGGATAAATAGCCTGGATGTCCCTGACCACTCAGTCGTGCACCTGCCTGCCTGCGCGTCCCTTTATAATCTTTTCGGTGCACATATGTCACACTGCACTTTTACACCAAAGGAAGGAAAAGAAAACCACACTGATGAACCAGATAGAAATGACTGAGAATGAGGAAAGTATATAGTCACTCTTTCTCTTCTTTTTAATCTCACCATTTCCTCATTCCCTGACGGGCTCATTTTCATCCCACTCTGTCTCTCCGTGTGTCATCATGAATGATACAATATCAACTGTATTCGAGCTCTTCTGAGGCTAAACTCTACAACCTGCCAGTGGTGTGACTGTGGCCTGTCCTCATCACTACTCTGTTCAGAAACAAGCGCCGCCCGTTGTTCTGAGAAATGATTGATTTCCAGCCGCCTCGCTCGCTGACCTCACACCAATGACATCAACTCGGTCCACAACTCTGTTTCTGCCCAGATGACTCTCTCTCTCTCTCTCTCCCTCCCTCTCCCTTCCTGTGTGTGTTTATATATACAGTAAAAACTACCCATGCTCCTTTGCCTCTCTCCATCTCCTTGATCACCTATTCCCCTCCCTTTTTTTATTCTGCTCTGTCCTTCTGACTCCTTCCCGACACAGAGCAGAGCGAGCTCTTCAGCTGACTTTGTTAAAAGTGATAATTCAGCACATCCACTCTCACGTCGTCATAAATAACAGTGGTGAACACACAATCAGAGAGTGCTGCAGTGGCCTCTGTCTTATATTTGATTTTGATTAATGCTGTTTGCATTGCTGTGTTTTGTTTTCCCAAGACAGGCCTCTCCCTCCTTCATGTCGGCTGTGACCCACCCTGATTTGTAAATATATCAGGATTAGACAGGACTACAGAAAGGACTTGGTAATCGTGTCAAAGAGTGTGAAGTGTAGCTGCTCTGGGTATTCTGTATGTGTTTCATCATAGTCAGTTTGGCTTCGATTTTAACAAGGAAAAATTTGCAAAAAGGAGGAGTCAGTGCTGGGTAAGCCTCAGAGCTGCTGCTGCTTCAGTTCCTGTAATGTTATAAACGCTGCTCCAAGTCATACGATTGCATATGTCACAGTAAAGATGACGTATTAAAACTTATGACCATACTGATTACGTTAAGGCTGTAATGATGATGTCAGTGACAACCCTGACCTTTGGTGGAGTGAAAGGTCACGGTGAAAGAGCACGCCTGCAGCTGACAGGCATTGAGTGTCCTGCTTTGAGGACACTTTAGCCGAGTGGATGTGGTATGCAAACATGGAAGTCAAAGCCAGGTTCATCACATGAAAACCAGTGTCAAGCAATACAATACATGCTAAAACAATAAAACTGTTCTGAAGATGTCATTTATATAATAATACATCTGTTCGTGCTGATAATGAAGTTACTTTGTACGGCTGCTCTTGTTAATGTTTTTAATGAGCCTCTTGTGCAAAGTAAATGATGTCTGAGGACACATATTCAAATATAATCAATACTGATTTGAACTCAAAAGTTTTTTTATCTTTTTTTTTATGTTATGAATTTCTGTTCTGTTTTTGTTTTACTTTGAAAACCACCGCTGTTGTTTTTACATAGGAGAGGTATTTTCATAAGCCTTTTTTGGCTTCCACCTCTCCTGCACAATGTTTAATTTCAATATTGTCATTGTTTTTATGTTGGTTATATAATGTGCAAATAAACTAAACTTAAACAGATTTGTACTAATAAACTCAGTGGATGTCAATATAGAAAACAGCCAAAGATACAGATATTGTGGATTCCTGCAGGAGTTAGCAGTGATGCTTGTTCTCTGATGGCTCTACAAACACTATTTGTCCCATTTAGGCCAAGATATCTCAACAAAGGCAGGACTGACCACTGCTGCTGTATGGAGGACCACAGATTGTCTTTTTTACTTCCAGTCTTGACCTAACTTGTGCCTCCCTCTGTCTGCCTGTTAGATAAACTGATAGAGTATCATTCCCTGATCACTTGTCATCAGCCCAGAGACCTGCCTGCAACCTGCTCAACTAGTTTGGACCGAGAGAGGAATTTAAGAGGACTTACCTGCAAATCTGCCTTACAAGAGAGGAAACCAAGAAATAAACAACCCACATCTAGATGCTGATTGTAACTAACACCTAATGAAATCATAATTTAGCTGAGCTGAACTTGTTCCCCTCCCTATGGTCCCAGCTCGGGACAGTAGCATCACCTCCTCCAGCAAACAGAGGTCTTTACTTTAAATATTTCTGAATCGACGAGGACAAACTGAGTGAACCTAGACTAAGCGAAATTACGCAGAGTTTAAAAGCTGATGTGATGCGTAAATGTGTTTTACAGAAACATTATTAACAACATCAAACTTGTGCTCATGCTTAGATAAGCAGTTTCTCTCACGTACCTCTCTCACCGCGGCCAGAAAAAAAAACACAAAAAACATCGACTTCCGCGCCTCCGAGGGTGTGAAGAGGGTAACCCGACTCTTCTTGGAGGTTTCCCGGACACACTGTGGAGGTTTAGTGCCCCCCAAAAAAGAGCACTAATTGCTGGGGAAATGCTAAAAGTTTAGCAGCGGGTCCTGGTCAGAGAGAGAGGACCTGTTGCTGACAGCTCGGTGTGTCACACCAACAACATGGCTGACTGACTGTTCACGTCTGAGCAGGCACCGAGTGGGAGGAGAGAGAGAGAGAAAGAGGGGGAGAGACGGAGGAATAAAAGTTCAACAGATGGAGAAGGGAGAACAATTGATGGGAGAGCTCATGGGGAGATATAAGGGAAAATACTACACGATAACAGCATTTTTATTAATTTATTTATTTATTAGAAGCCCTACCTTGATTTCCACAACCCCTGAGTGCTTTTACAATGTCATCAGTGGACATGAGGGCAGATGGTTATATTCCTCAACTCATCTTACTTTCTTCCATTAGCCATTAGTCATACATTATTAATTTCTCCTGAATATTATGTTTACATTGTTGAAGAGACTGCCCCAATAACAATGGCCTAACTAATGAATATGGGGGTATATTTGACGTATGTTATTTGTTTTTGTTTTTAATTCATGGCTTCTTTTCTTTTAAAAAAGTGAAATGTAAAGTTTCAACCATACTCAAACAGTTTCAACATTTTCTATTCAATTTCGTTGGCATGTACATGTTCACTACACCACCCATGGTGCTTTGCGGCTATTTTACGTCACATCTTGCGACGTTGCCAAACGATTTCCGACGCGACGTTTTATGGTTTGCTTCAAGTGTACAATCTCGGTTCTTGCCGCCACTGTGAGTGAAGAGAAATGTTTAATAAAAAGCCTCGGAGAAACTTTCGGCAGAGAAAAGCGAGCTCCAGCGACGAGGAGGACCAGCAGAAAAACAGCGGAGATGTTGAGGAGACCGAGAAAGCGGCGGTTGTGGTACAAAAACAGTCCAAAGTGGTGGCCCAGGGCCGCGGCATCACCTGCACCTCGAAGAAGCCGGACAGCAGCGACGAGGAGAGGGGAGGAGAGGGCGAGGAGGAGCCGCTGGGAGTGAAGGGGAAAGAGAAAGACGGAGGGAGCGAAAAAACAAGCACCGTCCTCAGTTTCTCTGACGACAGAGAAGGTAACTAAATCAAACGTTCACTCAACGTTGCCTGGTAACGAACGTCAAGGCAACGTCCAGCTGCCATTGGACACCGTTCTGCCGCGAGCTAGTTTTACAGTTCACCTTATTATGACAGCTTCAATGGGGATTAGTAGTGTATTATAAATAATAAAGATATATACAGACTGTATTGTCAGAATTGTTAGCCACAGTCGGTTACACAGTCTCCCTCACTTCTGTATTTGTGCACACGCTTATCAAAAGTGTCCACTAACCCACAATGGATCCAAGAGTGCGTTAAAATTCACTGTCAACTCGATCTCTCTTTTAGTATATATATTAAACTGAATATATAACGTTACTTAACACAGACAAAACCTGTGTCATAGGAAAATATTTTGTGTCACTACAGTATATGCAGGCACAGCTAGGGTCATGGTGATCCCATTATTTGACTGGCTAAAAAGTCAACACAAGAATCTATACACTTTCTTAGTGTGGCATGAAAGTAGTTTGAGGACAATGGGGAATGAACAAAAAGTTTTAACTCGTGTGCCTCTGCTTGTCTCCTTCTTGTCTCAGCTGAAGAACCAACATTTAAACTGAAGAGGTCCTCCGATAAAGCTGTGTTGTTCCATGTCAGGAAGAAGGAAGCTTCACCTGCCAAAACCACACGCAGCACTGGTATGAGATCATCTTAATATACTGTAGCAGTAGAGATGAGAAGTGTCAAAAGAATATATATGCACTCGCACAAATGCATCCAGTTCTATATGACATTAACCAATCAACTTCAGCCATTCTGGACAACTCCCGTCACCCACTGCATTTGAGCCTCTTGCCCAGCAAAAGATCCTTAAACTGTTCAACTGAAAGACAGATCATTTATGCCCAGGCTACACAACTCACTAGTGTAAGACGGGACAGTAGGTAGTGACACTCTTAAAGCACTTGTGATTTTGACAGATTTTAGGCACTTTGTTTTTATACAACTCTTAACCTCATGCACCATTTTACCCATTAGTATTAGCAATGAAAGGTGCTGTTTGTTTGGTTATTTATTCAGTCTATTTATTGTTGTGTTGTTGTTTGAATGAATGTATGCATGGGCTGCTGGCACCAAGAATTTCCTTTGGGATCAATTAACTTTATTCAATTCAATTCATTCATTCATTCATTTTCTATACCGCTTATCCTGCACTAGGGTCACGGGTGAGCTGGAGCCTATCTCAGCTGACTTTGGGCGAGAGGCGGGGTACACACAATTCAATTCAATTTACCAAATTAGCAGTGTATTGGCTCCATTATGTATAGGGATTATCTAGAAAGATAATAATGCAATAATGTTGTTGTCCAACATCATTATGTTTTAAAATGTCTCCTTCTCCCCTCTGCCAGCCTCAGCTGATGTAGGTGTCCCACCATCTTGTTCTCCAAGGCAAGATTGTGACAGTCAGTCTTCGCCACAGAGTCTGAAACATGATGTTGACAGTGATGATGACAACAATGGCGACAGTGACGACAATGAAAGCGATGAAGGTGGTGACAGGTCGCCCTCAGAGAGCTCAGTCTCAGACTCAAGCCGCTCTTCTGCCGCCCCAGGTATGTGTTGTTTTGTGTGATGCACAGATATGATTTGCATTTACAAGTTTATCACAGTATGTAAAAGAACTTGTTGAAACAGAAGCCAGGTCGCATTGCCTGCATGTTCGTCTATATTCACGTCCCTGTATGTCTGTCAATTTGTCTTCACAGTAGTTATCCCGAATGCTGCAGAGATCCAAGCAGCCAGGAGGCAGCGCCGTGCCACCCGAGCCCGAAAAGAGTACATTCCCTTGGGCAGAGGTGGCCACAGCTCTGGTGGTAGCACCCCGGATCGCTACAGCAAGGATGAGGATGAAGAAGACAGAAGTGATGATGACGACGATGAGCCAGATGACCATGAGAGAAGAATTGAGTTTGCCCCACGATTGAAGAGCATAAGAGAGAGGATTGCAGAGAAACTTGGTAGGCGAAGGAGGGGGAAGGGACAGATGGGGTGAAAGGAGAATTTTGTTTAACTATATATTTTCCTTAACAGCAGTATTTGTCAAAAATAACAGGTCTTAAGGATATCAAGTCTTAGTTTAACAGAGTTTTTATGAGCATGTTAATTAGTGTAGATGACGAACCACAGTAGCAGCAGGGTTAAACTGCTTACTGTATGTCCTAGTTATTCTAAACTACAGTACATGTAGGAATTGAAGTCTGCTATTTTTTTATTGTGTAATCTAGGGGGCAGTGATGGCAGTCTGTCGGGGACTGAAGATGAAGAGCAGGAGCTTTGGGAGGAGACACAAATTGGGAAAGGAGTGAAGAGACGGCCAGGAGAACAGGTACAGTAGGAGGTCCATGAAACATCTTAACCTTTACTCCTTCTCTGTTTTCCTTTTACACATTTTGCATGTTTCCTCAAATGATTTCTTTAATCTAAATGATCCTTTTCTATCTAGTGTGATTTTTTTTTTCTTGTGTCTTTCTGTATTGTTCCCTTTCCCCGTGCAGCCTACAACTGTCTATATGTGGGTCATTGAAAAAGCACTATATAAATTGAATGAATAATAATAATAATAATGTCAAAACACTGTAATCTCTCTTTCTGAAGACTCAGGCTTTCTACCACTGTGACTTCTCCCCTCTCTGCTGCAGCTTTGACATCTCTCTCATTTTCTTTTCCCAGAGCCCATCTGGTAGTGAAGCCAGCAGCTGCAGCAGCAGGCGAGCCAGACGAAAACAAAAGAACAGAGTCAGATTCCCAAAGACCCTTCCTCCCGTCAGTATTTCAATGGTCAAGAAGAGGATTACTGGAAAGTAAGTTTTATCGGCTGGATCTGACTTAATGTCACACTGTAATAATGTGAAATGTTAGTGATAAAATTGTTTTGGGTCATTTGCCTTTCCTAACATTTGTCATGCCCACATTTATCTTTCAACCCATAGACTGGACTCCCTGAAGGAGGTGTACAGAGCGCGGCAGGCAGAGCTGAGGAGGATGGAGGGGGATGTTGAGAGCGCTAAAACCTCAGTGGAAAGTCTAGAGGAAGGTTCCTCAGAGAGCCAGCTTAGGTTTTACCGGAGCATGACTCTCTATGTCCACAACCTGGTGGAGTGTCTGAGGGAGAAGGTCAGAAATTAATAAGTCCATCTAAATTATCTCTGCTCTTACTTTGCCTATTAAATGGTAATTATTTCTGACTGACAATAATTTGTGGCCTGCAGGTTGTTGAGATCAACTCTTTGGAGCTGGAGCTTCACACTCTGCTGTCTGACCAGTTGGACACACTGTTGGCTCAGAGAAGAAATAAGGTCAAAGAGCAGGCGGACTCTTTGCAGCAGCTCAGCTGTGAGTTTGTGTTTTCTTGTTTTCTTGTGTCTGCATGTACATTTGAGATGAACTTGCCCTTGTGGTTTCACCATAAGCCACATTTCTGGTTATTCCAGATACAAGTTAGAGACTAGATTGGTTACTTGACAGCCACTGACAAATTGGAAAAAAACCTGAGTGACACTTAAATTCACAGTACATTTGAGGCATAGGTCAATTGCTTCAGTGTAGCACCGACAAGATTCAAACTTGTTTTACTCCTTTACTTTGTACCCCAGGAGGAACGTTACGTTTAGCTCTATATAATCGTTTTAGATACATTTACATTGAATGACTTCATGTATTTTCTTTTGGTTAAGATGCTGTCATGTTTTAATTGTCTTCATCTCAATTAAGACTAATGGGGATCCAAAATAAACAACAGAAAACAACAATAAACACAGACTTTCTGGTATGGACGCAGAAAGTAATAAATCTTTTCTTCAGGTTTATGAACAATCTGGAAATGATGAAGAAGCCTTGGTACTGGAAAGAAAAATGACCTCTAAGATGTAAGATTGAATTAAGTGGACTTTTTTATCTTCCTTTTTAGATGGCTCAGATGAGCAGAACGGATCTTCAGATAATGGAACAGAAACTCAAGGGTGAGTGTAATAAAAAATATCTTTTTGTATTATATTAAATATATTCTTCAACAAGATTGCCTAAATTGTAAGAGTCCACTCTGACACAGAACGTTGTGTATTTGTTGCACATGTTGCAGTGTGGCAGGCACAGCTGCTGAAGCTGAGGTAGACTGTGATATCCCTGAAGACACACAGCCTTCAGCAGAAGAGGAAGAGCAACTGCAGCAGAAGATGGGTAAAAAGGAATCAATTCTTTTCAGCTCACATCTGTTGAACTGTTTTATTTAGTACAAAAATTACTGATTGCTGTTTCACTTTTGACGTTACAAATTTCAGCAAATCCTGAGTAGGAAAAAATAGAAAAATTCTTGTTAGGTCCAGCCTGAGTCAAGTGATCAGCTTGGTGCTCTTGTCTCAATCTCTTTTCTTCCGTCTCTGTTATCTCTCCAGCTGACATCCTGTCGAAGTCCCAAGCAGTGTTTTCTGACGTCCAGGACGATTTCTCCAACGTTAAAAATATTCTGTCTCGCTTTGAAGAGTGGAGAAGTTCTCACTCCGACTCTTACCACAACGCCTACATCTCTCTGTGTCTGCCCAAGTTGTTGAACCCCATCATTAGATATCAGCTCCTGGCCTGGAACCCGCTGAAGGTGAATTCACACTTGGACACACAGAGGCTCGGTTATATATTTATATTCACACAGCTGTCATTATTACACAATATTTGGCATTATGTGATTTATGAAATCCATGTTTGTGTCTCAGGATGCCAGTGGGGACTTTGAAAACTTCCCATGGTTCACAGCAGTGGAGACGTTTTGTCATGGACACGGCCATGAGGAGCTCGAGCACACCGACAGGCAGACACTGTCGAATATCATAGAAAAGACTGTCGTACCCAAAATAACTGGTAATAAACAACACACACAGACTTGATTTGCCATGATCCCCGTCCACCCATAGTTAACTAGTCTGTCCTCAATTATTCCTGTGTCAAACTACAGAAACAGAAGCGTCATACTCACAAAACAAACTGTGTCTTTTTCCTTTGCTGCTCAGCATTTGTGGAGCTGGTGTGGGACCCCATGTCCCGCCAACAGTCAGCCTGTCTCTCTGACGTCTGCCACAGACTGAGGGAGGACTACTCCATCTTTGAGGGAGAGCAGAGTAAACCAGTTAAGGTGAGACCAACATTTACACGCAGGCTTTATGTACATTAGTCAACACATACTGTATACCTAGTCTGCACTGCTATTTTAGCTTGATTTAAAAATGCCCAATACCTGACAAAGAAGGAGTGATATGAAAAACAGTGTTAACCTAAAATACGGTACGTATGAATTACAATAATAGTTAGAATGTCAGATACACTATACATGAACACGTGTGTTTGTGTCCTGTGCAGGCGTTCATGGAGACTGTGGTCAGGAGACTGAGGAGCTGTGTAGACGAAGATGTCTTCATCCCTCTGTACCCCAAAAAGTCAGTCTCTCTTTTTTTATTATCTAAATGACTAACAATGACGAAGCAGATTGGCTTCTCCCCTGTGTAATGCAAACTGTATAGGTAGATGCAAATTTGTAATGTCTCTGTTCAGTCATAGAAAACTGTACTCAGTAATCTACTTTGATGTGTTTTATGTTCTTTCTTTCTTTTTTAAATTTCAGGTTAATAATAATAGTGTTTCATTTATTATTCATTCTGTTTGTTTTTGTCCAGGTTTCTAGACGACAGGTTGTCTCCTCAGAGTCGCTTCAGGGAACAACAGCTCTGGACGGCCATAAAAGTACAGCCCTTTCCCAAATACTAAAAATCACTTAAAAGTATCTTATATTGTCTCTTCAAGATGTATTTCCAAGTGGGGAGCTCAGTTCTGCCAAGCTATTAACCCGAGTTGTTTTGTTTTTACGTTAGCTCCTAGGTAACATGGGGAAAATGGATTTGCTGCTTCCTGAGGGCGTTCTGACTGAACTGATGTTGGACAAACTGCTGAACCGATACCTGATGACCACTCTGTCCAGCCAGACTCCATGTAGCAATTCTGTCCTAACATGCAAAAAGGTATTTTGATTAAGTGTGTCCATGCACCAGTGTTTGGTCTAACAATGATCTTATTGTTGATTGTTACTGTCATTCACTTTCTCTTTTATTTTTATTCTCCTTTTTAATCTTGTACTACTCTCTCTCTCTCTCTTGCTCCCTCTTTGTGTTTTTAGATAGCAGACAGTCTTCCCATTTCTTGGTTCAAAGGGGAGGAAGTTTTGCCTCAGCTGCGCAACTTGGAAAACCACCTCGTTCAGAAAGTTCACACCATCTGCAAACAGCAGCCTCCTGAAGATCCAAACACAAAGTAATTATAAACAGCACATTTCCATAAGCACATTTTTTGAAAAACTGTAAGGTTAACCTGCGAGGAGGTTATTGTTTGACCTTTTTTCTTCTTTGTGGATTAAGTCTTTGTTGATAAATGCAAAAAACACAAATCAGTGAAGTCTAATCTAATCTTATAACGTTATAACACTCCTTAAATTAGAATATCTGTTTTGGACAAGTAACTATCAAAGAAATTCCTTTATTTTTTTGCTATTTAAGTCAAAACTCCTACTTTTGATGGCTGTTATTACTTGATGCACCAGCAGTTGCACAGATTCCTTCTTCATGTGAAATGTACAGCATCCCAAGTTTCCAAATGGCGAAACATGACAGATTCTTTGAGGTTATTTAGTGCTTATCTTTACATTCATACTTATCTTCACGCATTTCCCTGTCTACTGCAGGTCTGCTGTGGTCGAAGTGCTGCAGGTTCTGAGTAGGATCAGGTGCAATGACTCTATCATGGCCATAGCAGGGAAATACCACTACGAAGATGTCATCTACTCACACCAGCTGCTGAACAACCAGTGTGACTGAGCCTCATGTATATGGAAACAAATGGTGCAAAGTGTTTAACCAGGGAAATTCTATGGAAATAATGGATATAATTATTCTCCTTTCCATATTTTTTTATTCATGAATAAAATTTAGCAGTCTGTTTTGTACAGGAGATAACTGTATTTTTATGAATAAATAATTGAATTGTGTTAATATATCTAGAGTTTTCTTTATAATACATACACTGTCAAGTTTATGTTCTTTATGCCACATTCAATATAGTAAGTTTATTGCTAACTAAGTACCTAGATATGAGTAGATATAGACAAATCCCATTAAAACATCTAAAAGCTCTTCTGTAACTTGAAAGCAGGAAGCAGGAAACATTGGATTTAAATGTTTTACACGTCACCACTGTACAACGAAACAGTGGAAAATTCATTTTACTATTGAATGCAAATCATCTGAGGGCTCCATGTTGATGATTTTACTGTTCCCGCTTTTGTTTGCCTCCACATTCACCATTTGCAAACCAGCAAAGAACACAAAGTATATCGAGACACAGCACATGATTCTTCTGGACTGGGACACGTCAGCCTTATAAACGTGTTCACATGTGGAAACAAACCTCTGCTAGAAATGTGAACAAAACAATCAAAAAGAAACCACACCCAGCCAGAGCACTCGGAGCAACGCCGTACTTCAGGGGTGTGAACATGTGAAAGGAATCGCAGCAGACTGTTGTTCAATAAATGGATTTAGATACTTCACTGTGAAAATCTCAGTGTGAAAATGTTGTGAGTGTGTTGACAAATTCTGTTTTCAAAATCTCTGGTGGCAGCATCCTGTGTTACTCCCCTGACATCA
This sequence comes from Trachurus japonicus, assembly GCF_045865225.1. Classification (NCBI taxonomy): domain Eukaryota; kingdom Metazoa; phylum Chordata; class Actinopteri; order Carangiformes; family Carangidae; genus Trachurus; species Trachurus japonicus. The sequence goes on from NC_140909.1 coordinate 15,305,987, forward strand.
GATACTTTAATTAAATTATCTTAACCAGTTGACGCTTAGTTGAACAATTGTGGTATGAGTAACACAAAGGCTTAATTGAACTGATGACTGTTTTAGTGGAAAGTTGTGTTGCAACAGAAACAAACTGCAAAAGACAGCAATACAAACCCAAATTGTATTTTCTTATACAGATATTCATGATTAATTTGTTGTATTACTTATATTAATAATTTCATTAATTTATATCAATTTGCACTCCCAACAAATCAATGACTACTAAAAACACCATAGACAGACATTACTTCATCAGTGTAAAGGTATGTTGTCCAGCAATTACTACCACAAATATATATGTACTTTTGTCTATTTTTATACATTTGAGGCAGTTTATTCCTATAAAGAATTGACAGAAGAGCAATTCAACAATAAGGTTTTTTTTCTTTTATATTACAGTAGTGAACGTGAGAGACATGCAGCAACGGACTATGGGCTGGAATTGAACCCAGGATGCTGTGATCCTACAGTATATGAGAACCATGTGACAAAGACTCAAGACATTTTCTATTAGCAGAGTTGGCTTTATTTATGAGGTTCATACAAAGCAAAAAACACTAAAACAAAAACCCAGAACTTTACCTGTCACGTGCACATAAAGCTCAAATGTGAAAAACAAGTATCTACTGAGATCAACCATATCACTCTGTGAGTCAACGTATTCTGGTCCATGTGATCGACAAACATTCAGAAACATTTTTTTTAATTTTTTAAACTTGACACACTTGTTAACTAACCAGCAGAGAGGATCTGTTCAGTTTCATGGAGTAACTCATGCTGCTTTGTGCACAGACAACAGGATGCATTTTCTGACAAGGCTCAAAAGCAACCATTTGGATAGGTGAGCCGTTGCAACATTCAGCTACGAAAAAACAAGACAACGAAGAAAAGAGGATGATTTAGTGATAGTCAAACTACTATCTGTCAAAAACCAAGCAATCAGGATTTTTAACTAACACGCCAGGCCAGGAAAGACAAGCATGTACTTGCACACACACACACACAGCAGATTTAGGTCTAATTCTCTATTGACAGCTTCACTCCAGTGAACAACACATGTACGACTACCTACCACGTTAGTGTTACTTAAGGATTAATGTCCTTGTGCACTTAAAGCATCTGTATGTTACATGGACAACACACAAAGATTGTAGCTTGCTTTTCTGACACTGTTAAAGTTGCCAGTTGTTGTTTTTTTGTTTTCATATAATATTTGAATACAGTCCACTACATTGGTAGCACTGATTTCAAGCTACGTTTACAATCCTCTACCCTGCAACATACCGGTAATATATAATTTGGGATAACTTGATACTATGAAGCTGTCAGCCTGCTATACTGTTGAACAACAAGGGATTTTTTAACCCAGTTGTTGTGGATGCACTTTCACAAGAGAATTATAAATACTAGAAGTGTTGTTCAGAGACAGGTAGGGAACCAAATGTTGCCAAAAATCCTTCTTTCATTCGTAATGATGATGTCATTGGAGATCAATGTAAAACCCATTTACACACACCTGTTTTTTTTTGTTTTTTTTCCTGTCATTGGCTGCGACGCGCTGCCACAGTTGTGCTATTTGTCTTTCAAGCAGAGAGTTAATAGTACATTCAAGCCAAAAGGAGACTGGAAAGTTTCTGACTAAATGAAGGATGAAATGCCAAAGGTACCAAAAATGGTGTTTGAACTTAATATGAGGGTGTACTCCATCTTGAGTCCAAGCACTCGTGATTGAATAGCTCCCTTCTAAAGCTGGAAACTTCCCGGTTGTTATTATGCATATTAGTTAAGTGCTAAGAAAAACCTGGAGTACGGCATCAGGGAGGGGACAGACTTTAGATGACAGAAAACTGGATGCCGTGTTTGTTGAGGCGGTCGACCAGCGTGGTTTTCGCAAAAACGGCCCCTGGAGTGTACACGCCTCCCCTGGAAATGAAGGATAAAAACAAGAGCTGAATTCATATGAAAATCAATTTCAACCCCAAGTCTCCTGGAATTAATGAGTGTTAAACCACTGTATTGTAAAAATAAATACGATTAAAAAAAAAAAAAACACTGCACATGAGCAATGCATACTAGTAGCAACATTTGACCATCATTTTCGGCTTTTAATTTTCCTGCTAACATAAAAACAGCATAAACAACTTATTCTCATGTGGTTTTTAACACTTTATCAAATTTGTTGTTTGTGCCTTGTGTAGTTGAATTTGAGTGTGAAGTTATTTCTAGGTTAGGAAGTGAATGTGGGGTGTGACTGATTACTCACTTCTTGGGCAAGGCTGAGGGTTCATTGAGGATTGTTAGAGCAGCCTGTACCATGGCAATGGGCGTCGCCACATATCCACACTCTGGATAAAACAGAATAGATTAGACAAATCAGGCAAAATGTGAAAAAGGCCAAACTGGACAACTGGCCTCATCAATCAAGCTGGACAGGAACAAAGCAAGTGGACGTATTACACAAGTGACACGGTTAATATTCAACTCACTCAGCTGTTAAAAAAATGTTGTATGGTCTGAACCATTTGTTATATCAAGAATAAAAATGTAAAAAACGACTCTAGTATTTACCTGGCCCCTGAACCAGTGTGCGGATCTTGGCGTTTGGTTTTCCCTGTGAGGGGTCATCACCCTCTGAGTATCCCTCTCCGTAGAAGGCAAACTGGAAGGAGGAACCTTCCATCTGATAGACACATGACACAGATCAGAAAACGGAGCTGCTTCTTATTAACATGCTGAAATATTTGGTGCTGTGCAGCGTGTCTACACCCCTAGTTTTCCTGTGCTGAGACTTTACCTGCTTTCTAGTTGGTCCGGCTTTAGAGAAGAGTCCAAAGGAGAAGAACTCTGGGTGCTGGGAGGGTGGGTACAATAAGACAGGGGTGAACACCAAACATACAGTATATGTATACTCTGACTTCTGATTGGTCGACTACTCAGTTACAGCCAGTTGTGAAATTTGTAAATCGTATTATGTCATTGTGTTCTTCACCTTGATGAGCAGGTTGCGTCCAAAACTGAACTTGACCAAGAACCAGAACATCATGCCGGCAAACATCAGCTTGATAATGCTGCCAATGCCTCCTATTCCTGCATATGCTCCATACTGAACCTGGAGTTGACAAAAACAGATTCTTTAATGCTGTAGAAACGTAACAAAGGTAGTAATATATATGCTGTTGTTGTCATCTTCATGTGAAAAGAAGATGTGAGGAGAGAAAAGGAAGAAAAAAAGGAGACTTACTGGTGTGGCCTGATGCTCCTCGACCACGAATCGCTGAGTTCTCTTCACAACAGAGGGATCAGAGCCCATGAACGGCACCGTGTACTGCTGGATCTCATTACTGAAGAACAGTGTTCCCCTGCAAATGCACAGACATACGCAGAAAATGTGCTGAGAAAACACTAAAATGTCCAGAAGTGGTAAGAGGACTCTGGTCTATCAGGTTACCTAGAATTTATTACCAAACAGATAAAACATCAGATCAGTAATATTTCTTGTTACCATCTTATCAGACATATATATTATTATTATTATTATTATTAAAGTATCAGCGTGTATCATCTCATCAGTAACTGGAAATTGTAATACAGTACAGGTATGTTTGAGGCAATTTATAAACAGTCGCAATTACATTGTTTGTCCACCAGTGGGCACTGACCCAGTTATTCCAAGGTCCCATATATACAGCACATAAGGCCAATTTAGGAATCCCAATGAAAAAATATTAATCACTATTATTGGTCATGAAATAATGAATGTCTTTTTACTAAAATCAAGAAACTTCTCAGTGAAAAATGCTGCAAAATGAAAGAAAAACTTTGTAATGGCATGTTTATTCCAGAAGTCTTTGAAATGTGCAGAACAACACATTTTTCTTGCCTACAGATTATTATGAATTTGGTACAGTGGCTTTGTTAAAGGCTTTTCAGGAGTGAAAGTGAAGAAGCTGATGTCTTCTGAAAAAGGAAAAAAGGCATTACTAATCTACCTACCTGCGTTTGAGCTTAGCACCAGCAGTAGGGAGAGGTTTGTGATTAAACTTCCTCCTCAGACTCTGGAGCTTTTGGCTGTCAGAAAAACCGTAGATGGCGGACTGCCACGTGCCATCATGGATACATCCGCCCTGACAAGAGGAAGACAGAGTAACACACACACACAAGATGTATTTTAGAGAAGGAGATAAATATGTCATGCACATAAATATAAGAGATTAAATTATGTACAGAGGTGGGGAAGAAGAAGGGAGAAAAAAAGTGGGACGTATGTTACGTACTTCAGCTCCAGCGCTGACAGTCAGGAAGCTCTCCACTGCAGTCAGTGTACCTGTGGATGAACACACACACACACACCTTTTAGCACAGGCTAATACAACACTAGAGTGTATGTCTCTATCTGTATACTGAGTGTGTATGTGTGCCTACCCTTGAACTGGTCTCTGGTGTAGAGGACGCCCATGTCTGCAGGTATAGAGTCGAATCCACAGCTCCCAATGATGTACACACCTTTGTCAGCTGCCTGACTGTTGTAGTTCAACTGCATGCCCTCCAGAAACTGTAAATAGCCAAATGAAAACACAAACTACCCTTAGACATATTATAATAATAACTTAATTATTAACTTGAGTAATGAAGAAACTTTAATATTGTTATATTAGACAAGTTCTTTCATTATGTAATGAGAATAGTGGCATTTTTTGTGTCTTCAAGAACCAAGACATGATCTGAAAGTCCCGATAAATCTCAGGTTAGACCATCAGAGTGCTGACTTGTTGCGTTACACACATGGGCATCTGACGGTGGGAAAACTGCTGTCGTGCAGCCAAGAGAGAGATAATTTTGTCTAACAGGCCACAGCATGAAAGTCAGCACGTCTCCCATTTAATCCAAACACAAACAACGGCCTAGCCCAACGTTCGGACATCTGGGGCCTGTTGTTCTGAATCCAACCCTGAACCGAGTTGTTGGGTCCACAACAGCTGATCAGAGTTAGTTCAGTTAACTTTGAGTATGTTCATTTTAGGCTGAAAAAAAAAGAAAAAAAAAGTGGAGCTTCGATACCAGGATTCAGCATGGCAACAGGCAAATAAAGATAAAAGCCTCAATTTTAATCCAGTAGAGCTACAAATATCGAGTGCTATTACTGCAGATTTATCTTTTGTAAACAATGATCACTGTCTGCGTCCTTCTGATGATGACTGACAGGTCATAAAAGAGTGATCTCGGGTAACAAACTAGTATTCGCCTACACAGCTGGGATTTTAATTTTCTTTTGTCATGAACCTCTGCAAATTTACATCCTCCTATATGTGCTCTGACATCAACTGTACGAGTGAAATGAGCTCCTTCAGGTTCAAGTGGGTGAGTCAGAATTAAAGTGATATTGGTTTCTGGAAGCATCTGAAAGCATTCAGGTATTTAGGTCAAACCAAATGAAAGAACAAGGACAAACAAATACACATGCATACATTACAATACAGAAATACAGTGTTATACAGTACATGCCTGAGGCTCTCCACTGATGTCAATATGGTGGGCTCCATTCTCCACACAGGCTTTGACCACTGGCTCGCCATAGAATCTGTACTAAAGACAATGAGAGACACACACACACACATTAATTTATATCCTGTCTCATTTCACCTGACAGCCTCTGTGCTTGTCTCATGCTGCTCAGTCAGTTTCCATCTTGCTCCTCATAGGAGCCACAGTGTTAATGGACCAGCAATGAGACGTAAGACTTCACTATTTTTTCCTCATATGAACACGGTGAGAGCGCTCGATGCTGCGCCGTGTTGCTGCAAATCTAATTTAACTGGTTAACTCTGCTGTCATGTGTATTATACAAGTAAGTAACATCATTCATATGATTCTTGTAAGTTAATTGTCAGTTTGTGGAATTTAAAAGTAATCTTTGGTTGTGTGGTGATATAACAGTTAAGGCATAAATATCATAATCACTATGTATAAGGTTTGATTACTGTTCCGGGGATCCTGTTTGATTGTTTTAATGCCCTCATTTCCTGTCTTGACTGTCAACTGTCAGATAAAAGCAAACTACCATATTTTTGTTGTTGATGTTATTTGCTAAAGGTTAATTCAAGTTATGCGACACCAACACATTTGCAGTGAACGGCACATTTTCTATAATCATCACTCCTGGTTTCTTTTCCTTACAACAATGTAAGATGATTGGTTCACATATAATATGTGTCCCCCTGTCTCAGTTTTAACTCGGCTGGCCTGGTATAATGCTGCTGTGTGCAATGGTGGAGGCAACTGTAGTGGAGGAATTTGGTTTGAAACAAGAACCTGAATGATGCACAGGACGTGAAGCAGTGGAGCTGGAAGCCTGCTCTCCATTCTGACTTCAAGACAATATGACTGATTGTGTGCTGCAAGTCAGTGGCCTTCATTGTATTTTGAAGGCGACTTTGTGTGCTTGTGTTCGTTTGTGTGTGTGTAAGTGTGTGTGTGAGAGAGAGAGAGATAGAGAGAAAAAAAGAAAGAAAGACAGAAAGAGGGAAAAGGCTGGTGATAATTTGACCTGCCAAACACGACAGTCTTGTGAGACAATGTGAGTAAAAACTAAAGTTCAAAGCTAGTTAGTGTCATGAGAAGGAGGTTCTGAGCAAAAAATAAATGCTGGCACACAGATTCCCATGGAGTCGTCGACTTACAGGCCCCACACAGTTGAGAACAATCACAGCCTGTTTGCACATGGCCGCCAGGGAATCTGGTTCGCCAACATCTGCCACGATGATGTCCACCTCTGTCCTCAGCTCCGGTTTACCTGCACACATAAGGACACAGAAACACACTTTGTAAGGACAGGTGCTACAGTGTATTATTTACCACAGCTTACCATTCAATCCAGAGACAACTGTTTATTGTTAAAAGTATTCATGGTCAAAGTGTCTGACAGCTTACTCAGTAGCATTATCTATTATGCCACTATTAATACACTATTACTACCCAACCAAGGATGGAGAGCAGTTAACTATAAATGCCATCAGCTGCTCTGCCTTATCACCATAAAAAAATATCCCCTAAAGCTAAATGTAACTGAATAATTTAGTAAACAGAATACAGCAGACCTCAAAAGTCGAGGACTAAAAGTCAAAGAAGAAACCACAACATATAGAAACACAGATAATGGATGTGTTTGATTAAATGTTCTGAATAAGGACCTTGTCTGCACCTTTTATAACTTTTTTTTTTTTAAATGTACCTCAACTGTGAGATGTAGTGAGAGTTGCCTAAAACAGCAACGTCCAAAAACAACAGAAGCTGTTTTTGAGCCTAACACTAAAACTGTGAAAAACAGGTTTCGGTTTAAACAAACAAAATGCAGTCTTCTGTAACCAAGTGACTGGACGAGCTGCCTTGTCAGGCTCTCTCTCTCTGTGTGTGTGTGTGTGTGTGTGTGTGTGTGTGTGTCCCGTCATGGACAGAGTGGGTATGTTCCATCAGCTGTTGTACACTCCCTGAAGAGCGAGCCGTAACAAAATGACTGTTTAATCCTCTGGAAACCTACATTACTATCATGACAGCAGAATAGCTCCCTGGTTTTGATCTGTGATGGACTTTTCCATGTTTAGGGTGTTGCATGGATACAAATCATCATAATCCTGGAAAATAACTGGCACAGTGGCAGAGTAAATACTTGTTACACACACACACACACACACACACACCATGTGATATTTGCTGCATTGAGGTGAATGACATCTCAGTTTGTTACATCTGAAATCATACAATTGATCATTAATTAATTAGTTGAGGACCAGAAAGTCATCATAATTTATTAGTTATTCAAGTGGTGTAATATGGGGAAGAATGACTCAGTCAATAATCTTAACAATGAACACTCAATTATACAGTTATTACTGTTGAAACAAAGCTGATCATTTGAAAATATACCACTATCTTAAAAATTCATTTCTGATTTTTTTTTTTTTAATGGTTAACTTTCTGTTGCAACCTGGCCTTCACTTTGGAGTTAAGGGTCAAAGCCATGTCATCATGTTATCATTATCAGTCACTCTTGGACAGATTTATCATCAGTTAAGCAACTTCCCTTTGCAACACAGCAAGTAACACGTTAATCTTGGTCAAATCCGTTTAACAGATAGCTAACTTACACATCCCTGAACTCGTGATTGTCTGCCAAACAAATGAATTAAAAAGCTGCTGCCCAGTGCCCTCTCCTCCTGCTGCCTGCAACACACACGTAGCTATCATAACACGGGGGTTGATTGTTCAGGTACGTACTGAGCACTCCGGCGGCCTGCTCCACAACTTTTTCCAGCTTCTGCTTGCTCCTGCCCGCCACGGCCCACTTCAGGTTGCCCCTCGGCCCCTCGGACACGGTCCGCGCCACCTCCTCCACCACGAACTGCCCCGTGAAGCCGGAGGCTCCGAAGACGACCAGGTGGTACGGCCTGTTGGACGAGGTTTCTACATGCGCCATCGTGACAGGAGACAGGCTGGCTGGTGTGGCTCGGCTCGCTGCTGGACTCGGACTGACTGACTGACTGATGAGAGAGGAGGAGGACCGACCAACCAACCACCAACCACACCGTTTAACGGCTGCGCTGCGCCTTCCTACTTCCCTAGCAACGGTATGCTAATATGCTAACAGGTAACGGTCACGGGAGTTGTAGTTTTTAGCTAACAATGACGCCCATTTAATATGATTTAATCCCAGTTTTTACCAGACCCAGACATGACAATATCCAAATCATGTGCCATTAGCAACCCTTTGAAATAGTCAATCATTATTTTATTTTTTAATTCATGGAAAAATAGATTTAAAAAAAAAGGATGTTTATAAATTTTACATGCATCATAGCCGTCAAATTTCTTATATTCCAGCCCATATTCAACTTTGCTGTAATATATAATTTACCAGATGCTTGTGTGCTTTATCACATGCCATTGTGACTATTTTACCTATCAAAAACATAGAACAACTGAAAGCAAACATCACCATTGTCACTTTTGTGCAATTATTAAGACATTCATATTGTAACTTTGTTGTTGTTGGATTTGCATTTTAGTGCAATAGTGTACTTTTCATTTTAACACTGTAAATGTACATTTTGAGTGCGATAGAAATAACCTGCATAATCTCAGTCTTAGTTGTGTTCATGTTCAAATGCAATTTCAAAAGACACAAAACCAACATGTAAAATGTACATTTTAATAAATCTGATGCAAGCTTTTTTTAAAACATTTTTTTTTTTTTAAAGAAAATTCATTAATTGCTCATCCCTATGTCTCTGTAGAAGAGGTGGCTGCTTATAGTGCACTGTTCAGGCATGGCCCCCCACCACTTCTTGGACCTGATTGAGATATGGCACCTTGAAATCTGTAGATTGTTTGAAGGTTTAGATTTTATTTTTTTTTAGCACCTGAAATTTGGTCCTTGGCTCATCTGTCTGGACCCTCTGGTGCAGGCATGGGCAAACTCTTCCACAAAGGGCCATGTGGCTGTCGGTATTAGTTCCGACCAATCAAGAGCACACAGTTTGACCAATCAATAGAATCAATTTACTGCTCGAGCTCATTGTAAAAAGAAACAAAATAAGGGTTTCTTCATGTAAACTTAATGAATATGAAATTTTGCCATCAGTCTGATGAGGTTGATAACATTTCACTGGGCTTTTCCTTATTTTATTTTATTTTATTTTATTTTATTTTAGTGTCAAAGAACCCAACAGTACATTCCCCTGAAACAACTTAAAATTTTAATATTTTATTATTAGGCTTTCAGCCTTCAGGCTTTCAGCACAACTTCCTCGCAAGTGTCGCCTGTCAATGACGTCACCACCAGCGCCAGACAGCAGCCCCACGAGAAGCGACTGTTGCGAAAACAAGCAGTGAGGGTCAGGATGATCGGGGCTCAATGTCACCGAGCCTTTCCAGCCACCAGACCGCCGACAGCCGGTTTATGATCACTTCTGTCGTATTATTTGGATATATACGATATTCTGCAAATAGGTATGTATGCGTTTCCTCCTGTGAATTTTATAATAAATAATAAATGCATTTCGGAGCCGTAGCGTTGAGCGGCGTTAGCACATGGCTAACCAGCGGTATGATCTTAGGTCCCATCAAACCGTTGTTCATCACTTTATTGTAACATCAAGAATTGTTATTTTGTCCCTCCTTGGTGTAACCCCTAAATCTTTGATCTCGCCGGGTAAAAGGCAGTGAACACCTCTCCAGTGAGGCGAACACGGTTAATATAGTAAATGCCACTCAGAAGAAGTTTAACGTTACCCACGTGCAAACGGAACAGTCTGTGCTCCCTGTGACACGCCGCTGTCACAGAGGATTTTGTTCACAGTGTTAAAGTAATCATCACAGGATATCACTTGTCGATTTTTCTTCGTATTATACCTCTCTTACCGGGACTTTAAATCTGGCATGTAAACAATTGGCAATGTGCCAGAACAGTGCGAACACAGAAGGTACCAGTCTCTCATTACCAAATGTGTTATCAAATGTTATTTTCAGAAATAATCGTGCTTGTGTAGAAGTAAAATAATGTGTCTTAAATGTAACGTCCAATTTTTCCAAAGCTGATTGTTGTTCAGCTCAACATCCGATAAACCCTTTCCTCTCTGTCCCCTGTCTGCAGTGACGTCTTTAAGAGGGTCGTAAACCCCCAACCCCCCTTCCCCCTCTGAAGTGACACCTCCACTGGTCCACCATGTCCACCCAGATCTGTCGAGTACTGCAGCTGGTGTTGCACTCTGCCTGCTGTCAGAGCATCAGAAGTAGGTCCTGTGTACGCAGGGCAGTGTTGGCTCCTGTGGGTTCATCGGGCCTCTGTGTTCCCGGAGCTCCTCTGCTTCATAGACGGGCTTACAGCTTAGACTCTCTCTCCTCGGGTCCTGGTCGGCCCACACCTGGTCCAGGTTCACAGCAGCCCCGCACAGAGAGGACGTCCCCCTCTGCAGCACTCACCCACAGACACCTGTCTGCTGTGGCTGTACAGGTAGGTTATGCTGGGAACTAATGAATGACTCTGCTACTGTCCTTTTCTCCTCTACTTATTAACAGGTTAGCTCTCTCCATAGATCAATGTTTTACAATAAAAGGTGGTATTCAGTACATTGAGGGTTTTTTTTCTCCACTTGTTGGTTGTTTTTAAACTCTCTATGCATTTATTTATGTCTTTCTCCAGAGCCACTGTCGTCCACTGTGTCAGTATGACTTCCTGGACCTTGGGGAGGTAGAGGAGAATGTACGCCGCGCTCAGGCCTGTAAAAAGATCAGACGCTTCATAGTGGACCCAGACCTAGCTAAACTGGTGACGCAGCATCTCGGGCCTGTGGATTCTAAAACTGTCATCTTCGAATGTAATCCAGGTATGTATTTATAGGCAAGGCAAGGCAAGGCATCTTTATTTATATAGTGCATTTCATACCATGAGGCAACTCAATGTACTCTACATAAAGACAAAACATTTAACTCTTTGACTGCCAGCCATTCTCACAGCAGCTTCCTCCAGCTTGCCAGGCATTTTCCAGCTTTTTGACTGATTTCCGTAGACCCACCATAATATTATGTACTGTTACTACATACACATTCAACCCATCAAAGGAAAGAAGAGGGTCTCTAGTTTCCAGCAAAAAAACCTGTTTGTTTCTATCTTGTTCCAGTCTTGTGAAATTGACGGTTGAATATAGGTTAGTTTAGCCCAAAATGCCATTTTGGCACCAAAATCTTGAGAAAAAGAGGTTTTTGTGTCGGCTGTCATTTTCAGGTGAACCAGTACAATTGGCTCCTTTATATTTTGCTTTAGTGACGCCTCAACATCTGTACAGTTGTTCTCTTGTAAACAACAACTAAATCAACACTGACAAATGACTTTTGATGACAAAAGACAAAATATTTAGCTACTGACACACACTTCTGCAGCCTTTTTTCTTTCTTTTCTTTGAGTTACAACTTTTTCTTTCCTTTTTTTTAGTGTGTGTGCGTACGTGACGTGTGCGTGTGCATACGTGTGTGTGTGTGTGTGTGTGTGTGTGTGTGTGTGTGTGTGTGTGTGTGTGTGTGTGTGCGTGCGTGTGTGTCTGTGTGTGTGTGTGTGTGTGCGCGCGCGCGCGCGGATCAGTTCGACAGGTTTTTGTAGCCGAAACACGGCGCTTTAGATCAGATCCAGCTTCCTCTGGTCAGCAGGCAGCGGTCTCACACACATCTACACACACACAGCCGACAGCTCTGGCTGACGCCCCCTGAACTCACAGCCACAGACATGTGCGCTCACAACAGAGTACAGACACTCCCACCACGTTTACCTCTCGTCACGTTCGCCGGCGCCGTCCGTTCCTCATCCACACTACTGTAGATCGCGGGGTTTTCAAGCTGCTATCTGAGTGATTTCTCGCAAAATCTGGCGACTTTCCAAACGCTCTTGACGACTAACGACGAGCGATCGACGGGGTTGTTGTTACTAACGTTTGTGCTTTGTATCACGGAGTTGCACGGAGCTTCAACGAGCTGCCGAGCTGCCGAGCCGCCATGAGCCCCGCCGCCGCCCCCGAAGCTCTCACCGGCGGCCTGAGTGTCACGGAGCGGCGCCGCTGCAGTCAGACACCCGCACCGCTCCGTGAGGGGGGGGGGGGATACGCTATATTTTTTACATCTCTCAATCCAAATGTGTTTTTCTGCACTTTATTTTGATGATACAAGTCTGATCTTCACAGAGGAGTAGGGCAAGACATTCAGCATGGCGTTGCCATTAAAAAAACGCTAAGACGAGTTATCTCGTCTTTGGCAGACTACGCTTGGATTCGCTAAGACGAGATAACTCGTCTTTGGCAGTGAAAGAGTTAAAAAAGCACCATTTATTAAAACAATTAAGAGGACTTACAGTGTAAATCCAAAATTACAAAATTATTATATATGTTTACATCAGTGAAACATAGACTGGGCTTGATGTATGTATTTTTCTCTTTTTTTCTTTCTTTTTTTGCAAGTGCATTTGGCGTTAAACTTTGATTTTAAGGTCACAAACTCGAAAAAAAAAAGTGTTTATTTTTTTAATGAGTTTGTGTACAGTGTATTAGTCTGATAGGCTGTGTTTTTGTGTGTCTCTCTAAGGTCCTGGGGTGTTGACCAGGACACTGCTAAATGCTGGAGCTCAGAGAGTTGTGGCCCTTGAAGGGGACAAGTTCTTCCTACCTGATCTACAGGTAACACAAACATGTACAAGAATTAAACAACTTTATGTATTCATACACATTTATTGAATATTATAATAAAGAGACAGTTTGGGTTATTTTGATAGCTTTGTGTGACTGGTGGCCTGCAGGTTTGGAGTGGAGGAAAGTGTTTTAGCCCTGCACAAAAGCTAATATCAGTTGAAGTGTACTGAATATGTTTGCTGCTTTGTTTTGCAGTCAAACAGTGCTTTCCAGTGGCACTACAAAATGTTGTTTGGGGATTTTGGGAACCATTGACCTACTGTATATGCAGAAGCACTCCCACACTGCACCATGTTATGCTGTAGATCAGCTGTTTGGAAGCAAATACAGATAGAAGTAAATGAATCTTATTCGCGAACAAATGCTATCATATGTGGAGACAAAATCAGACCTTTTATGGGGTTGAGTATATTTATACAACTTTTGTAAAAGCAGCATGAGTGGGCTGAAACAAAAGTGAAGTGTAGCTCTGTCTGGCTCAAACAGCTGATCTGCAGTGTAATGCAGTGTGTACCGTAGTAGTATACAAAAAAGGATGAGAAGGCTGGTCCTGTTCACAGCAGCACATAGCTCAGCTTTTTACCAGTGCCCCTGGCTGCTGCTTTAAATTAGAGAGCACTGTTCTGAATCTACTGCAGTAGAAGTAATACACTGATTATAGACGAGTATTTCACACAAACCCCACGTCAACAAACCTAAACTAAAACTTTATCCCAGTTCTAATCCAAATCATTGTAAATGTCAGGTTGTGTTTCTTTGATTAAATAAATGCTCTTTTCGTGTTCTAGGAGTTGGAGGGTCGTCTCGATGGTCAACTGGAGGTGGTTCACTGTGACTACTTTAAACTAGATCCCATTGGCAGTGGAACCCTGAAGCCCCCTGTCATGTTCACTGACAAACTGTTCACTGATTTGGGAATATCAGAGGCTAGTTGGACTGATGGTGAGAAAAAAACATGTACACAAACAAACAAACAAACAGTGCAGCAGACCTAAGATACTGAGGTGTTGCTGATTCACTCTTTCATGTACACACAAGGGGATTTTGTTCCTTTTAGTTCTTGTCTGGCTGTAAACTAATCCCACCTCTTTCATACAGTAAATATCATAAGTACAATCAGCAATGGTTTAGAAATAATTGCATCACATTGCATTAGTGTAATGGTTTTGCATGTAGATTTTCCACAATAACACACTTAAATGAATGAGCACACTAAATTGTATATTATATCCCTTCAAATGGTGTGGTTTGGTGATGTATTCCTCTGTGTGTGTGTGTGTGTCTCTCCAGACATTCCTGTGAAGGTGGTGGGCATGCTGCCCCAGCATAATGAGCGTGGCATGCTGCTGAAGATGGTTTACGCTTTGTTTGAACGGTTGTCTGTCTTCAGATATGGAAGGATAGAGCTCAACCTTTTCATCAGCGAGAAGGAATATCTGGTAAACGAATGAGAGCCTCTTATTTGGAGAAATGAAATAGTAGTATCAGTCAGTCTATTGATCAGAGTGTAACCCGGAGGAGGAAGAAGATGGTTACATCTGTCCTCTCACATTTCAATCCATAATCCATAATGTGATGGTTTCTTTGATCCTTGCATAAAATATATTTTTTCTTTGTCAGAAAATGGTAACTCGTCCAGGTCAAATGATGAACTACAGAGCCTTCAGTGTCCTCTGGCAGATGGCCTGTGATATTGACCTACTGCACAAGGTACAGTATTTTTTAAAAAAAAGAAGAAAGAATACATTTGCATTGCTTCATTTTATTCACTAGTTCCTCAAAGCTAATGTGTGGGATTGTACCACTAAAAAAACTATACACTCTCAACATAAATTAACAACATAAAGAGTTGTCTAGTTGTCAACTTCCTTATCTTTGTCTTTGCAGGAGCCCTGGGAGTCATTTGTGTCATCTTCACGACAGAGTGTAAGGAGTCCTAAAAGTAAGGTAAGGAAGAGAACAGACTCCATAATAACTACACTACGTAAACTTCATTGACAGAGCACATTTAATACAACGTCCGTCCTCCACGTCTGTCTGCTTTCAGCTTCCCAATGACCACCTGTGCCTGGTGCGTCTGCGTCCACGGGCTGATCTGTTTTCTGCAGGCCTGACTCCCTCCAATGCTTCAACTCTGCTGATGATGGTGAAACAGTGTCTGGCAAAGAGGAAGGTCAAGCTCATCGACCGGCTCAAGTAAATAACGCACATGCTCTTGTTGCATCAAACAGCTGTCCTCAGTGGACGACTTTTAGGGCGTATTCACACCAGGCTCGTTTGGTCCGCTTGAAACTGACTTTTCCTCTGGTGCGGATCAAACAAGTGAACCAAGACCACCTCTGCAGCTGGGACTCAATTCACTTGTTTGGTCCGCACCAGAGTCCCAAACGAACCCTGGTGCGATTCGCGTCCGGTGTGAATGCAAACCGAACCTTTCCCGAACCAAATGCAAAATCCAAGCGCCTTTTTGGATTCAACAGGCTTCCGTTGTTGTCAGAAAATGTGGAAATTATCAACAATGAGCCGTGGGTCAACATGGAGCACAGATAGACACGCTGCCTCCTTGATATTTGGTCAGTGGAAAACATTTATCAGATGCTGCTGCAGAGGACGCACCCGTCGCCGTTAAGGATGCACATTCTTAATATTTTTTTTAACTGATAAGAGAAAGTTGTTATCCGATGAATAACCGTTAACAGAAATAAATGTTACTTTATGCCGATCGGCACCGCGGCATCCTGAGAGAATGATGGTTTTTGTTTTGTTTTTTGCTGTGCCGTCCTTTTTTTTCTTTTTTTTTAGCGCACCATCCTTCAGACGCGCAGACGTCAGTGTGTTTGTTGTCTGACCATCCTTCACAGGGACGGCTGCATAACGGCCACATAGCCTCCAAGTGATGAATAAGCACAGGACAGGTGCAACTGGAAATACTACCAAATTGAAAGGGCAGCAAGAAAGGCATTCATGACCTCCATTGTGTACTTTTCGTGGAAGATCCCGCTGATAATTTTTATCCAATGACTGTGGGACACACATGCTTTTGTTTACAAAATTGATCCGCTTGTGAAAAAATGCAATGTGAATACAAACTGCAAAAAATTTAGTCCGCACCAAAGCAAGCGAACTATCGGACTTTCCTGGTGTGAATACGCCCTTAGACACACCAAGTTTATCTATACTGTTTGACACATGTTCTGAAGTTTGTTTTCCTTTTGCTTATTCTTCCTCCCTATGTGTTTTCCTTTAGTCTCTGGTCACCAGACAGCGGGAGTAAGCTGTTATCTGAAATGGATATGCCAGAGGACATTCTGACAGGACACGTATATCCAGAGGAGTATCTCCGTCTGTTCCAGTTGATGGACAAGAGTAAGGAGTTCGCACAAAGCTGGCTTTATGAGGAGATCCTGGAGAACACACAGAGAGAAGGTTGGGGCTAATGTCAAGACAATCAGGTCACATGTAAAGATTTATTGGATTAAAACCCCAAAAAGTACATAGAAACATTATGTATAATATAATGGTGTAATGTTATACAAAGAATAATATGATGTAATGCAAAATGGGACATAGATACATCAAAAATACATACAATTGTAATAAATGTTAATGAAATGGACACATTGTGACTGCATACGCTACATACTTTTGTTACTGAAATAATGAAAATGTTATGACTGCACTGTACTTAAGGACAACTGAGAACCAGGATCCCCATGAATTTAGATTTGAAACAAAAACTGAAGCAGGAGTGGTTTATTTTGTGCCCTCACAAGATACTGCATATAATCCACTTGTCAAATGATTGTTAGTACACAAAGAATGAATGAACACAACACTAGCTTCTCATAGGGGATTGAAAAATCCTGATGGATGCAACGGATCATAGAAAGCATTCTATTTAAGTTCAGAAGTGGCCATGTGCTGCACTTGAGTTTTGCGTTTGCAGTAGTGTGTTTTGTCTCAGAAGCTTCACACAACCTAATCCTGCATGTTTATTGTACTGCCAAACTGACACCTTGAAGAGAGTTTTCGTGCAGAAAGTGCACAGCAAGAAGGATTTCATATGTGACAAGTTTTTCACTGTATAGCCTCATGTGTTGTAAATGTTTGTATATTATCTGTGAGCTCATAAGCTTGTGTACATGTCGAAAATGCCTTGCTTCAAGCAATGTATAGGCTGTGTGTCTGATGTAATTTTTGAATGATTAAATCTGAATTTTGATAATATAATCTGGGGGAAACTGATGATTTGAGGCCTGTTTTTAGTATGTGGTACTGCCATTGCTCTTCTTACCTGGGTGAGTCTTGGGTTTTGGCCAGAACTAATCTAACCCTTTGCATCTGTGGTTGCAAACAGTGAAGGAATGATACAGCCATTTGAGTATTTAACTTGTCTATATTCATACCATACATGCCAAACAGTAATAATTACAGTTGTACAAAATATAGCTTTTGGAATAAATTATTTTACATTAAAAAGACCAAGTGGTTGACTCTTAATAAGATGGATTTCTTTTTCTTTTTTTGATACACGGTGACCTTAAATTTCTGATTTCTAAATTTATCTGATATCTATTTTCAAAGCACTTTAAATAGCAGCCACTGTGGAGTGAAAATGGGTCAGTGAAGAAGAGGAGGAAAGGCACTGGATTTGAGCTGGTGACAGTAGTAGTTGTTGAGTAAAAATCCACGTACTAACCGTGAGGTGACGGAAGATGGCGACAGTGCACCTGGTGCCGGTGGGTTGGGCGGCAGTAGTGGCAGCGGCAGCGGCAGCGGCAGCAGTAGTAGCAGCAGGCGGGCTGGAGCGGCAGGAGCAGCGGCGGCGGCGGCGGCAGGCCTGGTGACAGCGGTAGCAACGACCCCTGGCTGTCTGTCGGTGACACATACAAGTCATTAAAACAACATCCACAGCAAGGTGTCTGATGCCCGAGCTTTTACCGCCCTGCTCCATGCAACACTTCCACCCGTAAGTATCGTTTTATTTTTCCATCGAGCAGGACTCGTAAAAGCTCCAGTAATATGAAAGCTATCACATTTACCTAAAGCTACCGTCGCTGTGTGTGTGTGTGTGTGGTTTTAAACGTTTTCTCCTCGGCACATTGCCCAGATGTTTCTCGGCTAGCTCACGTTAGCTAGTAGCACCAGTGACATACTGTAACGTTTACACTACTGCTGCTGCTGCTGCTGCTGCTGTTGTCGCCGCAGTTGTTTGACGGTTAGGTGTTGTTGTTGTTGTTCATATAACGTCGGTTTATCGTCAACTGTCCAGGTGTTAGCTTGACTCTGCCCGGACGTTTTTTTTATGAAGATTTGACGGAAAACGGTGCAAGCGCCGCTGTCAAGTAGGGTAAATGTAACAGCAGCACTGCGCTTCTTGAACCGTACAGGTAGCGAGCAAGCTAATCCTTCAAAAAAAAAAAAAAAGTATTACAGTCGACGTGAATTTGGCTTGTTATTAGCTTCTTTTAATATTATTATTGGACACAAAAATGTAGCTTGTTGGTCAATGGGACAACTGATGTTACCAAGCAACTGACGTCAGCGGAATCAGTGTCAGTTTTATCACAAGAGGAAACTGACAGCCGCAGTGAGTCTGCCGCCTTCATAATCATTTGCCTGTGTTTTGACTTTATGGAGTCGATGACTTGCCAACAGGGCCGTTGTATAGGTAAGGGGAGAAAGGTGATGATAACTCTAGGGGCCCAGCGCCCAGTGTGGCCCATAAAAAACCCCAGTAGTCTAATCTTTGTATGACTGATTTATTCTGCGTAAGACCCTGACTAATACTCATAGTACACTGTAAAAACTCAACATCTTTCCAAGAATATTTGTCTTATTTCTTGTCCAAATGTCTCATTTCTAGTCAAAACTAATCTCTTTCCACTTAAAATAAGACTCATCACCTAAAAAATTAACTTGTTTTTAGATAATTTTCACTTAAATTCACAATAAATAGAAAAATCTGCCAGTGAAAGTAAGTTTTTTGTGCTTGTAATGAGGAAGAAAAACTTGTTTCACTATCAGATTTTTTCTAGTTATTCCAAGTGAAAATCTGCTTGAAAGAAGTAAAAAGTGTCTAAAAACAAGCTACTTTTAATATGATGTGTCTTATTTTAAGTATAATGAGATTTGTTTTGACTAGAAATGACATTTTGACTAGAAATAAGACAAATATTCTTGGTAAGATACTTGAGTTTTTGCAGTGTAATGCTGCATTAGCATCAAAACAAAGAAGGCTAAATAAAAAATGATAATACATACATAGTCTAAGAAAAAAAGTGGAAAAGTTAGGGGGAGGGGCCCACTTTAGTATTCTTTAAGGGGGCCCAGAATTCCTAGCAACGGCCCTGCTTGCCAAGGTAATGTTACATATAATACGGACATAACATTGATCAAACTTTATTAGTTAGACATTGTATTAGTATAGAAGGAGACTTTCTGGTCTGAACTGATGATGTCCATTGATTAATAACGCCCCACCTCTCTGAATGACTTACGATACGACTGCTGCACATATTATTTTCACGTCTTGTTTGCAAACTTGACAGATTTCTTATGTGATTTTGGGGGATTTATAGCTACAGTGTCTGAATGTACAGTAAACGTGACCTGACCGTGTGCCTCGTCATCACACAGCACGAGTGCATGTGTCAGTAATAAGGTTTCATGTTGGTTTAAGACATGACCCTGTCTGTCTCAGGTCTCAGCAGTGGCCTCTCACAGGACAGGGTCTGTTTCTTCCACCTTTGTGTTTGTCCTTTTGGCTGAATTCCCTTCTTCGTTTGTCCCCTCTCTTGTGTTTCATTATTCATGCCCCCTCTGGAGGAGGAGGGCACAGACAAACAGAGGAGAAGATAGATGGCTGTGTGGGTAGACGGCTCTGTGGGAAAGGAAAATTAAACTGTAGTTTAAAATAGAAAACAATAGAAAGTATAATAAAGATGTCAGAGATGTGCAGTGACATCTGTGTGTCTGTGTAATCATGAGTTTGTTCTTGCATAAGCCTTAATGTCAAGGGTGTTTTTCATCATGTGGGACCATTGTAACTTCCAGGGGGACATTCAGCTTGGTGTAATTGGACTCCAAAACAGCCTCTGATTGTATACGTGTTTATAGTTAGATCTCAGAGCCACATTAACAGGGTGCAGGCTCACCCAAAGCGAATCTTGCTTCCCAGTAGGGTATAGCATTGAGAAAGTGTTGTTAAAACATTATAGGGCTTATGCAATCTAAAAGCAAGATAGTAATGTATTCCCTCACGCCCCCCCATGGAGACTGTTGGCCTCAGGGCTCAGGAACACTTGATATCAGTAAACATCAATAATGGCTTCAGTAGACAAATAACCAAAATTTGTGTTTTGCCCTTGCTTGTTTCTCTCCCACTTCTAAATGTTTGGTCAGAGCCTCACACAGGGCAACACAATGTTACAGGAAGAACAATTAGCAGAGTGCTGCAGGAAACTAGGACTGCCTTATTCCTCTGATAGAGGCCGTCATTAACTGGGTTGTGTTTGTAGGATTAAAATTTTAGAAACTTGAGAAGTTGTGGCTTCAAAATTACGCTAAAAGTTGAAAAAAAAAAGTTTTCTATGCTAAATCAGTGTTGGCATTGGATATGGTCGTGCATATTATGGTACCAGAGTGTTTGAAGGGTAGTTCTTTGTGCCCTAAGTGTGACAGTTGAAACTGCAACGTCATTTTGACTGTAGACTGCAATATGCCAGTTGCACGTGTTTAATAACCAGAAGTGTTTGAAGTTAAGGTGTTATTGTTTAAAATAGATATTGATTGAGAGGCCCAAAAACTGACTGGAAGGAGTTTGCATGTGGTACAGATAGACAGAAAAGTTAAGGCACTGGCTGTGGTCTTATTGGCAAGATATGCAATTAATTAATCACAACATGACATATTAACTACATAAAAAACAGGTTTTGCATCCATCAGTTTGTATTCAGTTTGTTGCTGAGACAACTTAAGTGTATCAATAAAATCAAAAAGCCTGTTATTGCACAATACTGACTAGTGCACTCTGATTACCAGTTTGTATACCTGCACAATCTGTTGCCAACTACAGCACACTACCCTGCAGTAAATCCTGTTTTTGAGAGGTTATTTTTCACTGTCAGAGAAGTGTTTATATAATAATCTTAAGGCCATAGCGTGTAGTGTTTGTAGTGTTGGATTTATCATTTTTCCTCTGTTTAATGTTTGTATGGTTGGGCAACGTATGATTTATTAATGACTGTTGCCTGGTGGTTTTCTCCCTTTGTTATTTTACGTTTTCTTTTGCATTCACACTAGTACTGCAGTCTCCATGTCAAAAATCCAACTGTTGTCTGCAATTTTCTATCTCAGTCAAAGTTTTCAGTTGCATCACCTGGTTTGTATTATCCTTCAAAAGTCTAATCACCATGTGCATGAATACACTTATTTAATTCCTCTGTGTGTCCAAATATTCTAGTGCATTTCAAGGCGTTGGTTGGACTATAAGGAAACACATTCTTTTAAAAAAAAATCTCTATAAGCCCTTGAGGTGGTTTGACAGCTTGGGAATGATGTTAAACTTGTTTCGTATCTGTGTTTCGTCTCAGGCTTGAAGAAGGGCTTTTTAACAGGCAGCGCTGACCTTCAGGGTTGAGAGGTCAGACATTGTGAGGGTGGAGCCCAATGGATCATGGTGGTGAGTGATTAACTTTTTGTAAAATATAACACAAAGTATAATCTCAATGTGTTAAAGAACAGTGACCTCAACACCACATTATAAACACTGACTGGATTGTGAAAGTTAAGCTGTTGAGAAGGAGAAAGGCAGTTTTTTTGTGCTGTGTTTGCTTTGTCTCAAGTTACAATTCATCTACTTCATCATCTGTAAATATGGGTTCTGGTGAAATGACACTCATACTGTACAGAGAGTCTGCTTCATTTCTTTCTTAGACCTGTATTATAATTTCAATCAATTTATTTTATTACCTTTTTTAAACTCTCCAGGTCAGTTTGAGAGTGAAGGCAGCGTAATGTCACATGTTCCTGCTTGTGATAACCTCCCAAACCCCGAAACTCTCACTGCCCAAACTCGAAACCTCAATGAGACCAACTCAAGTCTTTCTCCTTCACAAAATGAAGAGGGGGGAGGGTGCAGGCTCACCCAAAAAACCCACAGCAACAACAATGGACATGAGGAGGAAGAGCAGGAGGGGAAGAAGGAGGACACAGGACGAGGCAGAGAGGAGGATGAAGAGGAAGACATTGATGAGGTGATGAAAGAAGAAGAAGAATCAGAGGAATTAAGTGGTCTAGTACGCTGCCAGTCTCCAGACACTCCTATGACTGATTCTTCGTATTCAGAAACTGGTAAGAAGCAAACGTACCTTAATACTTAAAGAAAACTTGAAACGACACTGTGTGATGTATATGTCCATATAATAAAAAATCATTTTATGAATGTACTTAATCACATAACATTGCTTACATATTTTTCTTTTTCTTTTCTTTTTTTTTTTACTGTACAATGTGACATAATTCACATGTCATTTAAAGTTAAACACCAAACAAGCTAATCCTTAAATAGTTTGCCTGGATTACGAGATTAGGCATCTTTATTTTCACAAATATTGACTAAATATTAATCCAGCAATTTAGTTTTCACTGATTCACTGTGATTTGTCAGGAAACAATGGTGAAGGGGTAACACCGCAGTCAGAGTCTGGCTCAGTGGCTGCTATAGTGAATAGTAATGTAATGTAATTATAATGTAATTGTAATGCTCTTTGTGTGTGTGTTTTTAAGCGATCAACATTTTAGATTAAGGTCATGGGTGGCTGACTCATGTATCTAATCACATGACCAAAAAAGTGGATGGGATGGATGGAGGCTGTTGTGTGGACTAAAAGATGAATTGAAATGAATTTTGGGAGAGAAATTATAGGAAACAAAGCAAAGGAGTAATAGAGTAGACAACACAAAGACACACATTGGTACTACCAAAATATTGTATTTATAACATTGTGAGTTTTTGCTGAAACCAAACAAAATCATCTTAGAGCTCACACATTTGAGAAAAAAAACAACAACTAATGTCTGACCCCAACTGGTTTGGCCCCTTAATCCTTTATTCACACAATGCCACTAATTTGAAGACAGTAGTTCTGTTTCATTACCAACACCGCCCTCTTTTCTACATGATTGGCAATTGTAATACAGTCATGTAGAGAAGACGGTTGCAGTACCCTTACCTGGGGCTAAACTGATAAGGTCTGGGGTCCCTTCTGGCCCCTGGTAAATTGACACTTAGGTGTTAAACTGCAAGGCCTATAAATGCAAATATCTTTTGTTCCTATTATCGTTTGATCCATGTGTTATCCCGTTTGACTTCATGTAACCCCCAGTTGACCATCCACTTTTCCTCGACTGTTTAGTTGTCCCACTACCCTTCATTCTGGGTCAGTCTATTACCTCAGACCCTCTCAGCAGGCTTAAACTTTACAACTATTCACTAGAGCAAATTTACTTAAACAGTCTCCACACTTTTGCAGACTTTAAAACATGCTTGGTTCAGTATGTTTGTGAGTCATCCTGTTTCAACAGGTTTACTGCACCCTTGTCATTCTCTGTTTTCTCATCTCTTTTTTGTTTGTCACCGTTTTCCCCTCTATAGGCAGTTTGTTGGAGACTCCTTATCCTTTCAGCCCTGGGACCAGTCCAGAGCCTACTTCTCCTGTCATTCCAGTGATCAGTTCGGAAACTGTGTATCCAATCAGTCCAGCGGAGTTCAGCCAGAGTGATGTCAAAGTGGACTCTCATATGTCCAACACTGGATCAGCTGCCTTCACCACAGGGCCTATAGATTCTGCTACACTAACTGTAACCTCAGACTTACGGTCCACCAGCCCCACTGGACCTTCATGTATCACAGAAGCTACAGACAGGATAGCAAAAAATACTGACTCCACTACAGAACGTCTTACCTCATCTACACAACCTGTCTCCAACAGTGGGCTCGCAGGACCTCTCAGCTCAACTGCAGAGACATTTACAGTAACAAGGCTCAACACTTCAGTTGCTGTCACTCCTGTGAGTGCAACAACAGGATCCCTCGTCTCTACCACAGGGCCTGCGACGACTGGTACACAATCCACTTCCACCACCACAGGGCCTATAACTTCAAACTGGGAACATATTACTTCGATGCCAGTGCCCACTTCCTCCTCAGTCTCCACCTGTGCCACTGGTCCTACTCCAAAGCCGGCTCTTCTGCAGGAGTCTCTTGAGCAGTTAGCACAAAGAGGAGATGACACTCACCTTCCACATTACCTTCACCAGGTAACCACCCTGTCTTATATATATGGCATATGACAGAAACTTTGAGCTGTGTTTCCCCACTCTTCTCTGTTTGTTGGTGTGTTGTTGGTTTTTTTTGTCTCTTTAAACACTTGAGCTCACAGTAGTTATTAAATCACCATCACCCACTCAACCCCATAATCTAGGTGGCACTTTGTACCTTTAGGCATGGGTGTCTTCAGTGCCTGTGCACACAAACACTCACATGCACACATTAGGGAGTACACACATAGAGCAAGCCACATGCACAGTTCATAAAAACCACGCTCTGCGCTCTCTGTGCTCATTGCTCTCTCACGCAGAGACCTGCATGACTGAACATGCATTTTAATAGGGTGTGCAAATATTTCTGTCAGTTAGATTTATAAATGGCGCACCTGAGCTATGCTTACTTCCAGGCAAACAGGTGTGTGTGAGTGAAAGAGAAAGGGAGAGGTGAGCTATATTTAATCATTAATTAGGCAGTTACACCAGTCATTTATTTCTCTTTTTATACCATGATACATATGATACATGACTGTATGTTAACAGATTAACAGATTAACACATATTTTTTGGAAATATTTTACAATAAATTCTAATTATATATTACTATATTACTCCATTATGGCAATGGTAGTATGTGTTGAAAATGTTTCTACGAAGGAGCTCTCTGTTGATAGTAAACCGGTCGCCATATTGGAGTTTCAGCTTCTTCCCTTGACAGACGCTGCAGAGGAGCAGCTCAGTGAAACAGAATGCAAGGAGTTGTACACACATTCCCAAAGTCCACATATTAGCCCTCCAGACTTTAACGCACACACACACACACACACACACACACACACACACACACACACACACACAAACAAACACACACACACACACACACTGACCTTTAAATGACAGATTAAAAACAATATGAAAAAGTAAAAGCCAGTGAAAAACTGTAGCGGGTCGCACATGCTGGAAGCCACCAGCACACCTCAGTTGGAGGTCGCATTAAAGATTAACATCCCAATAGTTTATACCCTATATCTGGGTTTCATCCTCTCAACTAGTAACTACTCACAGTGATGACTGTGTTCATGCACGCCACTATTTGTGTTTCTATGTTTGTACCTGGAAGTGACATGACAAATTTAAGTGATAGGTCATTGAGAAAGCTCTTACACGACATTTATAGGCATCACCACAATGACAATAGTGAATATGTTGCATTATGCTCTCCTGTATTAACATTAGGAGTTTGTTTAAAAAATGGAATTGAATTGTTGAATTTGTTTTTCTCTGCAACATTGTCTGATCCCGGTCTTCTGAGGTCCAAAAAGCTTAAACAAAATAAACACATTACATGTAGTTTAATCAACTATTGAGTTCACATAATGTGGCAAAATCATAGACATTCTCAACAATATTGGAGGGTACAGGGGAAAATAAAATTTTCTAAGTGGTGTGATGGTCTTAGTTAGTTAGTTGCATTTTTTGTGAGGAAAAATAAATATATCTGAATCTTAAAATGGGACTTTGCTTTTCGTGGATATGTGGGTCACATCTGTGATGTAACTGATGGGCAGAAGAGAAAACAAACTCTTCTCCCCAACTTTATCTGGACCATGTCAGTACAGCACTTACCTAGAGAGGTCATTCAGACGTCACAGCACCCCTCACTTCATTAGCAATGCAGGAGCCTCATGTGCCCTCCCTCCCTCCCTCCCTCTCTCTCTCTCTCTCTCTCTCTCTCTCTCTCTCTCTCTCTCTCTCTCTCTCTCTCTCTCTCTCTCTCTATGCCTCCCTCCCTCCCTCTCTTTCACACACACACTTCTCTTGTTCTGTGATCAGCTGAGCAGCATGACAGGGACTCTTGCTGAAGAAAGGTAGAGTGTCGACCGCGGCGTATCATTTTTCTGTCCGTCTTTCTTTTCACTCTCATTTTCAAGAAGCCTCCTAAATGCAGTGGACTTACCTAACTGTTGCATTATGTATCTGAGATTGGATTATGAACTTCTTGCAGCTGTAGCAGTGCAGTCACTGTATCACAGCTTTGTATCGTGTGGTGTTTTGATGCTCTGTATTGCTGCACTGTCTTCCTGTTTTCCAGTCTTTGTCAGATCATTTCTTTATTTTACTGATCCTGTGTCCCTCTCAGGACCCACTGCACATGGGGAACTGTCTCAGTCTGGTTTTAAGCCCCTCTTTAGTCATAGTTCCCCTGATGGCTTTTGTGACATAACTGATGTGATAAAAATACACACTTTTTGAGTAGAGATGACATAATGCAATTTTATTTGAGTTTATAATCTCTCTGTCTCTTTGCAGATTGCCGAGGCCTTTGTCCTTCAGGAAGACTGTATCCTTATCACCCTGTGTGTGTGTGTGTGTGTGTGTGAGAGAGAGAGAGAGTGTCTCAGGGGGAAGTTCTTACTTTAATTTGTGCAAAGAGTGTCATGCACTTAAGGTCCTGTACGTTCACCTTGCTGCTTGTCTGTACACGTACTTCTCTTTTTGAGGTATTTACCGTTGTTGTGTGTGTTTTTTTTAATCTGTATTATTTCACGCAAAAAGAGAATAGGATTATTTCTGTTCAATAGATTGAGGAAAAGAGTGGGAAAGAGGAGGAGAGAGAATTAAGGAGGAGACACACAAAACGAGATACTCTCATTAAAAGGCACTCGAGAACATACAGTCTCAAAGACAAAGTGTAAAACACAGAAGGAGGAGGGGACAAGGATGCATGAACGGGAAGGGGAAAGGCAGCAGAGCAAGTATGAGAAAGACTGACATTTGACTGGTTTAATAGCAGGGAAGAGAATAAGTGGGCGGGAAGAAATTAAAGATTTTAAAGAGAAGAGAAAGCTAGCTTAGCAATGTAATGCATGTATTGAGACTTAGTTAGAAAGAGAGAGAGAGGAAGCAAGCATTGAGCCGTTTCAAAGAAGGATTGTGTTTTGGCTGCTCATATCCATAAACATGAGACACTGCATCCTGGAGCGCTCTCTCCCTCTATCTCTTTTGGGCTCACTAGCTTTAATCCACTCCCCCTTATTTTGTCTCCCTTTGTCTATTTTTTCAGTCTCAACATTTT
The DNA here is from genome assembly GCF_045865225.1 of Trachurus japonicus. Classification (NCBI taxonomy): domain Eukaryota; kingdom Metazoa; phylum Chordata; class Actinopteri; order Carangiformes; family Carangidae; genus Trachurus; species Trachurus japonicus. The sequence goes on from NC_140909.1 coordinate 15,333,647, forward strand.
TATTATTGTTGAATTTTTCTTTGAGTGATTCATCTGTGTATTCAGCTCTTGTGAGCTTGATATTTTAGCAACACCAGATTTGGCACAAATGTTCATTTGGACTGAAAGATTTTAATTATGCGGTTAAAGCTGAAGATCTTTTGAGACCCATCAAATCGACTTTATGAGTTCGACCACTAATGTTGTATAATAATGTCAAAAGAAGCTGTGTTGACATTTTGTGTCCGAAAGGTCAAGGCTTCACTTAACAATTTCAAGGCAAACTGTTGAAAGGCCCTCTTGTAATGTGTAGTTTGTGCTTGCATGTGTGTGTTTATTCATTTACATACTCCTTAACCAGTGATGTACAGACCAACGGGCATTATGCTGCATCCAACTAGAGAGACTCTATCACCAGAGAGTTTTGGACAACCTGAATAAACTACAGGAGCAGTGGGGTAACACACATTACACGCATCACAGCACACTTTCACAAATGGAGTGTATACTTTGTAACAAAACACTTACGGTAATATTCATAATATAAATTCAGTATGATAAGTATGTATGTTTTTAATCCCCTCTCTTAACCAGCAGGATTTAAGCTAACAATCCAAGTAGAAACTATTCACCTGAATTTAGCGGTTACAGTACTTTACATATTACTTAAAGCAGATGGAGTTAGCAGTCCCTGCCCTCGTCCCTACGTCACCACATTCATGCGCATACCTTGGCTGCACACACAGAGAGGACCGCCCCTTTATGCCGTTCTCTCTCCTCATTGGATAAAGGTTGTAGGATACAAGGAAAGTTTTCTCCTCGGCTTACAGCAGAGCAGAGTGACTGACAGACCCGTGTTTCAGACCAAACACTCTACTATATGAGTGATTGCTGTTGGAAGATATAACTATTTAAGACTTATATTAACACAAACATTCCGCTTACTTCTGCTTTAAAGTAACCATTGTCATTGACATCAAGTAACTTCTACTATATAATAAATATAATAGTAATACTGCAGCCTCTGTGGCTCTTCTATCGGACTATTCTATTGGTTTCAGGGATCATATAATGCAAATCCCATCAGGAAACATTTAGGCTCTTAGAGGGTTCCTCACAGTTATAGCCACGGTCGTAACAGTCTCTGTCTCTCTGTGTCTCTCCATCTCTCTCAGAGACTCAGTGTAACATGACTTCCTCCGACTTGGCAACTCAACATCTGGATACTCTTAAACACATCTGCCAGACTCACAGTCGGTCAGTCTGCGTTTGTGTCTGTCTGTACTTTTGCATGTACTTTCCCTTTTTTGTTGTTTGTATTTGTTGCTACCAAATACACTCACAAACCCGCAAATTCTGAAAGGCATTGGTGAAAAGCACAAGATTCCTTTGTAATGTGCTTTTGTATTGTTCTGTTGCAATCAAATTGACTTTAAAATAGTTTGGGTGTGTTCTAAACCACATACCAGTCCAGCATTTTGGGAAGCATGATCTTTTCCTGTCTTAACTAGAGTGGGACAAAGAACCAATATCATTTTTATTACATACATGAAATACTTTAAGAAATTGCAATTTGTTTAATATGCAGTTAAACAATCCAACATTTTAAAAAGCAGTGTTAAAGTTTTTTCCTAACTGTTTAATTTTTCTGCTCATGGAAGCTCTGTGTAATACGTGTCTGTTGTCAGACAAGGGAAATTCATTCATTCATTTATTCAAATGAGGCCCACCTCCTCCTTAGGCATTATACCTGCCAGAGACACAAACTTTTACATCATACATACCTGCACATTCTTTATGATCCAGACGGGTGGCAAGTTTGCATCACTGTGTATGTGTCTGTTTATATGACTGAGCATGCACTGTATATCTTTGTGTGTGTTGAGCACTGCACTGATAGATAAAACATATGGCCCTCTGCTGCCGGTGCACTTTCAGACACTTGAGCTATCACACTTCTTGGGTTTCACCCTGCTTCGTACACACACACACACACACACACACACACACACACACACGCACACACACACATACACGTTGTAATAGCCAGGGAAATGTGTTGGGGCTAATTTTAGATTGGGAGAGTAGAGAACGGTCACCCATCTTTCACGTCTTCATTTACTAAAAACCAAGAACAGACCTCTCACTCTGTCTGTCTTTCTCCCTTCTGTTCATAGACCAGGTGCAAGAGATGCTGTGGTAAGATATTCAGCTTTCATCATTTAGTGTGTGTGTGTTTGCGAGACAGAGAAAGAATGTGCATGCATGTAGACATAAGATTAGGCAAAGTGATTTTGAGGTTTGCATCTCACTTATGTCATATTAACATGTTACATGACAAATACCGGTATCTATTTTAAGTATCCATGTTGTACATCTAATGTCTAAATGGCTGCTTTTCATGTTCTCTAGTAATGCCTCACTTACACATTACTAATCTATATAGTGTAAAAACATTTTGTGATGTAGAATTATATGTCTGTATTTGTGTTGATGTACAGTGTGGACCTCTGGACTTTTTGAGGCCTACATTTGAAGGTGGTTCACTGTCTTCATATTCATCAGGTAAGTGAGTGAGTGTATTTATGTCAGTGAGTGTGAGTACTGTTGGTGGTTTTACATGTCCACTACATTAATATTCATTCACTAGCTTTTCAGAGCTTTCAGCTAAAAGAAAAGACTCAGTTGAAAGATTTGCAGCAATCTAATAGTCGAACCTCAGGCCATAAATAACTGGTAAAAACAAACAAACAATGGTTTGTGCTGATGTTAGCCATGAAGTAAGTCATGCACATTTTAATCTCTGGGCATTTTGTATGTCCTCAGTGATAGTTAGTGATCAGACATTAAAGCAGAAGTAAGCGATCCGGTCGTTTTGGCTAACTTCTTGTCAGCCGATGGAGTTAGCAGTCCCCGCCCTCGTCATGGATCTATTGGTCCTCGTCCCTACGTCACCACATTCACGCGCATCCCTTGGCTGCACACACAGAGCCGTTCTCTCTCCTCATTGGATAAAGGTTGTAGGATACAAGGAAAGTTTTCTCCTCGGCTTACAGCAGAGCAGAGTGACTGACAGACCCGTGTTTCGGACCAATCACTCTATGTAAGTGATTGCCGTAGGAAGATATAACTATTTAAGACTTATATTAACACAAATATTCCGCTTACTTCTGCTTTAAGGATAATTCATGTTCATTTCACACTGTGTGTCATGTGTGTATGCTAATTGATTGTCCAAGGAGAGAGTGATGCTTTCTTTTTCCAGTTGGTCGTTCCTCTAATAGGAAAATCTTACATGCTCCATGCTCATGTTTCAGTGGGTACATGGAAAATCAGATGGCAGCTCTCATTGCATTGTACTCTTAAGTAGTGTAACTGTGAAAATGTGTATTTTTAACGTTTTATCTCTGTTGAATATCACATTGGCCACTGTGTGTTTATATGTGAGAGGAGTTTTTCCTGCTTGTAGTTAGAAAATCATTGCAAGTGCAGAGCTTTTTTTTAAGGTTTTGAGGACATGAAGTAGAAAAGAAAAGCCTGCGTTGACTGATCACTTTTACCCTCGTCTTACATGCAGCAGTTTTAATTTTGTTGTTTTTGCTGTATGTCCTTCTTACATCTACCTCGATTTCTACCAAAACTCACTCTCTTCCTCTACTCTGTTTCCTTTTTTTTTCATCTAGCCTCTCAGGTTTACGGAGGGATAGAAGAGCAGAGAGCCGAAGACTCCTCCCGCTCTCAGGACAGCGATCCAGTCATACCCTCCATTAATTTGGCTGATAGGCTGCATTCCCCTGGGACCGTAGAAAAGGGCAGGGATGACCCAGACAAGGAATTAGATGTGAGAGATGGTTTCCATGGATCTCAGCTGACTGACAAGCAGGCTAGCAACAGAGAGGGAGGAGAGGCAGAGGGAGGGGTAGGACACACCATCTCGGCCATAGGAAATGATCTGCACCCCCCTACAGCTGGTGAAATGGATCGGTCCAAGCCTGCAGAGCAGCAGGGAGGAGATTTAGGTCCAGCAGAGGAAAAGGAGGCAAAAGGGAAAGAAGAGGCAAGGGACGTGGAGGAGGCGACGGAAGCGTTACAGATGGATGATGAGGGAGAGGAAGAAGAGGAGGAGAACCCGCAGAAAACAGGCTCTGCTTTCTGTCAGAAAGCTCTGCCCGTGGAGACTCTGGTCAGTGGGGCAGAGGTGGGGGCACAACAGCATCAGGAAGCCCTGGCTGAGGAGAAACTACAGGAGGAGACACAGGTATTTATCCAAATGTGTTGGCTACTTAATATACTCAGAATTTAGTTTTGGAATTTCAAATTAAAATCTGTAAAATAGATGTTTAAAGTCATCTCAGTTACTTTATCTGTGAGGTCCCAATTTGTTTACTTCAAGCTCACTCATCAGTTAAACTGTGACACCACTATCACGATCAGTCTCATACTAATTTTCCTCTGTTGATGAGTTTTGCATTGCTCTAGGTTTCTTAATTCATGGTGGCTGTTGCAGCTCATGCTAACTGTTAACTTCCTGTATTTTTACTAGTAAGGAAACATTGCTGGAAACTGTTTAACTTCCTCTATTCCAAATTAGAAGCCACCAGAGTTGGATTATTGTCTTCACAACTGGATGTTTATATTTAAGTTATAACCGCATTCGTTGTCACTGCAGGAGAGCGCCGAAACCTGCCTGAACCAGGAGGCCTACCTTCCTCAGGAGGCTCAGCAGTACGAGCATGAGGAGGAAGAGGAGGAGGAGGAGGAGTATGAAGTAGAGCAAGCTGATATCTTTAGAGAAGCTGCCTCACTGGACGACATGGCGAAACGCATCACTGTAGAGGAGGTGAGCTGCTGTGTGGATGATAAGGGAAAGTCATGTCTCATGAATTTGATTTGTTGGGTATTTTTGGCCACTTGGTGATTGATTTGCATGAATACTGATGTGTGGGTGTAGAGATTATATACACAGATAAGTATTTAACCCGGCACAGTTTGTCACATTCGGTCTTCCTTTCCACCTTGAACTCATCAACACACTGAAAGAATCACAAACAGTTCAAACTGGCTAGTTGTCAGGCGTTTCAAGGTTCCTGTTTGTCTCAAACTGCCCATCCAGACCCTTTTATAATGGACAGCACAGTGTGCTGTTGAAGCAGATGTAATGATATTACCGAGCCATTACGGTGAATCTCAGACTATGGATTTGTTTTGCAGATATGGAAGGCAACAGGACATTTATCTCCTTCATACTGAGAGTTAGACTAAGAGAAAAAGGGGAATAGAAAGTGTTGTGTCATCCACCTGCAATGTCAGCATTTAGCAGGCTTATTGTGTTGTTATTCTGATGTAATCCCTTTTAATATGGATGGATACCTGTGTCCAGTGTGGGGATAAAAATGTGTCTTTCTTAGTTTTTTGTTGTTGTTATTATTGGTGGCATCATACTTTTCTTATTTTCACAATTGAATCAAATCTTCAATGTGAAAGAGAAGAGCTGTAAAAGACATGAATGAAAGAGAAACAGCTGCAGAGAGGTGACAGACAGAAAGAGCTGGGGTACAGTGGCAACTAGAGAAGTGGCCTGTTTTTATCAAAAACAGGATGCAGAGCAGCCGGCCAAATGTTCAGTAAGCCTAGTAGCTGTAGTTAGTACTTGGAATCAGGAGGCAGCAGGTGGATGACGACATTACTATGTGATGTAACAATAAACACAAGTATTGGGAAATGTCTGCCACCAATTGACCAAAGTTCATTTGTTATTGCAATTTAGACTTTTACCACTGAGCTGAGGGTGATCAAGATCGAATGTGCAGAATTTCTATCATCTATCACTGTGAGATAGTAAATCTATGGGAGGTGGCATTGATAGTAAGGTTTAAAGTTCAGTAGTACTGATTGTGGTGACACCTGCTGGACGTCCGGAGATGATCCTTTGTCAGTGAAGATGAAAATACAAAATTGTGTTGTAAATAGAATTGTCTGCAGTTCCCAACTGGTTTCTTTCTTCTTCTTTTTTTGCAGGTGTCTCCTTCCTCTGGCCTGGTGTCCATATTGAAGAAGAGGAGTGTGCGTGTGGACAACCTGAGTGTGTCTCCCAAGTCAGAGTCCCGGCCTGACAAACCCACTGCCAAAAGACGAGTCCGCTTCAAAGTTCCTGGAGATGACTATGAGCAGGGTGTGTGTGTGTGTGTGTTTTTACTGTCAACGTTTCAGAGATACACATCTCACCATATACACTGAACTTGTGAATCAGCTCACTATAAACATACGGGGTGATGTTGACATGATTAACTGACACCAACCTACACATTTTGGCACTTCTCCAGTACACACCATTAATCTGCTCCTGTGTCCCTCTGTCTCTGTAGATGTTGGCGGTGGGGACTCCTGCCTGCTACTCTTCCTGCTTTGTCTGGTTACTGTAGTGATCAGTGTGGGTGGCACTGCCCTTTACTGTGCACTGGGAGATGCCCACTCCTCAGTCTGTCAGGACTTCTCCAGAAATGCAGACTTCTACATGGGCCAGATACAGCGTGGGTTATCTCATCTCCAACACTGGTTTGGCCCCGGGTCATAGCAGCGAACAGTCTGTCGGCATTGTGGAGCCCCAGGCCTTACTGTTCGTCACTGTAGGTTCCAGCAGTTCCTGCTACTTCCTGGGACAATGTTTTCCAAGGTAATGATGCCAGACAACTGCTACAGTCCCTGCCGGCATGTGGAGTATGCGACCATTATGCTGCCTAACTGGCTTAATGATTACATCAGATACAGTTGGTATTCGTAAGCCTGCTGTAGTGCATTTTTAATGCTCTCTAGATAAAATTCCAGGTTGCAACACTACTTTTAAAGAAAAAGCAGAAGAGGAAGAACTGACCTTTTCTCAACTCTATCCAGAAAAAATATGTAATTAAATCTCAGCTAAATCAAATATAACTGAATACAAACCTTCACTGACGCACACTGGACTCCAAGACTCAACTCAGTTAAAAATAAGATCAAGGCAGTAACATCTGCAATCCACAGAAATTGAAAAAAAAAGATATATATGATGTATAGTTTGTTAACTTGGGGTGCAGAGATGCCCTTTCCACATGCACTGCACAACTGGGATGTGGCCCAATGGGCATTTTACAAACTGCTGCAACCACTGGTGTTGCTTTTATTGTTGAATTTTTTAAGTCACAAATGACATTTTAAAATGAGCAAACCATTCTGTGGTCTTCTATTCGGATTGAATTCATTATGTCTTAATTATGTCTTAAAACTTTGAATGAATGTTTGGAGTTCATTGTTAAACTTTGCTTTGTGTCATCTGTGGGGCATTTATACAGTGTATTCATTGTCAGATAAGAGATTGAAAGAGTTATTTTTGGTATTTATCAAAAGTGAGCTGCTAACAGACAAGAGGCCCATCAAATATGTCCCACAGGGGAAAGTTATACAATTTCTTTGCATGTAGCGATCGTGATATTGAGTTATTTGTTGCATTTCCAATGAGCAGTTGCTGAAGAACTCCATATCAGCTGTACAGCTGTACTTTCCCCCTTGGACACGTTTGAGACGAGTGTCCTGTCGCTGCCCTTTTCTGTGTAACTACCAACAATGGACTTGCAGCAAGCTGACATGGCGGCCACTGAAGTGTAAAAATATCTGTTGGACTTTCAATGAGATAATTTTAGCTTTTTGTAGCATATGCAACATGTACAGGAACACACTGCACCTCTGTATATATTGTCAGAAGAATGTTTAACATGTTGCACATGAGAATGGTACAATTTTTTAAAGATATTGCAATATATCAGTACATAATTTTCTGTCGGTCCTGGACTCAACACAGCTTTTACATGATTTGATCAGAAACAAATATCCACAAACTTCTCTTCAGGTTTAGTGTGAAAGGTTCATGTCAGTGAACACTAGATAATTTAAAAAGAAGCTACCCAGATCTTAAGTATGTTGTATTTCTGCAAGATAAAACAACTACTGATGGCTGAGATATCCTGATGTTGGAAACAATAGTTATTCGGTACACTTCATTGATATTGATTGATCATTTTAAAACGTGTCAGCCCAGCTTTGTCTGTCTGTCTGCCTGTGTGTTTGCTATTTGGGGGGATTCTGGGCACCGTCTGTAGTCTGTCAGTGTTTTCAATATCTTTTTCTTTTTCTTTTGGAGAACAGGTTTTAGCAACTTTGCAACCACTTGGTCTTTTTAAAGACTCATCTGGACATTTGCCATCATTGTTAAACATATGTTTAGTGTGTTTACATTTGCTGAAAATTGAGCCCTGGTAAGATATAGAAGAAAAAAAACATTTATATGGGTGGAGAAATGATTTGCCTGTGACAGGAAAAGAAATGGTTTGGAAAAAGGTTTACACTTCACACCAGTCTTCTAACCCTGACTTCTAAACATTTGAGAACAGATTTTAGTCTTAGGGAGTCATTTTACTGCTTAACTACACCTTTTGCCCAATTAGACATCCATAGTTTTTGTGTTTTTGCAAATGCCATAAAAGGTGCCCTAGAAAAACCACATATGTTAATTGTTGGCAAATAAAGAAAGAAAGGAAAGATTCAAGTGTCTTACCTCTGTATTTTAACAGATTAGAATAAAACAGTATTATCTTATGGTGTGTAACTCAGAAACCTGGAAATTCATTATAGACATGAAGTTTTCCCAGGACATTAGGAATACAGTAGTAATAGTTGTTTTTATTTGCACACGTCCTCTGGCTGGTTCAGATGACTATGTTTCAGAAAACCTCTAATTTACTCTTTTAGATGATTTTAATTATTTATAATGCTAAGGATGTAAAGTCAGAGTGGTAAAGAAAAGGCTCCTTTGTTTTCTGAGCTGGATTGTTGTCATCATAGATCAGATTGTTTGTTCTCTTATATCACGATTGTTCTTAAAGAGGCTTTGACAGAGAATTGGATTCATTCTTTTGTAACTGACTCCTGAATACCATTGTCTGGCTCATCAATGTATGTGATTTATATCCATTTATTTTAACTCATCACATCTGTATGATGATTTGATCTGGTGAGTTTGTTGTTTGCTGTCAGTAATGTCATCTTCACACAGGGTTCATGTCTCTTCTGAAGGCACATGATATGTTTTCATTTGTTTTTCCTTATTGCTTTTTAACAGAACATCAGAAATGAATGAATGGAAATGTTCTTTGTGTGTGAGTCAGTACTGTGTACCACTGTTCTCAGCCTGATCAAAGGTGTTTTTTGAAATGTTTGCTGAATTCTTTCCACTTTGTTCTTATTGATTGTTAAAAGGAGATGAAATTTTCCCCCTGTAATGTCTCCTGTTAAAGCCATTGAAAAAAGCTGTTTGTAAGCCTCCATTCTGTCTCACCTCCTCACACCTGTTTATGCTGTTCATAGAAATAGAAGATAATGGCCCAAACCTAGCATTACTGTAAGATATTTGGAGAGTTGTGTGAAAACATTCGCTTGAGCTGAAGGTGACATGGCAAAACATCATATAGTCATATATAGAAAAAAAAACCATTTGGATTTGAGTCTCAGAGAAAAATCCCATCTGGCTTGTAGCCACACTAAAAGCTTCATCCAAAGCAGCACATGGAGTACATAATCAATAGACTAAAACTTACAGGGGCCAAGGTCACATTTTTCAAATCAAATCAATTTAGTTATAAAGCACATTTAAAAGCAACCGAGGTTGACCAAAGTGCTGTACAAAATAACTGAAGACAAATTTTGTCTTAATTTTGTCAGCTCCCCATGTGTGTCCTTTTGTCACAAAAGGACACACATGGGGAGCTGACATTTTTCATGTATGGTCATTAACAGTACATTTCCATGTATCTATGGAAGGATAAGTCTGTCCTCTCTGAAGCTGCATGGTCAAATTTGCTGGAAATTAAACCTGCCTCCTGCTATTTTCCATTTAGATTTTGGGAATCAAACCCAGAACCATCTTGCTTGACACTTCAACTGGACTGCTGGAGGTTGAGGGTCTAATGAAAAATGCTAGGCAGCATTATGTGAAATGTTGGAGCTGTTTTTTGGTACCTTCACCCATCAACATCTCAAAATATTGATAACAGAAACTGGTAATAATATTTTAGGTAAAAATTCATCCGTTGACATTTATGCAGTTTCAATGGTGATTTACTCAAACATAAAAAATAAAAAAAAGTCTAGACACGCAACTGTCTCCGACGAGGTTCTGTACGTGTATGTGACGTCACGACGCAACGCGCGTTTATTACGGATGTAAACAGTGCTCAGTTCACGTGGAGGGAAAAAACAAGACTAATCATGGCACCGAGGCTGGAGCGGTTTGTCAGTCCGGGGAAAGGTAATGGTCTGCGGGCCACAGTCCGGACGAGCAGAGGAGAGCTGGTGTACTCGGCCGAGCCGCTGGCGAGCTGCGTGTCCAACAAACTGTCCCGGCAGGTCTGCCACTGCTGCTTCACCCGGTGAGTCGGTCAGCAGACCTCCGACACACAACCTCCCTGCTCCGAAGACAGCTAATATTAATACTGGGTGCAGGCTGCTGCGGGGTTATGAGGTTTACACACACTGTGGTGAATTACAGTAGGACGTGTTTCTACGTAGCACCCTGAAAAAGTAGATACAAGTCACACCACACTCACGTCCTCTGATATTTTCACTCTGTGTTCCTCTCACTGTTTGTTTGTGTGTCTAATATTGACAGTTAATTGCACTTAACGTGTTGGTTGTGTCTCTTAATTTGCTAACGACTTGACATGAATGGTATTGTAGGCGCATCCGTGGTCACCACTAGATGGCACCGTGGCTCTGTCATGGTTTCAGAGGAGGAAAGAGGACGAGTAGGGAGGAGACTTAGTACATCTTTGAAGCTGTGTAGAAAATACAATAGCAGCAGAAGTCAAATCTGACAATAAAATCTCATAAGAGTTTCACCTCACTGACCTCACTGTGACTAGTCTCTTCTGCACAGATCCATCCCAGTAACCTGTGTAGGAAAGGATTCAAGCTCCTCATCAGAGACAGTTGTGGAAAACATCTGTATCTGTGTAGATAACAATGTAGAGAGCTGGGAAGCTGGCAAGTTCATCTTGTGGTTGCTGGATTTGGGCACAGGGGAAAAACACAATTTCAGCATCTGAAGATGAGTTCTGCTTTATTTCCCTGATTGTGAGGCTCTGTGTGTTTTATTATTTCTGCTAATTTAACACAAACAGTATGCATATTCCTATTTCTTCTTGGGTTGCTTATTTCCCCATTCGCGTTTATCTGAGAGCTGTGCAGCTAACCTGGAGCCATATAATAATCCACCATATGTTGTGCACAGAGAAGAGGGCAAACATGGTTAATTGGGGGCCCAATGCATTTTGGCCTTGAGGCCCTACAGTGTGCAGGCTGGATGATTTATTGTGTGAAGCTAGAACTTTGTTGTGCTAATTTTGTCTCGCCATTTATGCAATTTTGCTGCAGCATCTCAGGCTTTATTAAGATGTTGTGGCCTTAATACAATTTTGCATGTTCAGTAACCAGAATGTCAGTGTAACAACATTGCATTTTCTTACAATTTGCCACAATCTATATCTTATCACCGTGATACGTATAGTATAATATATACCATTATTAATTCTGTATAAAATTGTCACTCAGTGATGTAGGATTTTATTCTTATCACCCTCTTCTGTTATGTGGTAGAAATTGACAATGTGATCATTTGTTCTGTTTAACGTCATCCAGTTTGATGAGATTGTGCCGCTTTCTTTACTGTCCCCAAACTCACTTCATCAAGCTCCGCAGATGTATGTGAATTTAATGAGACTGGTGAAAGAGATCATAGCGTGCTGATTTTCTGGTGCAGCGAGTGTGAGGTGAATGAAGGGCAAATTACTATGGGCAATACACGGCATGCATATGAGCCTTGGTATAGCAAATGGAAGATGATTAATGAGATCAGCTGCAGAAAACCTCTGGGAGAATATAAAGATGAAGCTCATGTCCAGTTTTGATTTGCCCATGAAAGTAAATTATATTGGCGTCTGATCAGTTGAGCAGCAGCAGCAGCAGCACAGACTCTATAAGGGATTGTTGGTTTACTACAGTAGTTGACATGTTGGCAGTATCTGACGGTCTGAGGTCGGATCATGTTCTTTATATAAGTGAATGTACATGTTTTGTTGTGGGTTGTCTCATTTGGTTAATAGCACAGCATCCAGATCTGTAAGGTCGTTAAATCCATACTGGCCGTATACTGGGACAGATCCCAGTACAGTATAGCTTTTATTACATCACTGGGTGAACAGCATGTATCTGCTGCTGCATGTGTCGTCACCCCCAACTGCTCTGTAGGAGACTGTTGTTTTGCTGTAGCTGTTGTGTGTATTTCTTCATTCAGTTACTGGAATATGAGCTTAGTCATTTTGTCCAAGTGGAGAACAGCCAACAAATGCCCTGCAGGGATGTAAATGTAGAGAGAGGTGCAACGGCCACTACAGGAAGTAACAGCATGCTCGTAAAAGAGATTTTTTTATCTCAAGCAATTTGCCTGGTAAAATAAAGGTAAAATAAATAAATAAATAAAAGAGCAGAATTTCATTGTTTATTTTCTCCACTGTGAACGTGTTCCTTTATTTACATGTGGTATATTACACATGCAAATAAATGCACATGATGCAAATGTATAATTCAGCAACATCATGGCTATGAATGCCAGTCCTTAAAGGGATAGTTCAACATTTTGGCAAACTGCCATAATCAATAATAGTCATAGCAGTTGGTTCGTTACATTTAATAACTGTCAGGAGCAGAGCCGCAAGCTGCTCAGAGCTACGCTACGGAGGCTAATGGGATTTCTTGGTTTCCCTCATCAAACTCATCAAATACACAATCCAACAACTCCAAAACACTCTCGTGGACAAGTTGTGACCTGCACATTCACCACGCTATGAGATAATAACGGAACGTTACGAGACAGAGTTGTTTTCTAGGCTAATTCATGCAAAATGCTGATGTGCATTCCCACCAGGTGCAGTTTTTCAGCAAGCAGTCTCTGCATTTGCCTCGAAAACAACTCTGTCTCGCAACGTTCTGTTATTATCTCATAGCGTGGTGAATGTGCAGGTCACAACTTGGTCACAAGAGCGTTTCCGAGTTGTTGGATTGTGTATTTGATGAGTTTGATGAGGGAAACCAAGAAATCCCATGAGCCTCTGTAGCGCAGCTCTGAGCAGCTCGTGGCTCGGCCTTTCTAAAAATAGCTCACACCGACAAATAAAGGTAACAAACCTACTGCTAAAACTATAGGGATTATGGCAATGGGCCAATTTGCCAAAAAAATTGAACTATCCCTTTAATATTAAAGACCTGCGAAAGTATTTTTCGTCTGCCCAAAATTTACTCTTGTCTGCTTGCATCGATGTTCCCACTTCACAGTTAACTCCTAGCAGTCGAAAAGCCTTTTATTGTGGTGATATGGTTTGCAAAAGAAGCTTCTTCTCACTTAACATGGAAACTGACAAACTGTTGTTTGGTTGTTGACTTGACCCAGTCTGACATCAGCCCCCAGTTATACTCAGTCTCCGACTCCTTTATTAGCAGTTTTGGTTAAGATTATATCTGCTAAACATTAATGTGTTACCGAGCAGGTTCAGCCCTTTGTTTATGATTTTAAAGTACACATATGTGACACACACACACTCACGCACACACAGTCTTTGAACTCCCGGCTACAAGCCTTAACATTGTAACTTGACATTTATTCAATATCTCAAAAAACATATTCACCCTCCTACATAGAAAGATGGAGTTATAACAACAGAAATCAATAATAAATTAGAGACGTTGTGCCTCCACTGAATTCCATTATTTTTTCGAAGAGCTCGGGGCAGATAGGTGTGTGTGTGTGTGTGTCTGTGTGTGTGTTGAAGAAGACCAGTAGGCCATGTTGCATGTTGTGGGGTGTAGAGTACTAGGACCATGTTTTTAAGATATTGAATAAATGTCACGGCTACATCTGCTTGGCTTGTGGCCAGTACCTGAGTGTCCCAAAGTGTGTTGCACATCGTTTATTGATTTGATATCAGTGAGAGGGACTTCAGTTGTAGTGGTGTCGCAAAAACAGTTGTATGATGTATGAATGGAGCACATACACCCAACCACCCACCCACCCACAAACACACAAACACACACACCGTCACCCACACACACAACCCAAGGCAGAGATTGGTCTCAGAGATGTGAAGTGTTTTCACTAAAACATAATCAGGCTCTCAGCATGACCGAGTGTTTGTGTGTGTGCGTGCATTTGTTTGTGTGACTGTATCTCATTGCACGAACAACAGAGAGATGTGCTTCATGTTTGAATCAATGCACATGGGTTTGTGTGTGTGTGTGTGTGTGTGTGTGTGTGTGTGTGTCTGTGTGTGTGTGCTGGAAATGAGCAGGTGGGGGCATCAAAGCTGGAGTTAATTACAGGCCTTGAAGGCTGTATGGAAGTAATGAGTGATAAACACTGAGTACATAGAGACACACACACACACACACACACACACACACACACACACACACACACACACACACACACACACACACACACACACACACACACACACACACACACACACACATTCTCTCTCACACACACACCTCAGCAGGATCCAAATTGCTGGAGGTCAACAAACCCTTGACTGCAGAGGTTCTCAGACTCACAGAGTGATAGATGATGAGAGGAGAGATAACAGGAGAAGTGAAGACAGGAAGACAGCGGAGAGTTTCTTAACATCTCAAAATGACACGCGTTCAAAGCAAATCAGCGTCTGACATGTAGCCGCAGTATATCGCTCATTAATTAAGTGGAAAACATGGTGTTGCTATCGCTGTGTTCCAACTAATCCTGCGTCCCTGAAGTGCGTTTGAAGCTAATCGCTGGTAAATTGTTTTCATTGGATGTCTCATGTCTTAGGAGCGCAGTCTGTCATATTGATATTTATTGTTATACTGCCCACCTGTCTGATGATTTTACACGTCAGCTGTGTTTTATGTTACCGTCGTAAAGTCTCCTGTGGTCACTGAGATGTCAGCTAATGAGGGTTTCCAAGAAAATACTGTATAAAGTGAGACAGAGAGTCAATGACTTCAGTGTTTGGGCAGTCATGGCTCGGCTGCAGTGTAAAAGCAGCTCCAGTGAAAAGAAAAATGTGTGTCCGATGTTGGTTGAGGGAGGATTGTATTGTAGACCTCCACCCGTTATTCTCTTAGTTCCTGCTTATTGTTTTTTGCTGTGATTGGTGAGTAGCATTACTGCAAAGCAATGACGAAAACTGTCTGAGACACAGTTTGTTTTCAAGGAGTTAACGCTGAGTCTTATGAGGAAAAGCAAAGTCCACGCATGTTTGTAAGAAACTCAGGTGATGAACTTAAAAAAACAGATTTGTGCAGAAATGTTTGAAATTAGCAGCGTGAGAGACAGTTTGTTGACATGTTTGTCTTAAAATGGTGAGAGGAAGGAGAGGAAGTACCGGAGAAGAGATGCAGAGACGATACAGAGTCTCTGTTGGACAGATAGCACACATCAAACACACACACGCTTTGATGGGGTTTCTCTCTATTTTTGACACCGCAAAGAAGAACTTTGATGTCTCTCTCTGCTGTCAGGTCGTGTGTGTGTGTGTGTGTGTGTGTGTGTGTGTGTGTGTGTCTGTGTGTGTGTGTTAGATGAGGGGGGTCCATGGCAACATTTTCTGTCAGATGAAGTCTTTATGTTTGACACCAATCTCTCACTCACTCACCGTCTCTTTGGACCACACAGAAACACACACATAGCCTACACACACGCACACAACACAAACTTTTGTCTTATTTATGATGACAAACTTTTGATTGGAGGTTGGATAAATCAGTTTCCAGGTTTTTTTTGTTATATCAAAGAATATAAACAATATTGACAGGCGGCTGAACTTAAACAAAGTAAACAAGATGACAGGAGATGAGATCATGACGCTGAATTATGAGTCATAAAAACCCAAAGTGTTTGACATTATGTAGCAAAAGGATGGAGATGCAGAATCAAATGCATGGACATATTCATCTTACACACACGCACTGTATGAATGCAGACATACAGATTCACATGCAGTTTGTTGAACCTACAGAAAGAGGGGGAGGAGGAGCAGATGAGAGGAGGGAAATATAGTTCAAAAGACAAGTCAGCACTCCTCCTTTCACTTGTTCCCTCCTCTGGATTTATCCTCCCATCTGCTGCGTTTGACATCTGTCTCCCTCCCACCTCCCCTCCCTCCCCCCATCTGCTTCTCTTCTCTCCTCATTCACCCCGTTTTTACCCCTCACTTCCACCAGCGTCTCCTCATCTCTCATCCTTCATGTACGTTTTTCGTCCCACCTCCCTTCTACCTCCTCTTCATCTCTCTCTCTCTCTCTCTGCTTCGTTCATTTTGCTTGCATCTGCTTCTTTCTTTTCATCCCCTCTGTTCTCCATCTCCCTCTAGTTTTCCCTGCCTCCTGCAGTTAAGACACTCAGGTGTTTGAAAACATTGGAAACACACACGAACACGCACACACACACACACACACACACAGCTGTATCCTTTGCAAGCCAAGTGATGAACACGCCTCCCCATGTGTGTAATACTTGGTATTCATCAGGCAAAACATCTGGGTGTATCATCTTTAACCCGTCTTGTGGGGACCACGGGTCTTTACAGAAATTGTATGTTGTTTCTCGGGAGGTTTGAGCATTTAATCTTTCGAGGGTGGTTAAACATCGTGCAGCAAAATTAATGAAAGTCAGTGTGTTTCTCCATTGAGTGCAGAAATGTGTGTGTGTGTGTTTTCCACCAGTAGAAATTTGGTTAAAATTAAAAAGACTCCCTGTAGATTCACATTATTCCACTGATCTTAGACTGTGCATCTGTTACTTGTGAATGCTAATGTCTCTCTCGAACCTCAAGGCAAAAGGCCAAACAAAAAAACCAAAGAAAACATAATTGAACTTATCTGGACAGGATTAGATTGCTGACTGATGTCTGAGATAAACCCGTCCTTTCATTGTCTTATTCAGGAGAGATTTTAAGCTGTCGCCCATGACCGATGTGGATGCGATTTTATTCCTTCAGTTTCATATTGATAAGACAGAAAATTGATGCAGATCCCCAAGTTCTTTTGAAATTCACTTGGCTTCGACTTTTTGTGGGTTCTTGTTTGCATTTCAGTCAGCACATCACAAAAGCAGCCCAGCCATGTGTCTTTTATCTCAGAAATACAGCAAAGTTCACATCCAGCCTTTCATTCTAGGACACCAAGAAAGCTATTTGTGCCATTACACAGCTCACTCAGACGATTAATTCTCTTTCTACTTGCATAATTCAGTCAAATTTTAACTCTGGTTGTTTGAAAATTAACTTTTAACTGAGATCAAACCATATCTGCTCATATTTCTCTGGGATTATTCTCTTTTACACCAGGGCCTCATATGCTTCAGAATAGCTTCTAAAGTTCTTATGATCACTTTCATAGAAGAGCCTCAATATTACAATATAATGTTAGAATGGCTGAATATGCAAATTAGACTTTAATGACTTCCTAACCCGTTCCTCTGGTTTTGCCTTTGGTGCACTTTGAAGATCAGATTTAGGCTTTTTTTTGTATCATTATGATCTTATTAGATTATTATATGAATTTAGCCTATCTAATTGAATCTATTTTATATTCTAGTTTGTCATTGAATACATGTTACTTTGCAGATTATGCTTTGAAACAAACTAAATTTATTACCAAAGATACAGCCAAACCCACACGGGAGAAACTAATGTTTTCTGGAAAGGTCTTTAAACATTACAAGACGGGTAGATGTTTCCTTAAGGCCAGTGTTTGTTGTGTGTTGTGTGTGTGTTTGTTTTTTGTGTGTGTGTGTCTGTGCACGTATGCTCATCATCATGATAATAAAACCATGATACTCATCCCATATGAGTTCCCTCAGGTGTCAATGAATCATCCTCTAAACAACCATTAACAACTCAGCAAGGGTTCTAGGATCGCTTGAGATGCAACACAGCTGGTTTCTCTCTCTCTCTCTCTCCCTCTCTCTCTCCATCTCTATCTCTCTGGCACATACACACACTAGCAGCAATATTTAACATGCCAGTCACCACTCGCACTAAACTCGTGTGTTGATGTGTTGCTGTGCTGCAGATGCCTGCGGTGTACCGAGTGGTTCTGCAGGCTGTAGTGGCGGCGTAGCGTTAATTAAACAGTAGATGGCACTAGTGTCCCTTCAGGAAGTGCTGCACATTTGTTATTTAGTGCTTGTGCTCACATTTTCTCATATTGGCTTTGAAATACAGAGCAGCCGTCCTGGTGTTGGCAAAGTTTGCTTATCCTCGGTTGTTCTGGATTTGGCTCTGCTGCATCAGGAAAAACTAATTTGTCAAACAGTTTCGAGAAGAAGCTGTTTCATGTCGTTTCCCGCTATCAGCAGAGGCTGCGGGAGACGGACACGAGGAGTGGCTCAAAGAAACCAGGTGCAGGTTTCCATACAGGCTGTGAAATATGAAGTGCAGTTGTATTTTTACTACCCAGATGTTTGAAAAACTCTTCAAAATCACCGGACTGTGGGTGTTTTCAACCACTCTGAAGGTATCGAGGACCGTGCATTCGATTTATGTTAACACTTGTCAGTAATGTACTTTACATACACACACTCGCACACCATTACCTGTCAAGTGGGAAGCAACCATGCTGCGTTGGCCACTCAGCCTAGAAATGAGAAAATTCACTCAGGCACGACCGGGCAGCCCAGAAAAGAGGACCCCACTAATTATTAACATACACAAGCACACACACACACACACACACACACACACACACACAGAACTAACTCTCATGGCTACGGTGCAGCAGCCAATACTCACGGGAAATTAATTACCATGCTACACACACACATACACCAACAGAGACATGCTGAGGTAGGCCTAATTAGGTGTCTGATAGCATGGACTTCACAAAATTGACTACAGATACACACATGCAGGAGCACATATCTATGCTCGTGCATATCAATGCAGAAGACCCCGGTCTGCAGTCACCTCTACTGTTGAGTGACAGTGTTGAGTCGTCCTTTCTCCTCTGCTCTCGGGACAGTGTTGAGTCGTCCTTTCTCCTGTGCTCTCGGGAACTTCCTCATGTCCTCTCTCCACTCATTTCTGTCACGTCTGTTTCATCCTAAAGAAAGAAAGGGGGGGAAAAAACAGATTTTCAGGAAGTGATGGTGACTGAGTGCATTTAGATGTTTTGCATTCGACTTGAAATTAGCTAATTTGCAAGTCACAAAAAACATACTCCTGTTGTTTCAAAGCAATAGGCACAATAAGCGAGCTGTTCATGTCCCCATATGAAAATGTGTAATCTGATTGTCTCAGCACTTCACTGACCTCAGCGTCCTCCTCACCACCTGATTTGTCTTTTGAGACTTGTTTGATAATTAAAGTGACACGACACATTTGGACCCAAGTGTACTGTATGAAACTGCTAACTATTTTTTTTTTTCATAAAATAAGTGATAAGTAAGATAAGTGTTGCATGCATTTTAGCAAAAATGGCCTGCAGTTAAAACAACCAGGTTTCTTTCTTTATAATGTCATTTGATGTAATAATTTTTATTGCAATTAGTGATGTTATATTATATCTAGTAAATCTCTTCTTCTTTCTCCTGTTTCGCCCCATGCCGCGGCTGCAACCAACAGTTATTCTCATTATGAATTAATGAACTATGTAGATAATTTTTGTTTTGATGTTAGAAAAAACATCTCTATTTCCCCAAATCCAAGGTTATATCTTTATGTTGGTTGTTTTGTCTGCACCAACAGCCAAAAATAGTAAGTAAAGGTGAAAAAAGTAGAAAAGTAGAATGAATGACTCGATGAAAATGTAAGTGGGGAATGGGAAGAAAAACATAATAAGAGAATATGATATCGAGAAGAAGGGGAGGGGGTTGCCAAGAAAGTGTCTGTTTTTTAATTCAGCCTTCTGCTTGTTTCTAATGAAACCATCTAATGTTATTCATGAGTTTTCCTACTGTGCCCCGCAGAGTAGACCAAGCATGGACCTGCCATCCAGAAGACTCACTTCACACAACATCTAACGCAGGCACAGAGGGATGAGAGGGGCAGGAAAAAAGACAGGGGGAAGAAAGTGGGAGCAAAGAAAGTAAAGCAGGGAGGGGAAGGGAAGGGGGAGGGAAAGAGGGATCATAACAGAAAAGAACATTGCTTAAAATGAGACAGATGTGCGTCCTAGGGGAAATTATAATCCCTGTATGAAAATGGGTAACTGTTCCGTCACACAGTAATGAGTTGAAGAGTACCAAGGACTAAGTTTATCTCTTTGCTGTCTTTTCCTGTTTATTGTTTCTCTTCTTGCTCTGTTGTTCTTGTCCACCTATATTTGGACTGAGTTAAATCAGTGTGTGGATCATACTGTGTATACTGTATATAGGCCTGCTATGTAACAACAGCGTGTAATCTTGACTTCTTGTCGGTTATTGCCTGGAGGCCAGAGCAGAGTCATCTCTGTGTGTTTGAATCATGAAATAATGTGTGTGAAATGCACAGAGAACGTGTGGGTGTTTGTTTTTTCCCCGAAACAAATGATCCCAAATGACAAACAGTCGGCAGACAGCTGAGAGAGCGCTTGGTTGAACTGTTGAACTACGGGATGATGCTATAAAAAGAAACATGCTTTGTTGTAGTTGTTGATATGGAGCTATGCTTAGATGTTTCAGATACCCTCAGAATCACATTCCCCCAACAAGCAAAATGAACGTCACATTTTCTCAGATGTTGAGGACATTTCTGTCCATTTCTGTCCCTCAGTTGTAAAACAGTTTGGTTCCTTGGCTCCACGAGGAAACGTTCACTTTTGTTCAGCCAAGATATGACTTCTTCAGTCCTGTTGAAGTACCTGGATCATGTGACTTATATAATATACACTTCTGGTGTTCGAGTGAGTATCCTGTAAATGCTGAGAGCTTACCGGCCTGGAGGCGGTCACCATAACAACAGCCGAGCTGTGGTGCAACTGTGCATTAATGAATCTTAGTGAGTGACTACATAACAGTATAGTATTGGACTGAATGTCTTCCTCACATCCTCCCTGTGTCGACCAGTCTCTTTTGAGTCACTCAGTTGTTGCATCCACATTTAATTTGAAGTCTTATTTTTGGGGCTTTTTGCCTTTAATTGACAGGATAGTTCAGAGAGACAGGAAATTGGGAGGCAGGGAGAGGGGGAATGACATGCAGCAAAGGGCCACCTGATGTGGGATTTGAACTGCAGCTGGCTGCAGCGAGGACTGTAGCCTCTGCATATGGGGCGCCCGCTCAACCCACTGAGCTACACGGCGCCCCCACATTTAATTTTTTTGATAGTAGTCATCTATTCTTATTAGTACTATCAGTAATCGCCAATTTTGGTAAATGTAATTTTACGTTGCATTTTTGTGTCTTGATGTGAAACATTTCCTTAAAAACTCTTCTGGGTGTCATCCTGATGCCTAGTACTATCAGTATGAAGTGGAACGGTCCAGTAGTAACGGATAGTTTTTTAAAAAACAATTAATCCTACTGTACATAGAGTACAGTCAAATTTAAATGTTCAAAGGGCTTTTATTCTGAAATTCCACATCAGACTGGCCTGATTTTTTCTGAGTGTCATCCTGAGGTCCAGTACTATTAGTCTGAAGTGAAATGATCGAGTAATAACGGGTAGTTTTTAAGAAACTTGAATCTTAATGTACATAGAATACAGTGAAATTTGGACATTCAAAGGGCTTTTATTCTGAAATTCTACATCAGATTGACCTGATTTTTTTTTTAATGTCATCCTGAGGTCGAGACGAGATCGAAATAAGATGATGGGTCTTTTTGGCAAAGCCAGTGAATCAGATACCAGACGAATCACTCACTTCACATCATGTCACATCGATTCAAATGTCCATGTATTTCTGAAGCTGCTGCAGCGTTGGTGCTTTCAGAGATGGCTCTCTGAACAGATCAGCTGTTGTTTCATATAGCTCATAGAAGTGAAACCATTTGGGTCAAACAGTGTTGACAATCAACAATTTCAAGTCAACAATATCTTTATTCCTCTCACGACTGACCTCTTCAGAATTAATTCATAACTTGTTTTTTGACATGCATGATGTATCTTGCTAACAGAAAAATAAAATGTGGATTTTTTTTTATTATGGAGGGAATGAATGTCATTACAAAAATCCTTACTTAGATTGAATATGATTATGACATGGCTTTAATAAGTGGTATATGTGTTTCCTGCTCGTTTTAAGCCTTGTTGTATTTCTTACGACCTCAGCAAGGAGCCTAAAGTAATGACCAGAATAATTCTATATTTTTGACTGAATGATTTTTAAATAGATTTCAAACATTTACTTTTCATGTTTCCTGATTGTGCAGACTGTGAATCTGCCTGGAATCACAATGACATAGACATGAATATACACAATAGGTCTTAAAGATGAGACTGCATCTTAAGGGGCAGCATTTCTCACAAGATGAAGCTACAAAGAACACATGTGGAGGTAGAAATGGGGGTCATGGGCAGCATCGGCTGCCCTGTTGGGGGTCATTCATGATGGATGGACTTCCCAGCAGCTGGAGCTTAAGATGTGTCCAAACTTCAGTGTCTGAATTATGTTCTCAGTGGATCTGTTGAAGCTGCACAGAACCTGACTGTGTTTAGCTCTGGCCCGGCTCTATCAGTTGTTATTGCTTTGAGTCTCATTCTGCAGGCATGTGTTTCTGAAACTGTGGGTGGCTTCCCTGTTTCTGGTCGGTCTCAACATGACAAGAATAGCTGTGTTTTCATGAACCACCATCCCAGAGTGAGACTATAAATTCACCACCAGGTTTCCAGGCTGGAAAGGTCATCGCAAATAAGACACAGTGGCATAACAGGAGGGAGGGAGGTGGGGAAAAGGAGGACGAGATGAGACCGAGGAGGAAGGAAGGAAGCTGTAAATTAAGAATCCAAGAGGGTGAAGATGAGAGTACAGAAAAGAGGAGTGTGTTTTGGAAACTTGTCCCAGCCGCTCATACAGGCCCTGAGCCAAAAACAACAGACCAGTCTAGTCACTGATAGATGATCAGAGGAAACACACTTAACTTCTGTCGCTAATGTTGACAGGCAGCAGCCCTCCGTCAGACCCACAGTGTGTATATTCATATTATACGTCTGCCTTTGCCTTCCAGGTTCTCATAACATCATCTACGGCCTACATGAGTATGACCGATCTAATCAAATGTCCCATATGCAGTACGATAACCCCCGGGCTAATGTATTTACATCTATCACAACATGTGCTCCATTACCTCATTTTCTGTGTGTGAGCTCATAATACCATCCATTGTCACATTTAATTAGCAATACTTTGTCATTTCCTCTCCATCACTTGATGAACCAAGTGACTTCTTACTGTATATGAACTCATACCTAACCAGCCTGAGGCTCCTCCGCCCGCCATGACGTCCCCATGTTTCCTGTGTGCTCTAGCGTTCGAGTGTGTCGCTCATGCTGCAGAGAAATCCTCTACACACACTCTGGTTCAATACAAGTCACTGAGCATTCTGGCTTGTCAGCTGTTGTTAGCACTCACTTGTGCATTGACGGTGAAATCAGATAGTATTCAGTCAGTCAGACTTCACTTTTCCTTTTCAGTAAATTTGCAAAAATTTCTACAAGTCTGTACTGCCGCTTTTTATGGAAGTATTGGGGCCACTCAAAAACAATGAGAGGAGGAATTTTTGTTTTCGTCATTAACTTCTAGAATGAAGTCGAAATGTTGAGAAAAAAGTTGAAATACAATGTCAAGGATAAAGTTGAAATGTTGTACTTGTGTGCACGTTTTAACCTTGATACCACAAGGTTAAAAACACTTATGATTTGAAAACACATGATATGATGTCAATTAAGTATGCAGTTGCACAACCTCAGAAACCTTCTCTTACTGTTACACTCCAAGGATGCGAGCAACTGTCAGTCGCGTTCCCCTTTAATTTGATGAACCAGAGAGGAAATTGAGAGCCTTGACACTCTTAACACTGTATTTTAGACTTTCGATGAAATTTTTTTTCCCTCCTCTCATTTGTTTTTCATTATCCAGTAGTCTAATATGTAGATTGATGAGGGGAAACTAGATTTTTTTAGACTGTGAACACTTTAAAGAATGCACTTTATGCAGAAACTTTCAAAATGACTGTTTTTTGATAAGATTAGCCTAAATCAAAGTTGTGAGACTGGGTATCTGGCAGAAGTGTTTCACTGAAGCCACAGAAATACTGCATAAAATGAGATTATAAAGCTTTCCAGACACAGACATGGTCTGTCACTGTATTGGGAAAAGAGGTGAGATTCAAGGTTATATGTAGCCTATATATAAAAAAAAGGAAACTGCTGTATGTGGAGCATCCTTGTCACTCTGGGGTCCAAAGTACAGACCATGTAATTGTACCAAGCCTGGTTGGATTTTGGCTGGGGGTCTTTGCATGTGTCATGCCTGTCCTGTTGTGAGTGACACATATTAAAGGGAGAGAAAGTATTATATTAAATGCATGTCTATATTTTAAAACTACTAAGAAGATTAAACTTGATTGCTCAGATTGAATCTTTGTCCTTTTGCAAAATTAAAAAAGTAAGGTTTGTAGATTTTGTCTTGAAGCAAGTTGACAATAACGGTTTCCTTGCTCTCATGTGCACGTTTTTATTTAAACTTAAAGACTCAAATACATTTGATTCCTTCATGCCACAGGGAACCACTGCTGTACTAGTATTATATATTGTGCAAGCACATTACCATTGTACATAATGTAAATTGTACAAACCTCAGCCCAGACACACACACACAAACTCTGGCAGAGGTGCTGTGACTCAGACTTTGTCTTGTGTGTTTGTATATGTGTGTTTTAGTGATGCACTCTCCACTGGCTGTAATTGGCTGTGTAGCAGACAGACACCGCTGCGCTCTGGCTTGTCATCAGACTGACAGGCGAACTGGAAAGGACAGCGGTGTCACTCTGAGAGACACATCAGACCTTGGAGGCAGGAAACGTACATGAACACACAAAAAACACACATTTAACACCACAAGCAGACTCACACAAACAGATGCTCGGTCAGACACCTGCGAGTGCTGTAACACAAAAGCAAGCCATGACAGAGAGTGTAGCCGGTCAATGTACTGCTCTTAGATGACGATCTAAAGGAGGATGAGTAGATGGATGAAGCCAGGTAATGGACGCGCACACTCGGCTTAATATAGCAGACAGAAGATGATAAGACAAGGCTGTTGATGGAAAAAGGTCAGGACAATGACAGGAGCATAAAAGACGGTTGAGTGGACATATGGGTGTTATGTAGAGGCTTAGCCATGACCGACAGTTTTGTATGCAGCTGAGCAGTTTCTATTCAAACACTCATATGTTGCAAGAGTAATGAAAGTCTGACATCTGTGATTTTTTTTTTTTAGAAATCCCAAGTTGTGGCTCTGTTCCTGCTCACTGAGTCAGTCACTTTGTCTAGAAAGCTTAAATATTTTTCTACCTCTGGCGTCGAGAGCTTCTTGATAACAGTGAATCAGCCTCTGAATGATTTTGTTTTCTTTAACGCTGGCGTACTGGATTTGTTGAAGTTCAGTTGACAGTCTGTGCAGAATGATAAATCTCTCTCCCTCTCTCTCCCTCTTGTCCCTCTCTCTTTCTTTTGTCTAGACATGAGACCCTGTTGAGGTGTTCCCAGTGTAAGACGGCTCGCTACTGCAATGCCACTTGCCAGGTATTGTGTGTGTTTCTGTGTGTGTGTGTGTATGTTTATGTGTTTCAGTTTGTTAAAATAACGCCTCTCTTGCAGAAACAAGCCTGGTCCGGCCATAAGAGAGAGTGTAAATGTCTACGGAGCCTGCTACCCAGAGTTCCCACTGATTCGGTCCGTCTGGCTGCGAGACTCATCTTTGCCTTGGTTTGTTTCTGGACTTTCTCACAGTTCAACACATTGTTGCTAGCTACTGTTATTTATTTGGCGGGTCGGGTGGGTTTGGGGGTCGGAGGGGGGTTATTGTGTTGTTATGAAACCCTCTTGAAAGGTGATTTCCTTAGGGCCCGACGAGTTCATTCCACTTCATCAAACAGCTGCAGTCTGCTGCTTCGAGGAGGGAAACACATGATGTGTAACAAGCAGAAACATTATTCTACAGTATTATACTATGATAACAAGTTAATGCTCCCCCCTCCTCTCTTTATCTCCCCTCTAGTTAAGTCCATCTAAGGGCAGGAGTGAAGAACTATACACTCTGGGGGAGCATGAATCACGTAAGTCATGTGTGAGTCTATGTCTGTGTGCCCAAAGGTTGTGTATGAATCTAATGCCAGTGCAATATAAAACGTGGCCATCATATTTCTGCTGTCAGACTTCAGAGTATTTCTGTGTCTGTCAGTTTCAAAGCGGAAGATAAAGTTTGTTTGTTCTAAATCTCTCTCTACACATTTCCTGAAGCTCACAGAGAAAACACAGCCTTTTTTTTCTTATTTTAAATTCATGTCTTTCATTTCTTTCTTTTTTTTCCCCCCCACACAGACTTGAATTCGATGTCTGAGCAGAAGAAACAAGGTCTGTCTCAGCTGGCTTCCATGTTAGAGCTCTACTTAGATCCAGAAATACCTGAACTGGCACAGGCACAGGAAATGACATCGGCACTGCCACCCTCCTGCCAAGACCCTCTCAGCCTTATTGCAAAGGTGAGTAAATGCATGGACACGCAGTATAAATTGACCCATAACCACCGTGGCACACTCATGCACACACACACACATGCACAAGGAGCCACTGCACTGCACAACTTCCCCCGGGTGTGTTTGGATGGACCCCAACATGTATGTATAAGATTTTGTGAACATCTGTGATTAGATCCCTGTGTGTGTGCGTATTCCCAGAACAACCTCGGGTCTTACTCTTAAAACACACCAGATGCCTTCACTAGAATACAAACCACAAATTGTTATGTGCAAGGACGTGTTTGGATTCCACGCTGTGATCTGATGCCTGACTCCTCTTTGAGACTTCGTGGCTCCAAGGTGTTTAAATTTCAACAAGTGTGTGTGTTGTGTTTATGTGTTGTGTTTGTCCCATCACAATGATTGTATATGTGTGAACATAAACTGAATGCTTGTGTTAAAACAAAGGTGAACATTGCAAATGAGACATAATCACCCATAAGCTCCATGGTGGGACTGATCTGTACTCAGAGCAATAAACCATCTACTTATTGCATCTATTTTTCAATATCCAAAAACCTTATGATGTGTTTTCACTCCCACTAATGATGATTGTCAGCTGGTCAGTCCAGGCTAAGATATCTCAACTATATCTCAACTCTTTGAACTGACATTCATGCCTTTTTACTACACTCTGATTAATGATCAGACATCTGCAAAAACAGTGGTTTATTAATGAATCCACATCATTTTAATTAACTTCACTGTAATGCTGCTTACAGATAACACAAACCTGCGTCACATGATTCGGTTTACAATGAGCACTGCAGCCTCACAGAGCTGTTGTTATGGCTGCCGAGTCAGCATTGTTGTTTCAAACTAAGACACACGTTACTGTGTGTGAATTTGTTTTTTTGTATGTTTTTACATGGTAAGAATTGTGTTGGTGGAGTGGGGAAGTAAGAGAGACACAATGTTTAATGTTAGATGAGATATGGGTGTGTTTGTGTGTGTGTACATGTGAATTCATGGGACTGGATTTGAAGCTGGGAAAACTGGAAAACTGCTGATTAAATGCGGTTCAAGATCCCGTTGGGAATTTCGCTCCAGTTTGAGAGAGATGAAGAGCCAACAACGTTGAGTGGATTAAAGAGAAGAAGAAAGGGACGGAGATTGTGTGAAACAAAACGAGAGGGGAACGGAGGGAGGAGGCAGGGAGAGGAGCACAGGAAGTCACACAGGGAGGGAGAGATTAAAGGAGAACAGGAAATGTACTGTGTATTACAGTTACTTTGTCAGTTAACATAAATTGTCACAGGGTGATATGTTTCAAAAAACAAGAGCCAAGGGCGTGAGATTCGAATCACGTAGATAGTGTAACAGACTCTCAGCCGTTTTGCCTGGTTCTCAGCTTTTCAGCCTCCTACAGGGACACACACATGGATTAACATGGACACCGCCGAGCCTCGTGTACACACTCTGATGATATATTACTTGGAAATTAGCGGGCCCTTGTGTACTTGCAGATGTGCAAAGTGTAACATCAGACTTAGCCTCTTATATGACCTCATAATGATGTCGCTAGTTCACATAAACTGACCTCCCGTGTGGGAGAAAAAGAGGAGGCTTTGAAATTTTACTGCATATTCACATTTGCTTGTATACAGACAATGCCATTTGAAACATGTTTGTTTTTCAACCACGATAACAAAAACAATTGAATAGGTACAAGAACAAGTATGTGTACCTAATTCCCCTACAATCATGTTACACGCAACCAGCCTAACCTTCACCACCCTCACACAGCCAGGGCAGAGATAGACATAGACACAGACACAGACAAAACCCAGAATTAAGCACAACAACAACAAAAATACAGGGAACTCCAACGTGTGTGTTTTGTGAAAATTTGCCCATATTCTGAGATATTCTGTTGATTGCCAATAGGGGGCACTGTTAATGCATGAACAGCATGTTGTACTGGTCAAGTGAAGAAGTGGAGAAGTCCTTCATTTCACTTTCTTTCCGTCTTCATCCTCCCGGCTGTCTTCTATCAGTTTCTCTTATTGTTATTATTGTTTCTCTCATCTTCTTTAAGTATCATGATGACTCTTCTGATTCTTGTTCTCCACACATGCTGCCCTTTCTCTTCTCTTCCCCCTCTCGTTCTCCTCCTCCTTCTCTCTCTCTCCTTAATGGCTTAAGTACATAACAAATGAGGAGTTTATTATTGTGTACTGGGAATGTTCACTGTGCTTTACAAAATGGGTCATTAGTGTGTGTATGTTTGTGTATGTTTGTGTCTGTGTGTGTATGTGTTTTGGGGCTGTAGTCTTTTTTACAGTGGGGGAGTGTTGTGTGCTATAAAACCATTCTTTATGTTAATAGCTACTCTGTCCACAACACTAGCACTGTTAAACAAACACATGCATGCACACTGCAGGCACACACAATCAAGTAATGCCACAGCATCATTACTGCTCTTAATATAACCAAGGAAGCAACGAGGGAGGGAATTTATATGTTTGTGTGTGTGTCTGCAGCACTGTGCAGTGATGCAGATAGACTGCCGTGGGATGTGAGTGTGTGTGTGTTTGGACCAGGTTCTGCACTGTTGCGTGTTGCTCCGGTCTACAGAAGGGTATAGTGTGTGTGTGTGTGTGTGTGTGTGTGTTTTGGTCAGACTGCAGTGCTGCAATAAGCAATGACAGATGAGATCTGGCCACAACACATTTTATTGCTTCCCTCAAGCAACTTCCACTCTCTGGAGTAAGCCTCTGTGTGTGTGTGTGTTTAAGCTATAACATTCACATACAATTACGTATTTGTACATTTTTGTGCACAAACAATATGTGTATTCCTACATCATACCATGTGCAGTTCTGGATCCTTCCCAACACTGTGTCTTTGTATTTGTCTGTGTGAGTCTACGATACTCGTGAGGTCCAGAAACCTGGGTGGAAGTCCCCATGAATGTAGGAAGACAAGGATGTGTGTGTGTGTTTGCTTCACATTGTGTCTTGCATGTTCATGTGTGGACTCTCTGTTATGCTGCATCAGCCCTTGCTGGCTTGAAACCCATTTTTCACACACACACACACACACACACACACACACACACACACACACACCCCTCACATGGCCAACATGCTGCTGCCCCATAAAACACACACACACACACTAACACACCTCACTGTCTGCTCTAAACCTGCTCCGTGCTTCAGCCTCATTCATTTTCTCTCTGCTGCCTGACTATCATTTCTCTACTTGACTGACTTTTTCCTCTTCTCAGTGGATCTCAGATCAACTCTCTTTAACTGCCTCTTTTGTTATGCGCATTATCCTGTCTCTAGCTTTTGAAAGGCACTGGCTCACTTTTAGGAGTTGTAGGACTAATAGGAGCTATAGGACTAACACCACAGAAAATCATCAGCTTACAAACCTTAAAATACAGTGTGGACTTGTACTTAAATATATATATATAATTGGATAAAAATCCATACTCAACTGTTTTTGCATACACCTTTTGGTGAGCAAACTTGGTGCACAGAATTAAACTGGTGGTCTACTCCATCATGTGACATGATAATTATAAATAGATATGTAGTAACTGCATATGAAAATCACCATCAAGCATTTATTGAAAGTAATTAAGTACATGTACTCAAATAGGCTGCTGTACTTGAGAACAATCAAAGGGAAGTCCAGTTTCCTCCGCTTCAACACTTAAAGACAATCTTGAGGTTTTTCCATTTGATGGTACTTTATTCCACTCTCTTACATTTAGGAGGAAAATACTTCATTCAGCTTCATTACCTTTATGTGACAGCTCCTCCTCCACCTCCAGTAGCTACAACCTTAAATGGAGCGTGTTTATATAGAGCTTTTCTAGTCTTAATGACCTCTCAAAGCACCTTACACCCATTCACAACCATTGAAACAACGCTTTATCCTACCATTCACATACATTCACACTCTACTAATACATGAGTGGAGGGGACATTTTTTGAGTTAAGTGTGTTGCCAAGGACATTTCCACATGTGGAGTGGAGGAGCCAGGGATCAAACCACTGACCACTGTGGACAACCCACGCTACCTCATGAGCCACAACCTTAACAACATACCGTGATAAAGAAGTAAAAACCAGCTGTATTTTAGTACTTACTCCTTGATTTTTTATCTCCAATTACATATGTACCTACTTTTTTCATGCAGGACTCTTACTCAATTTATCATTCATTATTATATTACGAATTGATATGTTTACATTTCCTTACTGTGTTTGGATTAGTAGAGGATCCAAATGTTTCCTCCACCACGAGAATCAAAATGCTGAAAAGCTCAGCAGCACGCCTCATCTGCTACACGCCCAATCAGATGTTCATTGTGAGTTTCCAGTCTGTTCACTGAGACTTGTGTACAATGCTTTCAGATAGAGTCTGTGATAAATACTTCATTCAGTGCAGGAGAAAAAATACAATCTGTGACTTAAGACATTAGACAAGATTGTGATGGTGTTATCTCAGAGGACATGCAGTGTTTCTCCAAAGTTGTCCTGTATGAAAGTTTATTAGTGGAAGCTTTTGGAAACCGTAAGTACTGTGAATTATTGAAGCCTTCTCATGTGATTGATATGACAGATTGAATGAAAAGCGTTTGTAGTTGTGAGGCTTTTCTGTTGGAAAAGCAGAAGGCAGGAGGGAAGAGGAGGGTGAAGAAAAGAGGAGAAATACACTAGATGATGGACTGCAGAGGGAGGGAGTCTTAAGCAGGATGAAATAAGGTAAAATCACAGAGGCAGTGAGGAGAAGGAGAAGAATAAAAGCACTCGTTGGAAAATTGACAAAAGCAGAAAACTTGGGGATACAATAAAAAGAGTGAAAGAAGAAGAATGAGGGAAGTGAAAAGGAGGAGAAGGATGGGAAGAGGGAGGACATACTCTGCTCGATAAAAGGTTTGAAGTTGCTGTATTTATGTTTCTGTGTGTATGAGGCTGTAACTGGGCCTCTTGGGAAACACACACTCTCCCTCTATACACGCACGCACGCACGCACACACACACACACACACACACACACACACACACACACACACACACACACACACACACACACACACACACACACACACACACACCTCATTTGACCGTACTGGAAGCAAGGCATCTCCCCATTGAACAGTACGCTGTATTGTTTATTACCTTTGTAGAGACACGGTGAGACGATTCATCACAGATCGGCTGCACAACACAGGCACAGACACACACACAGACAGACACACACGCACAACTACCTGATGTCATGTGTGTCTGTGGAACCAATAAATTTACACCCCTGCTGAAAACTGTTTTGGCTTCAATTACACAAGCAGAAATGAGTCTGTGTGTTTGTGTGAGGAGTGTGCACAAAACGTAACTTTCTATTTGTGTGTGTTGCCTCTCATTTTCGGGGTTCTTATAATTTTCCATGTCGGGTTTGTCGTAATATAACTTGCGCGTGTCTGTCTGTGTAGGTGTAATTCTCTGTGTGCACAGATGTGCGCTGTAGATGTGTGAATGTAACTTTCTTGTTTGTGTGTAGGAGTAATTTATTCTCATGGTTTTCCTTTATATTTATTGACCATCTGTTGAGCAACTAAATGAGATGCAGACGCTGTCAAACTAGCGTACCTTCACAAATGCAAAAGTTACCGCTCTCCCAAATGTTTTGCTTGGGAGAAAGAATATCTTGGACAGAAATACAACACATTTTAAAATGACCTGAGGAAGGCAGAGGTCAATCAAAGGGGGGAAGGAGGATTACTGAATCAATTAAAAATATCAGTGTGAAAGAAGGTGCAAAAAAATGCCAAGATTTGACCCCCTACATTAGAATATCACTGAGCCTTTGCACATGTGTGTTTGCCTGAAGTCATTACAATAATCCCTGTCTCTACGTGTTAGTATGTTCAGCCTTATCTCACTAACATTTCCCCGGTCTGCCATTGTAGCTGGCAGTGCCATGGGTGCTACCTAATTAGCTTAGGCTTTGCAGAATCACACACAGACAGACACACACACACACACACACACACACACACGTGCACACGCTTACAGCTTAGTGTAATGACTTTAACTCCATCATGAATGCAGTGACAGACAGTATAATAGGAAGAGAGAATAAAAACCATTTCTTTAATTGACTTAGATTGGCTGCACATTGCGTGGGCTCATGGGGAGAGGTGAAGAGAGAGAAAAAGGTGAAGAACGGAGGAGGCAACAAGCAAACTGGGTGAAAAAAAGGGGGGGGAAGGATGGAGGGATGGAAAGAGGGGACTGAGAGAGATGGAAATAATCAAGGGCATACAAAGTGGTGTTACAGAGACGAGACAAAAGGGCATGGAGATGGTGGAGAGGGAGGACAAAAATGGAGTGATGGCAAGAAAATAAAGGGAAAATAAAGAAAAGATTTGAGAAGAAACTGCAGAATTAGGCAACATTCACATTTGCACTCAGTGATTCAAATTTTCAAAGTGGTTTGAACACCAATATGTTGCAGGAGATAGGCACGTACGTACATGTAGACGTGTGTGTTGTATCCATGTGCTAATGTGCATTGCAGTGCCATGTGTGAGTGTGAGTGTGAGTTGGGGGTGGGGTTGGCTTAATGAACAGCTTTTGGCTCCAGCTGCGACAGCCACTATCTCTCTCGTCTCCTTTATCCTCCCTCACGCTTTCTCTGCTCTCGCCTCTCTTGCACCAACGTTTACAGTAATTACTGTTCTTTGGTGGTTCAGAGGGATGGAAACAAGGATAGAGGCTGATAACATACCAACGCGTGAGAGTGGATTTTGTCTAATTTCCTGAATATCTTCTCGTGGGAGGTGCCAGAGAGTGTGGTTTCTCACGACAGGTTAATCTCACTGTGACCTGGGACGGACCTCCACCTGCTGTTGGGGTGAAACGGTCTGAACAGGTTCAGTTTTCCAGCCTGGGATCATGAACCTTTTGCTGTTTTCTGACCCTAAACAAGGATTTGAAACTGCTCATCTTTGGGATACAAGGTTAAAGACGGCTCGTGTATGTAGCAACAGTAGGATCGTTATAGACCATGTAGTGGTCAGTGATTGCTAACTTCTAGGGCTGTTTTAACATAACTATGACGTGTAGAGTAAATGGGCCCATGAAGAGATACCAATGTGCCCCAAATAAAGAAATCCAGACGAAGAAGTCATATCAACCAGACTTCTACAGTGAGGACACGATAATCATACACATTTTTTGCTGGTGCATGGTGCACTGGTTGGTCACCCCCCACCCCTCCAACACCTCCAACCCCGCTTTTAATTTATCGTCAGCCTTTAAATTCATCATTACTCAGCGCTGTGGATTATCAGCTCTTGTCCTCATCATCCATTTATCAGTCCTCTCACACAAAGGCTGGGTGTTTAAGAAGGGCTCAGGCTCAGGCGTTCACTGAATGAACCGCATTACCTGTTCCACTGCAAATACTGTGTGTCCCGCATCATCTGCTTATGGTGCTTATTGTGCCAAATTGTCATAGTCATATTTGACACTTGTTAATGAGGTCAAACTCCATAAGATTTGTCTATCATCAGTCCATCTGACGTGCAGCACATTCAGCCTGCTGCTCAATACCAAAAAACAAAAATTACAATACTAAAAGACAGGAAGTGACATGAGAGCAACAACTTAATTAAACAGCACAGTTACAGATCTTATCTTTTGTACCTATATTATACCCAGCCCCTGTAGGGAGAGTAAATCATTAGGAATCTAATATTTCCTAAAATATTTAAAATCCTTCTGTGTCTTAATTTATCACATTTTCTATATTGCACGCTTTAGACTGGATTTGTAATATCAGGGACGAGAGATGAACTCATGAGATTTAATGAATTTGTATCCCTGCTGTAGGCGTGCACACGCACGCACACACACGCACACACACACGCACACACGCGCACACACGCACACGCACGCACACGCACACACGCACACACGCACACACCTGTCTAGAGCTGGCTGGCCAAACTAATGCAAGCACACAGCGTGAGACATTTTTTAATCTTTTCATAACAGTTTGAGTGGCCCGTCAGGAAATGTGCAGGTACTCCAGATGGCCGGTCTGCCACTGATAGCAGCATTCATTTGTTATATTTTTCACAGTTTATGTTTTGGTGTTTACTAAATTATTGTTTCCCAGCTGATGTTGCATTAATAACACAATAATAATAATAAAGATAAAAATAAATGACTGCCTCGATCCTGATTATGTGTTGGCTGCCAGACGTCCATTATTTTTGTTTGGAATGGATAACACGGATGCTGGTGCTCTGTTTTCTATGTTTATACAGTTTAGTATGTGAATGATAACCAACATATTTCAGTCCAGACAAGAGCCAAACAAACATAGTGTACACTACAGTGTTTCCTGCAGGATCCCCCATCCTAATGACTGAACACATTATGGTGCATTCAGGGGAAAGAGGAGGTTCCTATGGCACTTATTTCAGCCTTATAAGGAAGTTAGTTTGAGTAGCTTCAGTAATTCTTTAAAAAGAGTACAATAAAAACTCCAAAACGCTCTTGGGATGCTCTTTAAGTAAGTAAAAGAGACAGACGGTGTGCAGAAAATTTCACATTTTTCTCCTTCAGTGTCTGGTAAAAAGCTTCTTTTTCCAGCTTTTTGAGAACAGATATTTCGGGGAATACTTACTCATATCCTGTAAATTGGAGGTGACACTTTTGTTTAGTGATGCTGCTCTCTTCAAAGTGTTGTGATGTCTCTGCTGTTTAAAGTTGCTGGAGATCATTTTCAGGAACAACACAAAGTGTTGAAGCAGGTGTCCCACAAAATCTTGTCTTCATGACAGAAAACAGAAGGGCACTAGGAATTAGCTGGAAGAAACGTTTACCACTGATTTTTAATTTTATTTGGTTACACTGCAAAAAATCTAAGTCTTTCCAAGAATATTTGTCTTATTTCTTGTCAAAATGTCTAATTTCTAGTCAAAACTAATCTCTTTCCACTTAAAAAAAGACTAATCACCTAAAACTTAACTTGTTTTTAGATCATTTTAACTCATTTCAAACAAATGTCCACTTGAAATAAGTAGAACAATCTGCCAGTGAAAGCAAGTTTTTTTGTGCTTGTAATAAGAAAGAAAAACTTGCCCCACTATCAGATTATTTTGAGTGAAAATTTGCTTGAAAGAAGTGAAAAGTGTCTAAAAACAAGCTACTTTTTAATGTGATGAGTCTTATTTTAAGTATAATGAGATTGTTTTGACTAGAAATAAGACAAATATTCTTGGTAAGATTTTGAGTTTTTGCAGTGTAGTTGATGATGCATTCCCAAGATTAATGTGTTTGTAATGCTGAAATGCTACATGTAGGCGAAACAAAGTCAGGGCCAGCCAGACACATTGTAGCTTGTACTTCTCTGCTCGTATCGGCTGAATATTCTGCATTTAGTCTCAGTTTTGTCTGAAGTATCGAATTTTGTTTTATTTCTTTGACATATGCAGATAGTAATGTGATACTTTGTTAAGCAGATTTAGTTTTCTGCCGCTCCAGCGCCATGAGGTCAGAACAGAGGGTCGTCCTCTGAACGGCTGAACAGAGGAGGAAACTGGCTGGAGATCAGTGTTTTGGTTCATGAAACGGGTTGGGAATGTTTTCAGTGTTTCCTTGGCTGTCGGTGTCTCTGTGCCTTCAGGGCCCATCACAGGTTAGAGTAAGCACTCACCCACCCACTCAGCCATCCTCTCTCTGTCCTCCTGCCTTTCTCTGCGGGTCATTAATGAGTTACGTAAAGCTTCCATGAATGATGTCTTGTGAAACAAAGACACAGAAGCCTGTAAAGTATCCCGCTGAAGAATGCTTAACCATCAATCCTTTTATTTCCATCCTGAATATAAATTAGTTTCCTCAGGGTTCATTCCCTCGTCCCGCCTCTCATCTGTCTCTCATCTCCCACTCTCTGTCTCCTCTTCTTAAACCACAGCCAAGCACGAAACCCTCAGTTCTGCTCGGGGACAGTGAGACGCACCTCGCTTTCCACTTTCAAGTTGTCACTGTGAGTTTGTGACATTTGTGTTTTCGCCGTCCTTTAAAGTGCAAATGTGCGCGCAAAACTTGGAAACCCCAAATGCCTGTTCGCTGCAGCTCATTATGAAGAGGATTATTTTTAGGGTCAGGGACCAGAAAATAAATGTGTGCCTGCTTTAGTTTTAAGTAGGTTGAATTGTTGTCCCGCAGTGGCTGCAGAGATGAGCGCTCAGTTGCATTTTGTAGTTGCGGTTTCTGCTCTCTGCTTTTTAATGGGCATTCATGCTGTGCTTCCTCTTGTTAAACATCAGCAGCTCATTAGGAACACAAATAAGACTGTGTGAGTGTGGATACAGAAACATACGCACGGGCCTCAACAAAAAGACGTGTGAATAACTGTTACAGCAAACTATATATAGGCTGTTTCTGAGTTGCTGCAAAATGACAGTTGTTAATTAAAGATAAAATCACAAAATGTAAATGTGTGATACATTTACATCCACTGTATATTTACACTTTCTTTAAAGAATAGCTACTGTACTTTTTGGCTCGTTCACTTTTGCGCTGATGAGATTTACATGAGAAGACAAATATGACTCTCATGTCTGTTCGCTGTTTGTAAAGCTCCTGCAGTTTAGCTCAGCAGACAGAAGACTAGAAACCGGGGGACACAGTCGAAAGGTCACAAAATACCTCTGAAGTTCACTCATTTCATTTTTTTTAAAGATGCATGGCTCTGGATGAAATGAGAGGAGATCCCTAGACCACTAGGTTGCCAGGGCAACGGCGTCTGAGCGGTAGTCATGGGTGCTGTAGTTGCTAAATATAATGAGGTTACTGGTGAGACAATAATGCATAGGTCAACATCCTATTTAGATGTTTTTTTTAATTTCTTTTTTTATTTTTATTGTTTGCACTGACAGACATACAATCATTAAAAAAAGATCAGTAACAAAAAACTGTTAAAAAATAGCGACCCTCCCCTTTTAAACCTATGAATAACTTTTCTTAAGACTTTACTCCTCCCTCCCCGCCCAATTGGCTATATGCCCAGCTGGCTAAAATCCAGGAAGTAGTGGTACTTCCTGGTTGGTACTTTCTGAATTTCAGCCAGCCAGGTGTGTCTGATTATTGTTTTGAGGTCAGACACACCGGGATTAATCAGTTTGGCCAATCATGTACAACAGGAAATAAAGGAGCTGGCTGAAATTCAGGCAGTATCAACCAGGAAGTACCACTACTTCCTGGATTTTAGCCAGCTGGGCATATAGCCTATTCCCCCCCTCCTCAATCACACATGCACAAGCACACAAGTGCACATCTTCATCTCATACACAGATATATATAATACAACATTTAACAACAGTATAGCCTACCTGTATAGCGAAATGAAGATAAAATACATACAAAACCCAATGATGCGAAAGTGACTAGATCTGTAAGGGTTGTTTGAGTTTGGTCTTAAATGTATTTAAAGAGAAACATAATTCAAATGGGTTTTATATCATTCCACAGCACCGCACCTTGATAGACAAATGAGAATTTAGCAACAGAGTTTCCTACAGAAAGGAATGTGTAAATCGTTCTTTCTCCTTGTAAGATGTGCATGATAATGAGAGTTAAACTTGAAGTAACTTTGAAAAAAAATGGGTAGAGATGCAGGAAGGCAAATTACTTTAGAATGTGAACACAACGCCCTTATGTCAAGCTTTTATCAACTTTTATGAAAAAGTAATGAGAAAAAAAACTCAGCAGCAAAAGAAGATTTCGGTAAGTTTGCGTAAAAAAGGTTCATTATGTGCATCTTCAGTCTGTTTGTGAAAATGTTTTTTGCCATTCATTTTGATGTAATTTTGTATATGTTTTGCAGTTTTGTATCTTTAGGAACAATAGCCCCTCTGTGACTGTGCTTATTTATAGTTTTGACAATACAGAATTGTATGTGTGTGAAGGTCAAAAACACAGTGTTTCTCTTTACACACAATACTGTATAGTCATTTATTACACCCACTCGCTGTACACCTCAGTACTTGGCTCATCTCCCATTGGCCAGTAGCTAGTGTTTCCATGGAGATAAAGAAAGGCTGTTAGTAAACTGTTCTCTTGAATTAATGTTAACGGTTTACTCCTCCGTGAGACATTAGCCTACTACATGGTAAAGAGCATCAATGGAAGCAACAACGGACTGAACCTCCTGTGTATCCATGTAGCTACGTACCTTGGCTCAAATTTAAATCAGGGCCGCCAATTAAGAGTCACCATTATCAGGCAAATGTCGCTTTTGGTTTTTGTGCATCAATGAATGTGACCACATTTACATTTGGTAAAATGAATGCTACAAATTTTAGAGACGAATAATGGCTCTATAGAGAAACATCACTGTTATGAAGCTTATATTGACACTGGGGGTTTCTCCATAACTGTCTTAACTTTCCACCTTTATCCTGTCACTATGCAAAATGAAATTGCTATTTAGGGGGGAAAAAATGCTTTCATGTGAAAAAACATGGATGTCAGTCAGCGCTCCGTTTCCAAAGTGTCTATCTGTGCACCTGTGTGTGTGTGTGTGTGTGTGTGTGTGTGTGTGTGTGTGTGTGTGTGTGTGTGTGTGTGTGTGTGTGTGTGTGTGTTGGTGTAAGATAGTGCTTTTGTATTGATTGAATGTGGCAGAGCAGGTTTAGACGTGTCAGCGTTTTTTCTGACCCAAAGTGAACAGGATGAGAAAGAGGAAGAGACAGAGGAAGACACAGATAAGGACGGAGGGAGGGAGGGAGAGGGACACTGATAGGGTATTACATTTTTATGTCTTCAATGTCTTGGTGCAAAAATGATTTGAACAATAATTGGTAAATAAAATTAATTACTAAAATGAAGCAGTCCTTGTTTGTTTGGCTTGTCCTCTGATACGCTGCTGCTATTATTTCCCTTCTGTTCTGCATTCATTAAATTTATGTTCCTCCTGACTTCAAGGGATCATAGCAGTCGAACAATCACTGTATTTGACCTCTTATTTAGAGAGATCAAAGGGGAATTTAGGGTTTAATGAGCCCCTCCCTCACAACACCCCCAGGTGTAGATGAAGAGAGAGTAAAAGAGTGGGAGTGGAAGATGACAGGAGGAGGAAGGACAAACAAACACACACTCGCGTCCCAGTGGACCAGTATATCTAACACAGTGTAATTACAATGGGGAGCTCCTTTAATTGACTCCTACTGCAAACCCCCTGAGTCTGGTGTGTGTGTGTGTGTGTGTGTTAGAGTGTGTAAGGAGAGAATCCCTCATGAAATGCTTTAATAAACAACTTCAGGTTAACCAGTATGAAAATGTATTTTGTGTAATAATTTTAGTACAGCAGTGCTCTCCTCAGAGGATCTTCATTTTTGGCTCTATATTTAGACTGTGTTATATCTGAATACAAGGTTGTGCAGCATGTAGGTTTGTACACGCTACATCGACTGTAATTACCGCAGCCTGTTTCAATATTTTGTCTCCAGCCAGTCACACTTGGTGTGTTGGATTCGTCCTACCTGACTTCGATTGTTTCTTGTGACCTAAAAGCCACTTTGGACGACTACTGCAGATGTTCCCCCTTGCTCCTACATGGCTGCAGGTGTTCATGTGGTGTTAAAGAGGAACTATGCAGGATTTGTAGCTTAACTTTGCTACATTTTTACCTTAATTAAACAGCTTTGGAGTAATTGTGACGGTTTAATAAATGGATCAACTTGTTACAGGGGCAATGGAGTCTCTCTGCCTTCCACGTGCGAGTCACTTATTTGCGTCACTTGGCTGAAAAATAACTTTGCAAGATCGGGGTCGCCGGTCCGGTGTTCCAGCCCTCGTCTCTGCGCCCTGTGACGCAAACGCGCCCCGTAACCCGTAATCTCTTGTTTATGACAGATAAAACTACACAAATATACACATCTTAACATCGTACATGATATATAACGTTATCTACCGCTCTATTGATTGATTGATTTGTCACCGGGTTCGTAAACAAATGCACATGGCCAGGAGGAGGGTTAGCAAAACAGTGGAAAGGTGACCAGGCTTACATAGTTCCTCTTTAATATTGGCCACAAACACATACACCTCAGCAAATGTTCAAAGAAATCGCGGATCAAATCCAAGTTAAGTTGCTGACAGTTCGAGGGATGCAGCCAAATACACAACTATCAGATACCTAGAAAAAAATCGACATGGGAAAAAACAATCAGGATTGTTGTCACATCGTCCGCTGATGCCCCCTCCTCACCTTGTGATTAAATAAGGCGATGTGTTGATCAATGGTCAGCCCCACAGGCAAAGTGTGTGTGTGTGTGTGTGTGTGTGTATGATTTTGTTTGGATAGCTTGTTGTGAATATACAGGTGTATTTACTAGTTGTGTAAATGTCATTAGCTGCAGGCTACGTAATCTGATTTTAACCCATGGCAAAGATTTCTCATAATGACATTGATATAATCACTCTGATGTTGACTGACTGGTGTGTGAGTGGCATGACAGATGGCAACAAAGGTGTGTAACGACGCAGCCCTGTTTATACAATGTACTCCTTTGTACCAAACACACACACACACAGACACACACAGACACAGCACGGTGAACAGCACTGCCCTTGTGAGTCAAGGACATCTCTTAGTTTCACAGGTGAGGGAACACAGACTATTTCTGCCAGAGATGAGAAAGAAGAACAGTTTAGAGAGGAAGAGGACGAGAGAGAGAGAGATAGAAGAAGAGTGGAAAGCCGGAAATGAAAAAAATTCCCCCTTAAAGATCGACAATCGCCAACAAATATTCCACCTTGCTGAACTGAAATTGTTGTGGCCTATTTCCAGCTGAACAGATGGGCAAACAACCATAGCAACCACTTTTTGAGCCAATTAAGGCAGTTTTGAACATGCGACGGACGGTGCAATATAGTGACTTAATCAATGTCCCAGATTCTAGTCGCATTTCATCATCTCAGTCCAGTTCCTCAGTGTCGGATGTAACACGGATCAATCATCTGTCCTTGATTGAAATGTGCTATTGAAACGACTGTAATCCAGAACTTTATTAAAACCTGTTCCATCAATATCACAATAATGCTCCCTCTCTCTTTCTCTCTCTCTCCCTCCCCCTCTCTCTCTGTGGGTGGGCTTCCCCCTCAGTTATCTGACATTTCAGAGATTAGAGGTTCTTGATCTTTTATTCCACTTCCCAATCTCTGCTCACCACACCCTTTTTTTTTTTTTTTGCTGCCTCTTCCCCTCTGCCCCTCCACCCCCCACCACCTTCCTTTTACTCCTTCATCCTTTCATCATCCCGTGGTTACACCATCAGATGATACTTACTGTGAGCCTCCTCCACCTCTCTGAAGGAATGGGCAATGAGCTGATGAAGAGCAGGAGGAAAGGGGGATGGGGATGGGGAGAGGAGAGGAGAGCGTGGAACAAGGGAGGAGAGAAGAAGGGGTGGAAGAGAACGAGGCGTGGGGAAGATGAGAGGAAAAAGTGAAATGAGTGGCTTGAGGAAAGAGGAATGGGGAAGAAGGTGTGAGAGAGGGAGGGGATGGGGGGATCAGAGAGAAGAGGTGATGAGGATGAACAAGAGGTAGTTTCAAAGTCTTTTTTTTTTTTTACACTAGTTTATTCCACATTTACAGTTGTAGCTCCCATACATTTATTCACCACCACTACTACCACTTTTTTTTATCCTTTCTCCTCCTTTTCCTGCTTTCCCAGCAATATTTAAGATGTGAAATACGGCAGGCAGAGTTTCCTTAAAGCTGTTATTCTAAGATTAGTTTAATAGAAATCTCTATTTTTTTCCCCCACTTTCTATTCACGAGTTGTTTAGTTATTCAAGCCCATACAGTAAGAGAGCTCCTCTTAATATTAGGAGGATTCTTTTATATGACTGCTCTCTCCTCCACCTCCTTCTCCTCCTATTTCTAACATCTCCCTACTTATTTGTGATTGTAAAGCTTCGAGACACAAGGTATGCATAAAAAGTAAATGTAAATGCCGGCTTCTTCCATCTTTCCCCACCGTCTCTCATTAGTCCCGACAGTTCCTGGTTATGGTGTTTGCTGTGTTGTTGTGAGCCTGATGGGATGGGGATGATTGCCGCGCTGTTGCAGCTGATTGATAACTGAAGCCACAGCCTCTGTTTTCCCCAAGTGTCCGCACGGTCTGTGTTTTGGTTTTGTGTGTGTGTGTGTGTGTATGTAAAGCTGTGGAACAGGGATGAATGTTTTATATACCAATCACAACGGGATGTAAATGATGAATATTCAGTGTGTGTGCCGGTCCAAATCACCCATCATCTATCTTACTATTGCTGCTTGCCCTGCCTGCTCCATAGATCCACAGATATCGCTTCATATACCGTGCACTTTCCTTTCCTTTCCTTCCCTTCCCGCTCTGCCTCCTTTTCTGTAGAGGTCACCATTAATATCCTATTCCTTTAGGGGAT
This sequence comes from Trachurus japonicus, assembly GCF_045865225.1. NCBI lineage: Eukaryota > Metazoa > Chordata > Actinopteri > Carangiformes > Carangidae > Trachurus > Trachurus japonicus. The sequence continues at coordinate 15,376,909 of NC_140909.1, forward strand.
CTATGAATCAATAACTCAGCACACACACACACACACATGCACATACATCCCGTGCAGAGCTCACAAAACATGGATGGACATATATTCTCTCTTTTTTTCACCATTTTCCCCCTGATTTTCCTTTCCCCTCATTTCTCTCTCCAACTCATCTGTTTCTTTTTTCTTTTTTTCCCCTCTGTCTCACCTCCACCTTCTCCGAGTCCACCTGCATTGTCACCCAAGTTTTAAAAACGTTGTCACCATGGATTACTATGCACAACCAGACACACCACTTACCCAGCATTCCTGGTGATGACAGGGTGAGCCAGGGCAGCTACCTCTGTGCCACCATGTACAGCTGGTGTGTGTGAGCTCCACTGAGCAGAAAAAATGCTCTTACAGATCGCTGCACACACACATGCACACACACACACACACACACACACACACTGGTTGCTCCTGTGTTGACAAGCTCTTCAGCGTTTTATATACAGCGAGGAAAATAAGTATTGAACGCGTTAAGACTTGCATGGTGAGCATGCATAGAGGCCATGGCGGTTAAATGCATTACTCATTGTTTTTTTAAACTATACCTGCTAATTGCAGGTCTCTCTATAGCTCTCTGTCCGTGATCCTTGGCTCTTGGACAACTCTTCTTTGTGTGACACCTTGGTGATGAGAAACCTTTTTATAGGCGTCAATTTGGACTAAACCATCTGATATTACTTTGCACAGATAGGGGACAGGTTTACTTTCTAAATACTGACCGACTCCAGCTGCTTTCTTGGCTTTCCAAACCTCTTTGCACCTCCTTTTCTTCATGTGTTCAATACTTATTCCCTGTGTCATTTTACTTTATTACACATTACCTATTTGCACAATTATAAAAGCAACAATGAAATTTTTATATATAAAAAAACAACATGTGTGAGTGAGGTAGAAACCCACTACAGGCTTATATTTAAACCTCACCTATAAAAGCAATTGCACAAATAACAAAGCAAAACAAACAAAACACATTTACGGACATAAATGTTTGGATTTCTTTGTATGTGTGCAGTACTTGGGTTGTTGCCGACATCTGGTGAAAATTTCATGTCAATAGCTCTATCAGAAATATATTTTCTGAGAAAAATGTTGACGCATTCAATACTTATTTTCCCCGCTGTACCTTTTATCACTATACGGTATCTATATAATGTGCTGTACTGTGAAAAGTAACACAACAGCGCTAACCACCAGTTCACTTTCACCTTCAACGTGGTTCACTATAGAGCGCTGAATGCCAAGCCCAGATCACTTTCCTCTGCATGATCTGAAGTGAAATGTCCATTTTAGACTCATGTGAAGCTTCCACCAAGTGGCAGCTCATTTCATTATGTTGAGGAAGGCAGACGACAGAGAGAGAGAGAGAGAGATGTATGGTCTTATTTTCTGGAAGAGGATTGAAGCTGTGACTCTGCTGAGACTGAGCGGTTATTTGTCTGACCACTGAGAGCTCGAGGTATAGGCGAACCCTCCCTGCAGGAATAACTGTCTGTGTGTGTGTCTGTGTGTCTCTGTGTGTGTGTGTGACATTTCTATCATGCTGTTTGATGCTGCCGGGAGAAGCTAGCTTTCAGACGGTCACCTGCTGTTGTTGATTTCAACCCCCAGACCTGCTTGTGTGTGTGTATGTGTGTGTGTGTGTCCTCATTCTTGATTTTCTTTGTCTACTCCCTCTGACATTGGACATTTTTTTTGTCTCATTTCAGTCTTTGAAGCCACTTGACATTTTAGTCTCTCTTTAGCACCAGAGGATTAGTTGACAGAGATGAAAATAAAACGGGGATTAAGATGCAAAGAGAGTGTCAGGTCTGATGTTGTTATCTTTGCCAAGGAAGTTGTGTTATTCTGAACTGGGTGGAGGGATGGGGCAGGAACGCAAGAACACACCGAAAATCTTAGTGCAGATCATGATTATTTACTATGAATTACTACCATGAAGTCTGGTATATGTTGTTCGACTGTGGCGATCAGTGGAGACATCTTAGTTTTCATTATTTTTATTTTCAAACCACTTCTTTCATCAGTGGTATTTTATGAAGATTCAGTGAAATATGATCTAAAGATTTCACTTCAATTTTGTCAACGTCTCATCTTTGTTACAGGTGAAAAGGTTAGTGTCTGTCCAGCATTATTTGTTAAAAATTTCCCTCATGAAATTCACTTTTGGAACTAGTATCATTTCCATAACAGTTTTTTTCTGCAGTTGTATAAAGGGGTTTTGTGTCAGATGTTGATGGCTGCGCCAGATTTGCAGCTCCATCCATAAAAGTCTCACTATATTTGAAAACAGTCCACAACTTTTTCCTAATGGGTATCCATGTGTGAAGCCAAAAGCCTGCAGATAAATGAAGCTGCCGGTAGATTTCTTGTCAGAAGAGGCTTATGTGATGATGGATATCCAGCTCATGCTGCTAAGTCTGTGGGAAAGAGCAGGAGTTCAGCCACAGTGGTTCTTCTCTGTTTCGGCCAAAGCCGTCACTAACTCGTGCCCTGATCACCAGAAAATTATTGTGGCACTCGGTAAATTCCAATTAGCCTTTCTGTGTGAGCTGCTAGTCTACTATTGGCAGGACCGGTGAGCGTGTGTGAGTGTGTGTGTGTGTTTAAATGTTAGATGGAAAGGTCAGAGGGTTCATCAGAGTGGAAACAAAATGAGAGAGCTGCAGGTACTGGACTCACATGTGCAAACACACAAACACACTCACAATCCTACTGTGACCAATAGACTAAATGCCAACGGGCACAAACACAGTTAATGGCTCTTGTCACCCAGTTCAATTGGAGGTTATTTACTCATGTATTTACAAAAAAATAATTTTCAATACTAAGATGGATAATCTCGTCCTGGTTACGACATCCAGGGCAGCGAGTAAATTGAATAACGTCTGTAATGTTGTTGTGGTAACTTCTTTTTCTCATTTAATTTATTCCCTTCCTGCTCTTCTTCTTCACACATCCATGATTCTGCTTCCTTTTCTGTTTGTCTTGGTTTTAAATCTATTTTCTCACTGCTCTCCATCAGTCACTGTTTTCTCCTTTCCTCTCTTTGTCGTTCTTTTTGTAATATTTTCTGTCTCTCCCCCAACTCTCTTCTCTGCCCCTCGGGCTCATGGTTTGTTCCTGAGACAAAAATATCATCCAAGGAGTTTCACTAATTAACTACTTGTGTGTGTGTGTGTGTGTGTGTGTGTGTTGTGCTGACATGACTCTCTCTCTTCCCAGGGTAACAATCAGTATGAAGTTAGCTCTATTTGTTGTATTTGTTCTGTGTAGTTGAATAAATACATGGGAATAAATAAATGAATTATTGAATAATATGAATTATAAATGGGACAGTGTTTCTATAGACAAAACACACAGTGAATAAATGATGAACGCTTTTCACAGTTCTGTAATTACACAGTCGTAAAGGAGCCATGTTGACTGAAAAACAGAATACAAACAGGATTGTAGTTCGTTTAAAATGTTAAAAAAAAGTATTTCCCTCGTGCCTCCCATCACTTTGTGGACAATAGAGGGCAGTTAAATTGTACTTTGAGTGTCTTTATATTTAAAACTTGACATTAAAGAGCTGACACTACTAAATGGTCAGTTGGACTCCTGAAGTCCCTAAGCTGTTGAGCAATTTAAAGGAGCAGTTCAACCAATAACAATTATTCCATAATCACACTGGCTCACAGTTCTTTTGCTTCTTGATGACATTTAGCTTGTTTGTATTGGTGTGTGTTGCACAGTAGGTTTGTTGGTTTTTCAAAATGGATACTGACAGGGTCATGTGCTCTTCATCATTGTAGAGGGACAAAATTAAACACAAAATGTGTCGTCAGTTAAAAACTGTAACTATGGGTGTTCATTGACATCACCAAATATTGTTACAGCTTTCGATCTGTTGGTCGACTAAAATAAGTACTAACTTCTGAAGTCATCAATCAGGACATTTGGGAATTTCTCACTATAATGATAATGAGAAACAACATTATTTGCCACCTTTTTATATTTCTGAAGGGGACATAATGGTAAAAACAAAACAAACCATTCACACTGAAACTAAACTAGCTGCTCTGTGAGATAAAAAATTGAATAATAAATTGCTTGTACATTCCCACAGTTGCGTCCATTTTGCTTTGTTTGTGTGTTTTTCAACACAAGTTGAAGTTCTGTGACTCATGTTTAGATGTTGTTTCAATGAGCTGCATTACTGTTTGAATTAATAGCTTTAAACCGAGGTCTGCTGTACATGTTGTTGTCGCTGTTCTCCGGTCAGTCCACCATTATATCACTGTCTCCTCATTCTGGTGCCTGTCTCATTCAGAGTGGGTGTGCGCTTGTGTGTATGTGTGTGTGCACATAGATGTGCACTTTAGGAGATGGATGAGGGTAATTTCCATTGGCTCAGGCAGTACTTTATCACTGTGGTGTACACACAACCACACATACATCCGCACACACACATTCTGGACACATCCTGCATATACATACACATGTAGCCCTGCAGGCACTACTTTGTTACTATAAGCAAAAAACACATGGTTTTAAATCAAAAGTAGATTACATTACACACACACACACACACACACACACACACACACACACACACACACACACACACACACACACATGCAGAAATACATACTCTGTGAAACCTTTTGCACAAACACATGTGAAAAAAGCATGGACACTTGTGGATGGCAACCACAAGGTCACAGTGAAAAGATCACGAAGCCATAAATGCACACACACACCAACCAACATGCAGTGACAGGGATGTTTAGATTTTATCTGATGAATCTTTTATTTATTTTTCTGCCGTGTCAGTACAGTGCATTGGTCTCATTCTCAGAGTTGTGAAAGCAAAGTCCAACATTTTTCTAGCCAACACAGGACAATATTGAGCTAAATATGTGCAATTAAATTATGTATTTTAGATTCATTTTGATACATGTTTGTCTTTTCTTTAGAACAAGCCCACTCATATGCACACTTTCCACTCTTATGCTAATTCCCTGATTGCGCGTCTCTGTGCTAATGACAACAGTTAAATTAGTCGCCTTTGTTCAGTGAAGGACACACACAGATGGATGAGAGAGAGAGAGAGAGAGCATGTATAAATGTAAGGAGCTGCAGATGACAAGCTGACATTGAGTGTTTTGGTAATCTACATTTAAGTTCTGTTTGTTATGTGATTTATTTAAAAGTCAGAGAAAATGCAATCACGCCTAAGAGAGCAGAATAAAGGTCAAGTTAATCACTTAATTTACAATAATGAGTTATGCTGCTTCCGCTGCATTTCTAAAAAAAAATCCCAATTCACATCTTGTTCTATACATTTTGGTATCTTAAAATGTATTGTTGAAAATGGTATTGACTTTATTGGAAGCTTCTATATATTAACTTAACTTGTGGTAGCTCTTACAGTACTACTGTAGATGCAGAGAGGTGGAGTGTGATGTGACAAGAGTCAGAAATTATAGAAATTGTTGATTGCTGGACTTAAAAGGAGGGCATTTCTATGGTAACGTAATCCCACCCTGCATGAAACAATAAATCCCATCATCCTTTTCACCTTAATGGGAAAGTCCCGTAACACTGGACAACAGCATCCACTTGTGTGCGGTATGCAAAAATATCACCAACACACGTTTGCATGAACGTACACACACACATAGTAACTCTCTTAAACACACACAGCTGTAATGGGTATGTTGTCGTTATTAGGATGACTATTGATTAAACATTAACTGTGCCATAAAAACACCATTATCACCATCATCATTACAACTTAGCATGCAGGAGCACACAACGTGTTTAAATGCACAAGCTATGATTGTATTGTAATGTATAAGCATTAAGGTAATCCTGAATACATTAACACACACATACGCACAGATATACACTTGGATATTGAATGAAGCTTTTGAACTATAACCTGACATTCATTCTGGAGTGGGAGATAATTATAGTTTAACAATCTTTGGGGATTATGTATGTGTGTGTGTCAGAGAGGCAGAGAGAGAAAATACAACAACAGAAGACGTTTATATGTGTAAACCCATCACACAGTGATGTTGAAGTATCTTGAGTGAAGATAGACATAAGTCATTATTCCCTAGATAAAAAATACAGACAGGTGACAGATCAGAGGAAAAACCTGACGAATGAATGGAGCAACAAGACGACAATGCCTCTATCCGTGGGGAACGAGGGGTCAGTGAATGGTTTGATATGAAAATTGTGTGAATCATATGCTGTCGCCTTCACAGCCACCAGATCTTGGACACCTCTGGGAGATTTCAGACGTGTTAGACAGATTTTGTAATGTAGATATAATTTGCCTGCTAGAGTCACACAGGACAGTGACAGGCAGAATAGCAGCAACACTTGACAATATTGTGACGTCCAATGCAACACGCAATAGCCTCAGAAATCTGACTCAACACCTCCACTCCGACACACTCGACTACAGTATAACATATGCTTCAAAGGTTAATGCATTGTCTTTCAAAATGCACACATAAATACACACCCGTATTAAAAGCCCCAAGGTTCCTGCATCTTCTCTGAATCATCACCATCATCTTTTAGACATTTGTCTTTGTTGTGCAGAAAAAAAAACTGTTATTGCATCACATAAATTCATACTAGATTTGCCATACTTTATCAATCTTTGTGATACAGTATCACAAAACCCCAACTCACATGATGTGGTTGCCATAGCGATGTTCTCTGTGCACTTGTCCTGCCTGAAGATGCAAATGAGGATCTGCTCGGAACAAAGCCAAAGCACTAAAGTGATGCAGGTTGTTATTTTTTTTATTAAAATCAAATGTGAGCCCAGTGGTTTTTCTTTTGCAGAGCAGTAGCTGATACACAAACACACAACAGACTTCAACAGCAACAACAACAACAACAACAACCTTCGGCAAAAACTCAGCAGCAGAGATAAAAAGGGGCTGGAAGTTGGAGATTTTGGCTTAAAGAGTGCTGCACCAAGCCACGGACAAGAGTGCCAGTGTAACATGTCTTGATAAAGAGACAGAAGTTAGAAATGCCCAGAAGTTGGAAATAATTGGGATCAGCAGTTGCCTGTGCGTCCTTGGACAGGTTAAGCTGAACTGAAAATGGATGAGAGGAGAATTACAAGTCACTTACTTGGCAACCATCACAGTGTTAACATTTTTACCCTCAAAAACCTGCCCAGACTATTTGTATGCCCCAGGGCTTACTCTGTAATGCACACAGCCGATGGCCTGCTCCCAATACACCGCTGACATCTCTCTTATGAGGGTTAGAGTCTCCCGAGGGCTCACGTGTCAATCACAGAGACATGCAATAACGGCAACTGCTAGCTGTTCATCATTTATCAAGTTCAACAGAGAGAAAGTGAATGAGGGGAGATACGGGACTTATGAATATTTGAATGAACATGGTGAGCGCTGTCTAACTGCTGAGCCACATTTATTAAGTCTGTTGGTCTTTTCAAGGACGATTTGAATGATGTAGCACAGAAAATAGGCAACATTGTTCCACAGAGGGCCAAGTGTCTTCATTATTTACCTGCTGTTCAGCTGGCAGAAGACACTGACTTCATTAGTTTAGTTGTCTTGTTAGAGGTGAGTTCATATCGGCCGTACAGTATCTGACTGGACTAAAAACTTACAGACTCTCCCCCTCCACCGCCGTCCTTGGTGTAAGAATTAATTAGGTGTGTCTGTCCCTCTTGGTCTCTTTGTTTGCTTGTCTGCATGAATTTAATGGTGCAACTAAAATTATACACACCAGTAAAAAAAATGAATCAGTGCATGAATGATGCTACAGAGTTTGGCATTGTATGGATATAAAATATGTGACTTAAAGCAGAAGTAAGCGATATTTTTGTGTTAATATAAGTCTTAAATAGTTACATCTTCCGACAGCAATCACTTACATAGAGTGTTTGGACCGAAACACGGGTCTGTCAGTCACTCTGCTCTGCTCTGAGCCGAGGAGAAAACTTTTCTTGTATCCTACAATTTTTATCCAATGAGGAGAGAGAACGGCATGAAGGGCTGTGTGTGCAGCCAAGGGATGCGCGTGAATGTGGTGACGTAGGGACGAGGACCAATAGATCCATGACGAGGGCGGGGGCTGCTGACTCCGTCGGCTGACAAGACGTTATGGTGCGTTCAGGGCAGCCCGTAACTCGTGTTTTTCCGACCTGTGAAGTCGTACCAGTTCGATCTGGTGCGCGTTCACGGGTCGGAAGTTACAAGTGGCCGTTATAGTGACTTTCACAGGTAAAACAGGTCGGAGAAACGTGAGTTGCGGGTTGCCTGGAACGCTACAAAGCCATAAGTCGTGACTTGAAGCCGTAACTTACGGTTTCAAAAGCCTGCCTGGAACGCAGCATTAGCCAAAACGACCGGATCGTTTACTTCTGCTTTAACTGTGCTGACTTTCAATTTTCAATTCTTTGACTCTTTGACATCGTCTCTGCAGCCAAAGCTGTAGTAACACTTTATAATAAAGTACACACTATTAAGCATTAGTTGAGCATTAATAAATAATACTGAATTCTTCATTTATAACACATAAATAGGCTACTCATTAGTATGTAGTTTATACATACAGTTAGTGCTTATCAATGATGAGTAAAACATTTTAAACTGTGTTTATAAACTACATACTAATGAGTATTTATGTGTTATCAATGATGAATTCAGTATTTAAAGCTTAACTAATGCTCAATAGTGTGTACTTATTATAAAGTGTTGCCAAAGCTGTTTATTACACAATATTTAATCTCCCATAATCAGTGTTCAAGTGGCGACCAGAGGCTTGTGTGCAGGAGTTCACTATAGTGCCTCTACTTCAACCCAACTACAGCTTTGTGTGTTGGTAACAAGTGGAGTTGGGTTGAAGTAAAGGCACTACAGTGAACTCCTGCACACAAGCCTGGTCGCCACCTGTCTTACAAGTGTTTATGTCAGGTGGTAAATATCACCTGACATAAACACTTGTAAGACACGTGTTCCAGATACTTTACTTTACCTCGTATACAAACAGAGATTATATGTGTCCTGTCCACCTGCAGGATGATAGGATGTTTTGTTCATTCATGTTTACAGCGTACTCTTCATCTGAAGTTAATTTTTCGGTGCTTCATAGACGCATAATGAGCTTGTTCTTTGTTTCGAAATGATCAGCTTTTTGAGATGGAATTTTAATAATGTGAATCTAATGTAATTACCCACATAGTCACTGCTTTGCAATTCATTATCCAGACCTTAATGCTCACAATCACTGTCTCTTTTTGTTAAATGTAATAGTTATGGGTGCAGCAAATGCACAGAGGAAAACCCACTCAGAGCTGACTGACTGCTGCCGTCAGAGTGGAAGGAGGAACAGCTATTCCCCCGTGAAAAACACCCTTTGCTTCAGACTACAGGAGAGCAGTCAAGCAGTAAAAACCGATTTCCAGCAAAGAATACCGCTCTGAAAACAATAACCAGTTCTTTTTATCTTCACCCACCCCCATTCTCCGGCTTTAACCTGTCTGCAGACTGCAGTGCCGAACGTCACTGTTTTCCTTTTCCTTTCTTTTTTTTAAGATTAATTTCTTGCCTTCTTGTTTTATGTAACTGTCTTGTTTGCTTTGTTTCTTGCCTCATTTCTTTCCTTCCTTTCTTGTTACTATACAGAAAGTCAGTGGTCAGAGAAATGGATTAATGGAGTGGAAAGAAACAAACTACTTCGACCTCTCAGGTCACATCTGTAAATGAGTTATACTGGATCCTCTGCAGCCGTATAGGCCAAACTCACCTCAACGCTTTACTGGATAAACACTACTGTATCTGTGCGTCGTTGGCTTTGTGTGTGTTGGTGTTTCGTAACCTTTTCTCCTCACTGATCAAACAGTTTCACATTAGAGAGCTCCTCCACACTTAGTACTTGTTAAAGTCCTCTATGTTGGCCACTGAGTTTCTTTCCTGGAGCAGTTAATGGTTAAAAAAAACACTGTTGAATGGCTCCTCAGCATTTGCCATTATGGATGGGAAGCCTCAGTTTGTTAATTTCATGCACCGAGATGACATAATTACGCAGCATTTGCATTATTTGTTGGAGCCCAAGGCTGGAGCTGTAATGATGCTGTGGCATCTGTTGCATGATGTAGAGTTTATCGATCTGAGCCGCCAAAACACACAGGGATGCTTAATTCATGTTGCTAATGATACCCCAAAAAATCAACCTTTATTGAAGAAAGCAGCTTAGTGAGAAACGTGTTTACAAAATGCCTTTTGACGGGCAACAAGAGAGTGAAGGAAAGAATGGCCCAGGGATTAATTCTGCAGTCATCAGGGGAGATTTATTTGTTACTGCTTAGGAAACTGATATGATTTTAACACATTTACATTCACATTTGTTGCGTCTCACAGTAATGTACAGTGTAGCACCACCACTAGAAATATACATCCTAATGTGTGCGTAGGTGTATGTGTGTGTGATATACAGTATGTTCCATAAATCTGCCTCCATCTACTATACATGTGCTCGAAATCTGGATGTAGTGGATATGGGGGAAGTGTACTGTGTGTGTGTGCATGGGTGCAGGAGCTTAGTAGCTCATCAGCTGAAAATGTGCCAACTTGACAAAAACACATGTCGACTTTCTTTTCTCATTTCTCGTAGAGATGATTGGGTATCAGCATGGAAATAAGTCATTAGAGAGCAGGAGGCAATCTTGTGTTCGATTGCTTCCAGCCCGGGGCTATTGTGTGTGTGCGTGTGTGAGAGAGAGAGTGAATGTGAGAGAGTTAGAAAGAGAGAGGGGGAGAATATGAGTTCTCTGTATGGACCATATAGTGTTTGTTTACGAGGATTCAAGTACACACATGAGTATGCTGGAAATTTAAGGTGTTGTTTATAGCTGAATGTAAACAGAATTTCTATGTTTGTGTGTCAGATGGTTGTCTTGGAGCTTGACCACAATCGTAATTGAACCAACCAATGATAGAATTACTCAGTTTTAAACAGTGCTATAAACAAGCCCCATACAGCCACAGCAGTTTACCTGGATATTGTTTTAATATATTTTGCATGTGTCTTTCATATATTTAATGGCTGTAGAACCAAATAATGCCATGGTGTAGCTGTCTCTGTCCAGTGTTGGACATACTCTAGCTCTTATGTGAATACTAGTGGTGTTGTGATATGTTGATATTGACTATGATACTTTATTGTCATGTACATGCATGTACAATGAAATTAAGCTGCACAGTCAAGATGCAGACTAATAAAAAAAAAAGAATAGAATAAACAATGTACATCACTCACACATCAATATTCATTTACTGACCAGCAAAACATCACTCACACATCAGTACCAAAGTACGATAAAATGTCTGTTAACCAGATATTTCACGTTATTGATGTTGGTTCTGGGGTAAAAACTGTTCTGGAATAGTGTGGTGCATGTTTTAATGGATTTAGTAAAAACATGTTAATATTGTGTTAATGATACACATTTGATAATAAGATGATTGCAGATCTTAAATTTGACTTTTGAGGTTTTCTTTTCACTATCCATTGTTCTTTTGGATGTTTATGGTGGCCACAAGAGATACAAAACAAACGATAAACAAAGTTAAAGATTAATCTCATTGACAGCATTTTTATTCTAAATATATTGTGATAATTTACTTTTGATAATCATGTTGAGGAGTGTGATAGAAAAAAAATGGAGCCCGACAAAGCACAGTATTGCAGTGTTATTGATCATTTACTGAAAAGACATTACTTGTCGTATATTAACATTTTACAGCATCACAGTAAAGTAATTATCCCAAAAACACCTGAGGATGTAAAAACACATTATTGAAAAATGTTTTCCTGCAGCTTTTCCATCTATGTGGTCCTCCAATTCTTTATCCCCATGTTTTCCCAGAGTGCATCTTTCTAATTCAGTCCACCTGGTCATGTTCACGCTCACAAACTTCACTTAACAAGTTTAAACACATTCCTGCTCCACCTTCCTCCTCCCTTTTCTGTATTGAGCCTTTTCTTCCTCACTTCTCTGACATTAGCCTTGTCCCACCTCCCTCTACATCCCTCAGACCTTCCTACTGCTTCTTAACTGTCTCCTTCCACCTGTCTCCCTACGTCTTATCTCTTCCTCTCCTCCATTTTCCTCCCCATGTCATTCTCTTATTCTCTTATTCTCTCACACTGTCCCCCATTTCTGCAGTGGTTGGGCAGTTTTGTGTTTAAACAGACAGACTTATGTCTATGTGTGTGTGCAGGTGTGTAAGGGATGCAATGGAGCAAAAAAAGCAGCTACAAAAAATTAAAGGAGGGAATGAATTTAGAATCTAGTAAGAAATATAAGAAATACAGAACATGCATAACACATTTCACCATTGCCTCTCCTCCCCATCTTCCTCTCCCCATTTCCCTACTTTGATTGAAGACTTAGAGGTTTTCAGAGGTAATCTCTGTTTGGCATTTGCCGAGTTTTCAGGTTAATTTAAAGAGCAGCACCTTAACAGATCCAGATCCTAAGATGGATAAGGCCAGGGCTTGGGTGGATGGAGGCTCTTAAGGGCAGTTGTGTGAAGTGAAGTCCATGGAGAAAATACATGCAGACCTGATTGAGTGGTTAGAAGAGACTCATAATGCTCAGTACAAGTCTGAGGAAATAGTAGTTACTGGATGTAATGCTAGGCCTATGAGCATGCACTTCTGGAGCATGTAACATAACATTAGATCATTATGTTAGGAAAAGACATGACAGATGTTGAGTTGAAAACTTCCTGTCTTAACTTCGCAGACTGTTGCTCTGAAATAAGTAAATAAAACCCTCCAGTGTTAAAACAAAACACTGAGAGCAGTGTGCTGCTGCATCCACTGACTTGGAGAGTCAACACGAGCAAGCATGGAGAGTTTCTGCACTGAATTGAGACTGTTCAAGTTGATTATGCTGTTGCCTATTCTCTATTATTCCAAACAGTGGGCTTGTCCGGGATTTGAACCCGGGACCTCTCGCACCCGAAGCGAGAATCATACCCCTAGACCAACGAGCCACCTACATCCTGCCATGTCTAGTTGTTGGACCTAAGCATCTATGATGATCCATGAGTAGTAGGCCTGAAAAGCTTCATGATCAGTGGACAGTTGGAAGAGACTCATAAAACCTGCAGAAATGTATGAAGCATGAGACACGGAAACTACCTGCTGCAACATACTAAAGATGTTAATTTAAGGGCTTTGTATTCCAAACAATGGGCTCGTCCGGGATTTGAACCCGGGACCTCTCGCACCCTAAGCGAGAATCATACCCCTAGACCAACGAGCCGCATGCCTTGTAAAGGAATGTATTGAGGGCATGTGTGCTCATTTTTATCACCAATAACATACGGTAATCTTTATAGCATCAAGAATGGCACTGCAACATTTTGTATTTTACTAGAAGTCTTGTGGTTTTTTATCATCTTTCAGTTATGTATGAGTTGGTCACATTAATTCACTACATTTCCACCCCAAAACATCAAAGCTAGTTTCTTTTAAATAATATTTTGAGCATATGTGAGTGTCTACAGGAGAGTAACTAAAAGGAGAGGCAGATGGGGATGATATACACTGACCCTCATACCTGGGGTCTTGCTGTTGATTGTCAGATCTTGATTTTTTTTAGTATAAACAACCAAAATAGTGACTGCAATCAAGCAAAAACAAAGCTCACCAGTTCTGTGGTATCACAAATGCACCATAAGGGATCAGGGTTAATAATAGAGTTAAGTGCACTGTCAGCTATCCGGTCAGCAGGGGAGATGGATGCTGATTAAGTTCGACATGTCCTTCAGATGATACTTTAACTCCCCTTCAGACCTCAGGACACAAAATAATGTTGTGGATTTTAACTGTAGCTCTTGACAGGAGCTTTCTGCCTGTGGTGTCCAAGCACATCAAAAAGCATTCACACAGGGCGCTCTGCAGCAGCTGGTGCACACAGAGCAGTTAGCCGCCTGCTCCTGAGGGGTCATCCCATCAGGACGTAACCTCTGTCACCTACAGACAAACCAGTCTGCACTGCACTCAGGGACTCTTGTTAAGCCCCCATTCAGTCAGTGGGGAAGGTGAACTCTGCCTTCCTGCTCAGTGTGAAACCTCGTTTTAGGAGATTTAGATTCACATCACAGATGAACTCCTTATTTTGTGAGTTGGTGTGAGTTGGTGTATATGCAGAGAATATTCTAAGAGTCCTTTAACATATATACTGTCTACTGCATGTGCACATGTGCTATACTTCAATGGGGGTTAGTAGCATGGACATTTCTTAAATGGTCCCTGACTGTTGATCTTATTCAAGATTCAAGATACCTTCATTGCACTGGTGAAGCAACACAACGAAATCTAGTTTGGCAACAATCCAGCCACAGCAGCATGTCTGAATAATAATAGTGATAACTTGTTGCAAAGTGCTTAAAATGACCTCATAATTAAAGCCCCTATTAAGAACTTTTAACTGAATGTGCAAAAGTCTCTTGTTTCTGCTGATGTCTCTGTATGACCTACAACAGCAAATGAGGCCATCGGTGGCAAGACAAGCTATTTCTGAAAGAGGTACTTCACCCAAAATCGACAATTCACCAATTTACTCACCATCATGCGGAGGAAGAGTTTGGAGAACTCTCGGAGTCCTGAGGCCACGACATGAAAAAGTTGTTCAGAAAAAATTAATTTGATCTCTGTTTTTAGCCTTCTTGTAGTAGTAGCTCCCTGTGGCTGCGCGAGATGCGCAGGACACTTGCGTCAGTACGGACGAGCAGTATGGTGTATTTGGATGTTTCATAGTGTGTTTTGGACGATTCAAAAGTGAACTCTGTCCGCCGCCATTATATGAAAATCTGTTGCCAGCCGGTCCCCCCCTGGAACTCCAAAAGTGTTTTGATAACTCCAAAAGTTCTCCGAACCCTTCCTTGGCATGACGGTGAGTAGAAAATTGGTGAATTATTGATTTTGGGTGAAGTATCCCTTTACTAGTGTTACTCTACCTTTGGGAGGCAGTGGTCGGGTCGACATGTCAACGGATGAAACGATTTACGGCACTCGGACCAGAGATGGCACGTGCGAACCAGATAAGCGTCTTTACGACCATACCAACTAGAGCTCATGGGAAATGCAGACTTCATTCTGGCAAAACACCATTGCTTTTGTCCACAGGGGTTGTCAAAATCAACACAAAAAAACATTTTAAAATAACCTTAAAATGTTATTGCCACCGGTGTTCTGTTTAGGTGATGATACATGAGCTGACTCTGCATATATATAGAGAAATATTTTTGTTAGTTAATGTTAAATTGGGGGAAAAAAGTAAAGACACACGCTAAGCTCTGTGTGGAAGTGTGTTATACGTGCTAAATATGCAGTTTCTAATTGTTAGGCTGATCAGAGGCCAAAGATGCGATGGTGCAAACAACCATGATGAGATCGGTAAGTGTGAACCAAAAAAGCAACATTTGTGAGCCAAATAATTAACTAAAAGGTGGAAAATGAAAAGACTGATTATTCTCAGAGGGTTTGTCACTACAAGCTACTCTCCCATGATGCATTCTTCATGTAAGAAAATACTATGCCTATTGCCACTGTGAGGAGGAATGTGTGCTTTTACGACCTATTTACTGTGATATTTGAGACAGAGAGTCACATTTATAATATTAAATCCAGAAAAGTGTGTTGATGCAACAGTGTACGAGTGAGGAGGTGATGTTCAGCCTCGTTTTTTTTTTTCATATTTCCTCAGTAATTCTGAATATGTTTGTCTGCCTGTCTATTGAGAGATGAAAGAGCCATGATTAGGTCATAAATACTTTATCAAAGCCTTAATAGTGCGCGCACACACACACACAAACACACATACTCACACACACACAGATGCGGCCTTTGATGGTGTCTGATGGCCTTTGTTGTTTTCCCCTGATTGACAGTAATTGAACCGATTCCAGCAACATTAAAGACATAAACCATCCAGTCGCAAGGTTTTTGAACTGACATGACAGGACAAAGCAAACCAATCCAACGGCTGCGATATGAGATGACAGGACCTCCGCGCTCCCCACCGTCCCAAACCCCCCATTCATCCTCTTAGAAACGTGCCACCCATATATGTTTCCAAAATGTCACTGAAATCATTTTGATCTGCCCTTCCCTCCATGAATACTTAATGTCAGCACAGACATTCACACAGTGCAGTCCTGCAGCTGAGTTTACCGCGAGCGTTACCGCCTCTCAGTGTTCTCCTACTCCTGACTTGTACCTTGACGGGCAAGTTGTGGTTTTGATCTACCGGTAATCACATCCATCTTCATTTGGAAAGTACAAACTAGTGCAGGCTGCATTTCTAAGGTGTCTCTTATCGTCACGTTTTCAATGTAGGCGACAGAGATAAAGACCAAGAGAGGCGACGGTTTTCAATATATTTTCAAGTCTGCAGAAACTCACCAGCTCAGTTATCACTTCAAGAAAAACTTGACTTTGAGGTTGAAGTTATGGAATAAGCAGATTAATTACAATATTGTTTTATCAATTTAATGGTGGATGGATGACAAGACTAACCTATAACATTAATTTTGTCTATTTGCATAGATAGATATGGTGGCAAATCAGAGTGTAGGTGTATAGGCACATGGACAAAAAGTACAGGCAAAGAGATAAATCAGAAAACTCTGACTAAATCCTCATTCGTTTAAAACATTTTCTGTCTTTAGTAGACCTGAAAATGTTTTAAACGAATGAGGATTTAGTCAGAGTTTTCAGATTCATCTCTTTGCCTGTACTTTTTGTCCATGTGCCTATACACCTACACTCTGATTCTATCTATGCAAAATTGATAAAACAATATTGTAATTAATCTGCTTATTCCATAACTTCAGCATCAAAGTCAAGTTTAGCTTTTAACTATAGTATAGTAGTACATTGTATAGTCTTTACTTATCTCTGTCTATGTTTCAGCTGCTTGGTATTTGTTTGCCTAAATATAGCTCTGGTGTTTTCAGACACTGTGGTGTCAAGTCCAAAATTTACCATCAAATTCCATCAGTTTCTTGTGTTTTTTCTTCCCCCCTACAGAAGATGACATTTTTGGATACAGGGGGTGTTTTTGATCTTATTTTTCCATTTTCCACATCACAGGCTGCTCACCACACCCTTCAGTCATTTGCCTGCCTTTGCTTCTTTTCTTCTATCCCACATTTGTAATTTCTACACATTTCATCCATATCAAATCATCAGAAATATTGGGTGTGACAGGCAGAAAAATAAATGAGCAAACAAATGAATGGAAGAAGGGGCTGACATGTTCTGTGCCATTGCCACAAGATGCACACTCTCTGGTGTCTTTTGTACGGATGCAGTAATTGTGTAAATCTTCCACAAAGGCAGAGACTGAATCATACGTATCAGGCCTCTAATCTCCATTAAGAACCTGCTGTTAAGGATTTCTTCTTTATTATTTGCTCGCGAGCTCCTTTGATTTCATTTGGTGGAATATAATTCATTCACCGGAGATGGATAGAAAGTAGCTCTCCTCCACACACCGTAGCGTCTCTCGCTCACCTTCTCTCCTGGAGCTGGATCCTCCTCATGTCAACCTCATCTGAACCCACACTCGCCCTATTTATTAATGAGGAGATTATAAATAAACAGGTTAACTGTAGGAGGCTCTCGTCGTGAGAAGGAAATGGCCATCGCCATGGTTACCGGGGGATGATGTTGTTTGTCCAGCTGTGGTGGGTAGCCTATGTTATGTGCCGTTTCTCTGAAAATGCCTCAGAGAGAATCTACTGTACTGTGGAATAGATGTTCAGCTGATTAAAAATTAAGCTGATTAAAAACGCATTCATTTGATTGAAAGAATGAATAGATAAAGGCCAGGAAGATTATAGGAACAAAGTGACATCCTCCCATTAAAACGTTTAAAACCTCACTATACCTTCTGCAGCAAATTATTATTTTCATTATTTATTAATCTGGTAATAATTTTCTCCATTTATAATAATTAAGTAATAGTTTAAAATGCCCACTGACATCCCAGAGCTCAATGTGACATGTTCAAAATTGCTTGTTTTGGCCAAAAGTCTGAAACTCATCAATATTAATGTTCTATCCCAAATAACTAAACCCTGTAAATATTCATGTTTTAGAAGCTAGAGCAAATTTTTACAGCATCGTTACATAAAAAATATGTAAATAGTTGACGAATTGTTGTAAGTAACAGAACACAATCATGTGTACATAGTTTGTTACAGCAGTTCAGTGTTCAACAGTGGTTCATCTCTACTGTTGAAGAACTTTGTTATCCACTTCTGAGTTCACAAAGAAGCAGAAAGAAAAGAAGATGGAGGTTGGAGGGGTCGAGGAGGAATAAGATGAGACAAAGACGGGAGTCAAATCGAGGCGTTTAGGAATTTATTCATCAGTAGTTTTCTGTGTAGTGTCTCTGTGAGACAGGGAGACCCACAGGGGCAGGTGCATGTGTTCGTGTTTATGTATTGGAGATGCAAAAGGCGTCCACCAGCCGGCTCTGCAGATGTGGATGTTCTGCCAGATTGATTCTCATCCCCCCAGAGAGAGAGATAGGAGGAGAGAGAGCGAGAGAGCAAATGTGTGTTGGTGTGTTGGTGTGTGTGTGTGTGTGTGATAGAGAGAGCGATCTATACCCTGAGTATCCTACAGCTGTTTGTTTAAATTCTGCCTCCCGCTCCCTGTTTCCAGCTTCTCAAATATGAGATTCCCTTTCTCTGTTTTGCATGATACAGACAAACAACTGTAACATGTTTACTAC
The DNA here is from genome assembly GCF_045865225.1 of Trachurus japonicus. Taxonomy (NCBI): domain Eukaryota; kingdom Metazoa; phylum Chordata; class Actinopteri; order Carangiformes; family Carangidae; genus Trachurus; species Trachurus japonicus. Next base: position 15,395,750 of record NC_140909.1, read on the forward strand.
AATTTCTGTGAAATTACATTTTGCAAATTTCCTCACAAAACGATTTCTGGAGCCCAGACACATAACCATCCATGTGTTTCTGCTAAAGGTGACGACTACTTCATAAAATCCACTTGAGAACACTTGATATATTGTTATTTGTATTTAACACATTGCCATATTATATGATGTATCTGCCTCCTGCACATTAGCTTTATGGCAAAGACGATGGATGTCTGTGGGAACAACTGAATAACAATCAAGTGCGTGTGTGTGTGCATGTGATGAAGAAAGAAAGATTTATGTGTGTGTGTTTGTGTGTGTGTGTGTGTGTGTGTATTCTGGGTTTTTGTGTCACCATGTTTCCTCCTCAGCTCTGCGGTGAATAAATGAAGTAAAAACCCTCATATCCCACGAGGACAGACTCTAATGGTGTTTATTACGAGGGCAGATTCAAGTCAAATCAGTTTGATGGGGTCTGGTTCTGGTGTGAATATCAGCAGGATGGAGAACATCTGTCTGCGGCTCACTGTAAATCTTCCCCTCCCACTCTGAGCACTTCTCTGTCTGCCTCCCTCTCTGACAGCCTGAATACTAATATCTCTGAAGTTACATTTATTTATCTACTTTCTGCAGGGGGACGGAGAAATAACAGCACCCACTGTAACATAAACACAAACACACCACAACCGCAGAAAAACACTTGTTTACCAGCACGAGCTCAGTAATTGACACATCAAAGATTTTTCTAGTGTTTCTTTTTTTTAACTTTCACATCTTTGTTAAATTCTGTCAAGTTTTTGTGTATTTATGGCTGATTTCCCCGTCTTTTTATATAAACTCTCGCTGCCTCTATTTTATTAAACAACTTCTTCAGGCACCTTATCATTAAAAACCATCTTTGCAGCAGCTCAACAGAGAAAGACACTTCTCCTGAAAGCTTTGGCTTCACCATTAATTTATTTCTGAAATGTGTCTTCTAAATCAGGCAGACCACCCAGATGCATTGTGGGAGGTTTATTCGTGGAAGTGTTAAATCTTATCCAATGTTTAGACATGTGATAAACTAAAATTGTCTTAGTTCTAGATGTAGATTTAGGAGGCACAATTCTTGGCGCACTGTGTAATGTCTGTATTTAATTAATAATATCCTATTCATAATTAAATCCAATAACAAACAAGAGAAAGCTGGAAAAGAAGAAACACCAGAAAATAAACACTGGTGGCTTTCATGTGTCAGTTACTGAACTAGTGCTGGTAAACAAGCTTTGGCAATCCTCCAAGTACTTGTGGAGATTTTTGTCTGGACTAAAGTGGTGGAGTCACAAGACAAGTGACAAATTATGGGGGGATTGGGAGGGTCTTAAAATATGCCTGGAACTTGTTCTGCGATTTCAGGCAGCCCTAAAATGGACTATAACATTTCTAAACCTTAATGTTATAGCTGCACATCTCACTCTCATATTGGTTCAGGACCTTAAGTCTCTGCTACCTAAACAAATTGACATGCTGTAGGTAAATATAAGTAGATAACTATCTATCTTATCAGATGCCCTTTAATTTCTTAGCTCCAGAGTTTAGCTGGTTTCTGACTTGAGTTTAAAGTAACAGTTAAGTTAACTGATAATGATAATTAGCTGGTAATACAACATTTTCAGCTTTGATGTATCTTATTATTACATTTTAATATTTGGTTTTTGTACCTGTGTTGGGTCTTTTACTTCTCTATTAGCTTCCATAGTAGTAAGCCTTTGTTGTTTTCTTAGAGGAATTCATATTTAATTTCGGTACTTGTACATTAAATGGAGCATTTACATCTGTCTTTGTTCATTATTGTAACAGACAGTAGGTAAAGATTATTGAGTATTTTAAAACAGATTTATACGTAAATGCAGATTATTGCTATGAGCTATTTGGTCAGCCTCATATGTTAGATTTAGATGTTTTTTTCTTCAGTTTATTGATTTTTACAGAGTTAAACTATCTTAACTAAACAAACTGCTGTGATTTGTGAATTTGTGGTCTTCCTCTGAGTCATCTCCTGTCCTGGTCTGTCCTTCACCCGTTTCCCCTCTTTCTCCCTCCTGTCATTCATCTCGTTTAAGGTGATACGGTTTCAGACCATCTCTATCTCAAAGGAATTTCTGACTGTATTTATTTATTTATTTATTTGTGAAGTGTCATCTCAACCCATCCGTCTCTTCTGTGTAGTTTTTGAGGAATACTGTCTTTTAATTTATTCCTTTCCACTGTCTCTCTTTTAGAGACTCTTGTTGGAACGAACGTTTTCCATACTCAGCTAATAATGATTGTACGTGGTCATTGAAAATTTGTGTCATTCCAGGTGATAAAGAGAGTGCGGTTCCTTTACCATATACTACAGTATCAGAGATCTCAGCACGTCGTGTTAGGTGCTGGAGATGTGCAAAATTCTTCAGATCATGAGATGAAAGTTCCTGTTGTTGCTTCCCTGAGGCAATTTAACAAATAATCCCCTTTCTCTCTCTTGTCTCCTATTTCTCTCCTTTAGGTGACATGTAATTGTTTCACCATCAGTGACGCAGAGCTGCAAGAGATTGGAGTTGGGCTTTATCCGAGGTAACACACACACACACACACACACACACACACACACAGAGGCCAAGGTGTAAAGCATACACATCTAGAAAAAAAAACATCATTAATTTCAATTTAGCTCATAATCTTTGTTATATGGTGTCCCTGTCTCTCCAAAAATGCCAAAAATGTAAATGCAGCTCCGTTACCTGCCAGATCACCGCATCCCAACCAACCCCACCCATAACACACACCCCCTCACTCACACACACGCACATACACACTCTCTATTTTTCTGGCAGTTCTTTCAAGTACAAAGAAGAAGAAGAAGGGAATTTTTATTTTGAGGCGAAAACTTAAAAATAAATGTTGACAGCATATTACAACTGTGCTTCTGTGTCTCTTGTTTGGCATGCAGGACTGAACCACACACTCGTAGAGCAAAGCGGTATGCACTGTAATCCCGGTACGGAGTCCGGGGTGAATGGGGTGGGATTTGGCCGGTCGTTGCAGAGTTGCTAGTGTTGCTACGCGCATGCACACACACACACACACACACACACACACACACACACACACACACACACACTACAAGTATCCCAGCCAGTTTATCTGGCTGGTGCTGAGATGTCAGATGGTCACAGTGGCTTTACCAAAGCCCAGCAAAACCATGTGTGTCTGTGTTAGTGCGTTAGTGCGAATTGTGTCGTAACTCATCCATAAATGATGGGCCCGTTTGCAGGATGGTCCCCTGCCTATTCATATTTTAGGTTGCCTAGCAACCGTGGGTTTGCTGAAAAGAGGGGGATTATTCTGGTGAGGCTACACCTCTGTTCACCCCATCAGTCTGTTCATTTTTCTCTCTTCACTATACATGTCAAAAATTCAGTTTCTTATTTGCTGACTTTGTAACTCCCCGTCTCTGCTAAGCTCATCCCCCTCCATGCTTGTCTCCGTCTACTTCTCATTCTCTGCTAATTGGCCCTAATGAAACTATGATGTAAAATCCTTTTCCTCTGAGCTCTTTATCAGAAGTGAAGCGATTTACAGCTGGATTGATAACACACAAATGTCCTCACTTGTTGTAATCTAGCCCGACCATGTGCCTCATCTCACCTCTGTGTCACCTAAACCCATGTGTGACTGCAGCCAAATCCTCACACAAATACATCCAAATGAAAACAGGAAGAGGAGATTAGCTGACAATGTGACACAAAGACCAGAGAGATGTTTTTTGGGTCGTGCACCAGTCAACAGTTTTATGCTGCGAGAACATCTGACTGTTTTTTTGTAGAATAGTTTCACTATACTCTCGGCTCCACTGGAGACGCTTTAAGAGCATTTCTCACTATGACAAAGGTAGACATATTATTCAGACGCCCACGCTGTGCTGAGAAGAGCTCTAATTAGGAGACAGAAATAATAACAACCATGTGGGTCAGCCCCATTTAAACACCCTCATGCTTTTCTGTAATTAGAGAAATAACATTCAAGCCTGTGAATCCATCAACATTTAAAGACAAGATAAGTCCCTGAGAATTATATGGACTATATCTGTGTGGTATGTGAATGGTTGAATTCATATATTATTCTTATTATCAACTACTGTGAGTCATGAAAACATTTAAAGGGATAGTTCAACATTTTGGCAAATTGGCCCATTGCCATAATCCCTATAGAAGTAGGTTCGTTACCTTTAATTGTCGGTACAAGCTGTGTTTAGAACGGCGGAGCAGAGCCGCGAGCTGCTCAGAGCTACGCTACGGAGGCTAAAGGAATTTCTTAGTTTCCCTCATCAAACTCATCAAATACACAATCCAACAACTCCAAAACGCTCTGGTGGACAAGTTGTGAGAGATAATAACGGAACGTTATGAGACAGAGTTGTTTTAGAGGTAAATGCAGAGACTGCTTGCTGAAAAACTGCCCCTGACAGGAACGTGCATTAGCAGTTTTGCATGAATTTACCTCTAAAACAACTCTGTCTCGTAACGTTCTGTTATTATCTCATAGCGTGGTGAATGTGCAGGTCAACAACTTCGGAGTTGTTGGATTGTGTATTTGATGAGTTTGATGAGGGAAACCAAGAAATCCCATGAGCCTCCGTAGTGTAGCTTTGAGCAGTTTGCGGCTCTGCTCCGCCGTTCTAAAAATAGCTTGCACTGACAAATAAAGGTAACGAACCTACTGCTAAAACTATAGGGATTATGGCAATGGACCAATTTGCCAAAATGTTGAACTGTCTCTTTAACGTAAAATTTAGGGTCAGTGCTGCTACTTTACTACAGTATTACATCAATAAGAGTTTTTTTCACATTGATGTGATGATTGACAGTCAGAGGATCCCTGAGAAATAAAGATGCAAACGACACTAAGAAAGACAAGTACTGAACCTTCTTCTCTCAGCAGCTGTCAATTAAATTTAAACACAATAGTCCCGTACTGTCTGCACTCTCACGGCAACAGTTAGTCTCACTTGTGTGATCAGATATTGTTAATGTGAGATGCGGTTTAGTTAATTAATCTAATTAGTATGCTAATGAGCTGCTCTCCATCAGATAAAAACATTGTTTGGAGGGCTTGATTTCTAGTTGATATTCAGCCTGCAACTTCTCCACTGTAGAACAAAGCCAGGGGGTTACTGATGGTTTTACAATGCACACACACACACATGCACACACGCGTGCTTTATCTCTTGCACCCGTTGTTTTGCTCTATGAATATGATAAATGAGAGCCCCGCCATCAATGGAACAGCTTATAAAAACAGACAAACCTCTCCAGTATTTTTTCTCAGCCATGTGAAGAGTGACAGTAAACGTCTCTTTCCAGGTCCAGGAGGTGTTAACACAAGCACGCTAACAGCCTGAAAGATGCACATCAAATACAGCCTGCAATCTGCCACTATTCAGGATAGTAACACGATCTAAGTTTCTTTAATCTTTTACCGTGCCTTAATTATTATGAGTCAGAAGTCTGTGTTGTGACAGAAGTCGAGTACCCGTTGTTTCCTAATTTATTTGTGTGTGTGTGTGTGTGGGAGTGATGCTGAAAGACCGACGAAAACGAAGAGCGACATGTGTTATGACAGGGGCAGAGTACTCATTTTGTCACACTGTGCAGGGAATTAGCAGTGTTTGTGTCTCTGTGACTGTGTGTGGCTCATTTGAGCTCTCAGTCACATTTTTTGACCTGCTGCGTTGATACTTTAACTTCCTCACAGCACTTTGGATTCAGGGTTTAAAACACGTGGCGTCGCTCGGCTGTCACACAGATCTATGGCGATCTTGAGGGAGACGTATCGCTTATTGTGTTTTCTCTCTAATATCAAATAAGCTGGCACAAATAACAACGTAAAAGTCAACACTGAAAAATCCCACAACAGTTGGACGTGATGCTTTCAGCATTATATTTTCCAGCCACTGACAAGTTAAGATTTCTCTCAGCCTTTATCAGCCTGTCGTCTCTGCTCGTTGATCATGCTGCAGATGTGCTGTGATGCTGCAGATGAGAAGTGATGATGTGTTTTGTTTGTTTTGCTGGTTTGAGGGAGACGACGCACACATGCGCCGATTCCCAAGGAGGAATTTGTAGGATTCACAAGAAAGTTTAACATTAAATCACAGATGAATTTCTTCTCTCTCTCTCTACGTATCTCCTCCTCCCACTGCTCCTTTCTCTCTTCCCTGCTCCTGATTTATCCCTTCATCTTTCTCCTCCATCCACTCCCTCTCTGTCTCTCCACCTTCTTGACTTTGCTTCATTTATCTTCTCTTCCCTCTTCACTCCTCTCCCCATCTCTTCCCCACTCTCTCCCTTTCTCACTTCTCCCCCTCCCCACCCTCTGGCTCTCTCTCTCTCTATCTCTCTCTGTCTCTGTCTTTCTCCCTCCTGCCCTTCATCATCCCGTCTGCTCTCTCTCAGTCTATCTCTGTTAAACCATGACTGCAGGCCAAACTGTGTGATGGTGTTTGAGGGAACAAAACTGCAGCTCAGAGCCGTTCGAGACATCAACCCTGACGAGGAGGTACGAACAACGACGACAAAAACCCCGCTTCATCTTCACAACATTAACAACATAAGAGTATAACTGTTTTTATTGACTGTGATGTGTGCTTTGCTATTTGAGATATTTATTGAAGGTTTTTTATTCACTGTTGTTATTGATGGAGCGGCCGCTGCCAAAGGCTGTTTATTGATGCATAATCTGAAACCATATTATATTCCATGTACTTAGCACCGCTGCGGTTATTGTCTGAATTTTATTGTGCAAGCAGTAATAAATGTTGATGGATGCCTGGTGAACTTAACTTCATTAAAGAGTTTGGAGCCGAGTGAAATATCGCTGCAGCACAGACATGACACATCCGAACTTGGCAGCGTTTTCTCCAATTTTCCATACTTCATCATCCCTCCTGACTATATATGTAATGAGATGCATCCACGCCATCTGGACAAAGACACATGCACTCTCCCTTCTCTCCAAGCTCAGTTTACATAAACTCAATTGCAAATATCTTATTTGTTTGCACACTGAACTGCAGATAACGTGATCTGCAGTGTAGCAAACATAGCAAAGTAATATATCAAAGACGCAAAATGAAATTGTAGTAAAATGGAAATGTTCTCTCTGTGTCCAGCTCACTATAAGTTACATTGAGACGTTGTCCCTGAATGAGGATCGACAGAGACAGCTGGAGGACCAGTACCACTTCACCTGCCGCTGTCAGCGATGCGACTCTCAAGACAAAGTGAGACACACGATTGTTGAGCATTTAGAAAAACACAAACTAACACGCACACAACAATACAATACAATACAAGCATGAGTAAGCACATAAGAGCATTAATTAGATTGTATTATTTACACCAGTTTCTTGCTATGGATCTCCTCAGGCTGCTGGTGGATACATTTATGAATGAAATAAGGCCATGAAATACAGTCGACCTGTTTTTGTTCGTCTCGCCTGAAGAAACAACCATCATTGTCTAGCGAGCACCTGTCAGTAATGAAATGTGTCTGACTACAATATGCAATATGAAAAACTCTTGGCTGATAAGAAATTCACATTATGTTCCTCCTCAAATCAGTTCTAACCCAAATTTGTTAATATTATAACTAAATATTAAAACTTGTGGACCAGAAATACAAATATAGACAGACACATGCATGCGCTCTCTCTCTCCCTCTGTCTCTCTCTCTCTCTCTCTGTCTCTGCCACTGTTGGTTTAAACAGTGTATCAGTGCGTAACATGCTACAGTGTACCTTTTCTTGTCCTCTCCTCCTTTCCCTCCTTCACTCTCACATCCTCTCTTATCTCCTGCCAGTCCTCTTCCTCTCTGTCACTGTGTCACGCTCCACCTCTTCACCCCTCCACCCCTCCACCTCTCTACCTCTCCACCCTTCCCTGACCGCTTACTGAAAAATGAGGAAAAATCATCTTGTCTTTCAGCTGCAGTTTTCTCTTCCATCCGTCTTCATCCGCTCCACTCTTCCTGTTCCAGTGTCTCGGTGCTTTGTTCTCAATTTATGTTTTCATTTCTCTCTCTTTTTTTTTGTCTGCCTTCATTTCCACCGCTTGTTTTTTTTTTTCTCCATGTTGCTCCATATGGCACTTGGGTCTCTCTCTACCACAACACAACCCACCTTTGTTCTGCATACAACACACACACACACACACACACACAAGCGCTTTCTGTCATTCTCCCTTTCTCGCTTTAATCTTCAGATGATGATGGCAGGCTGCTGGGCTGTGACCCAAAGTTGTCATGCCGACAGATGATTGTTGACATCAAACCTGGGAGATGGTGTTTGTGTGTTGTTATTTTTCCCACTGTGCACATGCATGCTGTGTTTGTGTGTGTTAATATGCACACAAGAAAACTTTTATTACTCAGACATGTTTGTTGCTTCTTGACTCACTCGGTATTCCTCATAACGCTGCTGTATAAGCCAAGTATGTGCATGAAAATTATTGTTTTAGACATCGGCGTCTACTCTCTGCCCAGGATGGACTCATGCTGTCTGGTGAAGAAGCAACATGGCGCCAGCTGAAGGAGGCGCTACCCAGACTGGAGGGACAAAAAGCAGATTCAGGTATCCTTTACAAGATCCCCACTACAGCAGCGTCATCATCCATATTTTTAAAAGGAAAAATGTGAAAGGTTCATTTGAGTGACACTCTGGAGACAATTTTAGTTCACTCACTATTGTCTTGGATTACAAGTTAATGTGCAAACGTAGATCCGTCTCATTGTATCAGTATTTCTAAAGCTCCAAAAGCAGATGATAGATGATACTTACATCTAATCAGTAAATTTGAAGCAGTGCAGCTCATATACAGTATGCCGTGTGCCTTCATGAAGGTAAATCTGACCCTTTTTGACTCTAATTCTGACAAACAGTGAATAATTATGTATCTGAACCCAATTATCAGAGTACAGCAGGGTCAGATTTATCTGTTTTAATATTAGAGGTTTTACGCAAAAATAGAGACTTAAGATTTAAGGTTTTACTTGCACCAGTATAAATGTTATTCTTACTTAAATGACCCTTCAGATTGGGAAGCACTTCTGCAGAGCTGTAGTGATTTGTTATCGACCGTTGGTGGTGACGTGCCTGAAGAAAATCTCTACAAGCTCAGATTGACAGACATGGCTTTAGACGCCTCCATCAACCTGGGACGCTGGGAGGAGGCTTTGAGATACGGGATGAAGACGCTTCCGGTTTACAGGTGAGTGCGTGTGTTTCAGCCATGTATCCTCAGGCTTAAAGGAAAACCTCCCCTGCCTTTAAATCTAGATATATGTTGGAATTAGAGACTTTCATTTTCCTGATTCCAGTATAGACGACAGTGTGAGGAAGAGGACAAGAGTAATTCTTCCAGAGTGCATCTGAAGTGCAACTCGCGGCAGACTTGCGTAACTGTCTGTGTGGATTTATCACTTCAAATAACTTTAAAGAAATAACTTGGGCTGCTACTCAGTTATGACACCTTCATAGTCATCATAAATCTTCCAGATTATGTTTTAGTCTCAGACAGATTACTGGCAGAGGTTCAGAAAGATGTGGGCAAGGTAGTAAGGGTTGCTCAGTATCTCTGTAATCTGTTGGGATAAAATGGATGCTTTGCTTGTTTCTGAGGTTGAAGTGGAGAATCAGTGATACTGAGCATTGAAAGACTGAGAAGATTCCCAAATGAAAAACATTTCACTTCTCTGACCTGAAAAGGAGACGTGGATCTGCTTGTGTTATCCCTGTGTAGGCGAAGTAAAGTTCGTCAGGACTGGGTTCAGAAAGTTAGAGCAGAAGATGGAAAAAAAACTGAAAGAAAATTTCAGGGTTGAAGTGGGTAAACTGAGAAGAACTTGAACTAACTTATTTATGTTCACATCATCACATATCTGTTGATCAAATGATGAATGGAGTTGTGTGGACAGGCTTCGTGTTATATCTTTAATGTTTTTTGTTTATGGAGGCCTATTGTACATTTTATACTGCTGAAATTATTTTTACACACTATGATGTGTGTTTAAAAAACATGATTTTAAATAGTGCTTTATTCTTTAGCCCAGCTACCAGTGTCTTCAAATCTCTGAATGCAGCATAGCCACCTATTATTTTCTTTTTCTGTGCATCAATTAGTCAGCGCCTAAAATATGTTTTAAAAGTTCAAAGGGGAAAGGAACAAAAGAAAGTCAGTTAAAGTGGTGATGTAATGAAGGAAAGTGTTGGTAAAAGCAGGAAAACAGTGAAAGAAAGATAATTTACGTGGGAACAAGAGAAGATGAAAGGGAGGCTGTAAGAGCACATGTGATGAATCGACGTACAAAATCTATTAATGAATGAAACAGACGGAGTTTCAAAAAGTCTGTGGTCTTTCAACCTGCATGTCAGATTACAGTAAATTGCATCAACATTTTTCGCCTCTTTTTCTCCGGTTTAGGTTGTCCAATCCCCAACACACCCCAGACTCCTCTTCCTGCAGTGCATTTCACTTTTGTGCCTGTGTGTATGTGTGTGTGTGAGAGACACAGAGACAGAAAGAGAGACTAATTGATCTTTTGTGAGGGGCAGAGCTCCAGTGGCACAGCCTTGTTCTCACACTGACAACAACATATCCACAGGAGGGGAAACAGCAGCGCAGCCTATCAATAAATAACTAGACAAGAGAGCGGCAGAAAGAGAGCGAGAGATGGTGATGAGAAGAAGGGGATGGAGAGTTCAGTGTCATTTGAAAGAAAGTGAGAGAAATGTGTCTGAAGGAAGCGCAGGAGAAACCAAAGTGAGGGATGGTTGTGGGCGGTTTTAGGGAGGGAGCAGAGAGAGGGGGCTAGGTGAGGGTGGGAGTGAGCAGCAGATAAAAGAAAAGTGAGGGAGGGGCTGAGGAGTGCGGGGTGAATCACTAACAACGACCTGGCGAAGAAATGAGGAGCGGAGACGAGTGTGCAAAAATGGGGGGAAGCGACGTTATAGTGAAGAAAAAAAGTTGTATGGAAAAACACAACAGAAAAGTGAATGATAAAATGAGGAATGTGGTCATGAACGGGATGAGAGGAATGCACCGATGAGCGTTATCCTGGCAAGGAGAAAGAGAATATGAGAGAGAAACCGTTCAGGAGAAATAAGTGAGAGAGTGGGAGGAGGATCTTCCATATTCATCTCCTATCTTCCTCTGGGCTCTTCAGATGGCAGAGAAGAAAGATAGCTGCAGGAGTTCTCCGTCTCTCTCTTTCTCCTGTCCTTCCCCTCATTCTGTATTCCTTTCTTCTCTCTCTCTCTCTCTCTCTCTCTATGCAGGTCTTTTTTTCTGCTTTTACTATTCACTTTGTGATGTATAGAGATGGTTTTCCTCCGCATTGGTGCACAAAAAATGCTCAGCAGCTTATTGAATATATGCACGTACTGTGCATATTTTACTGCCTCAGACACCTTCACACAAACACAATACATGAACGCATTGTCTGTGTATCAACAAGTGTGCTGTGCATTTGCACAAATAAAATAAATGTTTTTCTTTCTCCTGTTCATTATCTGACAAGGTTTTCCTCAGGGCTGCACTGATAGAGAGCAACAGCTAAAACTGTTTCAGCAGTGTACAGCTTCGGTGATTGAAGGCCCCTCGTCAGAACTGAACCTGAGACACTCGGGGTTCATGGTCGATGAACCTGCTGCATTATTACAGCCCTCCTGCTCCATTCTCCGGCTAAGCTGACAGCCACTGTGGGAAATCACTGACAAAACAAATGAAAATGCCGCATTCATTTCGCATTGCGAGCAAAGTTTTGCTGAGTGAAGTTTAACAAAAATGCTGAATCTTACTCTTCCCATGAAGCCACCGAAAGCACACTGATTTGTTCTTAATTCATGCGCTGAAATGCAGAACTCCCCTGGGGTGTCAGCCATAGTTAGTGCTAATGTTTGGATTGCACAGTCTACATTCTTACATTGCTTTAAGGAGAGGCGTAAAGATCAGTGGTCTCCAAACCTGTCCATCACCACCAGGCCGCGAGGTGGCAAGATAAATATGAGGGGGTCACAAGATTTACAAGTTTGGAAAAATAATGAAAAACATTCAGGCTTTTCAACTCTTGTCTTCTCAAATCTTTTTTTCTTGCTAGATACTGGATAGATTTACTATTTTAACCTTAAAATTCAACAGTGTGAAAGGGGAGCATCCCTCTGTGGGTCATATATATACACAACTAAGATGAGAAGTCGTGAGCGAACTTGTATCAATTAACTAAATAGGCAAAAGAGTGATTTAAATCTTATTTAAATGTTCATTGTTTTAGTGACAGGTGCACGCTGGTGCTAAAGTCGCTAAACTGAAAATACAAACCTGAAACTACTGTTGCACCGGACAGAAAATAAAATACAATTAATAACTCATTGATAACATTTCCTTCATGTTTTTGTTCTCCTTTGTCAGTTTTCTGCTTAACAAAATAATCTATGTTTCACTCTCACAAACAGCAGACTGTGGGTCTTTTGCTCCAAACAAGAGCCTCATTAGTTCCACAGCATTTGCCTGGAAATGCTACACTTTTTCACAACTATTAATTTCTCCTTCTTGCCCCCTCTCATGCTCATAGCTGAGGGCAATGGCTTTCTAACTAGCTGCATACAGCTAGACTATATTTCTCTTCAATTTACTCTCCCGGGGAAGAAAGGAGGGGAGAATTCAGGAGACAGCACGTTAATGAAATTATTTTAATTGCTGCGTTGGTTCTATATGCAAAGAGGAAATATAATTGCAGTTTGGTCTTGATGTGAATGTGTTTGCATGTCATGGCTGCTTGAATCACTGGCTTGGTAATTAAATCAATATTTTAACTTGTTATTATTCATGGAGGACTAATGTTGTTGGTTTAGTCTTTGAACTTCCTATTTAATGATTCAATTTTAAGCGCAGAATCAGGGACCACCTCTGTAATTGGTCGGCTTGTCAGTCAGTAGTTTAGTTCGGCTCGAAGGTGTGAACAAATGGGCTATTAGCTCTGTGAGCGAAAACTGTTGGAAAATTATCAAAAAAGCTGCAGAGTTTTAAATGACTCTGGTTGTGGCCACTACGAGTTAATTAACTTTGATTGTATTGGATTTAGAAAACAGACGTTTCTTTTTAAATTACAGAGAGTGCAAAAACTTTTTAGCCTCAGGAAGTGACTGTTTTCAGGCCGTGAAGAAATAATCAAGATGGATTCTGTGTTAATAGGAGATGCAGAGCGGTTTCTATTTACAGTTGATTGAATTGGGAACATATTGAACCCTCTTGTGGTTTGTTTACTCTGGGGAGAAGTGAAATCTGGCAAATACACCAGATTATGGAGGGTGAAGTGGATTCAGATTGACCTTATCTTTGTGTGCATGCATGCTCATACATCAATGCTGGCATTCATGTGTGTATTCATGAGTCTGTGTTTACTTACAGCTCTTTGTGTTGGAGAGAGAGAGAGGGAGAGACCGCGCTACTTAAACGGAGTGGGGGAATGGAAGTAGAGAAGGGTTTCTGCTTTGTCAGAGAGCGTTTTAATGCCATCGTTAAGCAGTTATTTAAAATTAGAGAGAGAGAGAGAAAAAAACATACCAGTGTGGTTAATCAAGAGGGAACAGGAAGTAGAGAGAAGGTTTAAAGGGGCAACAGAGGTAAGAAGAGCAACGAGTGCAGAGCAGCAGCGGAGAGACGGCCGACTGATATCGCCAACGTTAATCCCTGCAGTTAGCGGGGCAAAATACACAAATATAAACAGGTAGGAGCAGAGCAAAGGAGATGTGAAATAGGAAGAGGAAGCAGAGATTAATGGAGGGGAAGAAGAAAAGAGGATAAATGACAAGCAGAGTTGAGTAAATGTGTGTTTTGAAAATTCCAGTGTTTACTGTCAACAAAGCTGCTTCCTAAGAGTCCCAGATGTGTAGTCGTCTTTATAGGACTAGGAATGTCCCAGTTCTCTGTGTGTGTGTGTGTGTGTGTGTGTGTGCGCGCATGGATGTGCTAAAAATTGATACAAATTATGTTTTCATATGATTAATGGCATTTTAATCGAACAAATTTCAAAGTTCCTTTATGAATTATAGATAGAAGTGTTGTTTCTTTGTGTGTGTGTGTTTGTCTCTTATCCCTTATATTGAGTTTTCAGAGACACTGAAGAGCAAAGAGTTGCATGAAAGTGGTGCCAAATATAGACAAGTGGAAACTATAACAAACACACACAACACACACTTGTAAAGACTTGAATATCCCATTTTTCTCACTGTTGCGAAGACGATTTCTCTTTCTCACCCATCCTTACTTTGTCTATGTATCACACTTCACTTGCACACAGACACTGAGCAGCAAAGCAGATTAGTCCTGTTCACTGAGTCATCGTATCGTCGCAGGTCTGTGCTGCGAGTGTCAGTGGATTGCCTCAGGGATCAGAGAGACACAAAGCGAACTGACAAATTCAGGCAAACGGTTAAGTGCATATTTCTGTGTTGATACTTTATGTGCGTACGAGTGAACATGAATGGTCTCAAACCATTCAGTCTGATTACTTATCAATCTGATCTCATAAAGCTGCACACAGTAAAAAAAATAAATAAATTTAAAAAAAAAAGCCTTACTGTCAATCCAGGTTCATTTCAAAAAGTCATCTTCTCATTCTCATGTTGTGGGGAGTTCAAGGGTAGCGCCAAAAATAGGACGAGAGAGTTTGCTCCAGTTATCACAGCATCGCACTGCTCAGCTTCCTTGGTGCTTCCTCGGTGGGAGATTGAGGACGATTATTGAACCAACCGCAGATTTTGTAGCTCATGATCGTGTCCCTCAGGGTGTCTTGTGAGGGTTGACTGAACTTTTGATATCAGCCGTCCAGCTGTGTAGAACCAGAGGGAGAGTCGCTGCTGCATTTTTGGCAGTGGATCATAATGAAAGCTCCAGGTAAGGTAATGTAATGTAACCTTATGACCAGGACCTGGATAAGTGACAGTAAATAGATTGTGGTTATGATTACTGACAATTGAAGCCATTTTGATTTTATGCACTAGTTTATGATTTATACAAAGTCTTTTTCAGCAAAAAAAAAAACAATTCATAGGTTATCATGAAAACATCCACATGACAGGAATGAAACAATAACAGATCTGTGGGAAAGTTTGGTCGAAGCAGCAGAGGATGATTCTGTTCTCTGACTGTTTCTCTTTCTGTTTTCGTCCTCTTTCTCTCTCTCTCTCTTCTTTCAACAGGCAATACTTCCCAGATCCCCATCCTGTCCATGGAGTCCAGCTGATGAGAGTGGGGAAGCTGCAGCATTACCTGGGACACGTCGAGGACGCTTTGGACACATTCAAACAGGTGTGAGGGATGAATACCCAGTACGTTTACATTCACAGCTTCATCGAGCTATGCTCACAATTCGATTTTAGCGTCTAATCGGACTTCTGTCCTTGTCCCAGTTTACATGCAACAGAGAAAATTGAATCACTGACGGTGACGGTGCCTCCTCAGGCAGAAATATGCATTGTTTCAGCGGGTTAAAGCAGAAGTAAGCGATCCGGTCGTTTTGGCTAGTTTTTGGCTAACTTCTTGTCAGCCGATGGAGTTAGCAGTCCCCGCCCTCGTCCCTACGTCACCACATTCACACGCATCCCTTGGCTGCACACACAGAGAGGACCGCCCCTTTATGCCGTTCTCTCTCCTCATTGGATAAAGGTTAGTAAAGGTGTAGGATACAAGGAAAGTTTTCTCCTCGGGTTACAGCGGAGCAGAGTGACTGACAGACCCGTGTTTCAGACCAAACACTCTATATAAGTGATTGCTGTCGGAAGATATAACTACAGTATTTAAGACTTATATTAAAGCAGATATCAGTGGAATGTTTTTGTTAATATAAGTCCTAAATAGTCCTATTTTCCGTCAGCAATCACTTACATGAAGTATTTCAGCCTAAACACGAGTCTCTCCGTCACTCTGCTCTGCTGTAACCCGAGGAGAAAATTTTCCTTGTGGGATACAAGTGTTATCCAATGAGGGGAGAGAACGGCATGAAGGGCTGTGTGTGCAGCCAAGGGATGCGCGTGAATGTGGTGACGTAGCACGAGGACCAATTGATGCCTGACAAGGGCGGGGGCTGCTAACTCATGGTGCGTTCAAGGAAACTCGTACTTTGTGTTTTTCCTTCCTGTGAAGTCATACCAGTTCGATCTGGTACGAGTTCACGGGTCGGAAGTTACGAGTGGCCGTTATAGGGAACTTTCACAGACAACAGGACGGTAAAAACACGAGCTACGGGTTACCTGGAACGCTACCAAGTCGTAGTTGTGACTTGAAGCTGTAACTTACGGTTTCAAAAGCCTGCCTTGAACACAGCATTAGCCGAAACGGCCGTGCCGCTGTTATCTGCTTTAACACAAACATTCCGCTTACTTCTGCTTTAATACTCCCCCCACCTGTCCTGTTGACTTCTCTGTCACCGAGTAAAAAAAATTTTTGCAAAAAAAACTGAATATAAACAAAAAACTGAATATAAACAACTTAATAAGCTTAATAAATTCTCAGCTACAGTCCCCAACCGATCTGGGCCTTTCCTTCGCCGGGTTCGGGCGGCTTCTGTGCTCCACTTTGTGCCGTCTCTAATGTTGTGGAGCATGCGCACATGCATTGTCCAGTTTCAGTCCGATTGAGACGTATACATGCAGAAGAAAATCAATCGTATTATCTGGATGTCTTAATCGGATTTGGAGAACTCCGATATTAGTCAGACTAACGCGTTTACATGCACTTCAGTTGTCCAGTTATAGTCGGATTAAGGCAATCATTCATTTTTTTCAAGTGTCATGTAAACGTACTGACTGACAGGTGCATCCATTGTGCTTCACCACGTGTTCTTGGCCGAACAGCTGGGACGCTCTGTACTGTGAGTGAGTGATGTCGTTTCTGCTCTCTCAGGCCTTTCAAATCATAAAGCTCACCCACGGCGACGACCACACTCTGACCTCGGATCTGTCGATGAAGATGGAGGAGTGTCGCGCTGAGATGGATCGTCACTAAAACACAGACAAACTGATACTTGACTTATTTCCATGCAACTCAATGTACAGATTTTACTTCCTGCTGTAATGATCATTTAATAATTTTCCTAATCAACATCATTTCTGGTGAATAAAAATGAGTGTTTCATAGCTGTGTTCGCAGTTTTATATTGAAATTCTGACTTGTAAATACCATCAAGCGAGTGGTGATACTTGTAGCCTCTTATTCTCTCTCTCTCTCTCTGTCCCTCTTTCTCTCCCCCATTCTCTCTTTTTTCAGGCCCCTGTCTCCTGTGTAATCTTTAGCTTCCATCATGATGAATGATCTCACGGCCAACCAGTGTTTGGCTCCCTCACCGTGTGTGTGTGCGTGTGTTGTTTTTGTAAAGTCTAGTTTTGAAAACATCCATCTTTCTTCCATACATATCCATCACACACACTTCCCATGTTAATCCCTGTTTTTGTGCGTCGCTCTGTCAGTGTGCGACCTCCAAATTAAGCCCAGAGTGTGTCTGTGATGGAATGTGCTTATGGGTCTCTCTCTCTCTCACACACACCCACACACTCCCTCTCTCTTTCTCCCTCTCTCTCTCTCTCTCTCTCCCTCTCTCACACACACTTCCGATGTTAATCCCAAAATTCTAGCATTTGCAAACCGATGACAGCGCTTCCTCTGAGGGGGGATGGATTAGAGTGACATTATGTTTGCTTTAAGGTTAAAAATAATATGGTTTTTGCTTTTCTGACACTTTTTTTCCCAGCACTGTGACATGTTAAAAAGCCCAAATCCTTCACCCACCCTGGATTAGTCAGCGATTTGTTCAGCATGATTCGTCATAAAAACACACTCACATGAGTCATTTTAGTTTTTTCTTAATTAATGACAATAATTACAGAATTTACAGTGTAAATTATGGCTGTAACAGCAAATCCTCCAGATTATTTCTCCCAGTGTGTGTTGGAGGAAAAGAGCGAAGCGTTAACGGCACCTTGGGGAGATTAAATGAAAGTAATCTAAAGACTGAATGAAGATGTGCAGTAATGACAGTCGTGGTCCGAACGGTCTGTCCTGCTCTACAATACTGCTGTCTACCTCCATTACTCACTTCATTGGCTCTGTTGCTTTCTGTCTCTCACTCTCCTCTCACCTCATAACGGCCATCAAATTAGATTTACTATCGCTTAACCATAACCGTCTCCCTCTCCGTCACTCACTGTCTCTCTCGTTTTCTGTCTGTCTGTCTCTCTTGCTCACTCCTCGATGGCTTTCATATTAAATTCACTATTCGTGCGCGTTTCGTCTCTTTCTTTCACTTACCTTCCTGCAATTTATTCTCCCCCAGTTTCAATTTTCACTTTCATTCTGGAGATACTCTTTGTGTTTCTCCCTCTGCACCACTTCACCTCTACGCTCTCTTCATCCCACCCCCTCTTTATCTTCACATATCTCCTCTCCATTCTTATTGTGCCTTTACTGAAATTCACACTCAATCAAAATGCAACCGCACAACTGAAATTGAAAACCCGGCAGGCGTTGGACCTCAATCTCATTCCTTAGTTGATTGGCAGGTCTCACTAAGTTTTCTAATTCTGGTTAATGTTTTTTCAACATCTGTAATGTTGAGAGAGACAGAGTTTGGTGACATAGTGTAGTGTGAGCATTGGATCATGGGAGTTGGCGTCACCACTGTTGCTGTAATTGCAGTCAGCTTCTTCCCGTCAGGAGTCGTTTTTTGCAGGGATTTCATCTCTCCACAAAGGTCTCCTCCTCTGCAAAAGAGAGCAGCTGAGATACTGTTCAACTTTGCTCAGCTTGTTTCTGTGAAGTTTAGCCTGATCACTCAAATCCTTCATCCACTCAGACAACCACAAGGCTTACGCGTGTGCAAAGGGAATAATTACAGGTTTGCTTGAAACTGAATGGAAACGTTGCGGGATGCTGTAGTAGGTACACAGCTCAGCAAACGATATGACAAATTCTTTTTGCTTTTAGATGTTTAATTAACTTACAAATTTAGCCTTTTATAGGTGAGAGTCACCAGTTTGTGTTTTACTGTTTCTCCTCTCAGCTGGTTCTTCATGCAGAGACATACTGTGGTTTGAACATGAAATAACAGCCAGAGACTGTAGATATCATCTGTACTGTACGTCGATATCATCATTCATCTCTCAAAGATTGTTCTGCGTTTCAAGATTCAGTGATAAGGAGCGTATGTTTATGATTTTCATCTAACCTCTCTTTCTTGAATGAAAAGGCAAAACAAACCATATTTCGCTATTAACCCTATGTGTCTCCATCACATCCTCCATCGGTCACCCTTTGACTGGTCTTATTCATTATCAGAGCAGGCTCTTCAGACTAGAGATGCTATGAAAACTTTACCATGACTGTTGTAGCTCATTAAAACTGTGTTAGTGGTCAAGGCTCCAGCAGAGGAGATGCTGGTCAAAAGTGCACTGCTCTGTTTCGGGCTGCCTGCGCTGCTCTGGCGCTGTGAAGGATGTATTCTGACTCACCGAGCTGCATTGATGTAGATTACTAGTCTTCTTATTACAGTTGTCCCTAATGTTTTTACCACACAAAGACTAAACCTGTTCCTTGACCTGAACATCGCCACATCATTTATAATTCAAATTTAAAACAGACCTGTGAAATCCCTGTTTGTTGATCCATACTTAAAATCTCAATAGACATAGAAGGGAAGTCACTGCACTGAAGAAGTAATCGGAGAGACATATGAATCAATATATCCACTGCTTGTCTTCTTCCTCCATTTTCCTCCTACCAGCACAAAATGAAGTGCTCTAAATCTGCAGATTCACCTCATTACAAATGGCCATTTTAAGTAGTTGGAGAAGGAAACTACCAAGAAGATTAACTTGTATAAAAGAGGAATTACTTGAAGACAAAGGCTAAGTGGACCTAACAATTGTCAAATTAGCTTCCAAGCTCGGGGACAACAACAACAACAACCTTCAATGCTCGACATTAGCAAATAAATTAGTCTTGCTACCCTGGGCAGAAAATTAAACTCTTCCACTTGCCTGCGGTAAATGATTTAGCAGACAGGTGAGATCAGAAAGGAGAGCACAAATCCATTTGTTGGGCCATGATTGCATATTATTTGTCAAAAAATTGCAGAGGAGATCATTCCCTTGCTTGTGATTTTGCAAATTATCCATTTTTTCTAACCTACAATTTCACAAGTATACTTGTTTCTCTGCCTTGTCTTCCCTAAAATCAACCATTTTATTTCCCTTGCACCACTTTTCATGCCTCATTTCTGTTTTCCCAGTCTTCTAAATTGTAATTCTGTCTTTCTATTCCTTCTCCCTTGTCTCTCTCGTCTGTTCTCTCCCTCCTCTTTCTCCTATTATATTCCTTCCTTCTCCTCCTTCCTGTTCCCTGCTGTGCTTGGGTGATCAAAGCAGGCTCAACGGGGCAATATGTCACCTAGAAAGCTGCCTACAGGGTAGTAAAGGTCCACACACACACACACACACACAGACACATACACAGCAGCCTAGCTTTGAAGGTAACTTGCCAGCTATTGTCATAAAACAGCAAAATGATGTGACTCGCATCATGTGGTCATGATGTGACTGTGGTGTCAAGAGGAAGTTGTCGATTGGCTCGCTCTCCAACACAGTCACAGCTCAAGGAGGCTACTTGACAGCCATCTTACGTAAAACCCCCTTAAATTCTCCATAATATAAACATACTTATCTATTCAGTTTGACTTACACTTCTTCTTCTTCCCTCCAGTGCCTGTTAACTTGCAGATAAACATCCATGAGTTCACTTTCAGACAGTAGGAAAAAAAAAAATTCTTCAAATAGCAGTTGTGTCTGGAGGCAAGGTGTCACGCTTTGAGAATCCCTGAACTAATCATAGTAAATAGACAAATGTGAGTCAGTGATGAGATGACAAAAGCACTGAGATGCAAATACACCACACACAACTAGTACTATTAAGGTCTGTGGAAGATTCCTTGAAGCCACTGGCTGCCATCCTCTAAGTAGTTGTTATCCCACATTTGATGGGAGGTCTTGAATCCTCTCTGATTGAAGCTGGAGGCCGATCGCATTCTTCCTGCTACACATTTGGCGTTGAGGACTAGTGACAACACAGTTCACAGCAGGCCTGACCCCGCCTCTAGTGACTTCTCTCTGAAGATAAGAAGTCATACAGAAAAGTTCAAGTCCAGGCCAAACTCTCAGCGCATCCCTAGACTTTTAAACAGGAAACTAAGACCTTCCTTTATGAAAGGAAAGGAAAAATGCCGTCCCACAATCCCATACCACTACTGAAGCTCAAATTCATATTTATAGATTTATTCGCGGTAACACTTTATTTTAAGGGGTCCTTGTTCCTGTGTATCTACCTAATTAATTACAGTGTAATTACCTATGGAACCGTATGTAATAACATGTACTTACATAGTTATTATTATTTTCGTATACTTACAGGTCCTTGTTACACTTGTAATAAGAAATGCTTGTGCAAAGAGAGAGGCCACTTTGACAAAGTATTGTAACAAGCATTTCTTATTACAAGTGTAACAAGGACCTGTAAGTACACCAAAATACACTATGTATTTACAATGTAAGTACATGTTATTACATACGGTTACATAGGTAATTACACTGTAATTAGTTAGGTAGATACACAGGAACAAGGACCCCTTAAAATAAAGTGTTACCTTATTCGCTTTCTAATTAGTTCAGTTTGAAGTCATCATGGACAAGCAGGTTGAATTTAGTTAACGATGTTATCAAAACAAAATACTACATAAATGTTGTTTCATTAAATCCTCTGACATTGTGGAAAGCACTAAAGGGAATTTTCTTTTATGTAAATGTCAGTGAACTATAAATATATCATAATTATTATTTCTATTTAATTAGTTGTTTATTTTTATTTTGTATTTTTCTTTCAGTACCTTATTTCAACACTTCAATTCTGTTTTCTGATGATGCTGCTCAACCAGTTACCATCCACAATATCCCTGGAAACACTGTTGTGTTGTGATTCTGAGGCGTTTGTTTAACTTGATGTTTTTGCAGCGCATGTGATAACGAATGGATGAAGATGTTTTGTGGTTTTGCACCATGTTTGTGTCTTGGCATACTGTATGTTTCCTCAAGTTACAGTGTTTCTGGCTGTCATGGCCACCGTAGGAACCAAAAGAGCCCTCACACAGTCATACAGTATGTTGATGTGTGAGGTTAAACACACAGCTTATCCTCTTTTATCCTGTTGAAGAAAGAGGAAATTACATTGACTTATTTATTGGTGTTGGGCAGTGACGTTTTTCAAAGTGCTTTACAATATTTTTCTTTTTTTTCTAACTGAAAATCATTAGATAAAGTGAATATAATGCATGAACGTTTAATTCTTAATGCATTATAGAAAATAGTCCCTGTGAGAGACCTGGGGTCATGTTTGAAATGAATATGTCATTTTACATTAACATTTACATTCATTCATTTGGCAAATGCTTTTATCCAAAGTGGCTTCAAGGTGAAGAACAACACTAAAGCTTCAGGAGACCTTCACACCACATCTATTTACCAAGTGCAAGATCAGGTAAAGAAATGCTTGCAATGAGTGCTAGTTAGGCATGTTAGGGTGAGGTGAAAGGAGGACATTCTTGAAGATAGAGAGGGACGTCTCTGCTCTGATACTGTACTGTAGCTTTGCTTTTCCCACCAGCAGGAACCAGACGATACTCTGTAGAGATCAAGAAGATGAGTGAGTGGGGAACTACAAATCACTTTGAAGGTAAGCAGTAGTGACGTGAATTTGATCGGGTGGCCATGGGTAGCCGGTGCAGGTTGATGAGCACCGGAGTGACATGTGCCCTTTTAGGCTGATTGAAGACCACACGGGCTGTCAGACTCTGAACCATCTGTAAAGGTTTGACCGGCCATGAAGATGAAGGGGAGCCCGCCAGGAGGAAATAGTAGCAGCTGGGCGACGTGCTGAGTCAGGTAAGGCCTGATTTAAACAAAAAATGTTGTATAGAGCGAAGAATCATGACCGCAAGATGGATGCAACGATATCAGAGAAGGCAAACTGGTCGCCCAGGGTTGTTGGGGAAGGAGATTAAGAGCTGATATTGATATTTATAGTATGATGGAGAGACTTATTTGACCAGATGAGTAAGAGTTCAGTCTCTGAGTCTTTACTTTAAAAAGAAATAACATCATGATGTGACAGAAATCTCAGCTGTTCGTTGCGTCTGTCATAAGATAATGTATTCCAGGGAAAGTGGGCCGACTGCGGGAGGTGGCAGCAGTGACAACAGTTTCTCTGAGCTGATCAGTCGTTTCTCAGGGTGACGGGGTTACAACCTGCCTGGCAGAAATAACTGGATCATGACAAATTTAGAAGTTCCCAGAGGAAACAATTAAAACCACTGAAGCTTTGTAGTGATGAACAGTAGACTACCTGACAGTGGCACATCCCAAAAAGTCAAGGACTGTTAAAATGGAGCCAGAACTGCTGTCACCTTGTGTCCGTTTGGCTGCTGTACACGGACAGAGGAACACAACAAACTATCGCTGGTGTGGAAAAATGGCTTTAAATGAATTTTCAGTATCTTATTCAAAGTTAGTTGTTAAAAAGTAAACATGAATTGTCCCATCTGGCTTATTCAGAAAATGTTAAACAGGTAACTGTGGGGATGATTAGCAGTCTGGATTTACTGTGACTACAGTTTGTTATGTGCAATAAACAGCTAAACAGAGACAAAAAGTGCAGCAGATACTTGTGTCACATTGTAAATTCATAGCGTGTTTCATGTAGATCTTTATTAATCTATGATGTTTGTCATCATGCAAATTGCGGGTATTTCATTGGGACTGGACGAGACCACATGCCAGATGTCCGACTGGTATTCTGTGTTGAAACAATGAAGAGTCAGATGTCAAAACTCTTTCAATACATTCCTTTATTTACATCCCTCCATCTTGCTCTTCCATCAACACAATGTGTCGGACCACATTTCTAGAAAAAAAAACAAACAGTAAATCTGCAGAGGACAGTATGATCACAGGCTTGACGGGTGGAAACAACACACCCGCAGCGAAAAGCCTGGACTTCATCATTTCATCATGTCGTAAACCGACACAGACAAACTGGTTTTCATCAGTTCTGTACAGATTTTCCCACGTCCGTCCCTTTAAAACTGAGCAGAACTGAAATGTCCCTCACTGCTAGATTAAATCTGTTTTAGTAAAATGTGGCCTGACCCAGACGTAAACACACAATAGTCTTTGAAAGATGCTATGTGTCAAATTTCCAGATAACACATTATAATTCTTTACTTCCACAAAAAATTCAACAGCACACATCAATTTACTCTTTACTGACTGTATGTTGTTGTTTTGTTTGTTTGTCTTTAGTTTTTTGTCGTACAACTTGACATAAAATATGAATATTTTTCAATGCACCTGGTAAAGAGTGCATCTCTTTTTGCTTGGTTACCTCTGATGATGAAGGAACCTGTATTCCTGAAAAGTCCACCAAAACCAAAGGTGTTTGTTTTTAGAGTTATTGCTAGAATTATAAAGCGCTACCATAGTTCATTTGGCAGTGACACATGGAGGGAGAAACCTCACACATAGCATTTTAAAACAGGAAACAAGTACAGGCCATTTAGCTCATCCAGAGGTTTGGGTTCCCAAAACATCCACTGCGAATTAAACAAGGCTGTAGTTAATACTGGTATTTCATTTAAGACAACACAGCTGTTTTCATGCTAAAACATTTTCATCTTCCCATGTAAAAAAAAATCCTTTTAAAATTCTGCCGAGATCTCAGTCGAATGAAGCTTCTTGTGCTGGAACCAGGTGACGGCCCTGGATGTGGAAGTTTATGGAAACCCAAACTCATTACAATCCCCGACAGGAACAGCAGGAGCAAATGATATCAACAGAAAATATATAAAATAAAGATGAGCGCATTATATGTTATGTGTACAGTATATATTTATATATGACATGGGCTCAGCAAAGTATGTACAGGTATTTTCCTTTTCTTTAATGCATAGTAACTTTTTAAGATCATAAGGTGTAAATAAATAAGAACATTAATAAGCAACTCTGCTCTCCTGAGCTCAAATAAATAAACACTTCATTCATGACTTGCACAGTGAACTGGGAGATAAAGGAAACAAGAGGAGACCTCACAGGAGCCACTTTGCCCACCTCTGCATCCAGTCTGTCAAAGCTTCTGAGTTTCAGGGGTCATTTCTCATTAGATTTTTTAATGGCTGCCACTGCAGGTGTGGATCATATGCAATGAATAACTGTTTTAATAACTTTATGCAGGAATGAGAAGATCAAAACCTGAAACATTCACTGATATTTCTGTGTGTCAGTTCAGTGGAAAACGTAAAAACTGAATTTGATAAATTTAGCACTACGAAGCTTTGACAGGTCATCTCGAGATCACAGCACTTCCTCTCCTGTGATGTCGACTTGTTCTTTTACCTCTCAGACTACAAACAGGATCTCCCAGAATGCTCTCTGCTACCCGGGCAAAGGGCGTTCAGAGGGGAGGGTGGTGGTGGATGTCGACAACAATAGACAGAGATGTAGAAGAAGCATTCGAAGGGTATTGTTCTGTATTTCAGAGGGAAACAGGCTCTTTCAAATATTTATATTTGTACAAACATTTAGATCATAAACATCTCAAGCACCATAGATAATAATATGAACAAATTGTATGTGATGCTATCCATCCAAAATAATGGAACCAGGCAGAGATCTATGCCTCATAATTTGGTTATCACCCTTGTCTTTCTTTACTAAATTCCTTTCTTTATGCTTTTAGTTGTTCCTTTACTTCTTTATACAACACTGTAACTATTCAAATAGTCAATGGGAACTTTTCAGTCTAATTTCACTACTTCATCCCAATAATATAGAGACAAAAGCCCTGAAAGACCTGACAGTGAAATTTTAGGTTTGGCTGGATCATTTCTTCATTTCATCTGCAAAAACATCCCCATGCAAAAATTAGATCCATTTTTTTTCTTTGCTGTAATGTTTGAGAAAAAAGTGAAGATTTTTTTTCTTCATCTGCAAAAACAACATTTGGTGATCAACGATGGGTAACTGATTAAATATTATACTTTTAAGATTAATTATATACAGTACATCCCATTATTAAAATGTTAAGATAATTTAAAGTGTTAAAAGTTCAATCACTGCTGACTTCCCTATTCTCAATTGTTATTGCTGGCTCAGTCTTTCAGGGCTTCTGTATATAAAATGAATATCAATGTGCTTTTCTCCTACTTTTGTCTTCCTCATAATTTACTATTAAATCTCTGTATAACTATTTCCGTTATCCTACTATCATACATAGTCTCTACATGGTCCCATTGCACTCAAATAAAAAAAAGGATACCTTATTATAAAACACACACATTGACGAATCATTCAGTTTCTTTTAGAATAGAGCAGAACAACACAGATACAAATAACAGACAGTCCGCCTGTCAGTCAGTCAATGGATGTACTCAACACTGGATCAGAGAAAAGCATTTTCTTTTCCACGTTTATGTGACTCAGATGTTTCATTGCTTTGTGAACATGAAAAAGCCATCACAACTGTATCGGGGGGGGGATATGTGGTACTGTATGTATACCCCAGAGGGTCAAAATTCAGATGTGCTCTGTTTTTGAGTTAAGTCAAGGAATGAAACAACACCACAAGACCCTAGCGGCAGTGTTTTTTAATATTTTTTCTTCTTCTTTTTTTGTTTTTGTTTAAATGCACATTACTCTGTGTCCTGGAAAAACCGTGTATATTTTTCAAAATTCAGGTTTTGGTCCTTGCAACAGTTTTGTTGTTTCGGACAGGATTTGATGTTGGTCTACACACCCTGTAGGTCGTCTTATAACATTTTCTTTTTGTTGTTGTTGTTGTTGTTAGTGATCAAAAAGGTTTAAATTTAGCCTAATCTTTCATCAATATACCAAATACAGTTCAAACATTAACTATTTCTTTTCTTATAATATGATAATATCAAGCACCGACCCATAGGAAAACATCATCACATTTAATAATGGCTAGAAATTCAAAGATTTTCCAGGGACACGGAACTTTGTGTGTTTTTTTTTCTATGCTAGCACCATACTTACTGCATGTACACATAATCAGAGAGAAGGAGAATTGGTCTTGGTATTGTTGAAATGTTCACAAGGCACTTATCTAAATCATTTTCTTTGTCCTACTGTCTTTCTCCTTTAGCAACTGCACAACAATACCAGGCCACTCTGTCGTCAGCACTCTGTATTTACAGTCAATGGCTCTCAACTGTGTGTACTCTAAAAAGTGCTCTTCCAAAATGATGGTGGGGTTGAGTTGTTTTTTTTTTCTTCCTCCCCTTCATCTCTCCTTCACCCTTCTCTGTTAAAAAAAAAAGTGGCAGTTTTTGTTTCTCTCTCCTCTCCTCTGCTTTCCATACATTCCTAAATGTTCAACTGAGTCCGAGAGGCTTCTCAGCGGTCCAATTATTCAGTTCTCAGGCAAAATGCGGTCACTTGATCATGTTTGATGTGTTTTTTTTCCAGTCTTGCAACCATCTGTCTGCCCCTTTTGGGCAGCCATATTTATCTGATTCAAAGTAGCCTGTCCATTAGATGCTGTTCAGCGGCTGTTTCTGAGGTTGTTTACAAAAATCTACAAGCTCATCTGTCTGTTGGCCTGTTAGATGTCCGCATTCCTTTTATCCCTCCATCTCTCCATCTCTCCATCCATCTGTCCTTCTGCCGACTTACATTTGGACACATTAGATGACCGGCATGATGAATCGAGTGGACAGTCCATCCCTGTGTCCCCTCCTCCATCAATCCAGTCATCCAATGAGATAGTGATTACTTAGGAGATATTTTCAAAGTGAGTTGGATTAATCAATATCTAATAGAGTCCAGCTGTGTGTCTACCTCTCCGTCCTCCTGCTCTCCTGCTCTCCTTCTCTCCCGCTGTCTACCGGTGTCTTGAGGACACGTCGAAGCAGGTGATCATCATGAGATGGGCTTTGCAGAAGTTGACTCTGGTCTCCAGTTTGTCCGTCACCGTCTCCAGAGCCTCTAAATACTCGAGGGAGTCCACTTCATAGACCTGCTGAAGCTCGACTGGACATTGGACAGAGAAGAAAACGTCACACAGTTGTATGTACTTTGGGTTGATTCATCAATTTAAAAAGACAGAACTGTTGACATTTGATATTTTTATAATTATCAACAAATCCCAGTTAAAGGGATAGTTCAACATTTTGGCAAATTTGCCCATTGCCATAATCCCTATAGTCATAGCAGTAGGTTCGTTACCTTTAATTGTTCTATTTTTAGAACGGCGGAGCAGAGCCATGAGCTGCTCAGAGCTACGCTACGGAGGCTCATGGGATTTCTTGGTTTCCCTCATCAAACTCATCAAATGCACAATCCAACAACTCCAAAATGCTCTGGTGGACAAGTTGTGACCTGCACATTCACCACGCTATGAGATAATAACAGAACGTTACAATACAGAGTTGTTTTAGAGGTAAATTCATGCAAAACCGCTGATGAGCGTTCCCGTCGGGGGCAGTTTTTCAGCAAACAGTCTCTGCATTTGCCTCGAAAACAACTCTGTCTCGTAACGTTCTGTTATTATCTCATAGCGAGTTGATCTTTTGGCCGTGCACCTCTTTAGTTTGTTCCTGAGAGTTTTGTTGGAGAGTGCGTGTTTTTCTTTGTTTTTAATGGGCCAATTTGCCAAAGTGTTTAACTATCCCTTTGAGACAAAAGCGTGCCAGTGAATTGATCCAAACTACTACTATTTGTCTGTTAGTAAAATCCACTGTTCAAAAACAGATTCAGCTACAACGCTGGTGTGACATATTCTTTTATTATGACAAACGCAGACTATGTTTAGTTGTTTTGAATCTACCTCACATACATCACACTGATGCTGTAAATATTCAGTCGAGCACGTCATGTGTCAGTCAGCAGCTGAAAATAGTTTCTACTCACTGTTCATTTCCATCTGAGTAACAGCCAAAAACTAGTGCCCAGATGTTTTAGAGCAGGACTCTGTCTTTTATAGATGAAACTCTATATTTGTGGCCCATTTTAAAAGTGTGAGTCATGGTATGATGTCAAATATTGATACAGACAACTACATTGTTGCTTTTGTTCTTTTCATTGCATTTGTTTACAGCATGAAATATATAGAATAACGTCAGCCTCATCCAGGAGTGGACACTGCATCGATTGGCAAATGGATGGAGCCGCCATTACCCTCAGATTACAAAGGGAATATCAACAACAGGCTGACAACCATTGGAAGAAATATTAGAGACAAGTGTGCAGGATTGCCTCTAATGCAGACAATGTTTTTCTTACCCAAGAAAAATCGTTTTATACCCGTTGGGAACCAGTCGTGTAGAATACAAAACAAGAATCCATGATCACAACATGGCTTCACTCTCTCTCTCTCTCTCTCTCTTCCACACACACACACACACATCTATACCTCCCGATGTGACAGTTCTTTACTTACACTCAGTGGTCCATTTGTGCGGCTCCAGCATCAGGTGCTGTTTGGTTTGTTCCAGCTCTTTCTTCAGACACTGGTACTTGGCTCTGACTTCACTGATTCGCTGCTGGCGGTGCTCCAGCAGACGGAGCTTGGCACTGACGTACACCACCTCCTGACGCATGGAGAGAGAGGACACACACACACACAGAGATATGGATTTTTACTCACCTTTATTTATCCAGAGGAGTGTGTTGTGAAACACATGTGCCTCTCTATCATCAGCAGCAGCAGCAGCCTGCTAAATATTGGAACCAAATCAACATGCGGTGTGATGTGCCGGCATGCGAGCACATTCGGACACCGAGCAGCTTCACTGGAGCAGTTGGGGGTTAAGTGGCTTCTTAAGGCCGCTGTGGGGAAAATCTATACTTCATGCTTTTCTCTCCCTCCCTCTCTCACAAACCTCACAGTGCTGCTTATTCTGAATATATAAAGGTGTTGGAAAGGGAGCCAAAAAAAACTGCACTATGCATTCATTTACAGCAATTTCAGTCTATACTCTGTCTTAGGGATTTAGAGGGACACAGAAGAAAATAGAACGTATTTTTATTAAAAACGCTCCCTGTTCACACAGAGTGCAGTGCTAATGTTGATTCATTCATTTTGTGAAAATCTTCACTCATGTTTTATTAAAATTCATGGTTTTTCTGAAGTCTCCTTCTTCACTGACACATAGAGAAGAAACCCAGATCCCCGAGCCTCCTCTTTTCCTCTCTAGCTTCATCGTCTTGCTCAGCAGCATTCAACACAGCACTCGCTGCTTTCTAGTGTGTCCCACAGCTATTATTCATCAAATCAGTTTCACTGACATCAAATGCGACATGCTACCTGGCCGCTGGGGCCTCTTTTTCTGCTCTTTCACATTCAGCCTTCTCTAATTCTCTCCGTACATCCATTCCTCGTTCTCCTTCACCTCACCACCACACTGCACATCCTCACACACCTCCTCCTTTCTTAATCCTTTCGCACTTTCTTGGTTTCCTCTTTTTCTCCCTCAGTATTTGTGTATCAACAACCTTCCCATTGAAACCCCTCTCTCTGAATTTTGGGAGTTACATGCCCCATTATTCTTCCTCTCACCCTCTCCCTCCTCTTTTATCCCTCTCACCTTGCTCCCTCCTTTGTCTCTCCTCTTCTGCAGTCGCTCGACGTCATCTATCTCGTACACCTTGATCTCAAAGGTTTCCGTCGTAGCTGTTGCCCCCCGGAGGTTTGAGGGAGCTGGGGGCCCCAGGGGGCCGTCTACCCAGCATGCACCTGGGCTGGAGGAGGAAGAAGAGGAGGACGTGATGCCCTGTTTGGAGGAGCGGTGAGAGGGTGAGGAGGAGGATGAAGAGTCCAGGGTCAGTGCTGGGATCAGACGACGACGCTGGAGGCCTGTAGGAATAAGTAAGATGAAGACAACAAAACATAGCGTTACACCAAATGTTAACTAGAGATTTAGTGGTGTTGGATTTTATTTACTTTTGTTGCTTTAAGACAGAGCCACAAAGCCAGGTGAGCTGTTTCCAGTCTTTATGCTAAGCCAGTGCAGTCTTATTTCAACTGTTATTATCTTCTCATCTTATTCTGCCAGAAAGCACAGCGAGTATTTCCCAAAATGTCTGACCTACCATTAACAATATAACAGCATATTGGTCGGCCCATGTGGCTAATTGGTGTTTTCTCACCATTCATTTCCATGGGAGCAGTCAGGAAGGAAAGGTACCACAGGAAAAAGCAGCTGTTTCCAGCTGTGCATGTGTCAATGTATCAATCCCGAGGCATACAGCAGATACAGTACAACATGAGTGCCTTTGAACTCAACAGGAAACCCCTGCTGGTTCGCACTTTACAATTTGCTTTTCATCAGTAATCAGGGAAAACTGGAAGCTAGGACATGGGACATGAAAGCAGAATATTAGTGAGCTGAGGAAAAAGATCATGGGTGGGAGAAGAGAGAGGAGAGATGGGTGAATCATCGTGGGAGAGAGGCAGAAAGGAAGGGACAAAAGAGGAGCATCTAGCAGAAATAGAACGAGAAATACATATTGTAGTGATAATCGAGATAAAAAGTTTAGTCTTTTTTTCATGAAGCTCGTAGATAACAGCAGCAGGTCAGTCTCTAATCTGCCCAGTACGCTAGAATGAATACACACACTCAAACATGCTCCCACACGCTTTGCATAGAAATTGCAAGCCATGTCGACAGGAATGTGAGTTATTAGATTCATCACCGGGAACCGAAAGATAAGGTGTGTGATAGTGGGAGGAAGTGGTGATTTTAATAAGGTTGCAGCTGTCTTTTTGGTCCCAGAGCAGCACAGAGGGGTCAAGCAGAGACATTTGTATTTCATTATGCAGTAGGAAGAGGCGTATAAGGCGACAGGGAGAGAATGAGGGTCCGCAGGGAGGAGAAGGTGCAAGGGGAGAGGGTTGAACGAATGAGGAAGAAATGTGAGCGGAATAGATAAAAAAAAAAAAGATGAGACCTGGAGGTAAAATAGGGAGAGAGAGCAAGTGAGTCCCGTGTAATGGAAATCAAGCACAAAGAGAAACTCTGCTGGAGATTTGATTAACATTTCGATCACACAAACAACTCCACACAATGCCTCTGTCTGTGGCACACCTGCCCTCGCTTCTTCTAGCTATTTATACTGAATTTGGGCCCAGATTATTGTCTTATCTGTTGCCTATCTATCTTGGAGGCAGACTCCATTGCTGTCCTCACCTCCACGTAGAGCAAACACAGTCTTTGTGTCTTTTTGTGACAGTGTGGCAGTGAGTGCTCTCTCTCTCAGCGCAGGATCAACCGTGGTTAAAGTAAAATGAAAGTAAATCCAGACTTCTTGCTGCATGGCAGGAGGTGAGGTTACATCCTGCACGCATGGATGGAAATGGGGGTTTTTCCTAATTTAAATCAATAATCGGAGACACGCCAGGAAGAGTAAGCCGCCGTCCAAGCTGATTTTATGCACATATCCATCCTCGTGGTTAACCAGTAGACTGAAAATTGGAGACCACATTAGCAGGCTCTCTGTGTGGCGTTCTGGTGAATATATATTCATTACAGCTCACACCAGCAGAATCCCTTTACCATTTCACAGATGGGTGGCCAGGGTCACCTTTCCTACCTTTCTCCTTCTGCAACCGCAGCTTTTTCCACTTTTGCTTCACCTGCCCAGTGGTTCTCGTTCTCGCTCTACTGATGGATTTTCTCGATAGCTCTGTCTCTTGCTCTTTTTTTCTATTAGTGATCAGTGGATTTCATATCTTTTTCAAAGCTTTGGGAGTCTTCTGATTACATTTTTTTCATGGCTGAGCTTGCCACAGTCAAGTGCTCAAAAGGAGCGCCTATTGATAACATCAGAGACTGAATGTACATTTCCTCCTGGCATTTGGTGTCTGCGTTGTCCATTCATTCATCAGTTCATTCAAATATCATTAATTCCGGCAGCTTTGTTACGTTTAAATCCAGATGTTCCTTTACAGCTCCACACATTGAGGTAAATGTCTGCACACAACAATAAGCCAAAGCCTCTGTCACCTGCTGTCTGATGCAGTGAAAGTGTCATTTCAGTAATATTTAGGGAACAGATTGTTACCTGTGTTGCTCCTGCTCTTCTTGCTGCTCTTGGAGCTCCGTCTGGAGGAGTTGGTGGCTGTGCTGTGCTCGCTGAGGGAGTCCTGAGCGGAGGAGGTACTTCCTGTGTTCTCGCTGCTGTCTCTCAGCATGCTCTCATAGCCACTGCTGCCTCCGCTGTGGTAAAACAAGGCTGTCTTCCCCATGGCCGGGGGGAGCTCGCCACTCAGTACACTGCTGTTAGAGTCAAAAAGGAGATCACATTTAATGGCATGTTCAAAAAATAATGTTTTTTTTTCTTTTCAGCGATAGTAAATATAGTGTGTGAAACTTTGCATTTCTCATTGAACATCAGTTCGTACCTGTTGTCGCTGGCGTGGCCGCTGCTGCATCGGTGTGGTTTTCTGGGGGCGGTGATCTTGCTGTAGGGAGATGGCAGCGTTTGGACAACAGCTGCTCTCTCCTCTCCCGGCCCACCTCCACCGCCTGCTGCTCCAGCTCCCCCTCCACTGAGAAATCAAGAGAATAAACCTATTATTTTCAGCAGAGTAACTAGCAGGTCCACATGTTGGATACAGTATGTTATTGATCTGTCGATCTGTGGGCAACATAATAATGGTGTTCAGCTAAAAATTGTCTTCAGCGCATCTTATAAATTGCTGTTTCACCTAAATAATGAAGTAAAAACTAACGAACCTCGCTCCTGCAGCTCCTCTTTCATCCCCAGGTTCTGTGCCTCCTCCCTGGGAGAGACTCCTGGTGCGAGAGCCTGCGCTTCCCTGAAGCAGCTCAGAGATTCGACCGTTGACGGCCCTCAGAGGCAGCTTGGCTGTCAGGCTCCCCCCTCGACTGCGGCTCAGAGACTGTGTAGACCAGGATCCAGGAGAAGATCCCTGCTGCTGCTGCTGCTGCTGCTGCTGCTGCTGCTGCTGCTGCTGCACTGGGCTCTGGACTGAGCTCTGGGGCTGAGGAAACAGACACATGACTTAGGTGGTTGGCAGGAGAAATGGAAACCGTGGTGACTTGAATTGCTCGCAGCTATTGATGAATGTTGATGAATGTGTTGTGTGTTTCCCAGAGCCCAGAGGAAGGTGTTGCTGAAACTGATCGCATGGTTGATCTGGCTTTTTTCTACTGTGTTATTGATGTAGTTTAAAATGACAAAGTGTAAACTGAGAGTACAGAGGCATTCTTACTTTTCCATTAGGAGGGAGGCTGGAGCTGCGGCTGGTAGTTTGGCTTAAAGACTTGGTTGAAAAGCTCAGCGTCTTGGTGCTGGAGGCAGAGAGGCTCCTGGCTTTGGGGCTACTGGTCATCAGCAGTTTACTGACCGCTGAGATCTTTGACTGGCCACTGGTTTTAGCCGGTGACTGCGGAGCGCTGCTCGGACCCAGGCTGCCACTGAAACTGGGGCTGGTCATGTTTGCGGTTGGAGAAGACACCGATCCAGCGCGGGTGAGACTGCGCCCAGTACGAGGCATGGTGCTGTCCCCCCTCACCCCTCCTCCTCCCCCTCTCAGGCTCTCGCCTCTCTCCAGGGAGAAGCAGTCGTAGTGGTGGGAACCGCCGTGGGAGCCGTGCACCCGGCCCAGAGAGTTGGTTCTGTTTGCAAGCTGCTCCAACTTGGCGCTGAAGAGTCGACTGCTGTCTATGCTGGAGCCTCGTTGCCTGGTGCCACCGCATCCCGAATCATCCGCCGTCATGGAGACTCCGTGGGCGGGCGGATGGAGAGGGCTGGCCGCCCTGTTGCGCTGGTCAAGGCTGGACTTACGTATCGGTGGCAGAGGCGGGATGCCCCCCTTCTTGTGGGAGAAGAAGCCTTGTTTCCCAGCCGATCCCCGGCGGTCGAGTGTAGCGCGGGGGCTGCAGGGAGTCGAAGTGGTGACACCCAGATTACGATACTCTATGCCGCTATCCAAGCCGTCGTGCCGGTTGAGGCGGTGCCAGCCGCGAGGGAGACTGGCGGTACGGTGGATGTCTGGGCTGTACACGCTTGTCAAGTACTCTCCCTGGGCAACAACCATCTCACATCCGTCCACCACTCTCTTAAAGGAATCTGGAGATGACACGACCTCGCCAGGGCTGCAATGATCCACACCTGCTAATGGAGAAAGAAAAAATGATTTAATTCAAGAGATTTTGAACCACAGAAATCTTTTATTTAAAAAAAAAAAACATGACTGTTGTTTCTCACCATCCCTGCGGTGGTCGACCTCTCTTTTCTCGGCCTTTGCTTCACACACAAGCTCTCTGGACCTCCCATCCTCCATGCCTCGCTTCAACCAGGGATCTTCGAAGCTCATCTCACTAGAAATAGAAGCTAAAAGTGGTGCACTATATTTGCCTGTGTCTTTCATTAAGCTACTCTTGGTGGGTGAGGAGAGAATGGCTGATTCCTGGATGGGTTTGACCGACACACACTGGTGAATGCTGATTGTGGTCTTGAAAGGCGAGAGGTTTCCGGGTCCCGCCGCCAGGATCTGAATGTTAGTTTTCGCCATAGAGGGAGGCAGCTTCCTCAGCCTGTCTTTGGTTGGAGTCCCTTTATCACTCCCGTTCTCCTGCAGCACCACCTCTCCCTCCAGACTGCCTCTCCTCGGGCTGCCACAGCTCTCATCGCCGCCCGGCCCCTCGACTGCAAAGCTCTGGTTGGGGTCGGGGTCGGCCAGGGCCTCCCCTTGCTGACTCTGGGACTGGCTGAAGCTGTGGAGAGACTGGTCGGCCTCACTGCCCATGCTCAGATCGCTCATCCAGGAGGAGATGGGCGAACCACAGTTAGACATCACTGTGGCCAAGGCCTCGCCGTCGATCCTCAGCTTGGCCATCGCCACCTGCAAACAGGACGCCACACAGTCAAATAAGACGAGTTGTAAAAACGAAAGAAAAGAGTTTAATTTCATGACTTGGCTGCTTGTTGAAACACATCACATCACATCTGTATTACCTGTGCAGTGTGCTGTAGGACACACACCCACATACTAAACGAGTTGCTGAAAATTCAAAGCAGTCACACTAACCTCTGCCATGGCAACAACCTCTGTAACTCCTGTAGTTGTTGCCAGACCTGCGGGCATGTTATAATCCTCAACAGCTCCTTCTGCAGCAGCTCCAGTGATGCCGCTGATGAGCTGAGAGCCTGAAGCTAGGGCGTTGACGGAGCCACATTCGCTGTTGAAGCTCATGATGCACGTTGGGCGACAGCTTAGGTGCTGAGTCTCCATGAGAGCTGCGACATCGAGGTCCTCCTCACATCCAGACGCCACCGTGTACACCAGTTCATCCTCCCCTAGTGAGGTATGTCCAACAGACAGTCCCAGTCCTGACGCTGCAGGTGGAGGAGAGAGATGTATTCATTTCCTCGTTGTTCTTGATCCTGACTTGCATCTTATGCTACATATTTGTCATCACACTTCTCTGGGTTTGACTGTGACTCATGACTCATTTCTCATCTCACCACCACCCCTTTTTTCCTCGTGTAAAAATAGCTGTGTTTTTGCCGCGACTCACCATCCTTTTGCGTGTCCATCGGTATCGGTGGGACGTCGTCGTCACAGAGCGTCTCGGCTGAACCATGGCTGGCAGACAGAGACGGAGTTGGCTCTCGGACCTGTGGGCTCATGCCCACAGGAGAAGTCCTGGACAGCACGGACTCTGTGGAGGAACGGCCACTGTCTGCAGCCAAACTGTCTGCAGAATCAGAAACACACATTTGGCATCGTAATTAATTTAATCTTCCAAGTGCAGAATATGTGCACCCACCAGTGCTCTGGTAAATTTAGGGAGTTGGAATCGATCTCTGAAGCCAATTTCAAAGCCCTGGTTACTATGTAGATCAACTTGTGCTCAGACAGATAAACTTGGTCTGGGACCATATTTACTACCGTATGTCTTTAGTTAGTTATTTTATTGCCTCGTAGAAATGTTGGTATAAAACAACACCAATATGATTATACTGTAGTTCTAAAAGAAAAGTTTTGACTGTATGTCATAGGTGGTGCAGACAGACAGATACAGTACAACATTAATTTAAAAGAACATATCCATCCAGGTATGATTGTTTTTTCAAGTTAACCTTGAAGTGCTGCACAACTTCCTAGTGTTTACCTTTAGAAGACAGACCATACACACTGACTCACACTTAGTGTGTGGCCCTTTGAAATACTCTACAACAAACACT
The DNA here is from genome assembly GCF_045865225.1 of Trachurus japonicus. Classification (NCBI taxonomy): domain Eukaryota; kingdom Metazoa; phylum Chordata; class Actinopteri; order Carangiformes; family Carangidae; genus Trachurus; species Trachurus japonicus. The sequence goes on from NC_140909.1 coordinate 15,433,134, forward strand.
AGATAGAGATACAATCAATATGACAACTTTAACACTAACACAGAGTGGATGAATGTGCTGGACTGGTACTTAGAGCACTGTCTAGGCCCCAGTTTTCAAAAGAGAATATATATTAACAAAGCAGGAAAACTTAAGTTAACATTTAAAAATGTTTGGATTTCAGTTATCATTAATACCAAACACGTAAAAAGCTGCTTACTGTCGGAGGTTATAGCATCTGTGACCTGGCCATCTTGAGCCAGAGTGTGCGAGGACAGAGGGGGCGTTGCCGGCATCACACCCTTCTGCGTGTACACTTTACACCGCTGCGATGGCGAGGACGGAGGCCTGAGGAGGACAGAGAACGGCCATTATAGAGCTTGTCACTGGTACTAATGAGCACTAATGCTCATTGACACAGTTTGCATGAGCAGGCCACCTGTAGTCTGAGGTTTTGGTCAGGCTGGCGATCCCGAGGCGTGGTGATCCCAGTGGGCGTGCCTTCGGGTCAGCGTTACTGCTCGCATTCAGATTCTCACGGCTGCAAAAGCGACAAAGGAGAAATCATGTCGACTGAAATGAAACGAATTCCAAAGGCTGATAATTTGCTCTGTCTATATAAAATTTAATAGGGGGAGAGTGGGGTAAGATGAGCCACTTTTCATATTCAGAATCACTACATCAAGATAATTATAGTTTTGTTGCTAACTCATATAACTTCATATAGTATATGTCAGGATGTTGTGCATCTCCACAAACAAACAGTGTAAACATGACTGTGTTGATAATATAGCATGAAAAAAGTGGTCTCATGGCTCAACTTACCCCATGTATGAGGTAAGTCCATTTTTTTATGGTTTCCTAGCAACAAGGGGTGGCTCAACTTGCCCCTATGCTCAACTTAGTCTCCCCTACTTGTTTTGTTTTGTCCTCACCTGTCTTGTAGTTGGGAGCCCTTGATCCTACTCAGCGGGTTAGAAGTGATGCAGCTGCTTCCTGTTACGCTCCTGGTGCTAGTAACGATGGAGGAACCAGAACTCTGAGCGAGGTTGTGGATCATCGTGTGTGCCAGCTCGGCCTCCTCCACCACCTCCTTGATGTCCTGCAGCTGCTGGTCATTGGTCCTCCTCCTGGGGGTCGTTGCTGCTGCTGCTGCTGCTGCTGCTGCTGAGGAGGAGGTCTGCACGGCACCTCCTACTGCACATGCTGAGCCTGGAGATGGGATGTGAGTTGCCAGGACAATAAGAATAATTGAAAAATGTTGTTGATTTGATGTTTAATTACAAAACTACATTTGAAGCCTATACATTTTAATGCATAAAAGTACCACATACATTTATTTATTGCATCAAAGCTTTTTGACTTTGCAAAGAACCTCTATTTAAACAAAATAAAACAAAAACTTTTTTTTTAGGGGCGTTGATCGGAGAAGTAGGTTGAGCAGGCGCCCCATGTGTAGGCTACAGTCCTCACTGCAAGCTTCCCCAGTTTGAATCCTGCATCAGGCGGCCCTTTCCTGCATGTCATTTCCCCTCTCTCTGCCTCCCCATTTCCTGTCTCTCTCTCAACTGCACTATCTAATAAAGGCACAAAAAGCCCCAAAAAATATAATATACATTTTTTTTCACAAAATGTGGTGTTAGGGTCGATTTTGACCTGGTTATAATGATAAGAACAATAATTCATTCATGTCTAACAATGTAACCAAGAGATGAGAAACAAGTAGAATAATAAATAATTGTTTTTAGTGTGTTTTACAGCTGATTTAAGACTCGGGTCAAAACTGACCCCAACATATCAGATGGTAGCACAAAGCTGACAAGAGGAAGGTAATTTAAGCCAAGGGGTATACTGACAAAAAAGGCCCACACCAAAAATATTAAAACTAATATTTTTTTATGGATAGGAAGCCTAACAATGTAACCAAGAGAAGAAAACACACAAAAGTTTTCAGTGTATTTTACAGCTGATTTAAGACTTGGGTCAAAACTGACAGCAGCAGAAAGCTAACACAAGGACGAAGGTTAAATGAATGAACTCTTTTACCTGTTATGGCTTCTGTATCCAACACAGGAGCAGCAGCAGCTGAGGCTGAAGATGGACATGACTCTTGTTTGGCACCTTGTTTGTTTGCAGGGACCTCCTCAAAGGGAAACTTTGCCACCTGAACAAAGAGGCACAGTGATGGCTGAAAAATGCAAAGGCTTCGTTCTTCATGTGAGAATACAATCAATCAGTCTGACTGATGACAAAGAAAACCCTCTGCACGTACGTTGCTCTTTTTGTTATAAGAAAATAATGTTATCCAAGAGAACTCCACTGGGCAAACAGGGTCTAGTATAAGCAATTTAAAATAGTAAGGTAAAACTTTCAAATGCATTATTGTGTAATACAATTGAAAGCCATGTGTTTCTTGAGATGGACAGAAAATAAACACAGGAAACAAATTATGACATCAAACACTCAGATACATGCAAAAAATATTAAGCAGATACAGACAAAGCATTTATGCATTTGAATAGACTGTTCCTCCTCAGTCTCTGACTTGCACTGCAAAAGAAAACAAAACTTTCTTTACCTCCTCGCTGCCATCAATGCAGTCCAGTCTCTCCTGCAGCTCAGCGAAGGTGTTGCACTTCAGGCACTCAGCTCCTTCCTCTGGGACGGGAGCCAGCGGCTGCCCCAGCAGTGACTGAGAGGGCTGGGGCAGAGGCTGAGCGGCGCCGCTGGGCTGGTCCTCTGACTGAGGCTGCACCTGTAGGAGCAGAAATCACACAGAAATAGTACATCCTGTATCTTTCAGAGCACTGCTGGGTGTCTGATCTCTGCTGTTGTAGATATATTTAAAGTACCTTGCTCTGGGCTCCGGCTGCTTGACTTTGACTTTGCGTTTGATGCTGCTCTGACGTTTTTCCTCGAAGCAGAGCAGGAATAATTGGCACAAATTCAGGCGGCCCCTCGTTGTCTGTGAGCTCTCTGTCTGACACTGCAGCCCCGTTCGGCCCGACGTAGATCACTGTGTCACATGACTGCTCGCTGCTCGAATACTCGTCCGGGTCACTGGACAGTCGCAGCAGCGGAAGGTCAGAGTCGGTGTCACCTCGGTGATGGAAAGGACGCAGATGGGTCGGGCGACGCATGCGGCCCTCTTCGCAGGAGCTCTCTCCTCCAGAGGAGCTGGAGGTGTATTGCTGCGGAGAGATCGGATGACAGGGGAAGTGAAGACAGAGCAGAGTGGAGAGAGAGAAAACATTTCCCTTTTTAGATTTGCAGAGCTTTTAATTGACAGTTCGCTCTGGAGTGAGACGGGAAAGACAGAGAGGAGAGAAAATCCATGCAGATCCTCGACCAACATGCACCCTACCCGAGTGACCCAATTTGATTTTTTTACATTTCTATCCCAGACTAGTACTTCTGGATATCTTATGACTTTACTTTTCTCGAGCTAGAGTTTTATTTTTAGAAGCTCTGCAGCCCTCTCTTGACCCCCTTTTCTTCGACTGAACAATTGTGAAATAAGTCAGCGTGAGAAGTGAAAGGTGAAAGCGGATGTCGGCAGCACTTTGGGCACATGTGGTTTTGATGAAAAAGGGGAGAAGAGGTGATAAAATGCACCGTGTTTTGAAATTAAATCAGCACAAATGTGTCATCGCATAAATGAAAGTAAATTTAACATTTTGAGGTAACGTGGACCCACTGATTAAAATACAAACAAGTAAGTTATGTGCCCATCTGTCTACAGTACATTACTGACGACTGTAGCTGAACTTAATGTACCTAAAGTTTTTTGTTAGATGAGATTAAGAGAAATGATCTCCCAGTTTTTTAATGAAGCATCAAGGTTTGATTCAAACTCACCACAGTGACTTTAGTTTTCTTCTTTTTCATGCGGAGGACGCGGGAAGCGATCTGGATGGTGGAGAGGGTTTCTGAGAAATCTCTGGGTGAGGCAGAGATGTGAGCAATCATGGTGGTCCGGCAGTTCATGTTGCCTAGCGACTCCCTTAGCAACATGGTCAGCTTGCTGTCCCTGGTAACGCACATACACTGAGATGTGAGCACTAAAGACAGGTTGGAAAAACGCACACAGTTACTCAAAACGTGTCACAAAACCGGTCGATTTTTCGACCAGACACCCACATACGCCTGACATTTGATGAGGGATTATTACCGGCCTGTTCTGGTCCAAAGACAAGAAAGAGACTGCCGTAATAATGAACAGATGAAGGTAAGATATCCATGTAAATGAAGCTAAAAGACTCAAAAGGCATAGTTAATGGTCACTATTGATTATGTTCATTGATTAATGTTATAAAAACACATGAAAGGTTAGGGTTAGTCCAGACTAAAGCTCATAAAGTCTCAAAGGAGGCACTCTGGATATTACGCAGTCTAATATTGGTAGATGATCTATCTCCCAGAGAGATTATAAGAGCAGATGGGAGACTAAAACTAGGCTGTGTGTTTAAGAAAAGACTTTCTCCTGGGTGGGCTACTGCAATCATTCATAGCCTTTTGTGTACGTGTGTATGTGTGTGTGTATGTGTGTGTGTGTGTGTGTGTGTGTGTATGTTGAGGCCTGCAGGCTGACAGTGAGCACAGCTCCTCTGTGGCCCAATACCTCACGCTGCTGTCCCCCTTTTCTAAAAACACAGCCTGCAGGCACGTCTCACACACATATGTGTACATTCACATGCACACAAACACACACATACGCATATACTCTCTCCTATCTTGACCTCCTCTTTCTCATCGATGCACCCTTCGTCTTTTCTCCTCTCCTCTCTCTCTTCCTCTTTCTCAGTTTGCCGCCCGAGGCTTCAACAAACCCTCCTCTCTCTCTCTCTCTCCCTCTCGATCCGTCTCTATCTCGCTGTATCTCTCCCTGAGATTAATGTAGGTAAATTCATGACTCATGAAGTATTCATTTGCAAGTTAATTCAAGTGCTGAGGATGTTGGATTAGAAATTGCACTTCAGCCTGTGCTGGATTTATTACCGTAGTCGTACTGGCGAGGACTACTGTATGTAACATGATGCTTTCTATTAAAACTAGCCTGTAATGAATGCAGCCTCCGAATTCCTCGATCACCATCATTACAGGAAGCTTATATAACGGAGTGAGTGTGAAGTAGCTGCAGCTCGTAACATGTTGTTTGCAGATTTGTTCTTATTATTGACTGAGCAAACTGAGATAATCTAGAAATTTCCTAGGAACACTGGAATTTCTGTGTTTATTTTGCTAACACCAAGGAATGCAACTGTCAGAGTGGATACTGGAGTACTGACGAACTGACTCTGTCCCAGAATCGTGCTGACAGAGAGACATCAATCAAAAAAAAAAAGTAGGTGGCTTTGCCAGAAGAGAGATGGGAAGAGAACCAGATGGGAAGCGGTCTGATTTTGAACGAGAGGCTGTACTCTGCTTTTAAAGGAGGTGCTGGCGTTTAGTGAATCTGTAATGAGCATTTAAATCTACATGTTGTGGCTGAAACATGGGACCTGCAAGACTGTTGGCAGTTTGGGATCACGCTGAGATGCCTGGTTTCTTCTTGCACGAACCATGGTGTCGATTTTGTGGTGACAGACAAAATAAATGTAGGGTATAAACAGGGTCCGACAGTCGACTGGCGTACAGTCACCGGCTACCCAGCAGCAGCAGCAGCACTGGAGCAGGACTGGGGCTGGAATGAGGACGGGATGAGACACTATTACTAAAAAGTAGTGAAGCGCTGGGGGGAAAACTCCTCATTTAACTGTGATGAAATGAATGGAGCTGAATTCTTGGACTGTGGCTGGAGTTTAACACATTTCTGCTCAGCGGTTTGTGATTCTGTGGTGACTACTATGTTACAGACTTGCACTCAGCTCTCGGATGTACTGGAGCATCCATTATAAAACCTGTCCAAATCCCCTCAGAGTCTGACAACAGTCTGAGTCACCAGTGCCAAACCAGACTCAGCATAGCTTTGCTTACAGCTTCAGTGTTTTGGTTTGCAGGTTGTTTTGCAATGTAAATGCAAAAGCTGCTGATTAAATTAACCCAGGGAGGAGTACGGAGCTACACAGCCCCAAGGGGAGTGGCAGAGCGAGGAGGACGGAGCTAAGAAAAGAAGAATTAACTGAAGGGGAAGGTACAGCGAGGACATTTACAGTTTAGTCCGTGTGCTGTATGTATACTGTGCATACTAAACAGTATTTATGATTTTTTTTTTTTTGCCATTACATGTTTTCTTAATTTTCTACCAGTTTTACAGTTAACCTTTGTTTTCAGCTTGTCTATGCTGTCTCTCCACCTCTCCGCGCTCTCTCTCTCCCTCTCTCTTTCTCCTTTACTCTCATTGCCAGTCAGTTAAGCAGCAAAATGAATGTGATGAATATGTAACAGCAGCTGTTGTTGTTTATAGCATTAAGTCCCCAAAACCTGAAGCAACTAAAGAGATCTGACGGCTGCTTTCTTTTCTTCTTCTCCTCCAGCTCCAAAACATCCTGTTATCCTCCTGTTCTTACTCGTCACTCCTCTCCACACTTCCAAATTGGACGCCTCATATTCACTCCTTCGATTTCTGCCGCAGTTTCCTTTTCTTACTTTATTCAAAGCATATTTGCACTCTCCTCTCCTCTCCTCTCCTCTCCTCTCCTCTCCTCTCCTCTCCTCTCCTCTCCTCTCCTCTCCTCTCCTCTCCTCTCCTCTCACACATAGACCTTCGGACACCACCCTACTTGTATGGGATGTGTTTGCTCCCGTTGACCAGGGCCAGGATCACGTTGCCGAGGGCAGATAAAGAAAGGCACAGAGGCGCCGAGCTGGGTGAAGAGGTCTCCCTGCTCTTCCCGCCTCCTCCTCCTCCTCCTCCTCCCCCAAGTACTTTGACATCACAGCTGCCCAGATCCAGCAAGTGGAGGCGACTGCGTCCTCCTGACACTAGTGAGATGGAGAAAATGGAAAGAGGAAAATTACAGAGGAGGTAAGTGTAAGAAACTTATACTCATGCGTCATGAAAGTTGTATTCACCTTTTTTTCATTTGTGCTTAAGACAGAGGTTGATTGACACATGAGGAAAGAACAGCTGACAACACTTCTGTAGCAGCATATGCATTGATCTCCTCCAATTTGTTATTCAAAGCATCAATACTTGGATTTAAAGGGATAGTTCAACATTTTGGCAAATTGGCCCATTGCCATAATCCCTATAGTCATAGCAGTAGGTTCGTTACCTTTAATTGTCGGTGCAAGCTATTTTTAGAACAGCGGAGCAGGGATTCCTTGGTTTCCCTCATCAAACTCATCAAATCAATCCAACAACTCCAAAACGCTCTCATGGACAGGTTGTGACTTAGACATTCACCACGCTATGAGATAATAACAGAACGTTACGCGACAGAGTTGTTTTGGAGGTAAATTCATGCAAAACCGCTGATGTGCGTTCCCATACGAAGCAGTTTTTCAGCAAGCAGTCTCTGCATTTGCCTCGAAAGCAACTCATAACTCGTAACTCGTAACGTGGCGTTGTTGGATTGTGTATTTGATGAGTTTGATGAGGGAAACCAAGAAATCCCATTAGCCTCCGTAGTGTAGCTCTGAGCTGCTCGCGGCTCTGCTCCACCATTCTAAAAACAGCTTGCACCGACAATTAAAGGTAACGAACCTACTCCTAAGGATTATGACAATGGGCCAATTTGCCAAATTGTTGAACCATCCCTTTAAAATATGCAACACCAAGTATGCAATCAGTAATCAATTATCAATTGATAGAAAATAATGAGTGCAGTCTTCAAATATCCTGCATTATTCATGCCAAAACGTTAGCAAAGGTTACAGCTACAGTTTTTTTTCATGTATCTTGTGGCTACACACTGGGAATCTGAGTTGTCTAAAGGTTAAGACCATTAACACCAGTAATTACAGTGTGTGAGCAGCCATAGTTGTAAAAACAGTTTCAGTTCCCAGGTTAGTTTGTTTATGCCACCATTAAACATCCACATTGTGGTGGGACACACGCACACACACATACACGCTCACACACACACACACACACACAAGCATAAACTGAATGATATTTCAGGCAGACATCTGTCACAAAGTCGAACACTACCTCTACTTTATCACCTGGGTATTAATATAGACGTGAGTGAATGTGTGATATGACTGTGAGTTAATCTAAACACAGACTCTCTATAGGGATCACACAGTCTGTGATAGGTATGTCTACAACTCTGTCATGCATTTATATGTGGTGACTATAGATACATAGATTGATCTGTCTATCATTATTGTTTACACCCACTCTTTGCTTTGTCTCATGTGTGCTGAAGGATTATATTCATAGCAGCAGCGTGTTTGTGTCTGTCTTCATCCTGCTATGAATATCAGGGGAACTCACAGCAGGCAAAGTGTGATATGATAACAACAATGCTAATAGTCTCCAGCAGCAGAGGCACTGCAGCTTTAATTGTTGTTGTTGTTGTTAAGTCTTATTGTCAACAATGACATTAGACAAAGTGGCACCAGTAATAACAGTAATAACAGTGTTGGAACAAACAGCACTTACTCCCTCCTTTTCCTGTCTTTTCCATGCGATACTGGTATATGTGTAATGTGAACAGCATGTGTGAGTTCCTGTGTTCCTCTTCGGTGGTGTTGGGGCGCTGGCTGCTGTGGCGAGCTGCGATGGCTGCGTCCAGAAACCAGGCTGCCTTCTCTGGGGTTGGAGCACGCAGTTCAGACTGGTTCTGAAGCTGGAAAAAAAGACAAAGTAATTATTGTACTTGAATGTTTATGATAAGAAAGAAGAAAGTAACAGCGAGGGTCCAGAGGGGAGAGAGAGAGAGAGAGAGAGGCAGCAGGGGAAGTATCACCTAATCTAATCTGGGTGGTTCTGGTTTACCCACGAAGAAGTTTTCAAACACTGATAATATTGTGCACTGATTGGTGTATTCAAATGAGTCATTTCTAATTTGCCTGCAGGTGTGAGAGACAAAGATGAGGGAGAGAGAGAGAGAGAGAGAGAGAGAGAGAGAGAGAGAGAGAGAGAGAGAGAGAGTGGTACTGCAGGATATCATTACTGATGAGATTATGTCAGATTAGTTAAGGATTACACAGATGTGCTTGTATCAGACCCTGTAATCCTATAAACATATAACTGCAGCCCCAGACGCACACACACACACACTAGCTCACATTCATTCTGGTTGGCAGTCTTTTACTGCTGATTAGTTATTTTAAAACGACTTATGACGATGATAATTGTGTATTACAGTGGTGATGATTTCAGATTTTTCACCTTTTGTTGTCTGACTCTGTCCTGTCATCCAAGTGGATTGTTTATCAATAAGATAATTCTGATAAAGTCAAGATTGACACTGTACTTTGGTTCAAGTTATTCTTTCATTTTCATTCATGCACTCAAGGTTTTTGTTCTAGACGCTGCTCTCAGCCAGCTAGAAATTGCAGCAACAGATAATAAATTAGCTATTTTAATAAATGCTTCATGCATATTTAAGATAAAAAGACTAATAGAATACTAAATCTCTTATAATGTATCTGCTGCTCCAAAGTGTGTGTGTGTGTGTGTGTGTGCAGGTCTGTGAGTGTGTGTATGCACATGCACGTGCCCATCCCACATCCAGCAGTAACTAAGACAACAGAGAACTGCCTGCAGCTAAAAAGAAAAAGGTAAAGCCATAGTCATACTAACCCGAGGCTGTTCATAAACAATGTGTTTGAACGTGTGAAGTGTGTATGTGTGTGTGTGTATACCTGCATGCCACAGATGGGGTCCTCACACAGATACACTCCAGGAGACTGGCCGTCCTGTAAACTGCCGGTAGCCACTTCAGACAGCAAGTCCTTTAGATTCTCCTCTTTTCCCCAAACCTACACACACATACACACACACACACACACACACAACAACAACAGTTAATAGAAAGTTACACGACAATAAAAATGTTATTGCAAAAAAAACAAATAGAAAGCATTAGGAAAGAGCGCTATAGAACAATAACATTAACCCAGACTATCACCACAGCGAATGCCGTTCCTTCTTAGAGAAACTTCAGCGAAGAAGGAACTGTCAGTAATCTCCTGTCATTGTCTGTATCAGTAATGGCATCTGGTTAACTCTGTTGGCAACATGTCAGATTGAAGTCTCATCGACAGCACTGACCTCGACTGCAGAGACACGAACAGAGAAGCGTGCTCCTGTTTTCTCCTTTCTCTCATTGATGAGCTTAAACAGCCAGGAGATGGCACAGGGGATTATACCCAGAGATTGAAGAGAGTCATCACGGCCGATCATCGTGTATGATTTACCTGGAAGAGACAGGAAGTCAAAGCAGGAGAGGGGGGTAAGGGCAAAAAAAAGATATATCAAAAAGAACATCACCAAAAAAGACATTAAAAAGTTCTTTGTATGAAAAGATGTGTGTGTAAAATGTGTTTGAACATGCATGTGCACACAGAGCGACCAGATCTCTCATTTTGTGGCAGAAGATGATGATTACTGCCTCTTAACACACACACATTATACACACACCAGCTGGAGTTGGAGATCAAACACACACCAACACAAAGCCATGTGTCACACACTCACACTGACTCAATCGCTTTTCACAAAGACAGAGGACATCAAAAGCCTGACTCCTGTGATGCAGGGCTGAGAAATGCCTGTGATTTGTTCTGCGATAGGGATGGAGGGGAGGTTGTCAGCTACACTGTAATTCTACATTGTTCTCCCTCCATGTTTCCTGGAGCTATTAAGACTTACTGTCAAAACAGAGATGCAGATTTTCATGAACTGTCACAGAAACACTTTGAAAACTCGAGGTGAAATAGTAAACAGACCCAAAATATCAAGCATATAAACATGTGGCCATCGGCTGCTTTAAAGAAACTACCAGTAGTTTAAAAGCAATTCTGGATCATTTACTTTTCTTTAACTGCTTCACTAGTTGATTTCTTTTATTTCACAAATCAAATGGAGTCCCTCTTTGGCAAATGGCTCTTTGCAGGATTACTATTACAACCACAGCTCTTCAACAACCCTCATTTCTCTTTCTTTTCCCTCCCAGGCTTGTGGACGTGAGCGAGTCTTAAATTACACATGGAGGATGTGTAGTTTTTTTTCTTTTCTTCTGACTACCACAGGCTGTCAAGACACACTCAGCTCGCTGACTGCTCCACTGACTAACACCACACTGCAACATAGTAAAGCTATACGCTAAAGGCAATAAAGCCGTGTGTGTGTCTGTGTCTGTGTAGTTGATGTATATTCCCAGTAATTGGCCTCATCAAGCAGAGCTGCCGATGCTGTCAGAGATAAAGTGATCGGAGTGAGAAAGTGAGAGAACAAGGCAGCATTGTATCATGAGTTCAAAGACACATGAGCTCACACGGATCCGCACACGCTCATCGTTACTGAGAGATGATCCATTCAAGACCAATAATCTAATAGCCGATACTAAAATCCATCAAATGCAAGCTTTAAAGCCAGAGGATCCAGTTACATTCCTGAAGTTCATCCATTTATTTTCCATATCATTAGGTCTTTTATTTAATTTTCCTAATCAATGAAAAATGTTTTACTCTTTGTGAAAGTGTGCCCGCATCTGTGTCTGAGTCCCACGTACAGTGCAGTACAGTGTCTACAGCCAAGGGCCACAGAGCCGAAGATAAACGCTCATGTGTTACTTTCCCCATTTTAATTAGAAAGAAGGTAATACTGTTATAATGCAGCCTCGTTAAGATCCATGGCCTTAGGTGAGCTATATCACAAAGAATTATCTCATCTGCTGCTGCTGCCACTGAAGCCATTTAGACTGTAAGCAGCAAGGTCAGGGCCACTCCATCACATCATTATAACAGTAAAATTGATTGAAAGAGCAAACTGTCTTTGATGGATTTCTCAATTATATAAAAGCACTTGCAGTATCTGAGCCTTAGGACTGTGTTGTATCATCCAACACAATTAAACACAGACAATCAGGGGTCTGTTTTGTTGGTGTGTTGGGCATATTGATTCCAGCTTTGTTAAATTATACATCATGAATCATCGTCATGAAGCATGACACAGTAGGCTTTTTTTTAATGTGTCAATACTTAACAGATGACTGAAAACATGGAAACAGGGTGATACAACACTGATCTCCACATGCTGTCTAGTGTGTACGCCATATTGGGTTTGTGTACTGGTAGAGCTGTTTGTGATTATATGTGCATCTGTTGGTCTTATGTGTCCTACCTGTGTGTACAGTACTGTGGGGGGTCTTTAATATTGTTATTTGTCTTATTACTGGGCTTATTGTGCTTGCTATACTAGTTTGGTGCACTCATGATATTCCTATGCAATGAAGGATTATTACTGACATTGTTGTTGTATCTTTTTCAGTTTCAGGAAAGCAAGTACGGTAGAGGCAGATGTGGAGAATGACAAAGTTTCCTGCCAGATGTTGCAGGTCACAGAGGTAAATTTTAAGCATTTTTAAACTTTACTTAATCAGTTTAAAGTGCTGCTTTTTTACAGTCTGATTGTCTAACTTCTCGTGTTTATTGCTCCATTGGACCATTGTTGTAGCGATGTTGCACGATAGACCAAAACTGTTACACATCTAGAAATGAGCCGAGTTTAGTTTTACTACATATTTGGCAAGGGACACATTCCCCGCAGCACAACACAGAAGCACAGTGGTTTGCATGTGTGTACACACAAAACCTCATCGCTGTTTGATCCAGTAAATGGCTCAACCATTAACACTGAAGTGTTCCCTGCTGAACTGCACCATTTTAACTCTCTGCCAGCAGTTCAAGGAGACTTACAAACTCCAACTGGATGTATGAAGATCACAAGCCAAGGCGGATAATGCCGCTTGCATGTACAGGGATAAACACAACAGGGGTTGACCTAGAGCTGAAGAACATTGTCAGTGTTTGAGTGTGTGTGTGCATGTTTGTGTGTGTGTGTGTGTGTGTGTGGTGGGTCTTTGTGGCACTGCATGCGTATGGGTTCAAACATGTTGCAGTGTGCAGTGAGAGGTCCTGACCCTTTTTAAGACAGCTTCTCTAAAAACCCAGCTTCAGAGGGATTAGAGCGAGAGAAAGGAAGACAGAAACACAGACAGAGCAGACTGAGAAAGCTTTCAGCTTCAGTAGACACTAATCCTCTTCTTTCTCTCTCTGGTAGATGAGGGCCAGTGGAGAGACAGCCAAGTCAAAGACTGACACACTGACGGCCAGACACACACACACACACACACACACACACTGAAGACGGTTCACAAGCTGCACATGCTCTGATTTTCTAGCCTGTGTTAACGAGTGTGTGTGTGTGTGTGTGTGAGTGAGTGTTACCCAGCTTGGAGTGTCCAAAGCAGAAGACACAGCCATCTGCTCCATTCACCACCGACTGAATCACCTCGGCAACTGTTCCCGCACACACCTCCGCCTGGCAACAGGAAGACAGAGGGAGAAATGAAGGGAGAGGCGGGAAGAAGAAGAAAACGTACAGCTAGTACACGTAAACCATTTGACAAAAGGTGTTGTCTTTTTTGATTCTTTGTATAAATCGCATCGGCCATTTCTAAATCTGCCAATAATGGTGAAACATTGACTGTCAAATCTAAATTATCCGTCTTCATGGTGAGCCATGACATTCTTAGAAAGTCGATCACGGGGAGCTGCAGTCACGTCCAACTGGTCAAACTTGGAAGCTTTTAAGCCTCCAAGTTGGAGCAAGTTGGACCAAGTTAGCCTTGGAGTGACATCAGACATATTATATTTAGCATGTGGACAAGATGTTGGTATCAATCTGTTCATCTAACTAAAGAATTAGAATATTTTCCAAAATGTCAAACTTTTTCCATTATGTTGGATTTCATTTATATGTAAATTCCAGCAACGGAGGTTTTACAGCCAGGATGTCACGAGTTTGTCGACACTTTCTAATAACTAAGCAAGAAAATCGCAGCTGTCAGAAACTGTCAGGTTTTTTTCTACAGTTTTTTCTACAGTTTTTTTTTTAAAGAAAACGTTCTCTGTGTAATGTCACGATGGCTTTTTACATTAAAATCAAATCCAAGTCATTTGCTGTGTAAAGTCAGAATCTTTTCTCTCACCTGTGAAGCATCAGGAGGGAAAGCAGCGTCGAATGTGAACATCTTCGGGGGGACCTGATTGGCTCCCGCCCTTTTCTGGGAAGCAGCGTTTGGCGTCTGATTGGCTGAAGGGTCCATGATGGTGATCTGCTTCTTCCTGGGGTCCACTTTGAGGAAGGAGCTGGACTCTGCTGCGTCCGACTGAGACACTGGGCACACCCGCACCATCACCTTCACCTGAGGGTAAGTCACAGGAAATAGATGGTTTTGATTACCTCTGATTAGTCACTATGGAAACCAGTGTTTGAGATAATCACAGGACACACATGAGCATTCATGAAGTCAAATATCCCTCCAGCTAAAAGTCACACTGCAGCTAAGAACATCAATGACATTTCAAACATTCAGCTTTGTCTTTGCAGCTCCTCGTAGATCTCTTGTCTGTCAAACACCACGACGTGCTTTCTGCTCGGTTCCTGACGAGTTTTGAATTCTTCTCATGCTGATTACACATTTCTCCTTCACTTTGCTATGAAAGTTTTTGTTCTGAGGAAACCGTCCCGACGTTAAACTTAGAACAGATTTGATATTTCTGCAGGATTGTTGCTCGAAGGCATTTGAACTTATCTGCACCTGAGCTGCGACAAGACTCTCAAAGAACCACAACATTCAGCGTTTTACTTCTTTCATGAGTATCTACTTGCTCCCTCACTCTCATCACCTTATTTACCCTAAGAACGTCTCCCTACCAGCTCCCTCTTCCTCTTTTACCCGTCATTCTTTCGTTATCTCTTCTCCCTCTATCCCAAATCCCTTCCTTTTTCTCTCCTCACCCACCCTCCCTACCTTCAGCTCACTGCCACACATCAAAAGCCTGAAGTGCAAGAATCCTGTTTTAGCTTTCTCTCCACCTCTCCCTACTCCTTTCCTCCCACTCCTGTCACGAAGTGTTAGCAGCCACAAATTACCGTCTGACAGCTGCTGTTGTTTTCTTTGATATCGGAGGATGCTAAACGCTGCGTCATCAAATCTGAGCTCGTTCCAGAACATTTCAACACATAAACAACCTTTTCTCTGTTGGTTAAAGATGTTTTAAAAGTTTGAAGGACTTTTTAGCTGTTTATTATTGTTCTCTGTCTCATGCATTAGCTCATCTCTCTTGCTTGTTTCATCACTGCCTTAGTCACTGACTCTGTCCATCTCTCTCTCCATGTTTCCCCCTAAACCTTTCCTCCTGCTACAAGCTGCAGCATTATCCAAGAGAAAAGCCAAACCAGCTCACAAATGTAAGTTGATATTTACACTCGGCAAGTGGTTGAATCATGAACTGAGTAAGGAAAGTCTGTTTTAAAAGGTTTTTTTGTTTGTTTGTTTTTTTACCTTAATTTCCCTGTACACCTGTACATTTCTCCTTTCTTAAATTCACTGTCACTATGTAATGTCTCTGTGTTTTCTGAACGCATGCAGGAGTTTTATCTCAATCCAGGTAGATGCTTTTTACTCTATTATTGATCCATTTCCATGAGGCTTTAAGTTCCTGCAGGGTTATTAAGTAAAAGACCATCATGCTTCTGTGATCTCAACTTAGATTGTTTCCAGTGCACCTTGCACTCATGTTTAAACAAGCAACACATAATCATATTTCACGACTGTGCTCATTCAAAAGTAGACGTCTAATGCTATTATCATGGGTAACGTGCATCAAAAGACAGGCAGAGTCAGGGCTCTGAAAGCTCATGTGGACATGCAAAGTAAAAATGTAAAAACAAGGATCCAACAAGCTCAGCTTCTGCTCGCTAACATGATGAATGATGGCCAGACTGTGAAATCCATCTCAGTGGAAGTGCCCGACCGTAAATTGGCTCCAGATTTGAAAACTGTCGGCAGAAAACACATAGATTTTTTTGGACACGACCGTTTAGGGCATGACAGATGCAAAGAGCTGAATGTCTAACAAACTGCAGCGCGGCTGGTATATACGGACTGACAGGCAGCGGATATGCATTTCCTCATCCTTATACGGTTGACGTTATGAGTCGACAGAAACTGCTCAAGTACACCATTGGTTTAGCGTCTGTGAGACTCAGTCCCGTTTGGAGGATTGCAAGTTCATCCTGCTCTGGGTCAGTCCTTGAAAAGACACATTAATGTATGGATCCCGGTATCTGTGTGCACCTTGCTTTTCCCTGGTGTATTCTGGGATAGGCACCAGGCTCTAGACCTTGAAAAGGATGAGCGTCGGATTTAGAATCAAAAGATGGATGGATATGTGGATAATAGATTAATAGACGACTACTGAGCTACTTAAGTACTTTTGCAAGAAAACTCCTGACATCTTTCAAGAGATTAGGAAACAGCAGGATAATTCCAGCTAGAATATACTGTTACACAACTAGTTGTGCGTTAATATGACTTTAATAACACAGGGTTATAGTAAAAAAAGATGTGAGAAATCTATTTTTACGAGTGTCATGCCATATGTTGTCTAAACAGGGTACGGATTTATGTCGTCAGGGCACAGAGGTGCGGGTTAGATGAAAAGCGTGCTGTGCTGTGTTTATGTGGCTCCTATGAGGGAAGGAGAGAGATCTTTCGTCTGTTTCTTCTTGTTAGCACAGATGAATCATTGTCTGAAGTGTGATTCTTCTCTGCGCTTCCCGTTAAACACCACCACGGGAGTATGAATCGTATAGTGATCGCAAAACACTCCAAATCCCACTGCACTCTGAGGGAGAGCATTCAAAGAAAAGAGGAAAGACTGTTAATGATTAAAATGTTGTATGTGTTAGCTTCAGATCTGTTAGCGTTGAGCGGGGATGAGATCAGAGAGAAAAGCCAGAGATGAGGAGGCAAACTAATGAAAAATATAGTGTCTATCAAATGCTGTAAATATAGTATTCTCATGTTAAAATTCAAGTAATTGGATTACTGTATTAATTATGCACACCGCATTACTGTGCAGATAAATAATATCAGTAACATACATACGAATATAAAGCAATCTTCTGTAAGAAATGTAAAGATCAACGTCCTATTATACAAATGACTGTATTTTCAATTAATTATTCTATTGCCCTGGAGTGAAGAGCTGGAGGCGACCAGAACAAGGTCATGTCATGCTCAACAAACTCATCTTGAATTACATGCGTTAGAAAAGAAAAGCATAATAAATGCCTGCTTGTAACTAAAACATTGCCAAGCAAAGGGCACAAAGGCAAATGACACTCAGACAGCTCTCACCGTGTCCCTGTTTATGTGCACCTCTCTCTCTCCTTGGCACACACACACACTCACACACAACACACACACACACCTAATACAGCACATTAACAGGCTTGCCTTTGGTTGCATCATTAAATGACCACAGGCCATTTAGGGGAGTTGGTTCAATAAATTGTGAGAGTGAGCCAGTGTGCATGAGAGCGTCTCTGTTGAAGTCTTTGCCAGATGAAGATAATTGTGTGTGTGTGTGTATAAGTGTCTCTCTCGATGAGGGTCTCAGTCAGATCAACTGAGATTTCACCTGAACACAATAAATATGTGACCTCTGTGACCCCGGTGATCTCAGATACTAAGGCTTACTGTCAGGTCAACAGTTTGTGTTTAAAAAAAAAATCCCATAGCACTTCACACCAACACACACACACACACACACAAGTCCGTGCTACACCCTCTCCTGACCCCAATAAAAGAGCCCATCACATCAGTAAGAGCCTGGGGGAAGGATTTTACCGTTGCACGCTTTACAAGGCGTAACTCATAAAGCCCCCCACCCCACCCCACCGCCCCTCTGAGAGCCCATTTCCACCTCTTGTCTGAGAGTGTGAAAGGTAAGAGGGTTGTCAGAGTTTGCGTGTATGTGATTGATGTACAAATGGGCCTATAATGCTACTCCATGTCCGTTTTTCAAAAATACTGAAGCCGTATGTGAAAAGGCAAGGCTTATACATGGGGCCATTAAACTCCATTCCCCCTATTTTCAGACTATCAAAGCTCTGGGCTGATGACCACCAAACACTATTAGAGAATCTGATACATCAGCAAAATGACACCAGCCATAGGGAACGTCACTCTCGTTCTGGCAGCGGGAACTTCAGTCTGTACAGCAGATTTTATACCGCTGAAATGCATATGGGCGTTTCCATAAAAAAAAGATGTATTGTTTCAGTCCTGAACACATCAACAACGTTCAACAGGAAGTTCCACTGGTGAGTCATTACCTGTGACATAATGGACACACATATGTAGGAAGAACACAAAGGTAATGGACTCTTGAGTCTGTTTAATTAATGAATAAGGAGGTAGAGAAAGAAAGAGTTAGCGATGTTTGTTTCTGAAAAGAGAAAATGAAGGAAGAGAGAGTCGGAGAGAAATAGGTCACTGATGTAACTCTGGTTAATAACATGACATCGTCACAATGGTCTCACTGTGATTTCAGACTGCCCATTTCTCTCTTGAGCCCTTCGCATCCCCTCATCCCTCTCGTCCTCTCTCCCTTCTTCAATTGTTCACTCCATCCTGCTCTCTCTGCCTCCCACTTTCACAACACACACAGACCTCTCCCTTCTCCTGTCTCCCTTTTTGTTTAACGAAGAACTGCTCGATATCACTGTCCACCCACGCTGTTCTCTCCCCTCTACTCTTTGTGTCGTCTCCATCCTCTCCCTGTCCAACTTTCTCTCCCTTCCACTGAACAAAGGGACAAGAAAAATCACAGCCACTGTCGGTTATTTCCTTTCCACACTTTTCCCATTTTCTCACTTGATCCTGCGCTGAATACAGATGCAAAGTGGAGAGAGAAAGAAGAGGGGAGAGGGAGGAGAGATGCTGGAGGAGCAAGTTTGTTTGCCTTCCTCTGTATCTGTGTGACTATTTCAATTCTTTTTGGTTTGGAGAACAACCGGTATATACGTTGTGCAGTAATGTGAGTCTAACCGGCTGTGTCTGGACTATAGGTCTGCTGATCTCATGTGGAACAGATTGGGGGTTCACTCCTGTGCTGAAGGGCACAAGCTTTGACAGATGTTGAGACAAGGAGTCGTGTTTTTTTTCTGAGAAACAGCCCTGACCCCTAGGACACTCTCTTGGATGTAAAGCTTCCCGTTCCTCCACTTTATACCCCACACTTAGTCACAATGAAGTCTTTGAGCCAATTAAAGTAAAGGAATTCAGCTAAACAGCAACAAACAACCCTGAGCTGGGGGAAGACTGTTCAATAGTCCCTCACAGCAGTGCTTCATTACTATTGGCTGGAAAATCAATAGGAGACTGAGACTGAGCTCTAATTGGTTCCCAAAGACTGCAGAAACACACATCCGTGAAAACACATGCACAGAGCAATAGAGAGAGAAAGACAAATACCATATGGGAATAGCAAGTTCAGACTTCAGATCAATTCTAATTTATTCACCCCGGGTCAGTATCAGAAGATCCATGTTGGACGTATTGCAGAGATCTCACAACTGTGAGGTTTGAACCTGTGTGTCAGTCGATTTTACCCGAAGGAACTTTACTATACTAGCAATAATAACTTTATTTGTATAGCACATTTACAAACAATGATAAAATAACTATGCACTGTAATTCTGGGTAAAGTCTGAACACTTCACAGTCAAAGTTAACTATGCACACGCTAACAAAATTAAACAAAATTTGACATTTAGCCACAAGAGACTAACAAAATCAAAGTCCTGGATCAAGTACATGACTTTGTAAAGGATAAAGCTGATATTCTGACATTAGTGACAGTTCAGCTGGAATGAATGAATGAATGGGCTCAGGTGGAGAGTCACACATGTGTTATTACAGTAAATAAGAATATCCTGAGTGACAGAACATGTTGGCTTTGGTCTTTTTATTCAGTTAGTTTACAATAAGCCAATACCAAAGGTAACATCAAGCCAAGACCTGACACTGTGGTCCACCCCATTATAAGTGTGTGTGTGTGTGTGTGCGTG
Source organism: Trachurus japonicus (assembly GCF_045865225.1). Lineage (NCBI taxonomy): Eukaryota > Metazoa > Chordata > Actinopteri > Carangiformes > Carangidae > Trachurus > Trachurus japonicus. The sequence goes on from NC_140909.1 coordinate 15,453,160, forward strand.
TGTGCAAGTGTGTGTGTTTATGTCAGTCACATGCCGCAGCAATGTCAGGACTGACAGCATTAATATTTCAGCTACAAGGTGGAACAAAGTGTCTCTCTCTGGATTCCCATAACAGACTCACTCACTCATTTAGATACAACACACATACAGACACCCCAGATAGGCATGAAGACACACAAATGCCCGTGGAAAATGCACTTGCACATGCTCACTCATGACACAGACACACACAGCTTGTGGCCTGAGAGGGATCGTAGCTGCTATTAAAAATTGATTAGCTGTCATAGTATCATTTTCCCCCAAGGTCAAGTCGCAATCTGTGAGTGAGTGAGTGAATGTGTGTGTGCGCATGTGTGTATGTGTGTGTGAGTGAGTGCAAAATGCTGGCTGGAGAGATGAAAGGGATGGAAAAAACTCCCACAGTCTTTCATTGTCATTCAGATATGGAAAAGAGCTGAGAGGATAGGGATCAAGGGATGGTAGGGCAGGAGATAAAACTTATCCATACAGCAGGAAGAGAAGAGAAGAGAAGAGAAGAGAAGAGAAGAGAAGAGAAGAGAAGAGAAGAGAAGAGAAGAGAAGAGAAGAGAAGAGAAGAGAAGAGAAGAGAAGAGAAGAGAAGCTCCACATGTGAACTTTTTAAAGAGAAGATCCACATGTGAACTTTAAAAAAAATATGTGGATCAGTTTAGCAGACAAAAAATAAAATAAAATAAAATAACATAAAGCAGACATGCCGTACGTACTGCATTTAGGCATGCTAGGGCTTTTTAATAAATACTAACATTAGTATAACATGTTCATAATGACAACTACCATACTAACATGGTAACATTTGCTAATATGCACTCAGCACAAAATTGAGCGGAGCCTATAATGGGGAATGTGAGTAACCTATTTGGTCACAACCAATATCTTGGGTTGCTGTGGCAGCACCTGTAGACTCAGTGGTCTGTCATTAATCAAAGACTACAGTATAAGACGTTCTTATATATTTCAGGTTTATGTGACTCCTGTAAAGGGCTTTTAATGCAGTGACACTGAGCTACAGCTGCCACGATCCCATTGGAGATTGACAGACTGACATCAACATCTTTCTTGTCACTGAAACATGGCTACACAGCAACAAATAATCACCATCTGCAGGGACTCGTGGTCCAAAAGAAAAGGTGCACAAAAAATGCTGTGGTTGTGTCCAGATAATATTCTCCGCTGACGTAGTTTATAATCATGAAGTGTTTTGCTACAGTAGCTGCTGGGGGAATTGTTGTTATTGTGGTGGTTTACCTTTGAGAGCCTTGCAGCTGTATCAGTGATCAACACTGATACAGTACAACTCACCCCAACAGATTTCTCAACCTCGCTGGTGACTTCAATTACAGTAATGTCTGCACCAATTTTCATGACATCCCGTCCAATAATTGTTGAAATATTGGATGTGAGATTTAGATTAATTCAGGGCAAAGGCATCAGGCATATTAACATTTCCTACCCTTGTGCCATGCCACCAGAGCTTCAAAAACTAAATGAATAAAATAACTGTAGGACAATAAATAGGCAATGCTGCAAAATTCTACATATTACGTACTACTGTTTATTAATCTATTGTTTTAATGCTTTTATGTATATAAGAAAAAATCAATCATGTTTTCAGTGCACTTTGACCAAAAAGAAAAAACCTATAATTACATAATTTGTCTTACAAAGATTAGTTTATCTCAACCGCTGCTGAATGAGTGAGTGTCATTGTGTGTGAACTTTGATGAAGCCCATCGCTGAAATTTAGTTATTTTATATGAATAGAAAGAGTAATCAAAAGGGAGGCTATCTAAATGCTTTTTTATTCTTTATATCTATGTAACTTTACAGTTGGTTTTTCCAGGTGCTAATACATGTACAGCTTAATTTCCACGACCAATACACATCTCCTCCGCCTGCAGTCAGTGGTCTGAATGAGGACTCCCAGCTGGCTGATTTGATTAAAGTGAGACGTAGCTTACCAACAACATGTAGAAAGGCTCCATGTACAGAAATAACAGAGGGGAGCTTGAGATACAGATGCCTCTCAGACAGATCCAGTGAGGGATTATATTTAATTTGACATCCCTAAGGGGAACAAGACTGAACCCTCGCCATCTTTCTTTCGCTCTTTCTATGTAATACACCCCCCCCCACCCACCCCCCACCCGACACACACACACACCACAGTACACCTGACCTGTGCAGGTTGATTTCCCCTGGCTTTATATGTGACGTCTCAATCTGTTTTCTGCCATATTAACATCGGGGAGAACACAAACCCCCCATCACACCCGCAGACAAGCCTGTGTATTCTTCAGGATGTATCGTACCCACTTCCACCGGGGGCTTTGCTGCTTCCTTGACATCTTCTATTGTACACTATAATCCTATGAATTTGTGAGCATGAGAGCTGGTGTGCGAGCGTGAACGTGTGCAAATGCCATTTCAGTGGGGAGCCGACCCCCACTGCAGGTGACATTTTTACTGGAGAAATGTCACCACAGCCATTTTCATCCCATATGTTTGTGTGAGTGTGTGCGTGCGCGTGTGTTTGATTAGGTCTTGGCAAGCTTCAATTGATTTCACAGAAGAGGCTTGTTATGGTCCAAATACCATAAATATCTCCATGCCTTGGTACCACTGCTTCTTCTTCGTTTATTCGGATGCTTTTCAACCCACAGCAGTGACCACCTTTCAGCAAACACGCCCGTACAGGGAAATTAAAAAATGACAAAAACCTCATTGTTCACTTTGTAGATACAATATATCTCTTTTGTTAAATTTTTGCACTGACGTATACGAATGATAAGCTGTGGTTTAACAGGAGGTTAGGTCCCAGGCTACAGTATTTCTTGGAAGACAGCCAGTCTAGCTTTACTTAAAGCTAAAATAAGCCAATCATCATCTGGCAGTTTCATATTCAGTGGGAAAACAGTACACTGATATTCAATGGACAGATATGAGAGTGGGATTGGACTTCTCATCTCACTCTCACCAAGAAATATATATTAGTAGTACAGCGGTTAAGCCCTCAAATCAAGGGGAATTGTGCACTTTTTGAAAGAAACATGAAACTTCTACCATAGTTAGTTTATGCCATGAGGTTTATTTTAAGATCGGGAGGGAAGTCGGATTTGACCTCTGAGGCCCGGGAGAGGTCAAATCCAAGATGGCCGCCAATAATATTCAAAAATGCCTATCGCTGGAACCAAACACAGTAGAAAAACACTTAAGGTGTCATTTCCCACTAACTTTTGGGTGCCCATTCTGTTGGTGATACCTTTGAGACCAATAGAATTCAAGAAAATGCATTTAGATCAATGTGGAGGTCAAATAATGCAGACATAGGGAGGCGAACGGTGCAAAAAGGTAGTTTATTTCCAAAATAATAGCCTAACAGTGATGATGATGTTAATAATGATGATAATAGTGCCAATAATAATAATCATTATCATAATAAGTTCTTTTTTTTAACTGATTTATTATTAACTCATTGGCTGCCAGCCATTTTCAGAGCAGAGAGCTGCATACTGCCAGCCGTTTTAGAGCATTTTTTACAGATCTTTCAAGACCCACAGAATATTGTGTTCATGTAAACATGTAAACACCAAAACTACCAAGAGAAAGAGTAGACTCTATTCTTTCATTAGGAAAAAAAGTTTGTTTCGACCTTTTTCCATTCTTTAGTAAACGGCAGTAGAACATTGGCTGGTTTCGCCAAAAACACCTATTATTGACCAAAACACCTGTTTTTGACCAGAACACTGAGAAAACAAGCTTTTTGTGGAAAGAAACATGTCAAGCAGAACAGTGACTTTGAAGTTAATATACAACAGAAACAACATGTCTATAGACATCAATGGCAGCCAATGAGTTAAAGAGACACTGTCTCTCGGCTCTGTTCGTGGCACTAGTACACCACAGCCGCTTGTTACTCTCTCCCTGGCTCTCAGGCTCTGGTCCACTTGGTGCTCCTCCTCCTCTATCCTTGCCTGACTGAGGGCTGCCACCGTGCCCCTGGTCCACCGGTGAGGGATGAGGGGGACTGCCAACTGGGGGCCCACGCCCTCAGACCGACAAAAGCTTGGATCATGGGCTGACTTTCAAGAGATCGCAGCGAGGGAGCTGCTCCGCTACGTACGAAACCCTGACCCAGAATCAGGTCGTCTGCAAGTGATTTAGCACCAGGTTCTCCACAAACATGCGGTGCGAGATTGGAGAGGACCGGCGGACCACCACCCGGCCACGCGCCAACCCTGTCACCAACGGCTCTACTCGCTGTAATCAAAAGCCGGTTGTCAAGGGGTTTTGCTAGATAGTAGGTAGGGACAGTGGGAATCTCGTTCATCCATTCATGCGTGTCACTAATTAGATGACGAGGTATTTGGCTACTGGGTCATACGGCTTTCCGTGTTTACCTGCACGTCAGGCGCCATCGTGAGTACTACGACATGATACAGCCCATACGGACCCATTTCTGCATCAGCAGCTGGTCCGCCACCTTCTATAATCATTACGAGCCCAAACTGCCCCCAGCTGACCGCCAGCCGGTGGGATGCAGCCAGGCGGGGTTCCCGTTATAGAGGGCCAGCCAGCGTCGTGTAGAGGTCCCCTCAGGGCACCAGCCACCCTTGCGGCCGTCCCTCATCCCTTTGAGGACCAGCTCGGCTCCTGGAGAGGGCCGTAGTCCTCAATCCTGGAACGGCCATACCTAAAACGTGACGTCAGCCGACTGCCTTCCACTGATCGGGCAGAGCGTTGTCACTGGAAGAGTCGTGAGCGCGATGTCCGACATGAGAATTCATCTGTACCGAGACAGTTGTTATTCCTTCACCCGAGTTAAATGATGCTGTGTGGAAAACCACGCTGTGGTCCGTAATCGAGGAACAGACAAGTTAGTTTGGAGCTGACGAGAAGATCGAAAATAGAGAGAGAAACAGTGTGGCCTTGCGATCCCCCCACCCCTGCTGAGGAGGAACTAGAGAACTCAGCTGTAATGGAAAAGCACCTTTACTGAGCCGTGCCGTGACTGTGTAGTGGAAAAGTGCCAATAGTTACTCCCGCCGTTTACCTGCACTTCATTAAATTTCTTCACTTTGACATTCAAAGTAGAGTTCTCAACGGGCCTGAAAATTACAACCCGACCTGACCCGGCCCGTGGGTTTTAAGCCCGGACCCGACAGAGCTCGATACACCAGCATTAGTTGTCTGGCCAAACCCAGCCCAGCCCAACAAAAAAAAAGAAAACTAAACTAAAAAAGTGACATGCTTTCTTTGCAGCGAGAGCAGATGGTGCCGGTGACGCAGCAGCACCTTATCAGCGGGTGAAACTGATTCAATTTCGGCCACAAAAACATTGTGGTTTTTTGGAGATACACACAGCATCTTGTGCCAAACCAACCCGACCCATCGGCCTTACTCGGGTTTGGGTTGAAATTGAGAACTGGGCGAAAGCACATTGTGTCAACTCCCCTCCATGGGCCTTCGCAATGCTTCCACACAGCATCGGACACCACCAGCCAATGTTCTACTGCCGTTTACTAAAGAATGGAAAAAGGTAGAAACAAACTTTTTTTTCCTAATGAAAGAAGAGAGTCTACTCTTACTCTTGGTAGTTTTGGTGTTTACATGTTTACATGAACACAATATTCTGTGGGTCTTGAAAGGGTCTGTAAAAAATGCTCTAAAACGGCTGGCAGTATGCAGCTCTCTGCTCTGAAAATGGCTGGCAGCCAATGAGTTAATAATAAATCAGTTAAAAAAAAGAACTTATTATGATAATGATTATTATTATTGGCACTATTATCATCATTATTAACATCATCATCACTGTTAGGCTATTATTTTGGAAATAAACTACCTTTTTGCACTGTTCACCTCCCTATGTCTGCATTATTTGACCTCCACATTGATCTAAATGCATTTTTTTGAATTCTATTGGTCTCAAAGGTATCACCAAGAGAATGGGCACCCAAACATTAGTGGGAAATGACACCTTAAGTGTTTTTCTACCGTGTTTGGTTCCAGCGATAGGCATTTTTGAATATTATTGGCGGCCATCTTGGATTTGACCTCTCCCGGGCCTCAGAGGTCAAATCTGACTTCCCTCCCGATCTTAAAATAAACCTCATGGTATAAACTAACTATGGTAGAAGTTTCATGTTTCTTTCAAAAAGTGCACAATTTTCATGCTTAGCCGCTGTACTATAGAGGCGTCGTATAGCTCAGAGGCTAAATTGCTGCATGTCTTTTCCCCTCCCTCTGTCTCCCCATTTCCTGTCTCTCTCCAACTCACCTGTCCATTAAAGGCATAAAAGCACCCAAAAATACTTAAAAATTAAGCAATGTATTTCCAAAACATATACATATGTATTCCCTATTTATATATTTCCTTTCATTACACCCTTGTTTGAGGAAAAGATGGTAAAACAACTGGAGTCTTTGATTAAAGTTCCCCACAGTAACACATATCACTGGGAGAAATCCACATGACTGTGAAAGGCGTGTTTTTTTGTAATTAAACAGCAGTTGTAGGAAGCATTTGTACACAGCAGCAGGTTGGGCCACACAAGCTGATCAAATCTATCGCAAGATCACAGAGGATCATGGGAAGCACAGGCATGAAATGAGATAAAGGGAGACAGTGAAGATGGTTTTTCGGTGACCGCAGTTTTGAACATGGACAAACTGTGTGTTTTCTTTGTGTGTTGGGGTGTGTAATATGAGTATTATTTGGCTGTTGTGTAAGTGGGTGCTTGTAAATATGTGAGCGTGAGTCTGTCTCCCTGACGACTGCGGAGACATCTGTCACCTCCATATGGAGAGAAACTGAGATAGGGGCTCAGAGGAGCGACAAAACAAAAAGAAGAAAAAAAACCCAACACATATAATGATCAGTTGCATAAAAAGTCTAATAAATGAGGAAAACTAAACTGAATATGAGATTTCAAGATATGTGAAAGCATCATTTTATAACTCACATTTCTGTAAATGATGACTTCATCAGAAGTGCAGCTTTAACTATTATATATTATATTTGTTAGTATTCGTTAGATAGCAGACAGGCCAACAAGACAGAAAAAATGCTAAATGAGATCATGAATCAGACCCAAACCACAACATGGAGAGTTTGTGTGATTCAGATCAAGCAAATAGCTCCACATCAATTGGCTGCTGATTCACTTTATTACATCTGAGTTTTTCAGATTGTTTCCTAATGCTCTAATTTTTTTTTTAACTACATCTTTGTTACTGCCATTCTGGATTAATTATAGCAAAGAGTCATTTTACTACATCTCATTATAAGTTAATTGAATTGATATGAGTGGTTGGGTTTCTCCTCTCATCTAGTATTTAATATAAATGTCACGCAACGAACACACTTTAAATTACATGACGTAGCCAAATGGTTGCAGGCACACAACAAGTCTTTGTGGGTTGTTTCTGTCTGGCTCTTTACTGTCTGCTGTCTAATAAAGGTAGTCCAGTAAAGGTAGTCACACATTCAAGTGCACACACCGAGACAGACAGGAGCTCAACGACACAATATCTGCACCCAGCTGTGATTCACTCTTGCCCATGTGCACATGTGCACAAAAACACAGCTGCACATGTGTGTGAACCCTTTTCACTCTCTGTGTACAGTAACGGACACTGCTGTTTTGATTTCATATCCATTCTCATTCATTTTCCAGCAGTAATACAAACACACACACACACACACGAATAGTCAGTGAGCCTCAAACTCAAACTGTGGAGGAGGGGGCACTAAAAACTCATTACATGGACGATCAATATTGCACACACTTGAGAAGCATGACCCCCCCCACCCACCCCCCTCCACCCCCTCACATCCACAACACACACACGTTTCATCAACCACGAGCAACGGTGACAGATGACTTTTGTCAGCCTGAGATGTGTTACCGTGGTAACCATTAGGCTACATTTCGGGATGGTACAGCAGGGGTGACGCACACGCAAGTAGACACACACACACACACACACACGCACACACAGACAAACTGGCCAAGGTCACGACAACAGCTGGGGATTTTAGCACATTCCTGTAGATTGTGGACTCAAACTAAAACCAAATCAGTGTTAGTTACTCTTGTGACATGTTACAAGTCACATAAAACTAATTATCAACACTTTCTAGTATTAACTAACAGTCCTCTTAAACAGGGAAAAAACAAACATTTTGATTTGTCCTCAATTAAACAGATAAAAAACAAAGAGACTTGGACTTGGCCCTGGTTTGAAGTGATAAAACGCTTTTGACCTTAATTGAATCACGGGTTTCTGCACAGCTCTGGCCTAAGGCATGTGTTGAAATCCAGACAAGGAGGATGATGAGTCACATGATGAGAGTTCACATCTACAATAATAAACTTTTTAGTCTTTACTGAGAGAAGGCATTTGGTGGTGCACATGTCAGAAAAATCAATGGATGCCAAGTGATGAGTCTGACTAACCTCTTGCCGTGAGTCATGTGCCATTTAGAAGGAAAATAATGGAAATTCCTGCCTAGTCATCAATACCCATTTACACCTGGTATTAACGTGCATTTTGGGTAATTGGATTACATTGGGATAGTGATTGACCACACAAATGTAGAGGTGCACACAGCTATAGAAGCAATTATCCAGTAAATACACGAAGCAGTCTCTCATCTCATTCTCTATTTTTTTTTTCTTTCAGCATCTTGGTTGTCAAATAAAACTTTTCCACTGCTTCAAAAAGCAAGTAAACACAACTTCATGGATGACTGCCATGTTTTTCAGATTTTTTTTGTTGTTGTTTGATGTATTCTTGGACCCTTTTACTCAAGTGGGCAATGTGACCATGAGCTGAACATAGCAACTGGATTTTTAATGTGGACACTGGAGACACATTAATACCTGATGAAAAGTTGATGAAGTTAAAATCAAAGTAGGTACAAAACTGAAGATACCTGTTTTGTATTTTGAGTAAATACGGTGTACAAATGTATAAACGTCAGAGTAAATGTGTTCTCTTACCTTTCCAAGCCCAGGTGTATCTTTTATCTTATTGGCTGCACGGAGGAGGCAGGGTGGGGCCGGGGGAGGGGCCATCAACAGGGCGGAGCTGAAATTGGTGGGGAACAGAGGGGGGTCACAGGACGGTGACGCTGATGTCACTGGGGCTGTGACTGCGGCGGTCTTCTGCTTCTTCTTTTTGGAGGCCAAGTTCAGCTTTTGTGCAGCTCTAAGAGAGGAGAGCAGAGAGGGAGAGGAAACAGGATCCAGTCAGTCTCATAACTATGTTAAAACCAATAACAGTAAAAACAATATCATAAACATGACATTGCTTCAGATGAGGACGGACAGGAACTACGGTGGCACATGTGCATGACTACATGGGTCTGTAATTACATCCCTTCAGTTTACCACACAACAACCATGGCAAATATGCTAATTGCAGAATAGAATTTGATTACACACCCTTCAACACATGTACACACAAGGACACACACACACTGCTGTTTACATATGTAGCAACATCTGGATGGGGAGTGGTTGGTTCATTTGCTTTCTTGCTGCTCGACTCATTTTAGCATTTTAGCTCAAAAGGAGCCACCAAAAATTATATTTATATATTCTCCATCTTTCCTGCGCTCTGATTCTCTTTACTCCTACTTACTCCTTCCCTCCCTTTAACTCCAACTTCTAAACTTCTTTGTCCTTCTTTTCTCCTCGCGTTCTCATTTCTTACCTCAACACAGCTGCGTCTCTCTCTCTGCCTCTCTCAGCACATCAATGCATCATTTTTCAAGTCAAACTTTTCCATCTTCCAACTCTCTTTCTTTCTTACAAAGCAGAAATTTCCTATATTTGTGTCTGCTGTTTTAACCTATATGAAGGAATTCACAGTAAGGAGACATTTATTACCAGCACTGTCTTCGCTAAAACTATCATGGCCGAATGATTTTAGCCCGGCCAGTGGTGAGAGCTGGCTAGTGAATAATGTGCCTAATTTTGTAATACTTGATGACAGTTTGGGAACACGGGGGCTCTGTTAAAAAGATATTTCTTAAGGGAGAGCCAGTGAATTTGCTCCCAATAATTCACCGTAGCGATTTTACTGTCATTCTTCACTGTATATGTCAATGCATTTCCTTCATAGGGATTTTAGAAGCCACAACTCAAACAGGCATATTTTCTGGCGATCTGAGTCACATACAGCAGCTGTATTAACAAGACCATAAAATAAAATACCTCTAAAATGGCACTGGCAGGGATTCATGCTCAATTCTGGTTTATACTATCCTCGTATATTTCTAAGATTATGGAGAGAGAGAGAGAGAGAGAGAGAGAGAGAGAGAGAGAGAGAGAGAAGACCTTGCGCCCTGACACACTCTCTGTCAAAGAGCCATATTCTCACACCATTGGCTTTCAATTAACTGCAGCAGGTTACAGAAATGAGACTGAGGGGGAGCGAGGGAGAGAGAGAGAGAAAGGGAGAGTGGGGGGAAAAAGGGGGGAGAGTCAAATAGAAGAGAGAGAGGTACAGTGAAAGGGGGGTGGGGGGTGAAGGGGAGGGGGATTCAGTGACCCGTGGAACGACGAAACGTTTCACCATTTGACTAGCTCTCCCAGGAGATTTGTGTGTGAATCTGTGTGTGTGACTGTGGATGTGTGTGTTAGTGCATCTGCAACGCGGCTCCACGAGCAGACCCCTAAGTGGTTCCTCACCGTGTGCCAGCTAAGCTTAGGCTACATACATACTGCAGCAAATGTGATCCGAAGCAATTACTGGTTTTCTTATTATACTACATGAATGCTTAAAGCCACCCTGGTGGCATGAAGATACATGTGTAGAGCGGATTATAAAAGCTGGTCTTTGTCAGGTGCAGGAATTTACGGTATCTTTTAAAACAATAATCGTGTTATAGCGGTGTTACTGAGGAGTCACATGTGTCTGAATTAAAATCTATTACCTGATTTCTAAGTAACAATGGAAACATGGCTGCTGCAGCTGCTGCAGTGCTGGTGGTGGTAGGATGAGACATGACCATGACGGATTCATACGCAGTCTATATGCTGCTGCTGCTGGAAATTCCTACTTGTAGCATGCCCACTTTTTCTCCCCTGCTTGTAACAAATCATCTTTCTATGTAAATTCCTTTTATGAACAAAAGGCTCCCTGAGCAAAACATGTGTCACAATGTTTTTGTTATTGCTTTTTCTCATGCACTCATCAGCCAAATCAATTTCAGATATTTGCATGTACTGTTATCCTCATATTACGTTCTCACATCTTGACCAATTTAATCGATAGTACCTTTTAAGCAGGGTAGACACACACACACACACTCACTCACACACACACACACACAAAGGCATAAGCTAATTGGGAGCGTTTAATGACAAGTGGCCTGGGATTTGGCCGAGTGGATCCATTCCAATCAAACCCTAAAGTGAAGGGCACTTGTTCTCCATCCATCTCCACCATCTCTCTATCCATCAGCTCTTCCTCTGTTGCCATCATCCTTTTATTCACACCCCTCCTCCACCACCGTCATTCATGCCATAACTCTTTTAAATCCCTCTCACTCTATAATCATCCCTTATTTTTTCCTACTATGTAACTCTCCATCCCTATCTGTCTTGTTATTTTTATCCTTTCATCCTTTGCTGTCTTCCGAGCTGCCCTCCATACATCCACCCATCCAGCCCACCATCCATTCAGCCTTCCTTATTGATCCCGTCATCCATCCTTGCCTCTCTTCCCCTCTGTCCCCTCATGTGTCTCTCCTTTGCTTTCTGGCTTTCTTTTCCTCTTCCTTTCACACCACTATCCACCCTCACACCTGACATGTAGTGTACATACAAAGACTCACTTGAAATACGCACACATGCACACACACTGACACACAAAAAGCTGATTTATGGCTGGTGTCCAAGGGCTGTGTTGTTCCCTCAGTAGCAAATTACATTGTATTTAACAGGCCGTCAGCGGAGGGAGATATAAGGACGGACTGCGAGCGATTGTGTGTGTGTGTGTGTGTGTCGTATGGGGTCAGTAAGACTGGCATGGGCAGAGGACTGGCTTTACTGAAACTATCTATCTATTGTCTTAGTGTATAATTGTGCCCTCCAATACACACACACTCCAGGCTCCCTCATAAAAAGCCATCAGATATATTGCACTGTAAAAGTGCAAACAAGCCTAAGCAATAAAATATTTATACATCATTGTGTTCAACATGCAGTTACTATGGCCACATATCTAGGCTGGTTGCTCATCTTCAAATAATGTAATGTCAGAAATTAGTGTGTGTAAGTTGTCGGTATTTTTACTATGTGAAACTGAAATTACTGAATGGACAGAACAGTTAAAATCACTCTCTGGTTTCCATCTTAAAGCAAATTAAATTGTTCCTCTCTTTAATGAGGGATAACTCGTTTAAGTTAATATTAAATCATTTGTTTCTGAGGCACTTCATATGGTAATTTCTGTACTGGCCACCTATTTAAACCATCAATCACCCATTATTAATTGTGGCTAACTGGTGGCCAATTAACAATTGACTGAATTCTTCTTTTTAAAGAAAACTGAAGAGAAGCGGCAAGAGGTTAACAGAGACACAGCAACACCCCCCTCCATCTCACAGCCATCCTCCATCCAAAATAACAACACCTTCCCAATTCACCAATTCACTTGGGACCTATTCATTTACTCTGCCACCTCCAGCGATACACACACACACAGCCAAATCCCTAAAGATCCAATCCTTGGAGCATGCAGTATAAAATTCCTGCACTGATAGGGACTCCCTTCCCCCAGTGAGAGCATGCACACACACATGCAAGCGCACACACACATGCAAGCACGCACACACACAAAAACCCAGGCAAGTAAAGCATGTCTATATCCCAGCATCCCCAGAGGCCACTGCAGCACTGGGAAGATGGAGCACTGCTGTGTGAGTGTGACATATTCACAGACAGATTGGTACTAATGAAAGATATTACTCACATGCACATTAGCAGAGGTAAAGAAAAGGTCATTGTGGAAATAGGAAAGAATTTTTAGGAGTGGAGTGGAGAGGTATAAAAAGGACAATGGCACAGAAAGAAAGGAGAGGGAGACTGAGAGCCAACAAGAAATAAAGGGAGCAATTAAACGAAAGCAGGATGATGGAGAAGACATGAGGATGAGGGGATAGGAAGAGGAGGCTGAGGAGGAAGAGAGGGATCAGGTGAGAGGAGATGTGGTGGGCACAGGGATTTTGCTGTGTGCAGACAGCGAGCATGAGTATATGTGTGTGTGTGTGTGTGTGTGTGTGTGTGTGTGTGTGTGTGTGTGTGTGTGTGTGTGTGTGTGTAATAGGAATGTCTGTATGCAGCCCACGTCTGAGAGTAAAGACCAGGACAACCATGGGATTTACCAGTGCTGCATGGCTGCATCAATCGACCATAAACACAAATACACACAGCAAGAGTCAAAACTAAAAGGTGACAGAGTGTACATCCTTTTTTGGGGGTTTTGTTTTGCCAATTAAACTGATATCCCACTATAAACTCAGACGAAGACAAACTGTGCATGCCTAGTCTGTGAAATTTCAAAAAGCAAACAAAACAAACACTGTGACACGTTGTCACACTGATTTTAAGAGGAAATTACACATCAGAGCTTTGAGCATCTACGGTAATTATACAGCCTAGAACAAAAAGAGAAAAATACTGACAGCTAGACACACACTTTGACACGCACAGTGACACCTGCACCATTAAATAAACCATGTTCTTTCACTTAGAAGGTTAATGCTCATAAATCAATGCAAGACAGCTGGCTGTACGTTTGGAATGACAACCAGATGTGTGTATGCGCATGAGTGTTTGGGTAAAACGTCCTTGTTACCTGACGGTTCAGGGGGTCAGAGAGAGAAAGCTCAGGAGAGGGTGTGTGTGTGCGCACATGTGTTTGTGAGCATGAACAGTTTACGAGTGGTCGCTGGTGCATCGAAAGACAGACGTCACTGTCTGCTGCGTGTCAGTCATATATCAGACACGCAGACACAAAAGACAGGAGTGTGTGTGCAGGAGAGGAGAGGAGAGGAGAAGAGAAGAAGCTGGATTGAAGTCATTTAAAATGTGATTTAAAGCAGCTCATTAGATTAGACCGATCAGCGATAGTGAAGACACTGCGACACACTCATAGTCTTGTGTTACCCATGAATAATTTAGACATTCATTTTGAGCTTGCCATGTTTATTCATCAATAATTTACCCATATTACCCGGTTCTTATTTAAGTTGTGTCACTCGGCATTTCTCAAGATTTGATTACACAGCTCATTGACGACTGGATAGTTGATTTACGCACAAACTCACAAAAAGATGAGTAATAACACTTATGCACAGAATATGATTGCATTCAATTTTCCCCCACCTTCCTCTTTATTTATCTTACAATGTAGTTATTTGTGAACTTATTCTTTCATTCATTTTGTTTTATTAAACTAGAAAGCATTATCGTCAATGTCTGCACTTTTAAAGCTGGAGTACTGGGTTAACCCAGTGATAAATATTTGCATAGATAAGCTGGTAAGATGCGTGTTTTTACTGAAATTCAACATTCTCTGAAATACTAATTCTCTTAGTCTGTATAATGCTGCTAAATCCCCCCCAAAAAACCATTCCTCACAGAATAATGGCAAAATAGACTGCTACAGTGTTGGTGTTATGCTAATATCAATGGCTTCTTGTAGGTGCAGACGTCTCTCAATTTTGTTTTGTTCCATTCAGTCATTGACTGTGACTCGCAGAGGATGTTTTAGTCAAATTCAAACACAAAAGAAACCTGCAGAGCTGGTGGTGTTGAATTAGTGTGAGAGTCTGTGCAAAAACACTTTCTAATTGGAAAACACCAGATGTGGAGATGTAATGCAAAAACAAAAAATCAATATTGCACCTGATCAAGCTTAATTAAGTGTGATGGCTAAAATGAGAACACCAATTAGCATATAGCCATTTCCTTTCAAAATAAGATGAAGCTACTTTAATGTGAAAGAGTCTCACCTGGCAAAGAAAGAGGCAGCAGCAGAGGTGGCGGTGGGAGCCGTGGTGGTTACAGCTGGAGTGTGAGAGGGAGAGTTTGTGTGCGATGGTGAATTTGTGTGTGAGGGAGAGTGTGTGTTGTAGCGGTTCAGGGCAGCTTCAGTCAGTCCTTCTCTGGAGGCCTCAGAGATCATCTGGGAGATCTGATAAGAGAGATAGAGAGAGATGTTTTACTATAACTGATAAAAAATCTACTAAAGATTAAAGATTAGAAATGATAACATGTCTGTCTTCGTCATCAATATCAACCATCTGCTGTGGTTGAGATATAAAATCTATAACAGTAAAGACACCAAGAAAGAAAGTAAGAAAAAAAGAAAGAAAGATGAACAACAAAGTTCACCCCCCCACACACACACACTCCCTGACAGATGTGGATCTGTGCGTGTGTGTGTGTGTGTGTGTGTGTGTGTGTGTGTGTGTTTTCCTTGGCAGACAGACTGCAGATAAGCTTTCGCAGTGATCACAGTGAACCCGCAGCAGAATGAGTCTCAGATAGACACAAACAAACAAACAAACAAACAAACAAACAAACAAACAAACAAACACACACCCTTTTCTCAGTTTCTCTCTTTTAACCTAAAGCCTTCTCCTCCTGTTTCACCCTTACTTCTATTCTTTCGATTCCTCTCACCACTCTTTTTTATTGCTCTTCCTTCCCTATTCATTTCCATCCCCTCTGTCCCCTTGCTCTGCCATCTTAAGCTATTCACCTTTGTTTGTCCTTTATTATTGGATCATCGTTCATGGCGTTTGAGCTTTATTAGATCGCAGGCGGGGAGGAATGCTAGTGAGGATGAAGAGAGAGACATTTGAACAATTTAAAGAAATTACATTTCCTGGTCAGTATGAGGGTCTGAATCTTTTGGCCATTCTGCCTTTATTACATAGGTGATAGTGTGGACACACAGCAGACAGGAAACATGGAAAAAGAGGGACGGGTGTGAGATGCAGCACCGGTCCGTTGCCTGTAGTTGTGAATTACAATTGCATGGTATGTGCCTTCACCATGAGGTCACTGGACCCTATTTATTGATATGTGTCTGAGAGAGTGACCAAAATGTTAAATTCATAGTTATCTCGGTTCCACTGCAGGGCATAAAAAAACACATTTCTCTATTTCTTGTAGCAAATCTCTTCTTCTTGTCAACGAAAAGTGCAATCTTGAGTGTAGTTGTTTCTGTATGTGTGTGTGTGTGTGTGTGTGTGTTGGTCTGCATCAATACAACCCCTAGTGTGGGCAGTGTTTGGAGTCGCCCGTGCCAAATTCAGACTATGCCTCAGACATGCAGTCACACATGAAGAAGAATTTATGTGACAATTTATCTGTTTTATGACAGCGTGCGTGATGCATTAGTTTGTCACTGTGCATAGATGTGTGTTGCATTGATGTATATGAATGGCCGTGTGTGTTCATGTTTGTGTGTTTGCATCCGTGTGTGTAGGCAACCCATTCGTGAAATAGATATGGATTATTGATTATAGTTCTTTATGTGCTGCCAGTTGCCAGACAGCAGAGCGCCTAAATCATAAACCACACACTCCAATAAAGGAACTATGGCCTGTGTGAGAGTTAATCTGCGAGCGTGTACAGCATGTCTCTTGTGAGTATTTCTGTGTGTGTCCTTGTGCATGCATGTGTCTGCACTTCTTTGCACCTGTGTGTATGTGTGTAAATCACATTCACTGTGCGTATATTTACTGCTGAGGGCTTCTGGGGTCCAAGCACGCAGCCCACTGCCTTGATAAATTACCTATTGTAAATGAGATGCCTCTATAGTTTATGTACCATACTCCTCTGTGCATTTACACCCATTTCAAATGCTCAGACTTGGCCTGCTCCTGCTGCATTATTAAAGGAGTTGTGAACGTATAGAATAAAGGTTCAGCAGCTACATGGAATACCTGTGCACTTGCACTGGTTACTCATTTATCCTCATGAATGGGAAAAGGAAAACTACTCGGACAGAATAGAAGAAATGCACCACAGAGGGTTATTATGTGAGCTGAAAACTGGAGGTGGCTGAAGAATATGTGGCAGGGAGTGAGGGTACAGGTATAGGTCTAATATATTACCAGGACTGACCAACATTACCATCCATATATCTATCTGCACAGTGATTGTAGCTACAAAATGAATACATATGTACAGTAAAATTAGCTTTTACAATGTCGTAATACGTCAAAATGAGTCTGGAACAGCATTGTGCTGATGAGTAACCATGCCTCATGCATTACACCAGCTTGTGTTAGAGCTGTCTGCAACTGTACTATTCACTCAGAAAATAGATGGATCGCATTTGCTCCTATCCATTGTCACATTTTCTCCATTCAGACTTTTGCTGAAGACATAAAGGCTGGGTTGCTATCCCTACGTTTTACTGCATTAACTGAATGACACTGGTTGAAAATGTAATGATGCCTATGGGGACATTAGGCCATCACAACAGAAGAGAAATTGATATAGAGAATAACAAGACAAACTGTGAGTACAGAGGATAAAACAGCAGTGAAATGTATTGAAAGTAATAACAGCAAACCAATAAAAACACAGCATCAGACTGTGTTTTCAACAGCTGGTTCTGAGATTGTACCTGTTATTGTGGGACTTTGATAAATGTGATATCAGATTTTCACCAATATACGAAGTAAAAGAAAAACACAACTGCTCTCAGAAAAAGGAATAACTTGTTCATTCATCTTCATTATAACACAAAAGCCATTTCCCCAGCAACCACCTTCCTCATTTGTCTCTCTTAGATTTATTTTTATTTTATACATCCTTTAGTTTCCAACCATATGTTACAGGAAACAAATGTTGAATTTGTTGGCCGAAGTTCCAGGGTTGCATGAGGAGGGCAAAAAACAGAAATGGTGCACATGTATGTCCACGTATGTGTGTGGT
This sequence comes from Trachurus japonicus, assembly GCF_045865225.1. NCBI lineage: Eukaryota > Metazoa > Chordata > Actinopteri > Carangiformes > Carangidae > Trachurus > Trachurus japonicus. Next base: position 15,471,174 of record NC_140909.1, read on the forward strand.
CCGGCCTGCTTTTATCAGGGGGATAGGCATAATCTGTAAAACAATCTAGGTAAATGCTCACTGCAGCAGTGTGGAGAGGAAGGGCAAGAGGCTGCCCTCTCAGGAGGAAAGTGGGGGAGTGACACAAAAAACAGTGAATAAATGGAACTGGCTGTTAATTCATTTCACATTGGAGACTATAGAAAGAGAGAGAGCCTATGGGGGACAGAGTGTGTCTGGGGGGGGGGCAGAAAGCTAGTGTGTGCATGTGTGTTAGACATGAAAATCGAATGAAAATGTATGATCCTGCTTTTTGAATTTAGACTCCAGGGAACTGACTGTTTGTATTTGATGGCAAGAAAAAATAAATGAACTGTTTGGAAGAGCCAAAGAGAGAGTTTAAATTAGTCTTTCCTGATATTCTGATGTGTTCAAGTTACAGTGCAAAATACAATTTTTCAACTAATAAAATACAAATCATTGTATTTTTCTTGGCTGAGCTGAAACACGTCTATAAACAATAATAGTCCAAAATGAATCCTGAACATTGTGCAGGTCTGATGTGCAGGTAGCTACTGGAAGAGCTTGTTTGCTATTATTAGTGCCAGTGGATGCTGAACCTGTTATTAAATCCAAAGGCTTCATTTACTTTTTCCACCAGCACTGTGCATGTTTGATGGATTTGTTCAATACAGACACAACAGATTATGATAGTTTGTGTGATACTAGCTTAGAGACAAGGTGTTTGTCTACACTTGTGACTTAGATGAGGATCAGATCAGATTTCATTTCCAGTCCAGTCAGTGGAGAAAGCCAGAGGGTAGGGGATTGAATAAGCTTCATATTGTACTATATAAAGTTGTATTATCAAACCTGAAACATCTTCAAGGCTCCAGAAATTAAAAGAAATAAGATGACAGGAAAAAAAATAATTGGAACATCTTCAACTTTGGAGTACAGATTACTTTATGGATTACAAGTGACATGCTTTCTGACACTAAGGCGACAACAGATGCTCTAAAAGACATCTATACTCTTATCATTCCCTTATTTTATGTTGGTAGTTAAGGGTCTTGCTCGGGGATACTACCGTGGTGTTACTGTAATGAGGGTAGGACAAGCACAACCCTTTCTCTTTCCCCACCAAAATATATTCAGCTAGTCCAGCGACTGAACTCACGACCCTCAGGACACAAGTTTCCTTAACCTTTGAGCCGCCACTGACCCGATTCCTGACCATAAAGGATATCTAGCCAAGACTAGCAGCATTTATCAGTTTACATATGATAGGAAGTGGTGTGTCGTATCACATATCCTGTTTCTCTCTGCAAGACATTCAATAACAAAAACATACACGGTAAATTTGGAAAGCTTATCTAACCATTGTTGAAAGTGCACACACACACAGAGAAGAACACACCATACTGTATAAACCTGTTTTCAATTAGCTGCTTGAAGGACAGAGCTAGGGCAAAGAGACAATGTTACTTTTGTTTTCTCGTGCCAAAGAGAGAGAGAGAGAGAGACCCATCCTCTCCACTCCACCAACATAAAAAGCCCAAATGTAAATCTCAGTGAACACAAATATGGACTATTTTCTTACAGTTTATTCCATTTAAAAGGTAACCGTGAACAGTTGACACTGCAGTTTCTGCCTTGTCTCTTGGAGCAATTTAAAGAACCATACATCACTGAGCACATTGCCGTCTGACCTCTCCCATTAGTTTTGCCGCCTGGACCTTTGGTTTGTCACCTCTTTGTCACAACTGCTGACCCAGCAGGATTTTAATGTCAGCTCCACTGGTAGAAAGGTTGCTTCCTTTCGCGGTCTCCCTCTGCGCCCCTGCTCTTTCAGCTCTCCGTGTCTTCTTATGCTAGCTTGAAAGGTGACTTTAATGGTGATTTTAATCATTAGAAACTGCTAAATTGAAGAAGACCATACCATTGCGGCTCTTGATCATGTTTCTGAAGAGCAGCACACATTCCTATGAAGCTCATTCATTTCTTCTACAGCTTGTCGACTTTCAACCCTCATACTTTCCCTGCTGTCAGTCCACCTGTGTTTGTTTTCTCTGTCACTTTGCCGAAGAGTGTGAACATGTTGGATGAGATTTCTCATTTGGCTTGCATTCAATCATCAGCCATTGTAAGACCATCTGAAAGCCCCACTGATGCATCTACAGCCATCTTTTATGATTTGTGCTGTTCAGCAATAAAGCAGATCTCCAACAAAATCCAACTGACAGCAAAAAAAAAAAGAAACACATCACAGGAATGTCTCCAGATACAGAGGAAATATGGTCCAAAGAAATTGAAGTGCCAGATCTGGCCCCTATAATAAAATAATCTGTTTTTATTCTAAACACCTCTTTCACCTTCTCTTCACCCGGTCTCTCTACATCTCTGTATCTTTCAGTCTTATCTCTCTCTATTTCTTTCCATTCTCATTTTTTGAGCATCTCTCTCCTCACTCCTCCTCCTCCTTCTCTCTCTCTCTCTTTCCCAGGGGTGTGTCCAAACAAGGGTGATTTATTATCATGCTCTGTTTCTCCTTTCCTGCTGAAACACCATTACTGTCAAAGTCACAGCACAAACACTCAGGCTCACTAACATTTTACACCTCCCCACACAGGTACTAACTCAAATACAGGAGAGCTGAGAAAAGAGAAAACCTCCTTCAGATTTGAACTCATTGACTGTAATTTCCACAAAGACAGGCCAAAATACATGACGGCCTCATTTATTTCTGACTAGTAGAACAAGATAACGAAACAATTCAAGAGTCTAATTTCAATCTACTATATATCTCTGTATCTGATTTGAGTCATGGATTGAATAAAAATACACAGAGATGGGCGAACAGCAGCATAGGAGAGGACATGAATATGAAGGCATCACGTGAAAAAGACAGAAATAATGGGGAAGAAGGAAAAGAAACAAGCACAAGGAATAAGTAGAAATGTGTAAATGTGTGTGAGTGTGAGTGTGTGTGTGAGAGAGAATGAGAGTGAAAGAGTGAAGGGGTACTGGGGGTGTGTGACATAGAGTCCCCAGAGTCCTAATTATCACTGTATGAATTATTACATCTGTAGTAGTACATGCTCACACACACACACACACACACACACACACGCTCACTCCTACCCCTCTGGATCTCCCCTGGAGTCTCAGCTCTCCTCTCTCCATACACCTCTAGACCACTCGCCACCTAAGGCATTTTCTGCCTCCTACCAGCCTCCTCTCTTGTCTACTCACACTCCCTGTCTTCCTCGCTCCTCCTAAATCCTCTTCTTTTATCTCCGTTTTCCATTTGAGTCACTTTTTTATAGTTTGCCTCATGCTAACTAGCTGCTTGATGTCCTGCCATGTTTAATTAGTTATTTTTTGCTTCCCTCTCGATGAGAGCTGGTTATCGATTCCAAGAATTTGATTATTGTGTCCTCACAGAGATTTTTTTTTGTGGGGTGGGGTGTAAAATAAACTTCACAAAGTCCCCCTGCTGTTTTCGATATGTGTAAGCAATTAAAAGCCAGTATTTCCAGTTAGTTGCAAAAATGAATCCTCTATCTTTCTTTGCATTCATCAAAAGATGGGAGCTGAGCTGCAACACAGGAAGTGAGGTCATATATCAGCCTGTGCATATCCAGACCAAACTGAGATACATTTTGAGGCCAAAATCATTGGCATCCAGTGGCCTGTAGGAGGCACTGAAATAAATAGGGTAGGTGTGTTTTGGACATGGCAACTTGTCATGTGAGTGATGGAACTGCCATTTTCAGTTTGATCAATTTATCTAATTTTGCTGATCCTTGAATAACCTTAGTCTAAACTTTACCATTGTTAACACACAGATTACCTTCAGACCAAGACTTACAAAAGTTAAACGATTTTTGATTGGCAAAAGCGTTCAACCATAACAAACAAATCTAAATTGGTGGCAAAGGTGCCACAGGAGTCATACAGTATGTCAGCCTATTGTTATTCGATAGAAACTTACTGTGAGTGCTTACAACAACTCCCTTGACGTTACATCATGTTTCCATGACAAGTCTGGCCTTCTGGGCTGCTTGACCCCACGCACCACTGCTTGCAGTTATATTTATATTCTGTCTTCTTTTGATATGGGTGGTAGTCATGCTCTAGATTTTGAAACTACAGCTCCTGCAATGGTAAACTGAAGGTATAATGTTCCCATGAAGAAAATGCTCTATAGCTATAGAGAATTTCATTCATTATAACATTGGCATCATTATAAGTATGTCAGCAGTTCCTGTCTGCAGAGTACGCATGGAAGACCTCTAACTCACATATCTTGGTATGTGAATGAATTTTGAGAGCGTGTATGTCACACTGACTTTAGAAATTTGTCTGACATCTGTTAAGTCAGATTTATGATTCACTGAAGGAGAATTGTGCACAAATGAAGGCAATATTAAGGGTTTGAAAGTACATTTATGACCTTGTGTCTCTCCCTTCTTATCTTCCGAGGAACACATAGACATGTGCACTTGGACACATACAGGCACACTCTTTGCCTGGGGCTGATACAATAAAGCCTGGTCTGACTTTGAACAAGCTGAGGAGAGGACAGGAGAGGGCTGAACACATTATCTCAGATGTCAGGTACAGTCAGTGGATGATAGCTAACAAGGTCACACTACAGTAGGTAGGTGCACCTACAAGCTGAAAATGAAAATGTTCCTGTCTTGACGCATATTAAGAGATGAATTCATCTGCATGCTGGTAGCTTGTTACCACTTGGAAAAAAAATGTGTAAGGCAGAATTAATATATTCAATATTCTGGTAATATTTGCTCTGTCCCCATGGGAGAAGTAGCTATAAAGATTTTTCTGTGTAAATGTCAGGCAAACACACTTGTACACGAACATTAATGCACATTGCTTACCTGGTATGGATAGAGTGTCACTCCTCCATTAGTTCGGTTCATGTGCTGATGGGCCTGCAGAGCTGCTGTGCTCAGGACCGCTCCACTCCCGTTATTACTGCTGTTACCACTGTTATTGCTGGTGCTGCTTACTCCAGTAGCCGGTTGTTGCTGGGAACTCGCTGCTTTTCCTGAACTGGGGGACCCACTCCGTCTGTCCACCGCCCCTCCAAGCCCCAGGGAGCTGGGCTTTGACCCCAGTCTGTGCCCTGCGCCTTGAGGTTGTGGGTTTGCGGGAGTAGAGCTAGACATTTGCCCCACCGACGGACTCCCGTGGCTGGGGTTGGATGGTCCATGACTGGGGCTCGGTGTTGGGGTCTGGCTGGGGCTTGGTGACGGTGAGGCGGCAGCAGCAGCTGAGGAGGACGATGACGGGAGAAAAGGAGGAGACCAGTCCCGAGATCCAGGACCTCCTGGTGCGCCAGATGCTCCCAGTGGACCCGGAGGTCCTTGAGATCCATATCGTCCAATCAAAGAAGGGGGAGAAGAAGTGGGAGACAAATCCCACTGGTCCAGAGTGAGGACCATGCGCACAGCTTCCTGTTTGAGCTGAGTGAGGTGAGTGGCACAGACATCACAGCGACTGTCACGCTCGTTCCACGCCCTCCGGGAACTGTTAGGCACCTGAAGCTTATCATGGAGGAGGAGGGAGAAGGAGGGATCCTGGAAGGAGAGAAAGAAAGAATGACGTTTAGCCTGGTATCTGAATGAATGAGGACAAAATAAAGCAGGAGAGGAGAGGAGAGGAGAGGAGAGGAGAGGAGGAAATGATAGACATGTTTAACAAGTCATGACTATGAATATTTATAGAAAATCCAAGAAACATAGCCGTGTAGCCTGAGGGAGGATGAAAATGAACACACACACTCACACACACACAAAGGTCCAAAGGGTAAAAGTGTGGCTTGGACAGTCGTCTAATGCAGGAATGAGAACATATGACCTTCTACTTGCTCTTCTCCTCCCCCTTCTTTTCCAAGCTGACCAACTACCTCTTGTTCATTCATGTTGCAATAAGGAGTTAAAAAATATTAAAGGTATATGAAAATGTGATGGCACTTGCATTTCTTTAGCAGCATTGGTACCAAACGTACTATAATTATCATACTTTTAATGTGACTCTATTCGGACTGACGAAGGCAGTGTAATATTTCCACAAGTATTGGACACTGCATGTTAATAGTCTACCCACTTGAACACATTTTGGAAGTTTAGTACAGACAACGGGACACATTAGTTAAAAGAAAAACAAAACAAAAAGTATTGAACAAAGTGCAGGAACATTTAGTGGTGGTAGTAGTAGTAGTAGAAGAGTGGCTAAAGTTTAAAAGTGTCAACATTTCTATTTCTGGTGCATTGTTGTTCACAAACATTTCCTGTTCAACCTTTTTTCGGTGAGTACAACACTGCCAGACTTGGAGATTCCCATCGTTCCCATTTAAATGATTAGTATTTAAGATGGTAAACAAGACAGGATGTGAGATAAAAAGCATGGCACAAACTGCAAATTTTATCTCCTGCATCAATTTGGTTAAACGATCCAAACAGATGTATTGTCCCTCTTTTGTGTATGTGTGTGCATGTGTGTTATAGTGTGCTTCCTTGTGCGTGGAAATCAGGTTATTTGTCCAATTTGTTTGAATCTGCTCCTACGTGCATGAATGTATGTGCATGAGCAGGTATGTATTACTGTAAGTGTGTGTGGGTGTGCATGTGGTTTTTCCCCCCAGACTAATTGGAGCCACTTGCACAGAGCAAAGCCACTTCAAATCTCCTGCCATGACTCTCTGGTCTAAATATCAAAGGTAACAAGCAAAACACACGCACACATCCAGATACAGATCTGTGTCTAAATCTTATTTGACTCCAGTGGAAATATTTTTTCATTTTTTCCCACAAAGCATTAAGTACTTTGTCTCACAAAGGGTCATTAAATTGAATTTGTTTTTCCTCATATAAAAGTCTGGCTTTACTCTGGGCCCTTGAGACCAATGGTGGGATTAAAGAGATTGAATGTGACGTCGCAAGCTAATTGTCGGCTTTAAGAGTAGGTGTAGTGTTGGTGTATTATCAGCGGGTGTATGCCTGCTTAGGAGCTCTGTAATTCAACAAAACATCTGTGGTAGGTGGTGCCAGCGCACATGATAGCTGTAATTACCCTCCTGCTTTCAACCAGCCCACCTCTTCTGCTACACTGAAGCCAGGTATCTGTGTCAGCCCTCGCCCTCTTTTCTGCACAAGTGATGGTTACAACCGACTGAGTGTGTCCTAATATGAAAACTGTATCTCCAGCTATTTTAACTGGGGTTAGATGGTAAAGACAGAAACAGAGGAATGAGTAGTGACATGTTTCTGCAATGTGTGTTATATTGTATACATTAATCTCCACTGACGATTTGTCATCTTTTCTCTGGAGCTGCTTTCTTTTGAATTACTGTACCGCTATTGTCAAACACTATTCCATTTTCGAAAACAGAGCAATTACTTTCATCGTCTTCTCATGAAATACTATAGGTTGGTACATGAAGCATTATCCTAGTAAAGATTCTACATTTGTAGCTATTTAAATAACCCAAGACATTTTCCCGTCTGATTGATTTTCCCATTGCAGTTTCACATGCAACGAATGATGTAGTATGGCAACAGTAGCAGAAAAAAACAATCTAATTACTTATGACACATGTTGATCTGATGTCAAACACATCTGTCTCAGGAGTTTGACAGGGACTTTTATTTGAATATCTCAGTACATCATCCGACTGAGAGAAGAGGCAGTTCATGTACAGTATTAATCACAATGATGGGTACGCACTCTTTGTTAAGTGAAGTTTAATCAATACATGAATTGTGGAGATGCAGAGTTTGTTTGTGTGTGTGTGTGTGTGTGTGTGTGTGTATGTGTGTTCAATCAATAGGTACGTGATGGACGGAGGTTATCTCTCAGCAGATTTAGACAATCAGACATTAAGATAGGCAGACAGATGACCGGCAGACAGCAGAGAATAAACTGCGGCATGTGGGTAAACAACAAGTGACTGACAGGTAGACAGAAGCATGTGACATAGAGTATACCCACAGGCAGCTCTTCTTCTGCAGACACACTATAAATACATCCAATTACCTATTTTCATGAACTTTTATATTAACTGTTTTTATTTTTGACCAGTTCCATATGAACAAAACAGCTTTAGAGCTATAAAAACAAACATGTGTGTGGTCAGCCTCTTTGGTGGCCCATATACTAATAATGGAATAAGATCCTGTTAGCACGGGAGGCTGAATGTAACATACTGTCTGCCAGTCACAAATAAGCCTCTATCAGTAACGAGTCTGTTACCTTTCCTCGATCAATAAACCATCTGTGTGTGTGGAAGTGTGCGCACAAGAACGTGTGCACACAAAGCAACATTTCATCTAATAGTAAAATGCAACCACTCAGTCTGAGAGCTGCCTCCTAGGCTATGTCAACAAACCACAAGACCACAAGATACAAGCATATGCACAAACACACACACACACATACACACACACACACAAATGCATACATCGCAAATGCTCAAACCTTGGCGAGCACGAGGCCGGTGTGTGTGTGTGTGTGTGTGTGTGTGTGTGTGAGTGTGTGTGTGTGTGTGTGTGTGTGTGTGTGTGCTCATGGATAAAGACTACCTTGTTACTCGGGCAAACTAAACAGAATAATGAATAGAACACGGTTCTTAAACTTATATGCACACACTCAGGCAAACACACATATTCCTGACATGAGACACCACATACATGCACACTCCAGACTACTCTCTCTCTCTCTCTCTCTCTCTCTCTCTCTCTCTCTTTCACATTCACTCACACACACAAAAAAAACATGTTTGCAGAGTACCACGCATCAGAGGAGATAGAAAGCGGAGGTGGGAGCAGATATTTCATGCAACTCATAATTTATGAATGCATGTATTCAGTTTCTCACTGTATGTTCAATGGTTCTACTTGGCTACAGGGTTGTAACGCATTTTCTGCTTTTTTTGGCTTTTTTTTTCACATGAAAAAACTCTGAATAGCAGCTTAGGGAAGGAACAGCAATAACAGCAACCAAGGTCAAACAAAAAAAAAAGTTTTCACTGCTCTTTTTGCAGCATGTTGTAAAGTTCTCCATGTGTGACTAAAATAGTCTCCCAAGAAAGAGTCTCTCTTCTTCTCTTATCAATAATAATCTCATCCTCTTGCTACAGTAATTTGCAACAGCCCTCACTTTACTGAGTGTTCATGCCAGTTCCTGTGTTATAATTTGTAGTTGATACCGATAAACCAGGCAATCCCCTGTTAATGCCACATATGAGGCTTTCTTTTCCTGTTTGGAAAGAATTAGAAAAGACAGGCAATTGGGGCGTCGCGTGGCGTAGTGGTTAGAGCGGGCGCCCCATGTATAGAGGCACAGTCCTCGCTGCGGTCGGCCCCGGTTCGAGTCCCGCGTCGGGTGCCATTTGCTGCATGTCATCCCCCCTTTCTCTGCCTCCCCGTTTCCTGTCTGTCTCAACTGTACTATCTATAAAGGCATAAATGCCCAAAAAATATACTTTAAAAAAAAAAAAAAGAAAAAAAAAAGAAAAGTCAGGCAATTGCCAGAAATCGGTGCAAAGGGGAAAATGTAATCTCTCCTGGCTCCTTATGACCCCTCTCTATCTCCCTGTCACACATACTCAAGCACACACCGGTAACATGGACACGGTGTACAGTCCTTGAGATGAGGACACTGTTGTTCCAAATTAGCTGAGATTTGGGGAGCAGCCAAGCTGCCCAACTGCAAAACAAGAGAAACCTGAGAGAGAAAGACGATCCAAGAAAGAGACTGAGACTGAAACACACACACACACATCTTTGACCCTATTTCTGTATTTTTCTTCCCACAAATGTTTCCTTTTTGTTATTTCCACCTCATCTTTCTACTAAATTTGAGTTTGTTTATAGTTCCCCAGTCACTCTCTGTCTCTCTCTCCTCCCTCTCTCTCACACAGACACACACACACACACACACACACACACACACACACACACACACACACACACACACACACACACACACACACACACACACACACACACACACACACACACACACACACACACACACACACACACTCATTAGTGCAGTATCATGTTGCCAGACGAGAGTCCAGTCCAGGCTAAACAATAAGTAGTAAATTTGATGAGGAAATTACTGCAAGCAATTTTATTTTGCTTGCAGTTACACATTATCAGATTTAAATTAGAAATGTTAGTATAATTACACCATTAAACAAGATCGTGGTTAGATAAGAATGTCACATCGCGAACCATTTGCGGGTCTCCTCCCTTTTTTCCTCATTTCATCAAACTGTCTCTTGCAGCATCTCCTCACCTCTGAGTTCATCAGTATTCTGTGAGTGACTCAATCAGTCTCAGCACCACAGATAGTCTACATGTGTGTGTGTGCTTGTGATTCATTCCCTCCTAGAAGGGCAGACAAACACAGCCCCGGCCCCACACTGCAAGGATGAACCGAGTGATAGGAAGAGAGAGAAAGCAGAGAGACAGAGATGGCATCCAAGCTAACGTAACAGTGACCTCAGTGACTCTCGGTGTGCTGACAGCCAGTCTGTATAGGAAATGACCGTGTGTGTATGCGTCTGTAGACTAGACACAGAAGGATGCCATTACTGAGATTTGATAAGAAAAGACAGCTCTTTGGTCCTTACTGTGTGTTTGTGTGTGTGTGCATATGTGTTTGTGTGTGTGTGTGCAGTGGAGGTAAAGGATTCAGGGAAATAGGCTGTCAAACATAACAACAAACATTCCTTTCATACACACACACACACACACACACTGTCCACCACTGATTCAGAATAAGACAAGGCATTTTGACACTGACCTATGTGATTGAACCCACCTTCATTATCATCCTTCTCCTTTTCAAACCTCTTGTTTTCACTGTGACTATATTTAGCACCAGTTCATGACAAGACAGTCAAAAATAAGGGAAAAGAAGACGAGAGAAAGTAAAGAGAGTGACAGCGAAGGTGTAATTCTTCAGTAAAAAAAGAAGAAAGGAAAAGAGTAAAGGAAAACGTTCTTAGCCGGTTATAGCCAGAATGACGCTGGTTTATTGGCAAGTGTGTGTGCGCGTGCGTGTGTATGTGTGTGTGTGTAATCAGTTCCAGATGAGTGACCAAGGAAGGTAAACCTCCTCCCCCCGTCCTCACACTCATTTACCTCCTCACATCTCTCTCCTCCTCATTCATTCCTCCTCCCCCAGCTCCTGTATACACTCCATGATATATATATTTAGACACACACCCTGGCATTTCTCAGCAGGTCTGAGATCACTGAACTCATGCAGAACAAACCCAGTCAATCTCTTGCACCTGCCATGGCGCCACACACATACATACACACACGAAAAATGGAGAGCAGTGAAAAGACAGAGCAGGATGGAGAGTGTGAGAAAAATACAATAAATTTCAAGTGTGTTGCCCCATGATCACGTCCATGATGGAGAATGATAGTGTGTCTATCTATGTGTGTGTGCATGTGAATGATTGAGAGTCTGTGCAGGAGCAAGGTCAATAACACAGGGGTTATAAATGACATCACACACACACATGCACACACACCAAACACATGGATGTGTGCACCACATGTAGGACAAATGTTACACTGACAGAGGTCAAGCACAGGTCTCTCTCTCACTATCTCTCCAAAACACACCGTGTCTGTCACTCTCAGTCTCTCCCCTTTGGTGTTTGTCTCTCACTCTCAGGACATACAAGGTGGTGTTTGTGCAATGCGAGTCTGTAATATTCAGGGCCAAGTGTGATTCTGTCAGCTTGAGACAAGAAAACGCACACCTGGAGACGACTAGTTAAAATTCCACCTGTGACAAAAGCTTTGCACAGGCTTTCATCTGACAACCTGCCGGTACCATTTTTAAGTCTTTGAACTTGAGACATCTGGTGTAAAACCAACAGTAAATGTGAAGCAGCACCTTGTTTATAAGAGTAAAAGATGTTATTGAGCTAATAGAGCTGTAAAAGCTGCACTCTTTCAGTGAAACTGTCATCACCTGCGGACATATTCAGCAACCCAGCATTCACATCAGCCAATGGACTCAGGTCAAGCAGAGACTCTATACTACAGATGAAGCACAATAGAATAGAAATAGAAATAAAAACTATCCTTTAAACAAATGTATATCAGTGTTAATAATGAGTTCTATATAAATGCAGCACACTTAATTGAAGTTCACTGTGGTGACTTTAAACTCAGATTAGATTATATTGATTAGCCACCACCTGCCTACAAGCACCACAGCTATTTCTTATGCATGAGGGGGGAAGGTAAAAAAACAACAACAACAAAAAAAACTAGTATACATACAGGGGGAAAAAAATCAAACAGCATTTGCTGATAACGGTAAAATGCAAAATAAGGTAATAAATCCCTGATCCTCACCATATGTAAAGGAGTTAGAGTTAGGAACCACTGCAAATGATCTCGAGCAACCTGAAGAATAACAATAATTCAAACAACCAAACAAAAAACTGTCCCTAAAATCTTGATTAAAGCTTCATCACAGCCCTGAGCCTCGGTTGTAAAATCCATTACGATGTGTGCATGTGTGTGCATTTGTTTCATTCTAGCCTGAGCCGGTATAGCCGGCACAAGTAGCAGTGGTTATGTTTCACTGTGCATATTAATGAACCACGTGAATGCATGTAGAAGAAACACTGTGCTCACAAAGGTGGCATGAATCGATCACACACACACACTCCTGATGCAGCATAGCCAGATCAAATGATACAAATGATGAATACGAAACCTATTTGTCCACACAGGTAAACAACACCAGATTTCCTGTGTGCTTGTGAGTCATACGTAGCTAACTGAGAGGATATTAGTGTAGTGTAGGGTACAGCATGCCACAGAAATAACCCAAAGAAGAAACTGTTTTTTAAAAGCACATGAGAGCAAGTCTCAACACTGAGGAAAACAATCCTCCTGCTCCCTTGAATTTTTTCATTCTGTTTCCCCTTGGTGACAAAATAACTTAAGGAACCCAGTCGGTTTCCTCTCTCTCTCTCTCTCTCTCTCTCTCTCTCCCTCTCCCTCTGTCTCAGTCTCATTTATTACCTGCACCCTCCCCCTCTCCTCTCCCTGCGTCTCCCTCTCTGAAGTATTTCTCCTTTAATCACCTTTTTAATTGGTCATTCCTTCATATGATCCAGTAATGGATGTAGGAGTGAAATTGGTTAGGACACAACTGTAACCTATTACACACACACACGCGTACACATGCTTGCACACATGCATAAAGTCACTTATGCAAACATTTAGATGGATAGACACTCGCATTTGTCTGCACACATGCACACACCGCCTTGTGATGTTGACACCTTATATTAATAACAAAGAAAAACGCATTAGAGTTTTTGTGTTGCCATAGCAATGTGAAATTAATTAGCATACGCAACTAACTAGCTATAGGGGATGTAAATTGCTTGCCGCTTTCTTTCTCGCTGGAGACTGGAGGATATTTGTGTGTACATATTTGTATGTGGATGTTTATGCAGTGTGCGTGTGTGTGTGTGTGTGTGTGTGTGTGTGTGTGTGTGTGAACAGTTTGTTGCTGAGCATGCTGGTGAGGCCTCATACTATCAGCAATAATACAGGTGTCAGATGTGATAACATCCATGTGATGTTTTTCACACACACTCAAAATTATCTCTCCGTGAAGATCTCGCACCAGCACTATAGCTCAAATTAATCACATGCTGATACTCAAATTCAAATACCAAAAGCCTTGTTGGCATGAACAACAACATGTTGTTGCCGAAGCAGTTCGCAGAATATTAAAATACATATACACATGTATCTCACATACTGATTGATATGTTTATATTCTCTCTCTCCCTCTCTAAAGGCTCTGGATGATTGACTTATGTTTTTTTTTAAATCAGATATACATAATATGAAACACTTATCTGCCTTTTAATAAGTGTAAATTAAGTATATGTGCAGTGACTATGTACTTATGTGCTTCCTTGACATCACTATCATTTGTCCTTGTACTGAAAGGACAGACTCTCCACTTGTAGAGGGTTGTCCTTACTGTCATAGAGGAACGAGACAGTGGCTTTACACGCTTGATGCATTGGTCTACAGAGATTTTAGTCCCCTTTGAAATGTTACTTCTTTGAATGGTTGTGGGTTAGTTGCTCTCATGAAGCAGGGTCAGCATGAACGTCCTCGGGCAGCCTTTGAAGAACTCCCTAAGACCATGTTGATGACGTACTTCAGCCCGTCAAAGACTACATTCATGCAGCCACTGTCTGGGATTAGCAACTATGATTAATTGGCTGTCTGAATGTTCGCTGGATTGACTTGGGGCAATGCGCTGATCGAGGGATTCTTCTCCACAAAGTTGTATTTTCCTCGCCAAACACACATGTGCGCATAATGTACGAAAATAGCGTTGCTTGACCTGTGGGTATGTGTGTAGTGGGATGTTAAACCCAATCAAAGAGGGTACAAAAAACTGGAAACAGATGTAGAAACAGATCAGATCAGTCATCCTCTCATGCAAACCTGTGGATATATTTTTTCCTTCATGTACTGTATATTCAAGAGGTCGTGTCTGCCGGTGAATGTGTGTAAACTGTGCATACGATATGTGTCATATACACCGATGTAATGTAATGTAACTGGATTAGCAGGAGGAGAGCCTGATTTTTATTAGCTGGCCATCTACATCAGTGCCCAGCTGTAGATGAAATAGTTATTTTAAATTACTGCCTGGTCTTTTTATGTGAAAGTTACTTGCTGGTGCCTGTTTTTAAATTATCTGGCTATCCATGGTGGGTACTTGACTGTAAATGACCTGCATATAAACTCAGCTGTTTGTTTTGAAATGAGCCCATCTGCATCAGAGCTGCACTGTAAATGAGGTATTTGCTAGCACAGCTATATGTGAAAATAATCTGCCTCAGTGTGTTTGCTAGCTGCCAATTAGCTTCTTGTCTGGCACCTGAATTTAGATGAGAATCTCGACTCCGTTGCCAGTTAATTTAAGCAGGAAGTAGTCTATGTAAATGCCTCTTTTCACATGGGATATTTGAAGGGGGTGTAGGTGGCTGCCCACAGTAAAAAATACAGTGGAATCGTTGCTGTGTTTCCTACAACTTCAACACACTGGTGGAAATATAATGTTTGGTTGAACAAAAAATGTTCAGGGAGACAATTACATACTTCTTTTTTTATGCATGCATGGGTTAGTTATTATTATGAGTCTAAAATGTGTAAATTGGTTGTTCTTGTCATTCTCAACCTGAGAGTAATAATATGGGTCTGTAAGGGTCTAATTGAACAACTGGACAAAGTTAATTCAATAGTTTTACTAAATACTGTGCAGTGGCTAAAATTAAACACAATCTTATGCAGTTCAGTGGCCACTGTATAATAGGGCATTTAAGTGCCGCACACACACTTGAAGAGCCACACAGGAAAGATACAGTACTGCTGCTCACACTTTTCTCTGATCTGTCTCCCTCCTTTCCAGAGGTGGGTTTCCATCTTGACCTGCTCTAATAATGTTTCTTACTCTATATAATGTAAAGTGTGATTCAGTGAGGGTCTCTCTCACAGCTGTTTCTCCCCTTTTCATCTTCCACCCACTTTCTTTCCTTTACCTTTGCCTCAAGCTCTCCACCCTATCCTCTCTCCTCTACAGGATATCACTCACCCTCCTCTCCAAGTCTCCTGTACTTTTCTCTCCCCTCTTTCCTCCCCTCTCCCCCCAGTCTCTCTCTCTTTGACAGTGATAAATTGCCTGTTGGGTTGGGCAATCCATCTTACCATATCCCACACCTGAACACACACTCTCTGATGCCCTCTCACTCCTCCTTTACTACACCCCTGTTTTCCTGCTCTTTTCCCCCTCTCCCCTGCAGTGTCTTTCCATCTCAAGGTTAGTGAGGCTCACTGGGGTGGAGCTGAAGGTAAAGATCTGCCTGATAACTCACACTTTTATGTGCACTGCACACACTAGGAAACAGGTGAACAATGTGTACACACCTATGTGTCTCTCACACACAAACAGACACATAAACCCAAACATCAGAAAAATAGGAACACTTGTTCCATCTGCATTTTTATTCATACAAAATACTCACAGGAAATAAAAACAGACTATCCGTGGGAGAGTTTTGACACAAAACAAGAACTATATCAAATTGACCATGGAATTCAGAAAACCCCACTGACCAGAACATCAAACCAATTTGTTAGAAGTTTCCCCCAGGCTCATACAGAGGTTTTATGTGTTTTAGCATAAACCTTAAACCTCCTCAGGGTGTGCTTGAATCGTCCTGCAGGCCTCTAAAACTAAAACACATTTTTAACAGTTCTATATCCATGAAAGTCAACTGAGCGTGCTTGCTTATTCCCAGTCTTCGCACAGTACCTCTCATTCATAGATGGGATAAAGCTACTACAGTGTTTTACTGTTGCCAACTGAGCTCTTCAAAGGGAACGGCTGAGGTTTAAGAGTCTTGCTCAAGAGCAGCGTTGTTATTGACCGAGAGCAGATGTGTTTACGTATCAAACCTGGATGCAAAATACCAACCATCACAACAGGCTTGCATTATCAATCCAGGAGAAGTGATCGGTCAGATAATGCCAAGAGGAAGTCTGCTTTAGTATGACTCCCTCACTGACAGTGTACGCAGCCTGTTGTACAGTCAATAGCAGATAACAGTAAACAACAACAGCCATTTCAAACCCTCTAAATCGAGCCTCGCAGGCTCCATCTGCCCAGGGTAATTGGAAAGTTTAACGGCTAGAGGCTATCCTCTGTGTCTGAAGCACGAGCTGGGAGCAAACAGCCAATTTAATTCTCTCTCTCTTTTTCTCTTTCTGCTCTCTCTCTCTCTCCCTCTCTCTCTAACACATAACCTATGTGAATTATCCTTTAAACCTCTATTTTAGTTTCTTTCCCTCTCCAATCTTTCTCTTCCTCCATCTTGTTGATTAAGGAGTGATGTTGGGATAGTGCTGAAGCTGTACTGTATAGTGGATTGCTTTCATCACAAACAGATGTTAGATTAAACCACACTGAGCGTAGTCTATGATGTCAAGGTTTTTCAAAAGCTTTTTTATTTTTATTTTTAGAAACCCTTTATAGAAACACTGCAGGATTTGATAAACAGTTACTGAAGTCCACAAGAAGCAACACTGGAAACTATACAGCTTAAATGTCAGCCTTGTTCTCCTCTCACCTCCTGCCCTTTACAATGCTCTGACACAACAGACTCGCAGTCCTTCTTAAAATACACAAACACAGACATACACACACAGACAGACACACACAAAACGCCAAATGCTATCTTTGGCAGTAGTCACCAGCCTCTTAACCTATATAGTTAAGCAAGGAATGTACACACACACGCACGCGCACACGCACACGCACACACACATTTTGCAGCCCATGTGTATTTAGAACGGGAATGCCATTACATTACATGTAAAACATGAGCAACTGATGGCAAAGCCCTGGCTCTAATTTTGACCCTAAAAGGTCGGTCCCTTGTATGCACAGACACACACACAGACACACACATATACACACAGGGTGCAAGGCCACTGCACCTTTGTAAAGGCAATTACGTCACTTCTTCCCACACACATTTTTTTCTATTGTCCCTCTACTCCTTTATGTTCATCGCATCTTGCTCTTCAGCTTCCAGTACAGTTAGCTGACAGACAACCACACACAGAGATAGTAGTAACGTATGCAGTATTTACAATACTAACACGAAAGCACCAACCTCTGAAACATTAAACCTCATTTCGAACTGAAAGGACCATGAGGCCATCGTAAGTGTTTTGGTCGTCATGATAGAGACTGAAACTCTGAAAGACTGTGTGTGTGTGTGTGTGTGTGTGTGTGTGTGTGAGAGAGAGAGAGAGAGTGTGTGTGTTTACAGTAACAGAAAACAAGAAAACATATTGATCCATCCCCCTCACGTTTGTATTGATGTATCATGATGACATAATCCCTTTTTTTGTATTCATGACTCAATACATCAGTTACCTCACACGTCACCAACATACACAAAAGCACACGCTTTAATGTAAACCTTTGGTCCTATTCTATTTTGTTGAGGAGCCCTCACTTTGCGCATTGGAAGTTGAAAAGTTTTCACAAATAAAATTATGAGCATGCACATGGACACACTCTCTCTCTCACACACACACACACACACACACACACACAGACATCATCGTCCCTGTCACTCACACCTCAGCCTGTCAAGTGTTTTTCCTAGTGTGAGATGTTGAAGATAAATGTGTTATGTCTGAATATGTGATAGCCTGGAACAATGTGTGTGTGTGTGTGTGTGTGTGTGTGTGTGTGTGTGTGTGTGTGTGTGTGTGTGTGTGTGTGTGTGTGTGTGTGTGCATGCGAGGTGTGTTTATGCAAGCGCATGTGCAGGCTTCTGTGTGATATATCAGCTTATGACAGCAGGTTGGCTAATGTTAGAAGTGTGGTTAGCAGGTCTTCAAATAAACTGCTCAGCGAGCGAGACTTCACAGTGTCACAAGGTGCCGGAGCTGGCACCTGCTACTGGAACACTGGGACTTTGTTTTTTTTACTTTTTTATCTTGGCTCTGAATGAAAAGTGGATCAAAAACTTTTCCAACTCTGAAGAAAACACAGGAGAGAATAAACTGCACTAAACAGACGCCAAAACAGACATATAGATAGATGGAAGGACAGACAGACAGTTCGCCCGATGAAAAAGAGAGATACACACAACTCATGAAGCAAAAGCCATGTTCCATCGTCTCATGGTCACAGATTGTGTGCAATATAACAGACTGTCAGATTTAGTTTCATCACTCACAAAAATAGAAGCAGGCAGGAGAAGACAGACAGGAGACAACTGCATAACTACTGTACAGTCTTCTCTACTTATTTCTATATTGTGGAGGTGATGGAGAGGCAGTTGCCATGGCAGCTACAGATCTGATGGCAGCAGGTGCTGTTGCCACTTTCACCACCATCCAGTGTGTGTTCTTGGTAATGCACATAAACACAAGCCAGTGTGTTTGGCAATGTGTGTGTCTTCTCCTATAATCCGCAGTGTGCCTTGGCGTTAGAATGCCAGTATGTGGGTATCTGTACACACTGTTACACACCGGGCTAGTGCGAGTTTGGGTGTGATCACTCGTGCATGTGATTTGCCTGTTATTGCAATATGTTGTCAGTATGCAGGAGCGGAGGGTATGTTTGTTTTGGTCTTGGAGCCTGTGAGCTATGCAGAGGTGCTATAAATGTAAAACTGGCTCCTCTTTGTCACTGCTTTAAGTGGACTACCGTTGCTTTTTTCATCTCAGTGTCTTTTATTTTTATTTTACTTTTACCTTTATTGACAGGACAAAGATAGATATATAGAAAGAAGGGGTGAAAACAAAGGTCATTGTGTCCTTTTAAATTCTTTAAGCCCACAAAACTAACCAGTTAACAGTGACTGCAGTTGAAGAATGAAAATAGAGCTTGTAGTGGCAGTGGCACAAACTAACACATCCATCTACTGGCTCTAATCGAGTGTTTTGGTGTTAAATGTCCTAATTAATGTACAATGGCAAATTTAAATTCATCATCTGCTGCCTTTAGGAACTGGCAATGCCTTTGTGGCTCTTCTGGCTCATTTTTAGACAGACTACACACACAGACAGTGTGTTGACTGCAGTGGTCTACTGGCAGGGGTAGTTAGTCTAATTAAGTGTGTCCGCTCTGGGTCACTGACTATAATGACGATGATAGCACTATTGAAAAAAAAACTGTTTTTCTCTTTCCTCTAACTACTAATTTTTATCACTGTTCCTCATTCTCCCTCTTCTCCTCTAAATTTAAATCTTTTTGTTTCCCTCATTTCCTTTCTTTCTCTAGAGCCCAATTTAGCAGAAAATGTGTGTGGCAGAAAGCAACAGAAGCAGAGAGATGTTGTGTTAGTGTTTCTATGATCCTGGTATTTTGCATGTAAGATGAGAGAATAAGATGCCAACAATAAGATGGGAGAAAAAGAGAGAATGAAGGAGGAAAACATGTAAGAAAATAGTGAAAAAGGAAAAGAAAAGACAAATGTAATACTACACAGACACTGGCTTTGACTACATCTGGCACTGGGTTGGACCACATGTCTCTTTAATTATGTACATTATGGTATAGATAACATGCAGTGCTGGGAGAAGTCCATGGGGGTCCGTGCCGATGTAAATTTGTTTCTGGTGGATTTTAAGCACCGTATTCATGCTGGTTCTACCTCATCCCAAAGGGCCGCCGCTGGGTTAAGATCTGTAGACCGTATGGATGACTGAAGTAAAGTGGAATTCACTTTTATGTTTATTGTTAGGCACAGTGTGCTTTATGATATTATACATTATTTCATTGGCAGTAAATGGCTGGTACACATGATCAGAAATCATTTTCTTTTCTATTTTTATTACATATTGATGACTAAAACTACATTTTATTCTGTTAATAGGCCGCGTTATTCAATGGAGTGAACCACCTGCTGATCTTTACAGCTCCATCATGTTATTTCCACACATAAATACAGGCCCATCTGTTCGCTTTTCCCAGTCTTATGACCCATTTCATCAATGAGGCCTTTTGCCCTACTTTAGCTTATTGACCAAAGTGTCATAACCCAATATAGGCCATTTCATATGTATATACAGAAAACTCAGTTAATGGGTAGTTTATATAAAATGTCTGCATGGAAAGACCTGTTTCTTGTAACATTTGTATTTCGACTTTGTACCACTGGCATTGTGAACCTTGGGTCGAGTGTTTGCACCAACTCACAAAACCCACATTTCTTGTTCATGTTAACTGGACCTGATGAGAGTTGGTGTCTGTGGGCAAAGGCCTTTTGCAGCTGAGTCTGGCCTTTGGTTTGGGTTTCTTGTGTTGGCAGGTGGCGTTTGAGTCTGGTGTGTGCGACCAGTTTGCAGTATTATTTGCATTTTACATTTTTCAAGTCAAATTTTCTGCCCTGGCTGTATCAGACTTTTTTCATAGTTAAAACAAAGCTATGCTCTCTTGTGTGTGCTTGTGTATGTCTGTGCTGTGGAAGAATGCAAAGCAACACCCAAATTACAAAAGAAATGGGAGGCAGTCAATATATGCTACTAAGATTTGGGTATTATTCTAACACTAGTGTTTCTGAGAAATACCTATAACGTTATTTAATTGGAAAAAAGAAGGTGCTGTAAGTCGCCCCAGAGTCTGAGATGGTGCATATGTTCGTGCACTTGGGGTGAGTCAAATTGACATAAACCCAGTGAGAAGCTCTTCAATTCAGCCTGCATCAGCATCCCTCCTCCCCTCACACACACACATCCATCCATCCACACCATCTTGCTGTTATTGATGAAGCCACCTCTTTATATGGTAATGTCTTTCACACCTGAAAGGCATCAGGAGGGCATGATCGCTCGCACTCCCTCTCACATGTACAGTATGTGCACATGCTATCACACTGACTGCACACTGAATATATTTTCTCTTACCTCTTGCCAAAATCCCACAAGTGCACGGGATCACGCGCCATTATTCACGTGAACTTCATAAATTTGCACCCTCTCTCTGCCTCTCACCAACACGCACACAGCTATAAGGAGGCCATTAACGCTGATGGAGGTATGTATGCGGCTCACATCTGTCACATGTCGCTGCCGTGGCAACACCAGCTGCCGTGGTTACCGGAGGCCTGCTTCTGTGGTGTTGTGGGATTTAGTTATTACAGGATAGCTAGCTACCTGTGTGCAGAAATGCCTCCCTCTGAGGACAGACTGAGCAATAATAATCCACCATTTGCTGACGGATAAGTAGACTAATTACAGACAAACTAGTGGTTTTAAATGGTAACTGGGATTAGCTAAATTGGTCATATCCACATGCATATTACAGTGACTCCAATTGTGTTTGTGGGTGGAAAGGCAGCTGAAACAGTAAATAGATCAGTTCAGATGTACTACAAACTATCTTCTGATGGGGGTTATTTGATTACGTTCATTTCCAGGATTTTGTTTGGGTTAAAACATTATACATTTTTGCATCTGTTTTAAATGATCTGGGTGCTTTGCATGGCATATCAGTTTGTCACTCTATTTAGAATAACAGTTACTGTGTGACTGTAGACAGTAAACTGTACAGTTACAATAACACCAGGAATGATTTGAATTACCCTAGTTTTGCAAATGAAGGCTGTGTGAGATGGCTGAAAGCACTGAACAGAAGGTAGTACGTGGACCTAAAGTTAAGACTATTTGGTCAAATCCATACACACTATTGTTTCAAAACTCTCTCAAAAACTCACACCACAGGAAAAGAGTAAGGGTAAGCATGAGGCGGAAAGACAGCCAAACTTCAGGCTTCTGGGTGATGACCCTTGGCTGCATTATCCAGAGCACTGTCTGCTTTTATGATGACATGCAGAAATAAATGTATATATTCAGAGACACAGAAAGTTTTACTTGTCTAATGTCACGGTCTACTCTCTCTACAAATGATCCCAGCTTTAGTGACGTGTATTAAAGTTAGAAATCCATGTACTGTGAAAACTGCTGACAGCTGTTTAATGCACAGCCACATCTAGACAGACACATCAATGGGTCTGCTAATATAAACACTTTAAGTGCAGTCAGAACTCGTTGCTTCATATAACGTGTCCGAAAAAACAGAAGTGCAGATGAAAGCAATCTCAATAAATCTCAAGTTGCCAGTAAGAGGTCCTCTGGGAGAGAATACAGTCAAAACATATCTCCTTTTTTGGCTGTATTTTTACATCTGAAGTGGAACTGTATATGTTTCACTTTAAACAGGGATGGCTTTTGACTTGCATCTGATCTGAAACAGAGACGTAACCGGTGACTACAACGCACATCCACCCACCCTTACACACTCTCACACACAGTGACCCACTTTCCTGAGCTGAACTGGACCAACCAAAAACAGTTCCAAAAACCTCTATCCATTTATGATTTCAATGTGAATATAAGGAATAAATAGACATACATAGTCACACACAGATCATTACTCAGCAACAAAGTCGTGAAGTGAGTACAGCTGTGGAGACATGTGTACTACAGGGTCAAGTGTGCATTGCATTTTGTATGTGTGCATCTAAACCTGTAAACCTACTGCTGCTCCTTCTAAACCCAACTGCACGTACAGTTCAGCTACATAATTTATCTGTCTGACATCAATAACTGTTACCAGACCCTGCAGGGCTCAGAAAACAGAGTGAAGAAGACACAGCACAGATCTAAGTGCATGGGAATCTTTTCTATCATTTTGGACTCATTGATATTTCCAGCACCTTAGCAGTGGAGTGGGTGGGTGGAGCAGGGGCCATCCTGCAATAATCCATCTTTATCTCCCCTCGTTCCCTTCATCTGTAAAGTGCCATGTCTCTTCAGAGCCACTAGGGAGCAGACTACTCATCAATGACTCAATGAGTGAATGAATAATTGATGTACTTTCTCTAAGACACATTGCAATGGACAGGAAATAAGCAGTGTTCAGTGTTCACACATCTAACAAACTGCAACACAAACAGGCTAAATGTCTTACAAGCACAAATGAATGCACTGTCACACACACACACACACACACACACTAAACAGCAGACAAAACAGCAAAAATATTCAACAATGAGACTGGTGAAGGTCATCATTAGCATAGTCTTAAAAAATGTGTGCGTGTGTGCGGATGTGTGAGTGTGTGTGAGTGAGCGGCTAGCCCCAGTCAAGCATGACCTATCATGTATTCACATTCAAAGACAAAGACGGGTCTACACGGTTCAAAGGTATGTGCATGTGTTGCGGAGCTATATTATATATTGGTGGTTGTGTGTTTTGATTTTATCTTTGTCTATGGGTCTGTCCAGTGGGAATAACACTGGGTCTCATGTGTACAGCACAGCAGTAAGGGACACACACACACACACACACACACCGCTGAACTGCTGCTCTAGCACATTTGGTGAAGGAGAGGCATTATTAGGTCACATTGCTTTTCTCCAAGGACACAAGTTCAGTTCTTCCTGATACAAAACACTTGCATGGGTCAGTTCACTCTTGTAATAGAAGTCAAAAACCAGCTAAGAAATCCTGAATAACTAAAATAACTGAGCAACACTGCCCCTGACGGTGTCACATATTCATTCCTCCAACTGTGAAACTACTACTGAGAATATCCAGTGATGCTACTTACACCAATTACAGTACTTTAATGTATGAGCCTGTGCGTATTCTACAATGTAATTAAGCTATCTACAACGGAGAAGCTTTGATCAGCCTAAACTAAACCCAACTTCAGAAATAACATTTTAATTAGTGGTCTGCCCACCAACAGTCCTCATTAACCCCTGCTGCTCCTAACAACTTCCAACTGTCATGCTTCTTGTGTTAATAAGAACCCACTGTCTGCACCTCTGTCTCTCAACATTAAGCCTCTCTGTCCCACTGCAGTCCCGTATCTGACTCTCTCTCTTCTGCTGGCTGCACTTAATCAACCCCATGGTGCAAGTGCTTATTTGTTATCAATTAGCACAAAGCCTGATGTGTGGTCCCACTGTACTCACACAATAATTCAGTCAACTGCAGCAGAATAACATTGAAAAAATGTCAAGGGCCCTGCTTTCAATAAGTTTTTTATGCTTTCAACAAACACTATTATGAACTATTAACTGTACAAATAACAAAAAAAGAAGAAATATTACACACATTCTTGATAAATTCATACCCCACATGATTTGATCCTCTGTCATAAATTAATCTGCAACACTTGGGGCTTTACGATTTGCCTATTGAGAATCACTGTACTAATGGAATTAAAATTGATTATATGGACTTCCTTCAGAAAAAAAGAGAAATCCCCTGTCAAAGAAAATTAGAAAAATGCAGCAATCCATATGTATTAATACCTTCTCTAAGAGTTCATTGTCTTTCAGTAATCCATCATGTTATTTCCTTCAATAGGAGCAATAGAAGAAAGTCAGTCATTGATTCTAGTGATATGATCAATGAGGTAAAATGGGAAGCACCATGGAAAAAGTCAACATACTTTCATTTGTGTTTATCATTATGTTTTCGGCACGCTGTCAGTAATTGATTAAGAGCTTCAGATACAATAATTATACTAGATCCCAAAGGCTGCATGGTTTCTGCTCTTTTCAACAGCTGGCCAAATGAAGGTTGGGCGAATTACAGCATCCTTAAGATTTACAAGAACAATAACTCTGACAACACGGCATCTCAGTAAGCAAGGGGATGATTAGGGGCCCAGTCATTCATGAGCAACCATGTTCATAAGTGTTATTGTCCAAATGCCACAGTTCATGATGGAATAAGTTATTTTTAAAGCCTATGCTACTGAGTATAACCAACTCACAGCTGGGTAACAGAGCAGGGAGAAAAGCAAATGCTAGATGATATGACATGCACACATTCATACACACTAGAAGATAGATGGACAAGCAAAACAATCTTGTTTTTTACCTTGCTGGAGTAAGGTCCAGGGATGAGCAGTTTCAACGCTTGTCTTTTCAGCTCTGCCAGCCTTGCATTACAGTTCTCACACCAAATCCCTCTTTCACTGCCAGGGGAACTTCCACTGCCTGAGGCTGGTGATCCAGTACCAAAACCTGGGGAGCCACCTAGAGAGCCGGGCGATCCTGTCCCAATTCCTGGAGAGATGGTCCCTGGTGATCCAGAGAAAGACCCTGGTGAAGAGATTCCTGAGCCTGGGGAGGGGGTGCCTGTGGAGCTTGGCATGGAACCGGCTCCCTCCGGGGTCGGGCGTGTGTTGGACCGGTTGGTTTCCTCATAGGCCTTTCGGTACCACGTGTCAGGGAAAAAGGAGGCTGATTTGGTCGGTGAGGTGTCAGGCATCTGTGGATTTTTTTTTTTTTTAAAGGAAATCATTAACAATGGCTGCATTCCCAATGGGATTGCAATTCCAGTGCAGGGCTATTGTGCATAATGGTTTGGTGGTATGGTTTCCTGGGACAGAAACATCAAACAGTGCCAATACTAATGTTATCATTCCTTTTATGGGTTTTTCTATGAGGGCAAGTTAAAAGTTTGTCACAAAAAAGCTATTTGAGTCCTCAAAACAGGTTACATTGGAATAAGAATAAAATCATGAGCGGTTGTGGCATATTCATTTGCATGATACAAGACCTGTCTCATGAATATTAACAGTTTAGCAATTTGCATTTTGCCTCTAAAGCAAAATAAAGATGCTTTTGCTATATCCACCCTAGCCCTGTTCAGTGGGCAACAAATCATTCATGATAAACATAAATTAAACTAAACCTGAACTCCAACTGTGAAAATATGAACATGGCTCACAGCTTACATGTGCATGCTTAGTTTACATGCCAAAAAATGATAAATGGTGAATACAAATTGATGAGAATGTAATGAAAACTTTGAGCTGAATATGTTGTACATAAAATCAGTAATCTGTAGCCAGTGGGTAGACAATGAGTCTAAACCACCGTTGGGTTATTAGATCAAATGGCCATTCAGTTAAAAACCCACAAACAGGAAGCAATGTCAAACATTCACAGTGTTGGTGCTAGAGCCCCAAGCCGAGACAGTCAACATATTGGATGCTAAATAGGATCAAGGCAGATTCTGTGTGTAGACCTGTGTTATTTTTCCCTACGCAGGCAGCCACATGGGAACATCAAATGAGCCGCAAGGAGTTGAAAATTAGATATTTTGCGGCTGGGTAAATCCAGTCAGAGAAGAGAGACCCATTGATGTGGTGGTAGCTTGAAAGGTTGGGCACTTTAGCTACTGTACTCCCTCACATGTCTATAATAAGGCAAAAAATTGGCAGGGTGATAGGTGGGAATGCTCAGCCATCACCCCAGCAAGAGGCTGGTATAATGTGAGTCAACCCTGTGTAATAGATTAACACTCATAAGGAGTGACACAGGTGTGAGTATGGCTGCTTGGTTCCCACTTAGTGGTAATTAAGAGATGTGGGAGATCTATCAGTGAAGATGCACACCACTGTTGTGACACCAAGAGCAGCAATGTGCAAAATGTGATCTTCACAAAGCAATCAATCAACAGCAGGAGCACAGACCCTAATGAGAGCTGTCACCTTCATATTTATGTCAGCCTGAGGAGGAAAAGCAAACTACAGTTTCTTATTATAATGGGTGGATGTGAGCTGAAGTGCATACATCACTGAATGGATGATAAGTTCTTATGTTTACCAGGATTATAGCCTAGGTAACAGAGGTGTGTCCACCCCTCAGCTACTGGAATGAATAACCTACCCCATATTTTCTGCTCCGGCTGCTCACAGACCTCTCCTTGGTCCCCGACAGTGAAGTCATGTTGGAGGTGAGAGATGAGGAGGGGGGAGCAGGAGAGGAGAGGAGAAAGAACCTCTGCTGCTGCTGCGTCACATTCAAAAAAGAGACCACTGGATCGATTTCAATTAACCACACACCCCTGCAGTTTGCTCTTCTCAATCTGGACACAACCTCACGCCGCCTCCAAGTGCATGTGGAAACTGGTTATATCCCCCATTCCGTCTCCCCAAAAAACAAAAACAAATAGACAATAATAAAAATTTAAAAAATCCTGAATGGATATGTTTTCTTCTTGTTGCTTTTAAATCGACCCCTCGAAGCACTTGCAAAACCCGGGCTGAGGACTCACACAGGTCGTGCGTGAAGGCAGACCGCTCCCTGTCAGCAGAGTCTGCTCTGCGCTGCTGAATGGGGGTCTCTGCTCAACAGCGCTCCGGGCTGGCATCGCGCTCAGCCCTGCCTCCCTCCATCAGCTCTGCGTCTGCCCAGGTGAAACAAAACTAAACAAATACAAGAAAAAGAGAAGGGGGGGAAAAAAGAGGAGAAATCCGGAGCGCGACTCAGGTAGGTCTCACTGGCAGACTCGCGACTCGTCAGGTCGGGTCAGATGTGGGTACCTAGGTGGTGCAGGAGTCGGTCCCTCGCTGCTGTTTACAGTTGAAGTGTTACTACTATCCGTACCCTCCTGTTGACTTCTCGAGGCTCCGCACTCTGCTGAAGCCAGCAGTGGACTGAGACAGGAGAGAGGCGCACATCTGGATGAGGGCGGGGCCTTCCTATACCCCTCATCATCGACCACAGGCCAATACACATCCAGAGGTTTCAGCTGAGTGGCAGGTGAAGCGCTGCCTGTTCGAGGTGAGAAAACTCAACTCCAATATGGAGATTGGTTGATTTTGTTAAACCCCAATGCAAATGACTTCCAAATGCAAATAGATTAACTAGCCTACGTTTCGACCAACAAAAACAAATAGCCTAACACATTTTCTATGTAGGCTAATTTTGCCCCTGACAATATGGAGAAGTCTTTAAATAGCCTTTAGACCTCCTTGTAAAAGATTTGCAGAAAATGTGGGTTCATTAATAGTCAATTGTATTGATGAAGAGAGAAAAGGCTCACTTAACTAGGACATTTTAGAGACTTAATTTTTGGTATCCAATGTGGCTGCAGTCCTGGCTATAGCTCTGGCTCTACTTCTTCCAATTAAATGAGATGCTGATAATAAGCAGGTTTCAACCTCTGTCAATCAAAATCTCAGTTTAAAGGTTCATCTTACCAGTTATTCATTTGCATAGGCTAAAGTCTGTAGAATTATCAATAAAAGGTTACAGATCCTTTTTTTATTCTTCTTCTTTTTCCTGTGTTAACTTCTAAACTTCTCATGTAATGGAAGGGGCACGGACACCTGCGTAAATGTTTTTGGAAGCACTTGTAGGCATCTATGTAAGCGGTAACACAGTGCCCTCTGCTGTTGTCTTAAAGTTATTGCTGCAGACCCACTGAGGCCGAGCATGACCACACTGCTTAATTTCACATGTTGATGGCGCCATTTTTCACTCGAATGTTGATTTGTGAAACTATCATATCTTTTGTGAAACTGAGTTTCTCTTACGCAAACTCCATGACAGGAAGTCGGGAGACGCAGCACAATATTGGGAAGCTGTTTACATATTTGTATTTAGCTGTTTACATACCTATTTGGTAAAGCCACGACCCCTGCCCCATGACTCCTGTAGCTAGTAGCTACAGTGGCATGCAAAAGTTTGGGTGCCCGGCCTGGTCAAAATTTCTGTTAATGTGAAAAGTAAAGCAAGTGAAAGATGAAATGATCTCAAAAAGGTAAGTTACAGATGACACTTTACAGGTTCTTCACCTTTTACATTTTCAAAATGTCAGAAAACAAGGAAAAGGGCAAAGGTTTGGGTTCCCTGGTTAGTAGCACGCCCCCTTTGTAAACCATAACAGCGTGTAGGAACTAAATAGTAAATAAATGGTCTGATACCTCAAAGTTATCTCAGAGCCATCAAGTCTCCTGGGTTTACCATTCTTTTGCATGGTGCTGCTTTCCGTTTTTCACTTTAAAATGGTAAAACAAAAACAATACACCGATATTGCTTAAAACTATTGCAAAAGAGGGTTTCATGTTTAACTGTATGCCTTTTGGAGATCATTAAAATTTTGCATACCACTGTTATTTGATTTTTAAATCCGCGCACTCCGGGGCAGCAGGGGCCGCTACACGCGTTCAATACTGGTGTAAAAATCCTGACTACTACCAACAACGAAGTAATAGTTGTAGTGGTGGGATTGTTCACATTCGTTGTGTGTGTGTGCAACTTACGCCTTTGGTCATACCGAATAATTAAACACTTCATGGCAATGTGGAAGTGTCTTCAGTCCGCGAGAAAAAACAGTCGTTGAGAAGAGACTCTCTGCAGATCGCGTGGTCTGAACTGACCGGAAATTGGGAGCTAATTGTCCGAAGTGTAGCCTGTCTGACTTACAGGTTTTCCTTGAGGTGAGTGGCTAGCTTCATAGCTTCACTGACTGTTGCTTTCTGTCCAGCGTGAAGCCACTAAATCCCCTCTTCTGGTTATTTCACACCCTAATGTTCCTTCTTCCTTATTTCGTTTTCCACGTAGCGTGTAATGTATTAAACGTCTGGTCGGTTTGTGTGCGACCGTTGAGGTTTTCACGTGTAACTGACATTAGAACTTGGAATGTTGTCGTCTTG
Source organism: Trachurus japonicus (assembly GCF_045865225.1). NCBI lineage: Eukaryota > Metazoa > Chordata > Actinopteri > Carangiformes > Carangidae > Trachurus > Trachurus japonicus. Next base: position 15,501,267 of record NC_140909.1, read on the forward strand.
GAATTCTGACGAAAAACGTCGTTGGTGATAAACAAACGCCTCCGTGGGTACGTTTGTTTTATTTGGTTGTTTACTAACATGCTAACAAAATATACATGTGACAGTGACAATGTGTCAGGGTGCAGCTTTTGTTGTTGTTGTTGTTGTTGGTAGCGTCAAGGGACAAACACTGTCGTGTTACGTTAGCTTACAGCTCGTGTTGTTGTGACGTTTTCATCTGCATCGCAGTAGCTAACTTACAGATATTATTAGCTTGGCATCTGCAGCACGTTGCCTTCTACTAAATGCTTGGTCTTCTGTGAAAACCTGTGCTGAAGTAAGTGCTTCCTGCAGTGAAGTAGTGAGGGAGCTGCTGTTGTAAGCGTTATGTCATCTGTGATACAGGCATATATGGTGTAACAACGCCAAACAACATAACAAAACTGGGCTGTTTTACTCCGTGATGTATGTTTCGATCCGGTTACCGTGGTGACAGGCTTTACCGTGGGTGAACATCATTGAATGTGGTGTGAATGTGGCGTTCATTACAATGTGAGTTGTTTTGTTTGTTTTTATTTTCACTCTGTAAATGGAAATCTTATGTACAAAGGGTAGGCACAATAAGGTATTGCTTCAGCCTACACCTTTTGGTTGCATGTATTACTGACCAATCTATGCATTTTGTCAGTCTCTTCTTTTTTAATCGACCAAATGAATGAATAAATAAACTAAACTAAACTAAACATGTGTCTTGGTAAAGCGAAGGTCCAAATGTTGAGGAGCGTTTCCTAACCAGACCCTCTGTGTCTTTAATGTCACACAGCTGTCATTCTCTCTCACCTGTCTCATTCCTGGCTGCAGCGCTGGAGACTCACCTGTCTGGTTGGAGGAAATCTGCTCTGATCCTGCTACTTTCTCTGGACGTCTTACCCAATGAACTCAAGCGAACTCTTTCCTGCAAGAGGAATACACCCACAATGAAAGGTAAACATACGTGCAATATTGTCATTCACTTTGTTAAACCAGTGTCCTCCAAAGAAATGACTGTGAACGATCTTCCAGGTGGACCTCGGAAAACAAGAAAAAGGGAACCTAAGAAGACACCAACAAAGGCAGTCGCCTCAGAAACTGTTTCATCTCCAGTCACAGAGGAGTCAAATCTTGTCCCAGGCAGCAATATTGTCCCAGGCAGCGATATTGTCCCAGGCAGCGATATTGCCCCAGGCAGCGATATTGTCCCAGGCAGTGATATTGCCACAGCCAGCCAGTCTTCAGCATGTTTCTTACCAAGTACTCCAAAAAGAGGCAGGAGACGAGCAGCACAGCCACCAGGACTTTGCTGCACCTCCACACCTGTACACAGCCCCTCCACTAGTAACCCGCAGTTGTCCCCTCCTGGAGCAAAACAAGCAGAGCTGGAATACACTGAAATAATCACTCGGTTAAAGGTGATCATATTGTTACTGAATCGACAATATTATCCCAGCATTTTAGAGCCTGCAGACTTTTTTATCATGTCATATTGTTTGACTCCTTTAATGTGTGTTCTGTTGTAGACATCAGATTCGCCATGCTGCAAAGCCAAATCTCAAAGCAAGTGCAAGAAGGGTAACGCTTCCCAGCCAAGGCAAGTCAGAAAAAGGCGGACGAAGGAGCAAACGCAGACCTGCAGTAAAGCCAACGGGCCACAAGCCAAGTGCCAGCCCAGCAAGAAGCGTAAGGCTGAGACAAGGGATTTACAGAAGGACGCCACCTCTCTGCCATCCACACGCCCCAGACCAAGATTTGAGCTGGAGAAGCCTGATGTAGAGGAAAAAGGTATTGTCTTCTCAGGGTGAACGTGATGCTTTAAGAAATCTGCTGACCACACATTTACTCACATTTATAAATCAATCATCATTCAAATGTATATCCTCTAATTCCACAATGTTCCTTTATACCCCCCCAAAAAGACGACACAATGTTGTCTTCAGATCTATCAATAGAGCTGAGTCAAGATATGGAACAGCTGCCATCATTATCTCTCCAGGAAGATGAGGAAAGTGAAGAAGAGGAGCTACCAAGCTTCTTGAAGCAAATGGACAAAAGTGAGAATCTACAGTGACTGAATGCAAATCCCCTCTATGAGCACTAGATATGTAGTGGATTATCTGTGCATACTGTCTGTCGTAACTGGATTGTTTGCATCCTTGTCTTTCAGAGTCCCTGTCCATTACAGAAGGAGCGTTTGTGTGGTGCAAATTTAGAAATTATCCATTTTGGCCTGCATTGGTGAGTACAAAAACGTGTGTGTATCATTGATTCATAATAAGCGTGAAGGAACAATGCATAATTTCTTTCCAATATTTCTCCCACGTCAAGAAAGTCCCCAATATCTCACATTAGAAAGAAGCTTGAACTAGTGTATTTCAATTTTTTCAATCTGCAGGTAAAAAGTGTGAACCGCAAACAGAAAAAAGCCAGCATCCTCTTTATTGATGACCCAAAGATGCAGAAAAAGAAAGGGTAAGAAATGATGAATGTGTTCTCTCCCACTGCATCCCATGCAGCTTGATAGCATAGTAAATTCCTTCATGATCTGATGTGATATTATTAAATCTGACTGCACACACCAGGATGTAAATGAGCAAATTGCTGGCAGACTTTTACATCTCCTGGAACCGAGTTTCTTACTGTACGTTTTTATTCTTGAAGGTTTTCTGTTGCACTGAAAACCCTGAAGCCTTTCGACTGTGCAGAAGCTGATGAGCTTGTGGTAAGAAATGCTCACCAGTTATACACTTAATTTTCTGAAAGCAGTATCATAGCAGACTAATTCTGTCTCTCATGTTGGTTTTCTCAGTATAATGCCAAAGAAAAGTACGATGCTGCTATTGCGTGGTCCTTGGATCTCATAGAAGACTACAGAATACGTATTGGTATGTATTACCCATTTGATACTTGTACAGGAACAGATAGATGGAGGACACTGATATTTACATCTATTTCATATAAACCCTGTTGTTCAGATTGTACTGACCATGTTCTTGTCTTTCTTAGCATTAGGGTCATTTTCCGGCTCCTTCATCGACTACTTTGCTCACGCCATGAGTAAGTTTCATTGTACGACATCATTAATATGACAGCACAGAATATGAGGCTGCTGGAGTTCATCTGCAGCCCCACCTCATCCTGACGATGCTCTTCACTGCTGGCTTTTAATTATTCCAGGTTATCCAGTGAGGCGGAAGTACCCACAGGAAGCCTCTGAGAGACTAACCATCACCAGTGATTCAGTGTTGGAGGAGCTGGGTGATGATCATAAGGAGGACAGCTTCAGTGAACAGCAGGGAGAGGTCAGCAGGAGTTCAAAGAGGCTGCTGCCAGACCGAACTCATGCCGCCCACAACCGCGCTAATGAAAAACTCGTACATTTCATCGTCAAGCAGCGCATGGTGGAAGGACGCCTTCTGGTATGTTTTCATCAAGCCTCATGTTTTGCTGTGTTACTATCATAATTCTTGAAATACATGATATACATAGTATTTTCCTTCCCAGTGGCCATGCTTTCACATTTGCATACCACAGTATACTTTGCTCTCTGTGGATACGTATTTTTACCACTGGATGTTTTACATGGAGGGATAAACCACCTGAATCCATTCAAGATGAACCAGTTCTACATGTAAAACTGTCCCATTGATTTAAATGAATCCGTACTTTCTTTCGTGCCCTGCCAATGTTTTACATGTAATAGGAAACACTATTTTATCTGTGTATCTCAAGTTACGTGTATGTATTACCTTTCAGCTTTTTAGCAAGTAACTGTAACATTACAAGACCAGTTTGTAATTAACATTGACCACTGGTCCTTTTCATTCTTGGCTATATAGTAGCAAACATTAATGGGGAACAAAAATCATATCCCCAAAAGCAAGAATAAAATGAATTTTATTCTTTCTACATCTCTACATTTTGAATGTAGATCTCTATTGGCTGAATTCAAGATGTGGCCGGTGGATTTTTTGTAAAACTGTTTCTGCAGAGTGCTCAGTTTGTATCCTGGTTTAACAACCCAAATCACCAAAGAAACAGTCTAAAACCATGCTAACAAAGTTATTGAAAAGTACAGGTTAGGAGTATTGTGGATAAATTCTGAACTCTGTAACTGCACTATATTAAGGTAAGTGTAGATTGTTCATTGTTGTTCACTCCCAATCCCAAAGAGCTCAACCAGTTTTGCAAAGACAAATGTGTGCACCCAGGGGCACAAAGCTCGGGAAACAGGAATGCAAGAGCAGTAAACCTGTTTTACATTTCTACTCTTGTTGATTTTATTTTTTTATTTGACATTTGTAGTCTCTGTTAATGAAGTATAGGAGAAACTAATGAGATCCACAATGTTTTTTGTATTTACCATAAAGGGATCAACTATAAAAAAAAAAAAACTAAGTGTGGTTGATCTTTTTAATAGGCAGCTAAGCAGAGAGTATGTTGGAATAAAAAGAGCATGAAAATACATATCCACACTTATTATATCACTGTCCTCACAGGCTGTGATTCGTGGGCAGGAGCAGTCCAGATGGCTGCACTCCTTTCTGAGGGCCAAACGGAGACAGGTGGTGAACATATACCTGGAAGATGACCAACAGCTGGACCAGGTTTACTGGTACTTAAACGAACTCTATGGATCAGCCGTATCCACAGCTCCGTGCCTGGGTAAGGTGAAATCGATAGAGCGTGTGCCCTTTGTCCTGGACGTCCTTCTTCCTGAGGTAAGCTTGAGGTTTCCTCTTGGTCAGCAACAGCCAAGGTCAAAGACATTATGTTTTCAAGTTGTCCATTTTATCCATTAGGATACACTGACATTTAATCAATACATTGATCAAAATATGGTTCTGATGTGAGTGTGTGTCAGGCCTATGTTGTTGCAGTGTGTTTATATGTGGTAACGAGCAAGAAGCAGCCCAGTATGTTGTAATACTTGTTGGTGATATTGTTTTTTGTAATTGACCATTGTTCCATATCTGGCAAACTTCAAACTCTTTATGTCTGTGCACAGTTTTTTTTTTTCTTTTCTTTTTTGATGATGTCATAAACAGCGTACCCCCACTAAAAAAATCCCCACTACACTTTTGCTGGTATTCAAGGGTGAACAGTCAGTGAGTTGATGTCACTGTGACCTTAAAATACACATTTTTGGCCATAGCTGGTGTAAGTTATGAATTCATAAAGTAATTATGGCAACATAATTACACAAATACAAATATCAAATAAGTTAAAATTATGAAATGCTGACATTTTCAATCTGAATTGTCAAAAAGGGCAATTTGACTGCGATGTCATAATATTATGCAGAAACACTCACACATACTCACATTATTCAGTGCTGCAATTTGGGAAAGGGAGATTGTGATCATATTTCCTGCAACTTGGCTGAGGCATAGAGGCAAACATAAGGCACCAATTCTAGTTGTTGTGTATTATTGTAGTTTATGGTGTATAATGTCTCTCTGTCCAGGCCATCATCTATGCCATAGCTGGGGTGGACCAGCTCTCACTAAAAAAGGCAGAGGAAAAGTACCTAAAAGGACGGTGTATAAGTAACAGGTAAGAGTTCAATGAACTAAACCATTGAAAGGACAATTTTAACACCAAATACAGTATATATTGAGTGATTTGTTTTCTCTTTTGTTCTTTTCAGAGAAAGACAGGAGTTTGACTTGATGATCGAGCGGGAGATAAGGAAAAAGTCACAACACCAGAACTCTCCACATGCTATATTCTCTGACCCCATCACTTAGAGCACAGACTGTTGTAAAAACTTTTTTATTGCGTTTGTTATGTTTTTTTGTTCGTTTTTTTACCAAATCAATATATTTGTGCCTCGCAATCTATAATTTACACTAGAGGGTATCTGCTCTGTTGTAACACTGTACCTGTGAGTACTGAGTTTTAGATCAAACAAGCTGTTCAAAATTAGAATCAAGAAATTATGGCTTCAGATGTTATCAACAGTTATCATGCTTTACCTTAAATAATAAGGCTCTTTCATAAAAAAGGATTGTCCAAGTGCCATTTAAAAAACAAAAAGATGTTTCAGTACAAATCATCGTTATCCCAACATTAGGTGATGCATGGGTTCAGCAGCACAGTCACCAGGGAGTACACCCTAAGATTTATTTTAAAATCGTTTTGTACCTTTTCAAATGAGGGATTTTATGTATGCTTAATCAGTTTGTTGGAAGTTTTCCCGTGAGTTTGTATGTGCCTAATCTCATTAAAAAGGGTTTTTTTTTCAGGAAATGAGTCCTGCAACAATTCAAATACAACAGGCATCCTTTTTGAACTATGACACTTTCAGCCGTTCTCAACAGAAACATGCAAAACTGGACTAAACTCAGCAGATACATCACCTCACTGCTGACACGGACATTGTCAACAACAAAAGGATCAGTGGGGGGATGAAAAACTGAGATGAATGGAAATCAACTCTCCATTTGGTTATTAACATCACAAATGATGAGAAACATACCTCTCTTATGCTTGCATAACATGTTCCACATCTGAATGTTTGAGTTGACTTTATTTCCTGTGCCACTGTGGCCATAGTTCAACTCTGCAGGTCCTAGCAATGTGTTCCTCTTTCTTACTTACAATTTTTAAGTATTATATTTCTCATATAGTTCAATATGAAAGTGAAGTTTGAATCAGTCGACCTGCATCACACTTTTTTTTTTTACTGATTGTATTTTTGTTATCCAAGGTAACTTACTACTACTGTATGAGGTTATACTATACTATACTATACTATAAACTTAACTATAAAAAGCAAAAAGGTTTGACTATTTTGGTGGGTTTCACACTTGGAGGTTAGACATTTAAAAACATAAATGATTTGGCTTCAAACTGTGAGCTTTTGGCTTTCTTTTGATCGAACAGCTGCAGAGAGGCAAGTCCTATGAGCTGACTGAGGTCTTCAGAGTTTAAAGCTGGGGTAGGCAGGATTTGTTTTGAAAACAAGCCTACAGCTCCCGATATCTTTGACCAATCAAATCTGTTCTGGTCTGGTGGTTCCTGATTGGTTGAAAGGCCGGCCCTATTCTGTCCTAACAAATCGGGAGGACAGAGTAGGGCCGGCCCCTCAAGCAGTCAGGAACCCCCAAACCAAAATAGTCTTGATTGTTCAAAGATACTGGGAGCTGTAAGCTTTTCATTTTCAGGGTGCTGCATACAAAGACTTACACCCAGTTCCAATCCGTCCCCTCACGGACTCACTGACTTAGAGGTGCGTTCATGGTAAGTCCGTGAGTGTGTGAGGGCTTTTCCAATTTCAGATCATCAAGTCAGTGAGTCAGTGAGTGAACCCTTTATGCCCCCTTATTGTACTTTCCTCATGCCAAGTCAGCATTGATGCTGACTTAGCGTAAGGAAATTACCCACAGTTCATAGCCTTGTGAAGTCAAATACAGGGGATGCCATCGGACAGGAGGGTTTAAAAGAAAATACAGTAAACAAGCTCCCAGGTTTCTTTATTGTTAATGGACAGAGCAAAAAAAAGAGAAGAAGTTTACTGTAAGTATTAACGTTGCTCGTCACAACTGTGTGTAGTTTGTGATTAAATTGTATGATGATTTGGTTAGATCTGATCCAAGAACAGTTGTGAGTCTGTCCCTCATACACCTTGTGCTGCTGAAAGTGAACAGTAAATTATCAGTCCCAGACCGGACAGAGTTAATAACATTTTGTTGTCCATGTAACGTGAAAAGGGGAGAAGTGCTGTTTCATTCCTGTTTATGTTTATAGCATCTGGACCCTCACAGACTCTCACACTCAGTGAGGGTTGGGCTTGAGTCTTCAGCACATAGACTGTCTTTAGAGGGAGGATTGGAACTGGGCCATAGAAACACACAGACCTTTCCTTACTGATAGCTGAATGGGAAAACAATTGTCTTAAAAAAAAGTTAATATAAATATAAAACAAATCCTGCCTACCCCAACTTTAACTATCCTTTCAATTCAAGGTTATACCAAAAATGTGTATACAGCTCTGGAAAAAAATAAGAGACCACTCCAAAATGTTCTTAATAAATCAGCTTCTCTACATGTATGGCAGCCATCGATTTCAGTGTCTACTCCAACACAAGCACAAGCTGATCACCTGAACCAAATCATATTCAATGAGGAAGAAAGATTATAAATAAATATAAAAATAAATAAATAAATAAAACACTGCTGCAATTAAAAATTGGGATTATTCCACCAATGTTGATTTCTAAACTCTTCCTAAGTTTAAAAAGTAGTGTTGTGAACTTGTTTTCTTTGCATTATACAAGGTCTGAAAACACCAGAATTTCTTTGTTATTTTGACCTGTTGCCATTTTCTGCAAATTAATGCTCTAATGACAATATTTTTATTTCCAGTTTGGGAGAAATTTTGTCAGTAGGTTATAGAATGAAACAAAAGTGTTCATTTTACTCAAACACCACATTGAATTGGTCTCTTAATTTTTTCCAGAGCTGTATAATGTCACAAAATACCTGTCCTTAGCATAAAGTTTGTGAGTTAGTAGTGTTTGAGCCAGGACTTCCTCCCTCCCACCAGTAGAGGGCAACAGTGCGTGTTTACTGTCTGTGCTCTATGGTCGGGACCAGGAGCAGCGAAGAAGGGGCGAGCGGAGCCACTTTCCGACAGTGGAAGTGGCGCTATCCGCTGAAGACGCCTGGACTCAGCAGCGTTTCATGCTAGCCACCAGTCCCCTGAAGTGTAACAGAGGACTTTACGCATGAGTTGTACATTGAACGGGAGCGGATTATGACACATGAAGGAAGGAATCGGGAGAATCATCCAGGAAAACAAACCATTTGGGACTCTGATCCAGCCGTCAACATCCTTGAAACAGGTAAGTGTGTCGTTCACGGCGGCGGCAGCAGCAGCTAGCAGTACGTCGCATCACGTTTTCCAGCTCTGTAAACTTCCATGTGCTGCCTAAAATGACACAACAGACTCACAGTAACAACTTGACTTGACCTAAGAACGAGTGCACGGTGATGTTGCCAGTAGCTACAAGACGGTATTCTCAGGCTACGGACAGTTACGTTTGCAGCTTGTTGTATGTAGCTAAAAAGGCTACAGCCACCAAACTACCTTCACCTAGCTAAGCTCACAGACTCGTGTCAAAGCCAGGGGGGGCTCGTCGCCGCTACCGACAAGAAGCACGTAAGTGAGATGTTCACACTCACGGGTGTAATGTCACTTCTGGGTGTCAGCATTAAAGTTAAATTTGCTCAGCTAAATTATTAGCCTCTTTAGCCGATCTAAATTCACATGAACGCCAACAGCCGACGTAAGTTAGCGGACGTAGCAACGTGCATCGGGCTAGTCCGGTCAGCCGCTCTGGGTTTGCTCTTAACTAGTTCTCCTGATGATTCATTGAGTGATTGATTGAAACCTTTATCTTATCCCCGCAGGGAGATTCAGCTGTCTGAAACTGCAATATTTTTAAAAAATGAGAGGCAGAAACAATCATTTAAAAAAAAGAAAAGAAAGGAAAGATAATTGGTTAAAGAAAGGTTATTAAGTTAGCTAATAAGGTTAACTTATACATAAATTAATAAACGAAAGGACAGCACGAGAGAGGCATAACCAACTTCTGTATTATTATTAAAAAGTATTAAAGTGCCAGGTCATAGTTAAAAAGTGATTTTAATCGATGATGATGATGATGATTAAACAGCTGTATCGTTAAATGTTAACCAGCGTCGTTATTCATTTAGGGTGCCACAAATCAACCCCATAATTTAACAACAGATCTAACACAGATTAACTTTTTTCCGCCCCCACAAAAACATATACGTACGTCTTAATCTAGGTTAGATATATTTTAACTTTTAACGGTGATCAACTGTAATCCCGTGTGACCTTGCGAGCTAACCGGTTAGCCCGCTAATAATGTAACGTAACTGATGATGGTGGTGATGATGGGAGCGGGTAAAACGTCCACCGGCCTTTATTCACGCTTTGAATAACATTAACATATTTTAAATGTGAGGCCCGGTGCGTTACACTTCGTAGAGATATACAGTGATCATTTGTTTGTTTACATCCCGTCACGCTAGCTCAGCGCTAACAAGTGGAGGTGGGGAAGCTAATCTTTGCACTGTAGATGCTAACGTAAACGAGCGAGCTACAGTTGTCCAGTTAAATCGACGCCTAAATATTTATAAAACTAAGACATTTGGTTTTATGTATGTGTGACGATTACCTTTGCGAGTTGATCGGGTTGTTTTTTTTGCCGTGAGAGTTACTGGTTGTCACAGCTAAACTCTGAATATACGCAACGTGAGCGCTAGATTTTGTATTTGGTGAAGAAGCTAACGTAACGTAACTCCTGCTATTTTATTGATCTGTTTTTGCTTTTGTAAAAACGTTTTGCCTCTGCCTTTATGATTGTTGTAGTGTTGGGATACTTAAATGTGCAAACATCGAGGTTGTTTCTTGTGTAATAGTCACAGTATCTCTCCATGTCTCTCCACCCGATGCCCTGGCATGTGGCAGCAGGCAGCGCAGTGACAGGCTCGTTGCGCGGGAGTTCACTTGAATCCTGGTTGTTTTGCACCGTGGTCACAGGTGGCAGTGTTGTGTCTAGTTTCTCAGACTGATATTCCGTTTTAGGTCGAGTTGGCCTAGAAAGCGCCTTTTCTATATACAAATACTGATAACCGTGTTAGAGATATGGCAGATAAGCAAATATTTCATTACAAAATGTCAGATGCCTCTGAGTTTGAACTAGTAAATGGCGTTAAAGTATACGTGCAGCATGTGTGTGTCCGTTTGAAAATATATGGAAAGTAAACCATTCATAACATTGTTCAAACTGAATATTCAGTGTCTCAACCAATTGATCAATTACCTTAGATTTTAACTTTATAATGATATAACGGTAATAAAGATCCTACCATATGTGTCTAAATATTAATTGAATTATCTATTATCTATTACAGATGGCTATGCTTTGTTTGAGCAGTTTACCATAGCCTACTGTCAGTCAACATCTGGTGACAGATGTGTAAGCAGTAGGTTAGTGTAGATTGACTGTAGATTAGAAAGCAGAGACCCGGTTGTAGTCCCAGCTGTCAGCAAGACTGCTGACGGCACATTTCCCAACAACTGGGGGTGCAACTGTGGTTTGAGAGAAAGACCCCTTTTGTGTTGTAAAACCCAGTTGAGCAGATAAAGCCTGAAGAGGATTTATGGAGTCGGAAGGGTTCAGGAAGGGTGTCCTGCACAGGTTGGGATTTTATTGACTGGTGGTGTTTATATGAATGGGGGAGTATCTGTTTTGGGTTAATATTTATAAAGGAAGATTACATTTCGACTGTTTTTGCTATAACATCACAGAGTTTTGGAGAACTTAAGTGCAGGATAAATTGACCGTCTGCTGTTACTAATGCACTTGTATGTCATGTGTTGTTGTCTATACAGTGAACAATGCATGACCTGACGGCCCAAGTGACCAGCAGCCTGCTGCCTTTCCCAGGAGTGACTGTAGACGCTCTGGGGGAGGATGAGATCACGCTAGACTCTGTTCTTCATGGGAGGTTCACAGTCGGTAAGCTTATTTTTACAGATCAATGATCTCCACAAATGCATATTTTCTTTCCTCCATCCATGGTTGATTTTTTGAAAGATTACAACATACCCCAACCACTTTTTATATATATACTATAAACAAAATAAAGAACAATTAATAAACACTAAGCTATTCCTAACCCACAGGTAGAGAGTATAACCAGAGACGTTGGTATAACACATTTTATTTAAATTTGGCCTTAAAAGTGTTAGGTTAGTTTTTTATCTTTTTATGTTCTGGATTCATTTATTGCTAAATTAACAGTTCATTTTTCAGTTTTGTTGACTCATGAACAGTGGGATTGGGGGGAAAAAACTGAATCCAAATTAGCGATGACCTTCACTCCAGATCACAGCCTTTCTTAACCTTTCATTTTCTTTTCTGTGTGTGAAGGCCGCACCGGCCTGGCCTGGCTGGCCTGTGGCCCCCATCTGGAGGTTGTTCACGCTGTGACAGGAGAGCGACTGTCGGCATACTGCTTCAGTGGTGGAGGGGAGCATCCGCCCAGCGTTCTTGCTGCCAGGGACTTTGGCTGGCTCAAGCGGTCAGTTTGTTTCCCTATCTATCTCTTTATCTTCACTTGTTTATCACATTATCATAAGTTAACGACTGTGCTGGGGAAATGTCAAAAGTTAACTTCTTTACTGTTCAATATTACTAGGTCGGGCCTGTTGGTTGGCTTGGAGGAAACGGAGGGCAGTGTGCTGTGTCTCTATGACTTGGGACTGTCAAGGGTGGTCAAAGCTGTGGTGATACCAGGCAGGGTGAGTTGTGCACTAAGATCTTCTTACGTCTATCACAGTATACCAAGATAAGTGTTCAAAAATATATCTGACCAAAGGTACCAAAACGTTGACACTATCTGTCTTCCTCCAGATTACAGCTGTTGAGCCGTTAGTGAGTTATGGCGGAGCAAGCACTTTGACACAGCACCTCCACCAGAGTTTGCGCTGGTTCTTCGGTATTGCTGCTGTGGTCACGGATCTCGGTCACGTTCTTCTGGTGGACCTCTGTCTCGATGACCTGTCCTGCAGCCAGACTGAACTGGAGGCTTCAGGTGAGGATAATATTTCAAGATGGGTTGGGTAGATTGGTGTTTGTACCTTGTCTATGTGTTTTTCTTCCGTCCCGGATATCCTTCTTCTCTTTGTTTTGGAAACAAGGTTTGAGGAAAAACAGTAAAACACAAGCCCACCCCTTTAGTAATTGTTTTCCTTCTTTAATTTACTTTCTGCCCCCAGATCTGCAGGTAGTGACCAAATCTCCTGCAGAGATCCCCCGGCTCAGAGAAGTCAGCAGCCGAGAGGGCAGACACCTCTGTCTCCAACTGAATGGGCCGAGTGGAGTTGGAGCGACGGCTCTGCAGTACATCTCCAGGACTAACCAGCTGGCGGTGGGATTTTCAGATGGATACTTACAGCTGTGGAACATGAAGACTCTTAAGAAAGAGTGAGTCTTTGTTTTAACTCCTACTCCGTGCTTTGTGTTGCAAAAGTGATTGTTCTTGTGTTTCATATCACTGTGAATGTCTGTCCATAGATACCATTCCCAGTTAGAGGGTGGCGGGGTAGCTGTATATGCCTTCACCTTCCAGGAACCAGAGAATGACCCCAGGAACTGCTGCTACCTCTGGGCTGTCCAGTCTTCTCAGGACCTGTAAGTGTTACATATAACAAGTACTGTCAAGTCAATTGTTTTTGTTTTTTCCTCTTGGAATCCCAAGGTCTTATTTTTCCTCTCACTCTCATGCAGCGAGGGAGATACCGTCAGCCTCCGTCTGCTTCAGATGGCCTTCAGTGAAAGAAAATGTTTGTCTTCTGGGAAGATCCTCTATGAGGTATTTAGTGTGTAAAATGTTAGAGCAAAGTTTTCTTGGATGAAGAAATCCTTTACAATGATGGTCCCCTTTCAGCCCCTGCAAATAAACGGTACCTTGATTTATTCTCATCCCTGTTTTCTTTTCGGTCTCTTAGGGTCTGGAGTACTGTGAGGAACGTTACAGCCAGGAGCTGAGTGGCACAGCTTTCTCGTTCAGGGCTCAGACCACCAACACCCGCCTGCTCGGTTGCCAGACCATCGAGAAGTTCAGACCCCATCCTGATAGGGACGACAGCATGAACGAAGGTTAGCCTCCTCCTGAGACTACCTGTGGAGATAATAGGAGTAGTCAGTGCAGGTTCCCAGCCTTTATTCAAATGTGAATTCTTTGTGCTTTAACATTTTTATTGTCGTCATTGTGCTGAAAAGGCCCCTTAGAGCTACTTTACCATTGTCTGTGCTGGTTAGAGCTATTGAATAATAGTGAACAGTCACGTTTTGCCTTTTTCTATACTGCGTCTGCTTGCACTCTTTTTTTTTTTTCTTACATGGCTTTTATTTTCTTAATCACATCATCCACTCCTCTTCACATTTTCAGTGGCATCTCCAGATACCAGTGTTTCAATCTTCAGCTGGCAGGTCAAAGCTTATGGACAGGGAAACCCATCGACCTACATCGGGGTGTTTGACATCAACCGTTGGTACCATGCACAAATGCCAGATTCTTTAAGGTACACAAGAATATTATTGTTCACACATTAAAAAATATATGTATAATAATTGAATCTATAATGAAAAGTATCTATGTTGTCCATCCGTTTGGTTTCAGTGGTTTCTAAGTTTACTTGTGTGTTGTTTTCAGAATGGGGGAGTCCCTGCAAAACTGTCCGTACCTGGCAGTTTGGTCTCTGGACCCAGTGGTGCAGATGGTGTCTCCACATCCTCTACTGGACGTGGTGGTTCACGACCGCAGCCTGAGCAGGGGTCTGCCCTTCACCTGCCCCCCACCAGAACAATACTTTAACCCCACCACATACAACTTTGGTAAGTGTGGAGATACTATGTGCCCTCATGCTGATTTAAGTTTCTGTTGAGAGATGATTGATGCATATTAAGATGTAGAATTATCTTCCTGGTCTTTTCTTTCCAGGCTTTGTGCCGTTCTGTTCCTTCATTGTATTACTCAAACATGTGCTTGCACAGACCTGCCTGGACTTCTAGTTCAAGTATGAATTATTGCAAAAGGTTGATGGACCCTTTTATGTTACAGATGCTACCTGCTTGCTCAACTCTGGAATTGTGCACTTAACCTGCTCTGGGTATCAGAAAGAGGCAAGTTTCATGTGTTTATTTTCCTGTGATGGCAACATTAACTTTTTTGGGGGCATTTAATCCAAAAGTTGGGTGTAAGAAGTGGACATGTGACTGTGTACACATTTTAAAGTATTACTGTATCTGGATCTGGTCTTTTACTTGTGTGTCTGTGATATGATGTTTATCAGTATGGCAGCACTATATTTATCATTTAGTCTCACGTTGAATTCTGTACGGTTGATTTGATTTTTCTTTTACACCCCACCACTGTCATTAAATCCAGACCCTGAGCTTTTTGAAGAAAGCTGCTCCTTGTTCCAGTGACATCATCTCCGCTAGCTACTCTCGCTGCCTCATGTCTGGCCTACTCTCATCTCGCCTGGCTGACACCCAGGCCTCCAGCCTCTCTCAGGTATACACCCCTGACTGACACCTGTTCAAACCTCTTCTTGATGCTTTTTTATTCCCTCCTTTTGTCCAGATTTATACATTATACAATATAATAAACACAATTAAATAAGATTTTTAATTTTTTTTTGGACATATTGCTTTTCCCCATCAGGAGGAACAGCTGGATGCCATCTTGTCCACAGCAGTGGAGACCAGCTCATTAGGACTGATCACTGGCTGTATCAAGCAGTGGACTGCAGAGGGTGAGAAGTCTAGAAGTTACTTTCTCACATGAAAAAATATGAAAACTGTGATTATATAAAGTGATTTATTAATAGCGCTACATTTATCTTTATCACCAAACCTGCAGTCACCTTTAGTTCTGTTCAAATTCTGTTACTCTCCCACAGAACAACCAGGCTCTGCACTGAACCTGCGCTACATCCTGGACTGGGCCTGGAACAAAGTAATCCAGACGAAGGATGAACTTGATGGCATCTGTATGTTTAATCTTTTTCTTAACTATGAAGTATAATAGAATATTGGTTAGGCAGGAGAGTTTTTTGTTTCTTGATTTTGGTCAAATTCATTTGTTTATAGTAAAGTAATATGAATTTTATGAGTTAAAAATGGTACTTAATATTGACCACTCCAAATAAGTTTGAATTGATTAAATCAGAGGTTTGTACAATATGTTTGTAAGGTAAATTTACTGTTCAGACTATGTTTTATTTATCCTTGTTTGCTTTTCTGCTTTTTTGATTATGTAAATTATTCAAGATTTGGATTATTGTTAGGGAGCACACAGTTTCTATGCTGTTTGGAAGCTTTTTTTCAATGTGGATCTGTTTTGTGTGTATTTGTCTTGTAGGTGCGCCGCTGTTTGACAGCTCATCAAACTTCACAGACCCTCAGACCTTGCAGCTCTTGCAGCACAGCCAGCGGCTGCTGGGTAACCTCAGTACCATCTTCCACTGTCTCCTCAGTGAAGCTCAGGAGCTCACACAAAAAGGTGCTGTGTCCACAGATACATTCACATCGCAAGTGTTACATCTTCCTGTGATACTGGCAAACAAGATCAGCCAGCACAGTTACCCTATGTTGTTTGAACCATTTTTTTCTTTCTGAAAAGTTATGCTCATGCTCTGTTGTGCAGGTCTGGTGGGACTGATAAACAAGAACTTGGTTTCCAGTCTGATCTCCAAGTATGCTCAGGTGGTCCTCTGGTTCTGTCGTACCGGCTTACTGCCTGAGGGCTCAGGTAAAGTCGTGCTTGCACAAACAAAATTGTCATGGAAATCTTTCAGTAGGAACCGTAGCAGCAGAAATCATTCTCTGTGAGACAAAAAACAAGCTCACAGCAGGTTTAATATTACAGTAACACATATCAGATAACATTACATATTATGAAACTGGAAAGATAATGCACTGCAGAAGGGAGGAATGTTTCTAAATCAAGGTGTGGGCAAAACTTGTGGCTATCTCTGTATTGAGTTGTAGTTTTTCTTCTTGTGCTCACCAGATGACGATGCTCTCCAGATCTCCAGGCCTGTCTACACCCACTCAGTCATCAGCAACTACTACACTATGCGCAGAGAGGACCTCACCAGGCTAGCAAAGTGAGTAGTCTTTGCTAAACTGACATCTGTCCCAAGTCTAGGGTTGCAGCTATCCAAGCCTTTCATATTGACTTAATTACTGTTTAATCGGTGGAGGAGTCTGTAAAATGATTCAGTGACAAATGCCCATCTCAGTTGACTCAGTTTTCCCTAAAAATTAGTTACAATGAAGCAATTTTAATGTGCTCATAATCTACTGAGGGTTCTTGAATTGCAGTTTGGGGTTTCTGTGATATAATGCTGACACTCTCCTGTCATCTTCTCAGGGGCAAGTGGTGTGCAGACTGCCTGATGATCGACGGTTTGGTTGGCCAGTGTGGCGAACGCTTGACCAACCTATGGAAAAGGGACGAGGGTGGAACGGGGCAGTATCCACCACCAACATTGCATGTAAGAATTTGAAATATATATACATAATATAAATAAAATTTTACTGATTTGAATGATCCAGTTAATGCTCTATTCAGACTATATCTGTCATGTCATAAAGAGCCGTGTGTTTGTGTCTTTGATCCACAGGCCTTGTTGGACATTTACCTACTGGACAGTATTGACGAAGCTGCCAAACATGCAATTGTATCCTTCATGATGTAGTAACACTCCCAAACTTATAGCAATGTCAGCCTTTGCCGTTTACAATATTCTACACCACATTGTGTTTTGCATCGTGTTGCTCCACAGTCAAGATTGAATGTGATTTATCTTGTGATATAAAGTTTGAAACGGTCAGCCTTCTGTTTGTATAAGCCTTGACCTGTTGTCTCAGGTGATTTACCTGTTGCTGGATGTCATGTACTCCTTCCCCAACAAGGATGGAGCATCAGTGGAGTCTTTCCCCCCAGCTTTCGCCATTCCTGTTGGACTGGTGAAACTAGTACAAGGTCTCTGGCTGCTGGACCATCATGACCATCAGGTTCGTACTGATTTACCCATTTGAATGACAGTTTATTTTCCCGAGGTGTCATTTTGGGCTTGTGCAAGACAAAAGAGCTTTGTTCTGATTAAAAGAACACCAGTATGCTCATGTTATTGTCAACATTTACAGTGAAAATATTATTGATCGTTCTAAACTATTGTAGTTGTGGTGTTTATGACAAGATCCTTCACTAATATTTGAGCTCTTATTAAATGACATTTCTTCTTTGTCTTCATCAGCGTGCATTTGAGCTGCTGCTGCATCCAGCCGCCTCTCAGTGTCAGTTTGAGTGGCAGCACGAGCGCGTCCTCCAAGCTCTCATGTGCCAGGACCAGCACTCGGTGGCTCTGCGATATTTTCACATCGCGAAGCCCCTAATTTCCTCCACCTCCCAGGCGAAGCTCTGCCTGTCTGTGCTGCTGCAGAACAGGTAAAAGCAAAGGGCAAGGATCTTGACAGATGCTCAGTAAAACTTTAAACAGTTTTGAAACCGTAAAACCTTTTATTCCAGGAAACATGATGTGCAGTTCCAGTCTTTCACATGTTTTAACTTAACCTTTTATTAACCAGCCAGTTTGCCACTTTTCCAGGTGTCTCATAGATGCGTGGTCCTTACTGCGGCAGCACTCTAATCGCCTCAATATGAGTGAGCTGATGGGCTTCTTGTACGAGAGCTGCCAGGAGCTGGGCCTGATCAAGGAGCTGCTCAAACTGCCCCTCGGTCTAGCTGAACAGGTTGGAAAGAGATGATTTAAAGTCGTCATTTATCTCTCTTTGTGTCTTTGGGTTATAAAATCAGTTCTTAAATGGATCTTGCGTTTGTGTTTCAGGAATGTTTGGAGAAGTTCCTCCAGGGCAGAGGAGGCCTCCCGAACAGAGAACTACTGATGGTTCATTACCTTCAGCAGGCCAACTATATACCTGCTCTGCAGCTCAACCACAGTCTCAAAATGCATCTGGTGGTATGTTTGACACACACATACAGTATTATCTTTATAGTTGTGGCATCTATTTAGGTGTTCAGAACTGTCTGACCATCTATTCATATAGAGAGAAAATGCTGAAATCCCATAAGACTAGTAATCACATTTATTCTTTGTGACTAGAACGAGCGGGACCCAAAGCTCAAAGAACGGTCCAACACCAGGAACTCTATATTGGATCAATATGGCAAGGTTCTGCCTAGAGTGCAGAGGAAACTGGCGATGGAGAGAGCAAAGCCCTACCAACACCCCTACACCATCCACAAAGAAGGTAGGGAAGAGCTGCACCTGAGTTTACTCCATTCAGTGTAATTTACTTTCACAGTGGGAAAAGTGTTAACAGAATCTTCCCAAACCGCTTTGTTGCAGTCATTCGGCCACAGCCACTCTCGACCATCACCAAGCGCTCTGCCAGTGAGAAGGTGATGTCCCGGGCTGGATTCATCAACAATGTCCTGACCAAGATTGAGGAGGTTTGGTTAGGCAAAGGAGCAACGCCACAATCTTCTCCAGCCAAGACGTGAGCATAAGAAACCAAAATTACCCCTTGACTGTTATCCTTTCTTTTATTATTCTGCTTTTGTTTACTGTTCTCTAACCTTTTTAAACCTGTCTCTTCCAGTCCCAGGGCAGCTGAAATTCAGAGCCCCTCCTCTTCAATTCACCCTGATCCCTTTCTGGGAACTCCCATCACCATGACCTCCAAACGGAAATCAAGGTACTTTCATCAGAGCTGCAGTGAAAGTGAAACATACCATACACATTCATTTGAACATAAACCTTATAACTATATAACTTGGTAAAGTACAGTTTAATGACTGGTTTAAGTATCAACAGATTTACTATAACCAGTCTCTGATGTCATATAATCAGGGGTCATTTTTTTTTACAACAGAAAGCTTGGTAGTTGTTGTTCATTTCTTCCTCTTTAATGTCGCCCAGGCTGATGGACTTGGTGGTCCACCCCTCCTGTCAGAGCCCTCAGTCTCTTCTCAGCCCCCCCAGACATCCCAGCTCCTGGGTTTCTCCAAAGAGCATCAGCAAAGCCCCTGAACTCAGCCTGCTGCAGACCCCACAGGTCGTCAAGGTGTGTAGACCACTGTGTTGTATTTTTGCTTTCAAGTATTCAAAAAAGATTGTATGCAACAAACATTTAATCATAATTGATATAAATAAATGTTGTTTGTATCTGGTTTGTTTCCTTAATTGTTTAGTTAAAGATCATTATTTTGGGTTTTGTCCTCTCAGCGAGCTCGGGCCTTGGCTGCCTCTGGCCCGGTGTTCTCAGCCTTCACGCCCCAGTCCATCCTTCGCAGCAGCCTGCGGCCCACACCTGTCGCCACGCCTTCTGCATCTCCAGGACGCTCCATCACCCCACCACTCCGCAGCAAAGAGAGCCGCATCACCTTCATCGGAGAGACAGAATCACCTGAACCAGAGAAGGGAATCCGATGGACCAATGGGGTAAGACCAAGCTGTTACTGTCTGGTTGTTGTGCGTTGAGAAATGAGGTTATATCACTTTTGAGGTGTTATTATGTTGGTCTATATTAGCACATGTTTTCTTTTCACATTCTCTTTGTCCTTCTTGCTGGTGGGTTTGGGTTTTCTCTTTATAATAAAATGTCTTCCAATCCTTTGTGGACTTGTCTTTCTCTCTAGATGGCAGCAGACAGTGAGATCAGCTTGCTGACCAGAGGCTCCTCGCTGTCCAAGGCAACGGGTAAAACCTGGTCCTCACAGCCTGCTGAGGAGGAAGAGGATGGAGAGGAGGAACAGGAGGAACAGGAGCAACCTCGCGTAAAGTTCTTGCCCCCCGAGGGAGGTATTCCTTCACCAGAGCTGAGGTGCTCCGAAAGTGAGTCGTCCTCCGTTCACGAAGTCGCTGCAGACACGGGACCATCGGACGCAACGCAAACACGACTCGCCCTGAGTTTCGACACCAGTCACAACACACCTGTCCGCTCAACCGACACCACCCTGGAGTACTACGACGCACCTCTATTGGCAGAAGAAGATGAAGAAGAAGAAGAGGCGCACATGGCTACAGAGACCGACGAGGAGGTAGTGACACTGAACATCAAACCCCAAGTGGAAACGGAGGAACCAGAGGTAAAGCTCTCCCCAACCACTGAGCAAACCTCAGTCCTTACAACAGAGATTATAGAGGAGGAAAAAGAGGAGACGGAGGAAGATGAAGCAATTGAAAACATGGTCGAGATTGCACTTCAACATGAGGCTAAAAGTGACGAAGATGTCCAGTCAGAAAAAGAGGATGAAAATGAGGATGCTGAGTCAAGTAGCAAACAAGAAGATGCTGGAACTCTTGACCATGAGGAGATACCAAGCGACAGTCAAGGTACTGTAATTCATTTGCACAATTTGCTCCAACTTATTTTTCTATTACTTTCGATGTAAGGCAGCTTGTTTCAAATTGTAGAAATTGTCACATGTCTTGCTACCCCTTCACCAAAACACCTGTTGACATAATTTGTATGTCACTAGTTTGTAACCAGGTAACTGAGAACATAGATTTTGGACCAGAGGTCGAATCGGACGATCAACCAGCAGAAGCCACTGACCAGGACGTCCAGCCGGAGGCCACAGAGTTAACCGAGCATCTGAAACCATCTGCAGCCACTGAACCCACAAACGAACTCGAGGACGAGCTGGAACAGTCAACAGGTCCGTTTTCCAATAAATGATGCATGTACAGTGTGAAATGTTCTAATATATTCCCACCTCCTATTAGACAGGATGGTTACTACACACACAGACAGATTAAGAAAACAAAGAAGCTGAGAGTTTCCTGTCCTGTCATTTGAATTTACATCCTGTTAGTGGTTTGGTTGACATTTATATAGCAGCAGTTGTGGTTTTGTTGCTGTTATGTGTGAAAAAAAGATAGTAGTTTGTTTTTGTGCTGTTTGCCATCAGATCTGACAGAGTTTGTGCAGCGGCATCTGTTTGGCGGCGATCTGTCTCCTCCGCTCACCCGCTCAGGAATCCACAATGCATCACAGGCGGCACAGACGTCATACAACAGGTATGTACTTTTTTTTTTCTGTGACTACAATGGTTTGGTTTCAAATGCAGTTTTGTTTGTGGAAATACGAAGCTACAAATAGCCATCACCCACCTTTCTCTCAGTGAATCACTAGGCGAGGTTGAAGAGCAGGAGCCGGCAGCTGCTGAAGCTCCCCCTGCTTTTACCAGCCAGAAGTCGAACGCCTCTGTGACATCTTCCGAACCGACTGGCACAGACTCCCACTGTAAGATTGTACACACATACATAACGACGCTGATGCTGCTAATGTTACTGTGTGGTTTCTCACATACCTCTACTTTTCTGCTTTTTTTAAAATCCCGTAGCTGTTGTGAGCGTAAACGATAGTGAAGAGCTGTCTAGTGCTGAGTCTGAGGAGGAAGAGGAGGAGGAAGAAGAAGAAGATGAGGAGGACGAGGACGAGGAGGAGGATGAGGACGAGGAGGAGGGGTCTGATCAAGCCGAGGAGGAAGAGGAGGAGGACTCTGGTAGCGAGGTGGAGATCATTGAGGAGGTGCAGGGCAACGGGCGGTTGCCACCCCTCCAGCCCAGCTCCGTCTTCGTACAACAAGGACACGCACATTTCCTGCCGAGTCTGTCGGAGCAGGAGGCTGCTGCGTTCTCTCTGCTCACACCGGGGCCTGAAATGAAGGTGAACAGACACAGAACGAGATGATGAGATGACAGAGTCTGCAACAGAAGATAACTTATCTTTAAAGGGATAGTTCAACATTTTGGTAGATTGGCCTATTGCCACAATCCCTATAGTCATAGTAGTAGGTTCATTACCTTTAATTTTCAGTGCAAGCTGTTAGATCGGCAGGGCAGAGACATGAGCTGCTCAGCTAACGCAACAGAGGCACACAGTACGTTCGCCTTTACCTCATCAAACTCATCAAATACACAATCCAACAACTCCAAAACACTCTCATGGAGAAGTTGTGACCTGCACATTCACCACGCTATTAAATAACCAAGTATAATTATGCAGCATTATAACATATGAAGTAAATACTCAGAACTACTTGCGTTTTTAACGCCCAGCAACCATGTCTGGAAAGTAGTTCCAGATATTGATTTGCCTCGAAAACAACTCCGTCTCGTAATGTTACATTACATATCATTTCATAGCGTGGTGAATGTGCAGGTCACAACTTGTCCACCAGAGCGTTGTGCAGTTGTTGGATTGTGTATTTGATGAGTTTTGAGGGACAAGCAAAAGTACCGTGTGCCTTGGTTGCATTAGCTAAGCAGCTCACGTCTCTGCCCCGCGGATATCAAAACAACACGCACCGACAATTAAAGATAATGAACCTACCCCTATGACTATAGGGATTATGGCAATAGGCCAATTTGCCAAAATGTTGAACTATCCCTTTAAGTAATTAAGCCAAATATTGCCTGATTAATTGATGAATTGTAAATCCTTTCCTTAAAGGTGCTGGAATCAGTTTCAGTTAATCTGAGAAATGGATATCAACAATAACCTTGCCGTGTTTGTTTCCTCATAGATGGTGGAGGAGGACATGGAGGGCGAGGTGGTGATGGTCAGGCTCGGGGCTGATGAAGGAGGGATGGAGGCAGAAGAGAATGAAGATCAAGGATCATCATACATGGAGCTCAAACCCTCGACCACTCTCCTGGTGCCTCTGGAGCTCGTGGAGGGGCAACACGGCCTGGTGGACAGCGCTCAGCTGTGTCTTCCCGACATCCAGCAGATGGTCGTGCCAGACGACCCGAGGACCGAAAGCCAGAGCAGCTTCTCTCTGATGCTGGACATGGACGAGGACGTGGATAAAGACGCAGACACGCTGCCGATGGAGAATGACCTGCAGTCCTCCGGTCTCTCCACCCAGTCTCTGGTCGAGGAGGCCGGTGAGGAGCCTGTGGCCAAACCTGAGGTTATTCTGTTGGGCACAGACGAACAGGAAGCTCCTCTGTCTGGAGAAGTGTTAGAAGTGTCACCAGACGACCAGGGGAAAGACATGGACACCTTGGATGGTATCGAGCTAGATGGACTGACCGAAGCAGAACCTGTCCAACTCCAAACCGACCAACTCACTGAAAGCACTGAGACAAGCCAGGAAAGTGAGTTTGTAATGCTGCCCGAAGATCACGAACCTGAAGCTCCTCCAGCACCAGCTCCAGTGGAAGAACTCCCAGCAGCCGTGGATGATGAAGATGTTATAGCAAAGAAAGATGCTGCTGATGACGAACTTCCAGCAGCGGTGGATGATGAAGATGTTATAGCAAAGAAAGATGCTGCTGATGACGAACTTCCAGCAGCGGTGGATGATGAAGAAGTTGTAGCAGCGAAAGATGCTGCTGATGAACTTCCAGCAGCGGTGGATGATGATGTTGTAACAGCGAAAGATGCTGCTGATGAACTCCCAGCAGTGGTGGATGATGAAGATGTTGTGTCGATGAAAGATGCTGCTGATGACGAACTTCCAGCAGCTATGGATGAAGATGTATCAATGAAAGATGCTGCTGCTGATGAACTCCCAGCAGCGGTGGATGATGAAGATGTTGTAACAATGAACGATGCTGCTGATGAAGAGACGGGGGAGGAGGAGACTAAACCAACGCCTGCTGAGGACCAGGTAGAGCCCGAAGAGAATCAGCCTGTTAATATAGACACAGATGCTGCTCCCAGTCCAGAGGTTGTACCCGACCCAGATGCTGTACCTAGTCTAGAAGTGGTACCCAGTCCAGAGGTTGTACCCAGTCTAGAAGTGGTACCCAGTCCAGAGGCTGTGGAGCCGGTGCCTGCTGAGGAGGAGGAGGAGCCGCAGGAGCAGACAGTCTTACCAGAAACAGAACAAGATAATATCACAGAAGAAATTACAAAAGAGAAGGAAACTAAAAGGAGGACTAGAGGAAGACAGAGAAAGGATGATGTTAAAGAGGAACCTGTGCAGCAGGACGTGAGCTCAAATAACAAACCAGAGGAACCGCCCGTGCCAGAGACTCCGACCTCTCAGAGGAAGAAGGCTCCTTCCACACCAACACGGAGGACCACAAGATCGAGGAGGACCGTTACTTTCATCTCTCCTCTCCCGGAGGAGACGGACGAGCCAGAGCAGGACGCGCAAGTAGACGAGACAGAGACGAGCGCTCTGGAAGTCCCTGCCTCGTCCAGACGTACGCCCAGAAAAAGCAAACAGAACAAAGAAGTCAACGTCAGAGCCAGCACGCCACGAAGAAGTACCCGCAAAGCTCCGCTAGAGCCTCCTAAAGAAGAGGTCGAAGAGGAGGAGGAGGAGGAGGCTGCAGATAACGATACCAAGGCCTCCTCCTCTCCTGCCAGAAGACGGGCTTCCCAGAAGGCCACTGCAACGAGGACAAGCCGGAGGACCCGCACTGTCAGTGAGCAGGAGGAGGAGGAGCAGGAGGAAGAGGAGGAGGTCACGCATACAAAAGCTGGTCGACGAGCAAGCTCCAGGACTTCCACACCAGCCAAACGCAGGACCCCTCAGGCGAGCACCCCGAGGAGGTCCAGCCGAAGGATACTGAGCAGCAGCGAGGTGGAGACGACGACATTAGAGATCGTGGAAGAGGAGAAGGAGCAGGAAGAAGAAGTCTCCGCTCCTCCGGTCAAACGCAGCTCTAGGAAGACGCAGTCGACGCTGCTGGAGGAGGAAGAGGACAAACCAGCGGTAGATCGCAGCCCTGGCAGGACGACCCGACAGTCCAACCGGATCACCCTAAATGTTTATCCACAAGTAAGGGTTTTTTTTTTAATTAATTGATGTGGTAGATATCAAAACAGTTTATTTTAAAGCTCAGCAAATTGCCTCATCCACATTTTCATATTTTTAAATATTTTTACTTTTAGCTTTTCTTCATTAAACAATTTTAATTTCTACCAGTGATTATCATGCATGTGTCATCCATCCATCGCTAATCATTGAAAACATTTGATACACTAGGTGAAACTGGTTCCTGTGTCACTTCCCCAGAGTGCAAAAAAGACAAAACGAGAGACGATTGCAGAAAACATAAAAGAAAGCGAAGATCTTCTGGAGTCTGAACTCAACAGCAACACTAGTCACACCAACTCCCGGCGACCAACCAGGAGCAAACTCTGGAACCACCCAGAGGAGGATCTCCCCCTACTGGACTCTCCGTTGGAGGTGGACTCTGAAACCCCCGTCGCTGACGCCCTCATCAAGAGGCTCAAGGATGAGGAGGAGAAACAGGAAGGTGTGTACGAAGCCTGAATACCGAAATGTGTTTGATAATAATCAATAAAAGTAGAAGAGGTCTTATGCGTGGTAAAGAATTCAGAAAGTATTGGTGTAGATATGCTCCATTGTCATCTCTTTGTTAAATTTACAGGAGGAGTAGTTATCTCGAAAGTGGTGAGAACCAGCAAGAGGAGTACGAAGTCGTCAAGCGAGCACGTCCCTGAACCCGAAGAGGACGAGTCCAGTCCAGGCGAGCTTTCGTTCATTTACTCCCCTGCAAGGAGGAGAACAAGAGGTGAGCACAGTTTCCCCTTGCACATCTGTCCAGCTGTCCATTTTGTCCTTGATGACTTTAACCCCGTGTGGTGTTGTGTGTCCTCAGGCCGTAGAGGAGAGTCTCCTGGTCCGAGTGAAGAGTCTGTGACGCGCGTCACACGGAGCAAACGAGTCAAAGATGCTGCTCCTCAGGTGAGTGTCGGAGGTTAACACCTGTGGAAGTCGGTGTGTTGGTTCTTCAAACATAAATCCTGGAGGTTCAGTTTAACAAATTTTTACTCTAACATTTATATTGAAACTACGACCTCTGTGTCAATACTGTTAAACTCTATGCAAAGTAGTGTCATATTTTAAATGACCTTGTTTTCCAGCTGCTCATGCATCTGGATCTGACAGAGGTCATACCTTGGGGTTTATAGCTTCATTTAAATAAACACAGGGGTTATGAGGGAGAAATATTAACTGTGAGATCTTCTTTACACGTTTTGATTTTGCCTTTCCCTTTTTTCCAGGATGATGTTGCGTCAGATGATCATGTGGAGGAGGAGAAAGCAGCAGGTGTTTCTAAAACCAAGAAAACAGGCAAACGAACAGCCAAGTAAGACCCACACTGAAGGCACTACCCAGAATTTTAGTTTGACATTTTAAATGAGATTACACAATTTTTCTCAACCACAATTTGGGTTTCGGTGTTTTCTAAAACACTTATCCTAAACTACTGAGGCTCTTCTCAACCATTTCACACCATTAAACCTGCTGTTTACATGTTCTAATTTTACTCCTAATGCTCAATCTACATGCTTCAACAATGTTCTTCTGCTGTCAGTTTACAATGTATTTCAGTAGGTATTAACTTTTTTTTTTTATTCAGGAATTTTTCAAACTTTTCGTGTCATTCATTTATTCATCATCCTCCTCAACAATTCAAGTAATTTCCAGCCATTTCATACAAAATCTTACATCTTTTTAATTTATTCTCAGCCATTGCTTCAGCTATGTTAGCGCTGGTTCATCAGTTTTCCTTCCTGTCAGGTTAGCTGCAGATTTCAACTATTCAACTGTCACACTTAAACATGCAGGATTTCAATGTTTTCTTCTCCCTTGAGCATTTCTACTGCTTTTTACCTTTAAAAAGGCATTCATCTTAGACTACAAGTTATATGTTTCAGCTTTAGCATTAGCCTTTTTCAACATTGCTTTAGCAGTTTCTTCAGCTAATTTAGCATTGATTCAACAATTTCTTCAGCTCATTCAGCATTCACACGCATTTTCTGCAGGAAATGCTTTCTTTTTCTAGTTTCTTTTCACATTCACAGTTTACGCTCCCTCATGCTGTTTAAGATCTTTTTCCTTCAAACCTTTTTTTCTTCTTTCCCCATCCTCAGATCTAAAGGCGTTCCCGAGCCGCCTCCCGTAGCAGAGGTGGACCTGATCTCCCCTCTGCCCAGCCCGGCTGACCCACAACCACGGACACAGAAGAGAACTAAAGACGGAGACGTCCCGGCCTCGGGCATGAGCCTCAGACGCAAGCGCATAATGGACACAGTTTTCACAAAACCCGTCACCCGGAGGAAGAAACTATAAAGGAGGTCTGTGATTGGTTCTGACCAGAAAACCTCAGACAGCCGCCCTCGAGGGTTTGAACCGCCTCAGTTAAGAGCTGTCAAATAAAGGTGTATGCCTAAACTCACCACGGATCTGTTTCCTCAAATGCCTCAAAGCGCTGCATCTGTCTTTGTACATGGACTTCCCTGTAGGATAATAAAATAAAAGCAATGAGGACTATATTTTTGGAGTTTACATGTCCCGCTCACCCTAACTTGATTACTCTTGATATTGTATTTGTGGCCATTTTGTGACGCTCCTCGTAATCGGTTTAATTCTCTGGGCACAGAATGGCACAAGGGCAAACAATCAGTGTGGGTTTTTAGAAGCTCTTGATACTAAAACCAGAGAGACTGAACTGAACTCGCCTCCGATGAAGAGGTTTTATTTACATTCAATTTTATTAATTTTTTTTTTTGTTTGTTTGTTTTTTTGTCGTTGTTGTTTACTTTTAAGATTTCAAGGCCTGCTGTTTTTTCTATTTAAGAAGAAAGGCAACCAAGCCAGTGGAGACACAAGATTTCTACTGCTAAATTTGTATATAGTCTTTTGCTATGTTCCAAATAAAATTAATAAATAAATCCTAAAGAATTATGTTCATTTTGAAGTTTTGAGTGTTTCAAATGCATTTGATCACCTAATCAGATTGCCTGTCTCAATAGTCTCAATAGTTTCGCTTGATTTGGGAGATTTTCTGTGAAAGACACGGACTGTTTTTGTATGTCATGGGATGTTAAATATTGTAAAAGAGGGGGGAAAAACACTTGCACAGCGGTTTGAAGTTGTTAAACTTGTTTTGGGACATGTTAATAGGCTTGTTTCATTAAATTTATGGCAACCACCATCTAACACATAGGCTATTTTCTGATGAATGTATGTAGAATGTCTTATTTTTGATGACTGCTCTTTGATAAATATGGCAAAGCTTGAATACCTCCACCTCTGGTGTTTGGGTGATTGTCTCAATTCAGCTTCTTTGGTGTGTGGGCAGAGTGAATCTCACAAAGCCCTCTTCCTAATGTCTGTCTCAGCCTCAAATTATCCTTCACAAAGAGCCGAGACTTCATCTTGTCGGTGCCTTAGACACATGACGTTCATCAAACCCAAACCTTTAACATTCAGGACATCGTGTGGTT
Source organism: Trachurus japonicus (assembly GCF_045865225.1). NCBI lineage: Eukaryota > Metazoa > Chordata > Actinopteri > Carangiformes > Carangidae > Trachurus > Trachurus japonicus. The sequence continues at coordinate 15,530,150 of NC_140909.1, forward strand.
CATGGAAGAAATGTAGCTGCTGGAGGGAAGTTTGTTGTTGATGTAACTGTGGCAGTAAACATCTACCGGTCCTGTAGTTTGCCTCTCCTATTCCCTGTGACACCGTCTCTGCTGAATAATTTAAAGTGGTGGACAAGGTGAAAGTGAAACCAATCTTCACTGCTCCACTTCACACATTATAATAACGTACATCTTTTCCACACTGAATTTAATATTGATCGTTGCTTAAATAATCAAAAGTCATTCTCCAACTCAATATGTTTGGTAAATATCTATGTACGTTTGGTCTCAGTCAGTGTCATCTGCACTTTGCTTTAGTTGATATTCAAGTGTTTCGAATCACATCCACATTTCAGCAACAAAACAAAATGTTTTTTTCCTACTGAAACTGTTTCCCAGCAGGCCACTGTGGTCACCATCGTCCCCGTCACGCTGCTCTGAGTGTGTTACTGTCAGTGTGTAACTCGACACAGTTTGGTCTCCTGTGCTCTGTGGTTCAGTTGATCACTCGTCTCCTGCGTTGATGCCTGTGAGCTGGTAATGAGAGCTAAAGTCATGTACAGTAAGGACTGTGTCAAAGTGGCCGTCAGAGTCCGGCCGTTCAACAAGGTCAGTGTGCTGTGGATTTATACAATATGTACATGTTCACTTTTTAAACCTGTCATTCCTTTGTTGTGTTTCCCCTTTCTCTGCCTGTTTCAGTTACAATGATCTTTATTCTTATGGTGTGATAGGCATATTAGTGCGTGCTGTAATTGGTACTATTTCTAAATTATTACTAGACCAAACATTGCCTCCAGTCTTGGCAGTTCTTTAATAACTCATTGACAAATATATAAGCAAACAAACTCAGGATGATTTGACTTCATAGACATTATTTTTTCAATATAATAGCAAAACAAAATAAGAAGTTTAACATAGAGAGCTGCAAAATGTACAAATACAACAGATGAAATGTCTAAGAATAAAGTGACCACACTGACTTTCAGCAGATGTTCCCTGAGAAAGTTGCATACTGTTGAATAGTGACCATGGAGTAGAGTGATCAATCAATCAACTTTATTTATATAGCACATTTAAAAAACCACAGGGGAAGCCAAAGTGCTTTACATTGAGGCATAAGAACTGATCCACTGTATAATACATACAGTGTATAATTAAAAGAACCTCTAATAAGTAAGATTTGTGAAAAGATGGTAGAATATTAACATGTGCTGGCCTGGTGCATGGCCTAACGTATGTTGGGATGTTGTATAGCCCTAGAGAAGTGACAAAGCTGATATTTAGAAAAAGGAAAAACTACTTCTGTACACTACAATATCAGGCTCATTTACTGATGTAGCCAAAGTTAATTTGAATTGAAAAAATGATTGTTATCCACAAATCTCTATTACATATTCAACAGAACAGGAATAATATGATAAATGAAAACAGCATGGTAAAAGGTCTACTGGTCATTTTGTCTGGGTGCTTTTGGCAGCTCTAGAATAAGCATTCAGCTACTTAATATCTTTATTTTATGCTTTAAAAAACTAAATCTCTATATGTATATAGGGGAAAAGATTTTGATTCTGTGTCAGTGAGTGAGGTGTACATCTGTAGTTGTTCATTGTACAGTGTTGTCTACAAATCTTACTTATTGCGGCTCTAAAGAAGAGTACAACATCTCACTTGCCCTCTTTCCAGATCCTTCACATATGTCCTGAAAATCAAATTAAATGTGCTTAATGAAGACTGACGTCCTCCCACAGTGACCTCTCCTCTTCCTTCCTCTATGTCCTTCGTTCATCCAGAGGGAGAGGGATGCAGGCAGCCGCTGTGTCGTCTCCATGGCGTCCAGCTCCATCACCATCCAGGACCCACGTGACTCTCAGAACCGGCGCTCCTTCTGCTTCGACTACGCCTACTGGTCCCACAGCGGCTTCACTCGGGACCGCAGTGGTCTGTTCGTGCCCGAAGAGCCGGGGGGACGCTACGCCGACCAGGTCAGCTCCATGGCAACCAAGGATTGGTAACAGTCACCACCACAACCTATAAGTTAGGGCTGGGACGATATGCTTTTCTCCCGATTCGATTCTTACGATCTTTTGGTTGGCGATTCGATTTAAATTGCGATTCTATGATATTGCTGATTCTCTTGATTTTTAGTCTGCATTTTTAACATTTATCTGCACACAAATTCTATAGAAGCCTATAAATGAACATACTCCATTATAAAGTGAACTTAAACCCTTTTCAAAACCTGTACTCTCTGTATGTAAAAAAGGCTAACAAATGCACATTGCACAATATTTTAAAAAATTCAAAAAAAAAAAGAAAAATTCAAAAAAAAAAATCGATTTTTGAAAAAAAAATCGTCAAAAAAGATATTGCGATATTTATGTGAATCGATTTTTTTCTCCCACCCCTACTATAAGTACAGAAATATGTATTGCATCTGATAAAATGTTATCTCTCCCCAGGACAGTGTGTTTCAGGACCTGGGAGAGGGAATACTGGAGAATGCACTGCAGGTATCGTCCCAGTTGTTGTTCTGTTCTCCTTGGATAACATGGACACTTTCAACTCGGTGCTGATAGTAAATGTCCTGAAACAAACATCCACAGGGTTACAATGCCACACTGCTGGCCTACGGGCAGACCGGCTCAGGGAAGAGCTACTCAATGGTTGGCTATGGGCCGAATAAAGGCCTGGTTCCTAAACTCTGTGAGCGACTGTTTGAGGCTATTAGAGAAAACCAGGACACCAGACAGTGTCAGGTAGTGTGTGTGTGTGTGTGTGGCTGCTTCAGCTCGTCATCATCATTTACCAGTAGATATTGTGTAATTCCTTTTTAACGTCTGTGCTCTTCATGTCCTCACAGGTCTTTTTCAGTATGATGGAAATTTATAACGAGCAGGTAAATCTGGCAGCAGTGAACAGTTACCGAATATTATAATTTTCCCCCTGGTCTCTTTTCTCTGCATATTACTCTACTGAAGAGGTCATTGTGTTAATAGACGACCAGATGTTATCGTTTTTCATCTCTCCCTCCCTCCTCCTGGCTTAGGTAATAGACCTGTTGTCTCGAGGGTCCCGTACTCCAGGGGGGCTCCGAGTTAGAGAGGAGCAGCAGCGAGGTTTCTATGTGGAGGGTCTCCGTACCGTCCCCTGTGACAGCGCCCCACAGGTAGAGGAACGGGCGGAGGCACAGACAGACACAGACGATGGAGGAGGGTATTATAGCTGTGATGATGATGATGATGCATTTGTAAACCAGGATCCTGTGCATGTTTCTGAAGGTGGAGCAGCTGATGGAGCAGGGGACCAGGACTCGAACCACAGCTGCCACGCACATGAACGCCAACAGCAGCCGCTCGCACATGCTGATTATCCTGCAGCTCAAACAGGCACTGGGAACGCTCCTCTCTCATGTGAAACTGAACCCACACACTCTTTTCTGAAGCTCTTGTGGCCTCAGAAATCCTTCAGATAATCATTGACAGAATGAAAACAAAATCAAAATAGTATTATTATCAGAGATGGACAGAGTACTCGACCCCAGTACTTGAGTAAGAGTACAAATACTACTGGTCAAAATTTACTCCGTTACAAGTAAAAGTAGCTCAGTCGACATGTTACTCGAGTAAGAGTAAAAAAGCACTTGCTTTTAAAGGTACTTAAGTATCCAAACGTACATGATTTTAAATTTACTTTAAGTAAAAGTAAGAGTAAGATTAAATTTCTTATTTTTCACATCAATGAATTACTATAATTTTTTCTAAATTAATTTAAGGACCTTTTAACTCTTGTTTCTGAGAATTAACTCTTTGAAACCACCTGCACTGATGTGCTGCTTTTAGGGGTCAGGGTTTCCTTCTTTGACAAACACAGCTTGTGTCCAATAGTATTTTAGAAAAGAAAAAAAAAAGAGCAGACCTGAAAGTAACGAGTACTTTTCAGCCTTTCTAGAAATTAACTTGAGTAAAAGTAAAAAAATATTTGTCTTGGAAATGTATTCAAGTAAGAGTAATAAGTACCAAAGAAATCTAATACTCAAGTAAAGTACAAATCCTCTGGATATGTACTTAAGTACAGTACTCAAGTAAATGTACTCCGTTACTGTCCACCACTGATTATTATACAGTATGTATGATCAATAAATTGTATTTTTAAATGTTTTTTTATGCACACACATGCTTGATTTTGATCTCAACAGTCTTGTGACTCCATTTTCCTGCATGCATCTGTCTCTGCACATCATTATATGTCAGTGAACTGTCCTCAGGCTTCTTCAAACACCTGTTGTTGTGATCACTGTGACTCCCTGTCAGATCTTCTCCAAAGAGAGCATCACAAAGCAGTCCAACATCAATCTAGTGGACCTGGCCGGCAGTGAGCGCCAGCGGTCGTCGGGGTCGGAGGCCGACAGACTCAAGGAGGGCACGGCCATCAACCTGAGCCTCACCACCCTGGGCAATGTCATCAGGTACACCTGCTCTTTTATTCATCGTTTTACTTTATTGAGTTTTGTTCATATTTTTCACATGATCTCCTCTCATCTCCTTTCAGCTCCCTTGCTGATGCGGCGGTGGGGAGGAAGGTCGTTCATATTCCTTACAGAGACTCTGTCCTCACAAAGTTGCTGCAGTCTGCCCTGGGAGGCAACAGTCGGACTGTTATGGTAACTCACATTTTACAGATGCCAGTGCTGACAGAGCATTTGGTAACCCTTTAATTTACAGGCCACTAATTATGTGATAATGTCAAGAAATAGCCTGGCGATAACGGTCAATTTCATAGTACAGTAATGTCATGTTTTTCATAAAGGTAAAAGATTACACATCGTTTTCATGCTTTTTCAATTATTTCTGGGCTATTTCTATGCAATCAATCGTTATTTCTTGGCTATATTTCTCAGCATTACTATGAACTGACCATTATTTCTAGACACTATGACACAACTACTTGTTATTTCTTGGCTATTTCTTGACATTATCACGTAATTAGTGGCCTGTAAATTAAAGGGTTACTGTGCAATTTTACATAGTGCTCATCTCATCTGGTAAAATTGATTCATTTTCAAGATTGCCACACTGAGCCCTGCTGATATCTGCTATGAAGAGTCTCTCTCAACCCTGCGTTATGCTGAGAGGTAAAACAATCCTTTTATTCACTCTGAGGTATTATTACTCATTCTTTTCCTTTCTTCCAACTGGATCCTATTCACCAGTATCACACGTTGTCCCCTCCACCTCCACCACATCTCCAGGGCAAAGCGTATCCAGAACCGGGCAGTGGTGAACGAGAGCCCCACCGAGCGTCTGGTCAAAGAGCTGAAGGCCGAGAACGCCAGACTGCTGCAGCGGCTGAGCCGGCTGGGTCAGGAGGGACGCAGAACCAACGATGAGACCAGTAAGAACCACCGTTAGGACCGAGTGGAGGAGAGCTCAGCAGGGCACAGAGGTCAGCCGGTATGTGTGTGTGTGTGTTTAGAGGAGCTTCGACAGCTGCTCACCCACAATGAGCTCCAGATCAGAGCCATTCAGACTCTATGGGAACAACATCTGCAGGAGGCGCTGAAGGACTGGGAGCAACAGTATGCTAATATCACACAGGTACATACACACACACATACACACACACTCACACACACACTCACACACATACACACACTCAGACACACTCTTTCAGCTCGTCTTCTTGTCTCCTTCTGCCTCGCTGTCATGAGAGCAATGTTATAGTTAACTAAAACTAAGACTTACAGTAATAGTAGTGAAAAAATAATTTAATAAACTGAAATAAAAATAAAATTACAGTTAGATTACAGTAAAATCTACAATGAACAATGCAAAACTAACTAAAACTAAACTGAATTGCAGATAAAAATAGAAAATTTCCTCCCAGATATTTTGAGAGTGCAGCAGGGTCCCCTGCCGAGGGTGTGATCTCTGTCTACAAGGGAATCAAACCCTGACGGACAAATTTAATTTCTTTATTTCCTTTCTTTCTTTGTTCCAGCCAAGGTTATTTCACGGTTTTTCCCAATAGACATATGAAAACACAACACTTTCTTATATTGGAAAGGAGAACACATGATCATATTTCTCTGAGCCCTGACATTATGGAGCTGTCAACCTGTTTGTGTGCATTTGTGTGTGTGTGGTTGTTTTTCCATAGAGACTTCATATAAATGTATGGGAGGAAGAGGTCAGAAGTAGATTAACATAGGAGTCCTTAAAGCAGAAGTAAGTGGTCCGGTCGTTTTCGCTAATGCTGCGTTCCAGGCAGGCTTTTGAAATCGTAAATTACAGCTTCAAGTCACAACTTACGACTTTGTAGCGTTTCAGGCAACCCACTCGTGTTTTTCCGACCTGTTTTACCGGTGAAAGTCACTATAACGGCCACTCGTAACTTCCGACCGGTGAACTCGTACCAGATCGAACTGGTACCACTTCACGGTCGGAAAAATACGAGTTTCCTTGAACGCACCATAACAGTCCTCGTCCCTACGTCGCCACATTCACAGCGTTCCTTGGCTGCACACACAGCCCTGCATGCCGTTCTCTCTCCTCATTGGATAAAAACTGTAGGATACGATAAATGTTTTCTCCTCGGCTCAGAGCAGAGCAGAGTGACTGACAGACCCGTGTTTCAGACCTAACACTCTATGTAAGTGATTGCTGTCGGAAGATATAACTATTTAAGACTTATATTAACACAAATATATCACTTACTTCTGCTTTAATTAATGAATTGACCTCAGCTGTGGCTCTGGCCTGAGACTCAGAGGTTGCCCCGTGGCACTAATGGGCTCTTTGCACAGCTCCACTACTTCCTGAACTTAATGCTGCTCCTTCATTTCCTGTCTTACATTATTGGACAACCTGATTAATCCAGGTGTGTTTGACCATTGTGACTCCTCAGACACACCTGGATTAATCAGTTTGTCCAATAATGTAAGACAGGAAATGAAGGAGCAGCATTAAGTTCAGGAAGTAGTGGAGCTGTGCAAAGAGCCCATTAGCTTAGTTTTAGTTTTCTTATAAATGGCTAAAGTCGCAGAAAGAAAACACCACAGCTCAATGTGGGACTATTTCAAGTACGACCCCCAGGTAGATAAGAGTAAATGTATCGTGATGAGCACTGATGGGAACATTTGTGTAATGCAATTAAAAGGGAAAAATCCCACAAATGTGAAAGTTCATCTTGGGAGCTCTCACATAGAAGCTTCTACAAACCAAGGCTGACTGAAATACTAAGACTAAAACTAAATAAAAACAACTGCTGCTTAACACTTAATCACTTGTTCAACTAAAACTAAAGTAAAGTAAAGAAAAAAAAAGTGAAGTAAAAAAGAAAACTGAAAAACAAAACAAAACAAAAAAAAATAATGAAAATGTTAAAACTATAATAACCTTGCAGGAGAGGAGGATGATGCAGATGCATCCCTACATCCTGAACATCAATGAGGATGCTCAGCTGTCTGGAGTGGTCAAGCTTTTCATCCAAGAAGGTGAGACTCTCTCATTCTGTTCAGTGTGTTTGATTAGATTTAGTTGTAAGTTGTGTTATTATTGTTGGTGTTTTGTGTCCCAGGTGACTGGGACATTGGCCTATGCGACTCCTCTCCGAGGTCCATCTCTATCAAGGGCCTAGGGTGAGTTTTTATCACAACATCACACCAGTTAATGACAGAGCAAAACCAGTGCAAGTAAGGTTGGATTACACACTCCGATGCCATATATGAATGTGTAATTGTGTGTGTGTGTGTGTGTTAGGATCCAGGACCGTCACGCTGTGTTCAGGAACGAACAGCGGCGGATAACGCTGACCCCACAGACGGGGTCAAAGGTCATTATCAATGGCCACGCAGTTTCCCAGACAACTGAGCTGCAGCACCTGGTGGGTCTCAAGACAAACAACACAGACACAGGACAAAACACGTGACACGTTAAAAGTACACACACTCCTCTTGTCTTCCTCTAGGACCGTCTCATCCTCGGCTCCAACTGCACCTACCTGTTCATCGGTTATCCATCTGAGAGGGGCGGGGACGACTGGAGCCGCTACGACTACGACTACTTCCAGTCTGAACTGGCTGCTGCTGAGGGCATCCACCTGGGTGAGTGGGACCATCAAAACCTGGAGGTAGTAGAGACAGTTTATTTTATATATATCATGTGTATTACATTAATCATGTGTGTGTGTGTGTTTAGGTGAGTCCAGCGCTGCGTCCAGTCAGGCCGACCCCAGTCTGCTGGCGGTTTTCTACGACTACATCAAACTGATGCCCATGGTGGCTGAAGCCAACCAGATGAGCCAGGAGCTGAACAAGGTGACACTTTCACTCGTATTGAAATTCTTCTAGGTATGCTTGTAAAAAAAAAAGAAGATATTTAGTTAATTAAAACTGTGTGAACATCTTCTCCTTACTGTCTGCCATGTTTAAAGGGGGTCGAGTTTAAATTAGAGATCAAGAATTTGGCGCTGTCAGATTCAAAAGGTCACGACCTGGAGAAAGAGATTGTTGTCAGAGTCACCTCAGTGGGAAGAAAACAGGTCGGTCCCTTCTCTCTCCTTGTGTTCCTCGTGTACGCAATGCATGAGCTATTTTATTATTTGTGTTTCATTTCAGATTCGTGTTTGGGCCTTGAATTTTAAATCCTTTGCATATTAACTCCCTCTCAGGTATGGGTGTGGTCCAAGGCCAAGTTTGTCAACCGTAAGTTCCTGATGGAGGAGGTCTACCAGCAACACCAGGCTGAGCAGAATGCAGACAGTGTGGGTAAATGGAGTGAAAGTAATGTAAATCAATAGAAATGCATATATTTATCTCTTTTCTACATAAATTCAGTAAAATGTGAAAGAGACCCTGATGCAGAATTTTTTTTAATTTTAATTCGCACAACATGAAAGTTGTTGACTTATTTACATTTCAAAGCAATTCCTCTATTGTTAGATTCAATCTATCTTTGGTTCCTGCCATCAGAGAGTAGAGGGGGCGTCTGCAGTGGCGTTACCCAGAGACAAAGACCCGTTCTGGGATCCAGTGGAGCCTCTGCTCCTGGGCACGGCTCATCTCTGGCTCCAGTCTTTAGCCTTCCGCATCCCTCTGGAAGAGCAACTGGAGGTACAAGCACACACTGCACACATATCTGTATGTGTAAAGTGATGATGGGCTAATGATTTCTGTGTGCAGGTGTTGGGGTCGGAGGGCACAGAGGAGGCCATTCTGCAGGCACAGCTGGTTCCCTGCAACTCCACTGGCCTGTAGGAAACACACACAGATACAAACCCCGAGCAGTCCAAACAAAAATGCAGATATGAGAGTAAATAATCATCCTCCTTTTCTCAGACCACTTGGTGAAGATGACATCCTGATAGACCCCTCTGAGTTACTGGGCCGACGACTGGACTTCCAGCTTGTCCTGGAACAGTGTTGTGGCCTGCGCTGGATCAGAGAGGCCCGTAATAGAGGGGTTCAGTTCGGGTGAGACACACAGGTCGACGTACAGAGTCCTGCAGGGAACTGAAGAGTTTCAAATGCAGGGAGAATACAGAGAGAGAGTTTCTAGCAATAAATCAGCCTAAGGACTGGAGGTCAAGTTGAGGTTATGTTTTCAGTCGTGCAAATGATTGATGGTGAATACTTTCCTCTGGATTCATATGGCCAGAACTGAGATACTGGACTTTGATCTTCTTTGTCCCCGTCTCTCCTTCCTCTCTGCACTCTCAGTTTCAGGTTATTTGACTGCAGCCAGCCTCTCTACACTCCAGCTGTTTGGCACAACTTCAACCCTCTGTTGGACCACAGAGTCCACTTCACCTCCCTCCACACCTCCCAGCGTCTGCTGGACTACCTGCAGAGCAGCGCTGTCGTGCTGGAGCTCTGGGGCCTTCAAGGTGAGAGTGAAAAAATGGACGATTGCTCAGATATCACTCTCATCTCGTTAACTTCCTCCTCAACCTTTTGACATTTTGTCTCATGTGTTGTTTAAGTCATTACTACAAAATTGTGGCACAGTCAAAAGTATCATGACGCTGCTGTTGTCTTTCTGTCTCAGACGGTTGCACGACCTTGACATCGTGTCTGGAGGGAGTGAGGATGACCACGGAGGGTGTGTTTATCATCGACGAGGCAGAGCCGTCCAACACTGCAGTGAGTGTGATGTTGAGTCTGTGTCCCTCTGGAGCTGCCTGTCAACTTAGTCCTGTTTCTAAATCTGGATACATTAAACAATGAAAGAGATCCACATGCAGTTCAGTATGTTTAGCATTTACTGAAGCATCAGATAAGTTGTGAAACAGTAGAAATGTCAAATCATAGATCAAAGGACAGACTCTGTGATATTTGCTTTTTTTAGTTACTAGTCTGCAGAACTGAAAGGCCAGGCAACATCACTGCACAGGCTCAGTGTCATATCTTGTTCAAAGAACAATTCATCAGGCGGGATATTCAACCAGAGTGCTTATATAAATGTGTGTGTTGCAGTCTGTGCACTCTGCAGAGCCGAACTGCTCAGTCAGAGCTCTTCAACAGGACTTGGAGGAACTGAAAACTGTTAATGCTTCTCTGAGGAAAGAAAATCACAGTCTGAGAGAACAACTCAACACAGCCAAGAACGGTAATAAAACACCCCAAAGGCTGGTCAGTTTGTCAGTTCTTTGAGCTCACACACCTTCCTTCTTCTCATGTCTCAGGTGGGGAGAGCGCACGTGGACGGTCGGTTCGCCCGAGCTGCGATGCGGAGTTTGCTCGGGCGCTCAAGGTTTTCTACCACAGTATGACGACGGTCAGGGGTCAGCTGCAGCGTCTGCGCCGACACAGGCCCAGTGTATGTATCCATGTCTGTCTGCACCATTCATATTATCATTTACACACACATACAGTACACAGTTTATATGTTGTCTTCTGCTGTTTTTCAGTGAGACAGCTGTAAAAGCAGTGACAACATTAATTTGGCATTTTTAGGCCATGGAATCAGGACTTCAATGAGACTCCTGATGTTTTTGTGTTGTTAAATATTTTAGTTGGTAATTTGCAAATGCATTAAGAAGAATAATGGAACATGTAGCACACAGAGTTGTACATAATCAAGGTTAGCTTTTATAATAACAACTCCCAGTGCATCTACACTTTTAATGAACATGTGTGTGTGTGTGTGTGTTTTCCAGGAGGAGTCCGACCTGCTGGGTCTCAGACTCTTCACAGACGAGCAGAGCCGTCTGCTGAGAGACTTCTCGGAGCAGCTGGAACACAGCGTCTCCACACTCAAACAAGATGTAGCTGCCATCGTCCGCCGGAAACGAGAACGATCAGGAATCTGGTCTTGACTGCTGTTCTGTAGACTGATGTTATCAAGGTGAACGTGTCTCGTGTCATTCTTTATTTTGCAACAGTACAGAGATTTGTGATTTTTAAGAGTGTGTGCGCCATGAAGATACTGCCATTTCTGAGAGCTTCACTGTATAAATGGTCAAATCACAACATGAACCCTGCTTCAGAAACATGGGCGTTGAACTAAACCTTCATGTTACTGATAATTCCAGGATCCTAAAATAAATTTACAGATTAAAAATGAGTCATGTTATTGTTTAAAGCAAGATTAATCATCAATAGGGTCAGGGTGTCCAGGATTAACAGAATAACAAATCAACATGACAAAACCAAAAGCACATAAGTCTATAAAACGTTTAATACACTGCATGTAAAAGAATTAATTACAGTCACAAACTGCAAATAAATTAAAAGGCAAATACAACTCAAGTTTTAGAATTCCCAGTATATTGTTTCTGAACCATCATTGATAGTGTGTCGTATATTCAAGCTGCTGCAGTTCACTCTGAAAACCAGTATGACTAGTGACAGCATGACATCGGAAATCAAGAAGGCTCTTGTTCCTCTTCTGTTTGCAGGGGGCCGATAACGAGAATGAGATATTACACATGAGAGGAGCACAGAGATCCTCGATCATTGTGTTGAGATTAAAGTATTTACCACGGCACCTCTCGCTGTAATGTCCAGTCCAGAGGTAAAAGCACAATGGTTAGTGTTTGTAAGCAGTCACGACTTCCAACAGTACAGACAGTTGCTGTAGGTCCAAAAACAAAACAACAAAAAAAATATAAGTGTGGGCACATTTACAGGAGGAGAGGCAGAAGGTAGATGTGAGGCAGATTAGTCATCACACAGGACAGAAAATCTTATGTACAACAGAGCAGATGCACAGGCAGGAGGACAAGTTAAGAGTAGGCGGTTGGTTGGTCGAAAGAAACTAAAAATGGGCGCAGAGAGACAAACACAAACCGACAGACAGGAGCAGGGAGGCAGCAGTGAAAGGCCAGAGAGTCAGCAAGGTACGTCTGAACTGAGGAGGTAGAATGGAGAAACACAAAGCCAACTGTGGGACGGACAGACAGCTAGCTACAGAGGTGTGTGTGTGTGTACTGTAAGAGTGTGTGTGTGTGTTCAAGGCAGAACCCACGAGTCAGTTGGTCTGTTTGGTTTGTGCTCAGTTCTTACAGTAGCTCAGATTCTTCAGAAATAAGCACCATTTCTATTGAACTGAACCTATGTGTCATGTGTATTTCCATAAAAAGCACCCAGATTGTGTGTTTGTGTGTGTGTGTGTGTGTGTTCATGCACAGGTACAGAGAAGGCTGAAGGTAGAGGTGAGGTAGGTTAATAGGATCTCAGGGAGTTGGGGGATAAAAACACAAACAATTAGAAAAACATTGACAATATACAATTTGTGTAACAAGTAAAATAAATGTCAGAACAGGTTGAGCACGATGATCGAATGTGTCTCTACTGTTCGACTGCCAGTGGTCTGTGCGGCTTTGGACAAGTTTGCGTTCTGAGTCGCAGTTGAAAATGACAGAAAAAAAACCAACACTTCCTCTGGAAGAAAAAAACCCTTTTCGCCCGCATGGAGGTGACAGATTTCTGAATAAGAGCGCCGTCTGTTTCTGCTTTTTAATTACACTCAAGTCTATGCAGCTGTAAAACTTAAATACAATGATGGACATATTATACCTGAATTTCGAGTTACAATACTCTGGTTGTCAGCCAACTTCTAACGGTACTCTGAGGGTAGATAGAGTGTGTCATGTGTTTTCCAGATTGAGAAGCCATTTGAGGCAACTTTTAGACTTTTACGTGACTCTTGCTGTGCTTATTTTTAGGATTTCTATTCCAGAGACTGGTTGGTTGACATCTAACTGAACAAGCAATGGTTGAGTAAACCATTATCTCACTTGTTTCTAAAGCTGCCTTGTCTTTCTTTGCCAAGCTAATGCCTCCTGGCTGAAGGGTCAGTACTAAAAACTTTTTTCAGGCAGGACTGGAATGACCTCTCTGCATGGAAGTAAGTGCACAAGCATTATTCCAGTTCATTCCACACAACCACATCCATATTATATCATCCTCCTCCTGACTCTGAATACAACCCTTTTACATTCTCAGTTCCCTCCATCAGGTTTTCTCTGTGTACCAGAGGGGTGAATTTAAGTTTAAAACACGCACACACGCACGCACTCGACACATGCGCACGGGGAAGCTTTCAGCAGCAGACAGATGATTTCACAGTATAAAAATATTTCACTAAACCAAAGAGAGGTCCACATTGTCACATTAGGCCCATATTTGTCAGTCTCTAAAGCCACACAAAGATAAACATCATTCATCAAGAGCTGCAGTGTAAGACAAGACGAAGATTGGGAATAATTAGATGCGACTGACTTAAGTCAAAGTTTCATGTGAGACATTATCAAAGGAGAGGACAGAGCATTTCAGATTGTAATGAAGCAGTACTCAGCACTGTTTATACATGTAATAATATTCATGAAGCTTCTGCGGGAGGATGCAGGATCATATTTTGGATGTAACGTCACCATTAGACGATTCATGATGCTTCGACAGTGGTGTCTGACCTCCAAATCCAGGATGTGATGAATAATTCACATTTCACCTGCAGGAAACTGTAAACATTCTTGTCCATGAGACACATCAACCTCCCTTTCTGCATTGTCAGTTATTTCAGGTTTACCAAAATGTTGTAAATTCAATAAGTAAACATGCCTGTCCAGCTTACAGTGAAACGTCACTGAATCTTAAAAATGTGACTCAGGTTCACTGACTGAACAGCTGAGTGGTGAGGAACCAACACCACCTGGTACATTCTCTCTTCACAGAGGAAAACATTTACATATTGAGCAGACAAGTGTGTCTCTGCAGGCAGCAAATCCTCGGTCAAAGGCAGCGCCAGCGTTCTGACAATACTTTCCCATAAAAATGGAGACTTTTCATTTCTCAGGCGCTGGTGCCGTCGTTCTCAGATGCTCGGCCGTCACTTGCTGTGGTTCCATGGGTGATGAGAGTGGGCGGGGCTTCAGATACGTCTCTCTGGCTGCTGTGCCTGGAGTGGTCATCTATTCGATGGAGGCTGCTGTGAGTGGAGAGTGGGTGGTCCAGACGAGGCATGCTGCCATGGAAACTGCGCGCTTCTGTACCTCTGCAAACCATCGTATCGCTCCTGAGCAAGGAGGAAAGAGCAGAAGGACCATACCTCATTTACAGTGTCTGGCAGACAGACAGACAAAGTGCTATGGATTCGTGTTCTACCTGTCGTCTCGAGTGCGGCGCAGGCTGCCGTGGTAGCTGGTCTTGCTGTGGACGCTGCTCGCTTTACTCCTGACAGAGGCGGCGGCGTGGCCGTGATGAGTTCTGACGGGTTCGTCAAGGTCGTCTAGGACAGCCAAGTGGGTGGAGGAGGCGTGTGTGGAGGTGCCCTACAGGTAGACGCACCAGAGAGGGCAGATGTAATATGGCTTCTCTTCAATAATTTAACAGTTCAGATCATGTCGTGAGATACAGAGTCTTTTATTGAGCTCTTTAATGTTAGATTGTGTTCAGGTAGCCTGATGATTTTATGAGTTAGGTGTTTGTGACCTGACAAAATACCACTTCTGACTAGAGTTTTGTTTACAGTTTTGTTGCATGAAGCTTTAGATCCTTGTTCAATTTTTGGTTTCATTTTGTTAATTTTACATATATCAATATAATCTATTACGAACTTTGTAAACCCTTTGTGCCAAGAATTGGCATCCATGCATGTCCTGTGTTGGATTGAGCCCATGGACAGAAAAAATGAATGACAGAGAATATTGCTTCTGGTCTCAAATTTGAAGAAGTGGAGATATATTACTTGTCTTGTTGCTTGTTTTTTTACACAGTAAATTTTGCATTACTGTATCACTGCTGTGTTTGCAGTCCTACCTGAGTGGATGTTCCTCTTGACTTCCTAATAACTGGGGTGTTGGGTTCACGTAGCAGAGACTGGGCAAAGTCTGGCTGCTCCTGCAGCACCTGGCGAGACTCATTCACCCCACTGCTGCATAGAGAAGAGAGGACGGAAGCAGGAGGTGTAAGGAGAAGAGAGAAGGGGAAGGTGCAGGTAAAATGTTGAACAAGGGACAGATCCAGGAAGATTAGAGGGAAGCGGCAGAGGGAGGGTGTTTCAATGCAGACTAGTTAACTATGAGTAGTGATGTGTTGCCGCTCTGTCTGTGTGAAGCAGTAACCTGACATAGAAACTATAATCATCCATAATTCAAAATTTTTTGGGGGCCTAATAAGCATTATAGTGACTAAACACAGATTAAAAAAAACACCCAGTCTCTCATCTTACTCTTTGCGTCTGCGTCCGTGCAGGAAGTTGGCCCATTCAAAGCAGGTCTTCTTACTGCCCACCCAGAAAACAGAGGGAATCCCCACCACCAGCATCATCAAGTATTTTATCAGGAACAAAACCATGAGTGGCCGACTGGTCTGCTCCACCTAAAGACAACACAAATGTTAAAGGTTCAGGGGAAGACAACTTATATTATTGTGGAAAATACCTACATATAAGTTAAACAACAAACAATCAGTTAAACATAAAGTAAATCAACTACTTGAACAATAAGCAGACCAGAAGTATCCAGTACTGACAAGTGTTTGCCAATGTAAACGTTGGAAGAGAGAGGGAAATTGTAGAAAATAGGACAGAGCATCAGCTTTCTCAGGTGGACTTTAACTTTGATGCAGGACACGACATCTCACAGCAGAGGGCAGGATTTTACAGCAGTTGTGAAGGTCAGTTTGGATATTGCTGTCAGCTATACTTGTCTTTTAAAATATACATCCCTAAATTTTCCTTGAGCCACTGTTGGATGTTTTGAAGCAGTAGTTAAGAACTGTATTGAGTTTCAAAACCTAAACCAAGAGCAACTACTGACTGAACATGTTTAAATTGTGTGGTAACATTCAAGTCACAGTGTTAAGGAAAATGCAGAGACAATTAAATGTCTCATTTTATGTTTATACATTAACAGCTAAAAGTGATATTCATTTTTACAACTGTCCCAGCCATTAAATAAAGGTTAAATGCTGGTAAACATGCTTTTCACAATTTATTTTAGTGCTCACACTATCTTCAAAGCGACTACAAGGGCAGACGGACGTTTACAAAGCTGAGGCGTCTCTTGATTTTGAGAGAACCATGGGCTGGCAGGTGTTATCTACTAATTAGCTTGTTCACTTTCACTTGCTTCAGTGTCTCACATTTAGGTCTTGCAATAAAACAAGAAGCCCTGAGTCTGCAGTATTACACCATCAATGCACACAGAGAAATAAAGTCACTTGAAATGGATAAGAAAATTATAAAATCAAGTATTATCCAACAACAAACAACTGCACGGTCTTGCTCATAGACTAATATGTGCATGTGACCCAGGAGATCAAATAACGCATAGACATAGCAATATTAAAATTCCAGAGTAACAATAAGTCACAAAGGGGGTCTTCTCCTCAACACACACATGAACACATGAAGACATACACAAGTAACATAAGCACTTGCACCTGTCTCCACCCTCTCTCATATAATCTGTCTGTCACAAATTAGATGACTTCTCGTCGTCATACCCTGGTAATAGTGTGAAAAATGGAAATATGGGCAAATGATTTAATCTCATCTTATGATTCAAATGTGAAACTGATGAAAAGCTTTCATTGCACTGCATATGTTCTTTTTACAAGGACTATTGTTGTCTACGCTGCGCTCATTTATTCGGTTATTAATGTATCACCAGACGGTATAAAACTCCCACCACTCTTCAAAACCGCTACAAAGACGTTATAGAGTACAGGCAGCGGAGCATGACCGAGCAAGCCCCGAAGCCCTGAGAGTGAGCGAGCGAGTGAGTGAATGAGTGAGTAGAGGGGTAGAAGGGGGAGACTGAGTAAAAGAAGTAAGCGTGTGAGAACCAGCTGAGAGAGCGAAAAGACAAAGAGACAAAGAAACAGAGATGGCAGTTTTGTGTGGACTTGGTCTGGAGAGCTGTATTAGTTGAGTTAATGATGTATAGTGCACTCTACCCCCTCCCCTCCACAAATACCTACTCACTCAGTCACCCCACACGTCTCCTACCCCCTGCTCATTATTTCAGTTTGTTACAACCTTGGTTTTGTACACTTGCCCATTAATTGTACTGGTAATAATTACACTCTTGATTGCTGAGGTCTGGGGGACAGTAAAATCAAAGACAACAGTAAGGGACTAACATAGTTTGTAAACAATGTTAGTAAAACTTATTTAAAAGACAAAACAAAGAAGATGTTTCAAGCATTCATTACAGCCTGATCAGGTGTATTTGTACCAGTTCCATTTACTGGAGAAGCATGTTATTTACTCACTGGTCCTGGTGCACATGCTTCTCTAACACTGCAATAAATATGTCTCTGTGGTTTAATGAGTGTAGAAAAAATACTACATCCTCCACAGTGGGAGGCTGAGCACTTCACACTTCACACTTCACACCAGCTAACTCTGACAGTGTGAGAACACACATCGAGAGTGTGAGTAAGTGAGACATAGAGATGGTTGTGATTACAGGGAATACAGCTGGAAATTCTGTGTCTGTGTTTTCAGATTTCCACAAAGACATCTTCATAAGTGCTTCCCTATGATTCCCTTGCAAGCTACATAACATTATCTCAAACAAATACATGTTTACTCCTCTCTCTCTACCTTGTATGGGCAGGGGATGTGATAGTGCTTGCAGTTCTCCTCCATCCATGTTGTCTCCCAAATGTTACGGTAGGTGTGTTCATACAGGTAGCATCCAATCACGGTCAACAAGGGGACAAGATAGAGCACAGAAAACACTCCCATTCGGATCATGAATTTAACTAGTTTGGTCTGGTTTTCTTTCTCCAGAGGGATTTCCATGCGCACCCGATTCAGAGCCACGATGCCCACTAGCAGGAGAGAGACACCCACCTGAGGAGAGGGGGAGACAAACGAGAAGACGAGACAGGCAGACAATTAAAATTAAAATTCTTTTTAAGAGCTGATGACTGACAAGCAGACAGACAAAACACTGTCTTCCATCCACCCGTCCACATACTAGTCTATCCATCACTCCATAATTTCAGCCAACAATCAACACCTGTATCATTTCATCCATCCTCCCCTTAATCTGTGCAACCATCCATCCATCCCGCCATCCCACTCGTCGCTTCTTTCATCCGCCCGCCCACCCACTCATTTATCATCTGACTGTACTCACCGCTACGTTGAGGCAGAGTGGTGCCAGAACAAACCACCTCAGGGCGTCTATGTCATAGAGCCCTATGAAACACACTCCACTGATCCCATCTCCCTCAATTTTGTTCAGGGCCAACAGGGTGACAGTCAGGGCCCCTGGGAGCCCCCAGGCAACAGCGTGGAAGAGGAGGGCTTTCTTCTCAATGGCCTCGCTGCCCCATTTAGGCACAGCCGCCAGGAACCAAGTGATTGTCAGTATGACCCACCACACGCTGCCGGCCATGGTGAAGAAATACAGGACCATGAAGAACAGGGTGCAGACCTGAGAGAAGAGTGGGAGCAATCATTTTTGATCAAACATCATATCAGTTTTTTGCATTAACAATGTAATGTTCACCAGAATCTATAGCATTTTGTTATGCTTTCAACTTTTTTCCATAGACTACATCAAAACTAATGTTTCATTAAATTCAAAAACGAAACTATTCAAATCCGATCAAACAATTCAGACATTTGAAAAATTAGTTTATAATGGATTATGTTATGTATGTATCTTACGCATGACAGGCATCTAACAAACACAGGTTCCCATGAAATGTTAGCGTCAACTGAAGCTCCCACCTTGTTGTGTGAGCCTTGTGTTATAGTTGAAGCTCTGAACTGAGAAGGGCTGACTGCATTGCAGGCTACCCTGTCCTCCAACAGGAAACCAAGGAAAAACACCAGCGACACCATGACATAGCACACCGCGTAGAAGATTATTGGACGCTCAGGGTATCGAAACCTAATAGAGGTTAAAACATCAAGCAGAAAGAAAAATATTGATCTGTATTTTCCACTTTACTTTTGAAATAATTTAACAACCAATCTGGATTAAATGGTGCAGTTTTTTTTTTTGACAAGTTCTTTGGAAATTGTTTAACAAATTAGTCAATGAGTCATTCAAACCTGGTAACATCAATGAGAAACGTCAGGAAAGTGAAGAGTGTTGCAGACAGACACACAATAGAGACGACTCCGATGAAGTATCTTATAAAGTTCAGCTCCTGCTTGTTGAAGAACATGGAGGGGCATGGGGCAGAACAATCCTTCTTGCCCATGAAGGTGTAACCTAGGTCTGGCTCAACCTTGAGCTCTCTTGGGCACCAGAAACCATAGTCTCTCTGGACCGTCATGGATGACTCGTCAGTGGGTTCAGAGCCGGTTAGCAGGTCCTCATGACGAGGGTAGGGCTCATCACAATCTGGGAACCTGGAAAAAGAGGAATTACATTAAATCCTATTAATCTACACTCATTACTAGAACGCAATGTAAAACAAAAAATAACATTACATGATATATTCCAGGTCTGATGGATTGGCTGCATTAGGTTTATTTGGGTGTACCTCAAAAACTACCAATTGAGGGTAGAAACATAAAGAGAAAGACAGACGACATGGCGAGAAACCAGGAGGACAGGGAACTGAAAGATTTAAAGAAGTGAGACAGAAGAAAAAGAGATGAAAGGAAACTGCTGTGTAGAGATACATAAGAGGAAAAGGTGAGAATAGTTGCAAGATGCTGAAATACAGAGTTAAGTTGGTTTGATGTGAGGCTGAGTTTGTCATGAGTTCAAAGGAAAGAAGGAAGCACAAGAGCATTGCAGATTTACACAACACACATTGCAGGCTCAGTGCTGGGTGAGACAGTGGATATTAAAAACAACCAGAATATCAGTGCCAGTGTCATCTCAGAGACTTTAAAATCCTGTGTGTGATGACACTGGTTATACTTTTATTTAGTACCAAGTTGAAATAAAAAATTAAACACACACCTGCTGCATTCCATGTCGTCTGGCCAGGCTACTCCGAATATCTCCATGAGTTTGTGGCACTCATCTTTGGCCCGCTGGCAGAGAGATCGACACGGCATGGACACTCGGCCATACACAGTACACACCGGGGCATACAGGGCACACAGGAACATCCTCAGATCAGCACTGCACACTAGGTTTACCATGGGATGGAAAGGCTACGGGAGAGACCAAGATGGAGAGAGAAAAAAAGGTAGAGATTTTAATTTATATTCAAACATGCTACAAAGCTGAAAGCCTTAGTCACAGCAACATAGTAAATCGTTGCCATTCAAGGGTCTTAAATCTCTCGTACAAACACCTCCACATTTCATCTTTACAATGTTATATTTCAATAGCAGCATGAGACAGGTTGACATGGTTATTAAATTTGTCATGCATGTAGGAAAGAGTGATGTTACTACACACACACCTATACAGACATTCTCAGGGAAAAGTGGACTGCTATCGGTGGCACATATGAGAAGGCTCATATTTAACCTGAAATGGCCATCAAAGTGGATGCAGGGAGAGTGAAAGGAAGTGGACAAGTGTGCTCTTACTCCTCTGCTGCAATTTATACTGCTTAGTATTCCATCAATATTGAAAAGCTTATGAAATATGTATAGCAGCAATGATATTACCAAACATCCCTTTGAAGTAGAGGAGAGGCAGACGGACCTGTGAAGGTTTAGCCACAGCCATGTGTCGATACATTGAACAAACAAACAACAGGATATGCATGGTTTTCCCTGTCTATCGTAGGCAACGGTGGGCCACCTGGGTGATTTTTGCCACCGCCTTGGTTGAAGCTTGTATGTGTGCATGGAGGGGGGGGGGTTAAGATGTGGCGTCTTTTGTGTGCACATAATTATTCCAAAAGGTCAGAGATTCTAGCTTGGGGCCTTCTGTCTGCTCAAACCTTCAGATGGATTTGGAAAACTATGAGTGATGGGATGGATGAAAAACAAAGCAAACAAACTAGCTTTTCCTTTAATAGTTACTGCTGTCATACTGAACAAATACTCTCTGTGAGGGTTGAGCACAAGCTTTATTATTTTTTGTTCTGGGACAGCGCAAGTACAAACTAACCTCTGCAATGATGATTTGTCAAAGGTCATATTGTGGCCAGTAAAGCAATATGCCTTTTTTCTTACTCAAGAGACACAGTTTCTCCTTTTAGTCGAGGGCTGCTACTGCTCATGCTGACAGGTGAATTATTCATTAGTTTGTTCTAAAAACGTGCCTGTTCGTGGAAATCAAATTAGGACTAAAATACTAAAAATACAAAGCAGAATATTTTAAAAAATATGGATTGAAATGTGTGAATACGTGTGCCAATTTATAACCGTTCATAGTTCCTGTCTCCATGTATAAACATATCTGTTTGTGAACCTATATATCAACTAAGATACATTGGTGTAAATTCAACAAATTTTTCTTTTGTGCTCATTCATGAGCAATTGCCAGCAACTTCGTGTGCACTGTGCACTGATAGGAAAATGTGTACAAAGTGACCTGCATTTATTCAGCTTGCTATTTCAAAGTTCATATCATCTGGGTGAACTGATGCTGAGTTTTCAATGCAGCTTTCACAACAACAGAGAAATTAGAGCGGAGCCATGGTGACAAAGACTTAGGAGCAGTGGAACAAAATGTTTAGGCTGACTGCACACAACATAGCATTGTGTATGTATATAAATATGTACATGGGCCTGTGATGCAAGTGCACTCACACAGATTGCATACTACAAAAAGCTATGGTATATACAGACTGCATGACTGCATTCCTGCCCATGCATCAATGAGCCTGTGTGCGTGTTTTGTGTGCGTTTCTGTGTGGAGTCAGGCCTTGTGAGTATGTTTTGATCGTTCTCAATTGATGTGTTCTACATCTGCACATTGGAGAGATATCCCACCAGTAAATGTGTGTAGTGGTGCGTGAGCTGTGACATAGTTTTGAATGTTGCACAGAAACACATGCGCACACATACACAGACTAACCACTCGGCCTCATTCAATAATTCACACATTTTACAGCCTTTGCATTTTTATTTCTTGTGTGTGAACACACAAGGTTGACTCTGTTGGGATGCAGAAAGACAGGAACCACATGAGCTTTAGTTGTAAAGCAGTTGGGAGCCGCTGCCTGCAATGTACAGTGATGATATGGTAGAACAAGATTAGGTCAAAACTTAATATATGGCCTCCGGACCTGGGGGGTATTCCAGTGTTGGCCTGTTTCATCCTATTTACTTCCCTTCTACTTCTACAAAGCGAAAGTTAGAAGCTCATTCACATAAGCTGCCATCTGGTCAAGCGGAGTGTTTCCATGAAGGGAAAAGCCTGACCGCACCACTGGGAGGTAACATGGGCAACTGTCTTCTACACATGTTTGTCACTCTTCTTCACTCATTTTTTTTTTAAAAAGAAAGAAAAACAAATAAAAAAACACTAAAAGATATGAATGATATTCCAATATCCTGATAACGAGAGCTGTCTCGAGCCAAGGCCAGGTTACACTGCTGAACAATCTCTTTTATTATGAAAGGGAAGCAAACAAAATCAATCTTTGATGAATATGAAACAGAAAAACTTGCCAAGCAACACTCATCATATCTTTCTGATGAAGCATCCTTAATTACAGCCCTCACTTCAGTGCAGCTCATGGTGATTTTATCTCCACAGTCCCACTGTGCACAAATATAGTTGTCTTTCTCTGTTTATTATTATTATTATTATTTTTTACATTTTACATAGATATGTCAATAACAACAAACTCACAAGACTCCCTAAGGCCACACTTAACTGAGTGCTTGTTTCTTTCTGCATGAGTGTGTCTCGCTGCCCAGCAGAATGGAGCCTTTCTTCATGTCTCCTCGTACTAACTCTACAGCGAATATGTGTGCGACTCCCATTTTGTGTGTCCCCATTCTGCCCACTTCTCCAGAGCATGCGAGGTTACGTGTGTGTGTGCAAGTGTATATGTGTCTGTGTCGTTGCTCTTGTATCCTGTGTAAGTGTGTCCCAGTTATTATGTTTCACAGTGTGTGTGTGTGTGCAAGTCAGTGCCTGTTTCCAGATATGTGTGCAATTATTCTGACAGTCAAGGCAATTGCCCCCCATCTCCTGCCACAAAGAGAATATTGATATTAAGTGGCCTAACTGTGCCGCCCAAAGAGAGAGGAGGGGGATGGCAATCAGCCATCTATGGAGGGTGACAAGAATGAATTGTCTGGCATTTCATAGTCAGTTGTGATGGAGGAGCAGGGAAAAGAAAGCGAAAAAAGCCTACAAACTTGGCCTGAGGGTGGAGGCACACTCCTACTACAACACTGAATGATGTTGAAGAAGACTATAAGGTAGGGAGAGGAGAGGAAGTGTACTGCAACAGCTTCCCACTATCAGCTCGTCTCTGTCTTAGAAACCTAACGACACATTTCCATTTGACTACCGATTGCTATCCACCAAAATATCAGAGATAAATTGTACTATACTTCAAAATACCAGCTGGTTAACAGAAAATGCAAGATTAAAGCAGAAGTAGGCGATCCAGTCTTTTTGGCTAACTTTCTGTCAGCCGATGGAGTTAGCAGTCCCCGCCCTCGTCCCTACGTCACCACATTCACGCGCATCCCTTGGCTGCACACACAGATAGGACCGCCCCTTTATGCCGTTCTCTCTCCTCATTGGATAAAGGTTGTAGGATACAAGGAAAGTTTTCTCCTCGGCTTACAGCAGAGCAGAGTGACTGACAGACCCGTGTTTCGGACCAAACACTCTATATAAGTGATTCCCGTCGGAAGATATAACTATTTAAGACTTATATTAACACAAATATTCCGCTTACTTCTGCTTTAAAATTCTGATTGAAAATTAAAACAAGGGTTTACTTGTAGGTTTATTTTCAGGTTTGAGTGTGTGTTTTGGATAGGCAATTGTGAACATTCAGAATGAGAAGTAGAGTGGGGTTTTTGACGCTGCAGAAAATGAGAAAAAAAGCCCCTGACTGGTCCACCTCTTGTTCAATAGAGGGATTAAGTTTCTTTCTCTTTACTCCCTTCTCCCCAAAGAAACCCAGCAGAGAGACAGAGAAAAAAAAAAACTTCAAGTAAAAAAGTCAACAAAGGAAAAGTGAAAGAAAGGCCTGGAGAAAAACAGCAGCATATGATTAGCAGTCACGCAACGCAAATAATTACGCTTCTGGCAAACGAGGTAGGTAATTGCTGTAAAGTTGCTAAATAAGAGATAGCAGTGCAAGAAAAAATGCAGGGTGGGCTTCACATGAGAACTTTTTGAATCAGTAAAAGCTTTTCTGGTGTCCAGTTCAGTGTTGTATCATGGGGATGAAAACCAATAGTGACAATGCAACAGAGCACCTTTGCACAGTTCATGAGCCCCAGTGAATCATCCAGTTTGTTAGTCTGATAAATGCTGACATTTTGGAAATCACTGACCATCGCCCATATTCTGTGCCTTACATTATGTAGATTCACAAAGTGTTCAGACTCCTTTAGTCTTTTCACAATGTTATGTTTCAGTCTTATAACAATACATGCACACATGCAAAGCGTGTCGAATCATACCCAAGAAGTCTGCCAAAGGTGCTTCAACAGTGTAGAGTTAAGGATCTGACTACTTTCATCCATATAGTACTATTTCTGTTTCTCCCTTTTAATACATTTGCAAAATGCTCAAAACTGTTTTGGTCAGAACACTTTGTAAATGCACAATACATTGATTTCTAAATATCTCTGAGTAGTTTGATTATCCAGTGAGTGTTTGTGCATGTACGTGTGTGTGTGCCGTTTGGTGCTTAGAATGGTTGTAGAAAATCCAGTTAGCCAACTCTGCAGAAACTCGTACACATTGTCAAGTGCAGGAGGAGGAGCAGGAGGAAGCGAGGGAGGAAAAAAGGAGAAAAACTGGAGTGGAATGGAGAAAAGAGTGGCGGTTTCCCGGTGGATTAGAGAGTCAAATGGATTGTAAGGAGTGTTTAGAGTGTGAGAACCTGAGACGAACACACACACACACATACACACACAGACACACACACTTCCTGAAACTGTCACCAGCTTTGTATTGTGGTCAGATCAAGGTGACGGGCTGTTGGCTCTAAGCCTCCAAAGAAACAGCTCCTGAGCTGGCAAGTCCTCTCTAAAAAAAAAATCCCCATGTTTTTTCCAAAGGTGTCCGAATCAATCTTCTGATGTTCAATGCATCATATTTAATCTGGTCTAGAGCTAATGTTGGCTTGGGCCTTTGTGCATCTTATAAGAGCTCATCAACAATAAAACACAGAAAAAATATATTAAATGCATTTTTAGAATTTAGGAAAACCTGAAAAAAAAGACAGCTGTCAACAGTTTTCTTTAAGTAAGTGTCCAGACCTCTTTAATTAAAAAAAAAAAAAACTTTTAAAATGTTTTTATTTTATTTTTAAGTTTTATGTCTAATATAGAAAAAAAAAGAATTTCAATCTACACTTAAAAGGAATTATGGAGACCACTGTTCCACTGGGACCATTAATACCATAGACATAATATGTCTATGATTAATACAGCCAAAATGTTTGTAGTGTTCCCCACACCTGTCACTGAGCTCTGTAGACAGTTCCCTCTACCTGCTCTGATATAAACTGTCAACTGTGAGATCTTAAAAACGTGTGTGCCTTTCCAAATCATGTCCAATCAGTTGAATTTACAGATTGACGCCAATTAGATGCATATAAAAGATGATCCAAGCCAGGTCATTAAAGTTTTATTTTTGCAAAAGTATTTTCACATATTGCAGTGTAATGCTGCTACATAACAAAATGTACAAAATGGTCTTTTCAGAATGCACAGCAGTATGTGTGCACTGTCTGTCAGCCCTACCCCTTTGAAAGAGAAAGATCTAAAAAGCGGTTCTTTAAATGCACCGTTAGATGCACTGTACTGTTTCTCGTGCCTCTTCCTGACACATCAGGAGGAATTCTGATGAGAAAAATCTGGCTTTTTGCAACTAAACCTTGCCAAAGTCTATCTGGACACATCAACCTCACAGGCTTTATATCTCCTCTTCCTCCTCCTCTTGTGCTATCTCTGTCTTGCACTCTAACTCACTCTCAAATCAGTCAGTCGGGCCCTGCAGCACACATGCTGTCAGACCGCATCAGCTCTGCCTCCATTAGCGTGCTACTATAACATCGCTGCAACATCCGCTCTGTAGCTATTAGTACTAACTGCTCAATTTTAGTTTTCTATCTTTCTGCAGAAACTATTACATCCTCATTTAGCTCAGCCTCTGTACCACCACTCAATCCTCCTATTTCAAACAGTATTGGATTCAAACTCCCCATATTCAAACTGCTGCATCCTCCTTCCATACATTAGGGGTAATTACATTTTCTCTTTACAGTGTAAGTGAAGCGCCTCATTTCAGTTCACAATAACTTAGCAATTACACACCCCCTCACCCACCTCATTCTCCTTGGATCAGCTCTATATTATCCTGTACTGTAAGCACAGCACTTTTTCCTGCTGCTGCCTCTCTACTCTCCACTTTTACTGGCAAGATTTCACCTTGACTGGCTTTTTCTAGTTGCTCTGTATATTGCACAGGTGATAAATGTATTCATAGACATATTCACACCACGAAACACGCGCACACACATGCTCTGACTATGTGCCTGCCTCCTCTTCCACGCTTGTGAGAGAGACAGGCGTTGGCCATGAACAGATGAACTGCACAGAATGTGATGCTCTCCTCCTTAATCTCTGAAAAGACAGTTAAGAAAGGGGCACCCTTCTCCCACACTCTCTCCCTCCTTTATTCATTGGTTCGTTTATCCGTGTCCGTCCATCGCTCAGTCGGGTGGACCAGACAAAGCCGTTAATGGCATTCCCCTTCACGTCCACTTCCCCTCCTCCTCTCCTCCTATCTTCTTTCTCCTGAATTCATCTCTTATTTTCCTTGCCTCCCATTTACTCCTGGCAATTACTCTGACGTGCACTTGTCCTCCTCCACGGGTTTTCTTCTTCCAACATCAGCATTCATTGACTTCCCCTACTCTGTTATCCTGCCATTTAAAGTTTGTCAAAAAAACTAAACATAAATGAAGCAAAATCCTTAACATACCCCGTATTTCATGTTTTTGAAAATCACTTCACATTTTTTCACATTAATTGTCCATTGATTTCTTTCAGAGTGACCCAAATTATATTTGATCTCATCATTATTTTAAAGCGAGAGAGACTGGGGGAATGAATGACATGCGCTAAAGATCGTCTCCATTGGGAGTAGGGCTGTCACAATCATGACATTTTAGTTGACTATTAATTGCCATACAAATAGTTGAAATTAATAATTTAATTGTCTTTTTCTGATCATTTTTACCTTCTGAAGAAGAGCCATTAAACATTAAACATTGGAACACATGAATAAAAACTGCATTTTTGTTTGCCTTTAGGCTTTGCAACTAAATCCATGATGCTCATCGAAATTCAGTCGTCGCCTCGAGAAACAGTTTGTGGTGCTCCCCTAATGTGTCATTAAACCATAGCAGAGGAAGGGGCGCAATGCGATGATGTCATTAAAAGAGCACCATTCAAACCCAAACGGTGGAAAACAACGAGGAAAAGGTGATGGAAATATTCTGTTAGTTTCATCCAGCTGTTTTTATACAGATAAATGGATACGATTTTAACGCTTACACACTGCAGTTATTTGAGCAAAAAAACATTTGTTATTTAAGCAAAAAAGCTCAAATAACTGCAATCAGGCAATTATGTTATGATTGCAACAGGCCTAGTCGGGAGTGGAACCGGCGATCAGCACTTCAGGCACATGCAAACATGGGACATGCTCTCTAAGCACTAGACCACTGACCATTTTTTGCCTCCAGTATATCCAACAATTCAAAATATTATATTCCTACATAGCAACATTCATGCAAAATGCTGCACCAAGTTTACTTATATTCAAAATACAATATTGTCAGTGTAAAATTGTGTAAATGAAAATGATGGCAGAACAGATGAGTCACTTGCTTCTCACTAATTACGGCAAACCAATATCCTAAAATGACCTGAAATTGCATCCTTATTAGGTTAAATCATGTATGTCTTTGTCAGACAACAGTGAGCAATGAAAAAAATATCAATTAACATTTATAGCTTGCTGAATGTCTCCAAATCACACATCATATCAACAACAATGGTTGGAAGTCGTTTATTGGTGTGGGTGGAGAGCTGCTGTTATGTCCTTCAGATATGCCATGCATCTCCCTGATTACACAGCTTTGCCTGCCAATATCACAGATTGCCCACTCTGAATGACTATGTCAATCTTCCAAGACAAATAACACTTTGAGAGCAACGTGTAGTTTTTTTAACTAAATGACTCCGCTAGAAATATGAATTGCCAATTTCTACTCTTTCCCTGGTATAAGCAGTGCTTTCCTTCCTCCTTCTCTCCTTGATTTAGTCCAGAACAGGCACTCATCATCCAATTTCCCTCCCCTCCCCTGCTTGTCTGTCTCCCTCCATTCTTCCCCTTCCTTCTCAGCCTATTTAACTACCATGGCAACAGGTGATGTGGAGGCTCTCACAAGACTGTGTCATTGAGGATAACATGCATGTGCACAGACACACGCACCCACATACACACACACACTGAAATAAGAGTCCTTTAAACAATGCAACCAACCATAGAGTATTGCAAACAAGCTCGCACAAGGAGCACAGAGAGGAAGTGTGAAAGTGAGAATAAAAGAGACTGAGAGGCGTATGAGAGAGGGTCAAAGTAAGTGATAGAGATGTAGACGGGGAGCCAAGAATGTGACAATGGAGCTGAATCAGATAGCACACACACGTCCTAACACCCTGCAAGCCAACTGTGCAGATCCATCTGCTCATCACTTGCATATATGTAGTATATATAGTCAGATGAAATCCCACTATTTCAAGCAGCTGAGTAGCCAAGAACTACTTTGCATCCTCGTACATTTAGAAACCATTCAATTTCAAATCATGAAATATATAATCTAAATTTTCAAATATCGAACTGGTTCACATACGGTTAAAAAAAAAAAAGGCAAATTAACAAATTTCTTGGAAAATATTCTTTCTAGCTTGCTGCATGTTTCTACTACTTAGCACTATCTAGAAGAAGAAAAAAACAATAAATAGCCTACTGCTTTTTACCCCACTAATTTATTCAATCTCTTCCCTTATGTAATAAAATTATTCATATAATAACAATTAAGATATGAAGAGAGAAGTCATGCTGATCACGCAGTGAATGCATCTGTGTTCAAGAGACAGATTCGAAGCACAATCTACATAAATCACTGACAGAATCTGAAAGTTGGCGAGGGGGAGGAGGAGAATAGCAGACATTACTTGGGTGTGTGATGCAAGGGTGGTGGCAATGCAGAGAAAGAGATGGAACAGATAGGAAACAGATCTGCACAAGGAGCAGCACAACTCATTGCCTTTTGCCTGGTGCTCATACTCTTTCATTTTAACAACAAAAAGTAAATGTATTAAAAATGCTGCTCCGTCCAAAGTTTGGACTTGATTTGACTTTTACAAATGTCCATGTACAGCAGAATGCAACTAAATGTAAACTACGCATGCATTATGTGTTAACTTACTATATATTATAGAGGTAACAAAAAAATGAAATGTCTGCAAGTTGAAGGTTTAAATGCACTATGAAACTAATCTCTACTGCCACTGACTTTAACTGTTTAAAAATCTGTGTGATTATGTGCATTAATATGGGAGCTATTTTGGGGGAGTTGAGAGTTCAAAGTTGCATGTGGCTTGATAAGTGCACAATTAGCAGTACTGAAGCTCTTAAAGCCAACGCTGGTCCTGACCTGCAGTATGCTGAAAATGTTAGAGCTGCCTTGTGTTGAGTGGCTTTGCGTGAGAAGGGGATCAATGGTGTGTGTATGTGTGAATGTGTGTGTGTTTGTGTGTATGTTAGTTGGGCTTAGCAGAGAGGGTTAAACATCTCCCACTCTTACCAGATGCAAATACGTACACACAGTTCCCAGGCTGGGTCATGGGTTCAGATTAAGACCATAAGACATGGATAACCTATATTAATGTGTTGTATCAGAGCAGAATACTGTAGCATAGCTCACAGCATCAAACACACAGAATCTATTATGCAGATGCAGGGAGGGGTGTATGGAGCGATACAGAGCAGGCTGGGAGACTGATCGATCAGATCGGTCTGCCAGAGATTATATTAAGTTTTTATTGGCTGGAAGATACTTAGACATAACACAAAAGGAGCAAACAGATGTGAAATTG